>NC_137743.1:7633516-8833516 GCF_963264785.1 Psittacula echo | reverse complement strand
GTATATTTGGTTAGAATTTATATTCGTCTTTGACTTCATTGGAATCAATTTCACTGAGTACTTTCTTGAGTAGTGAGATAACTGTGCAGTGACAGACTCAAAAAAATCAATGCAATGATGATTGGTTTTTTACCTCCTCAGAAGTTTCAGCAATATTTATAGTTACCATTACTATAGCTGCATTTCTAAGTACTGCGTCCCCTGCACCAGTCAAGGAGCTCTTTATGTGGATTACCAGCTTTTGGCTATAGCTCCCTTATGGAATTAATTCTTAAAAAATTAAGTTTTGAAAATGATCATAAAACTTGATAATTCCTAATGATTTCTCATGCGACCAGAATAAGCTTAAAATGCTTGCCAGTTAACTCCAACTGTTATACAGAATTCTGTTTTGGTGGCCCCACCTCCTCATTTTTATAAAATACAGAGCTGGTTGCATAAATGTATATATAAATGATAAAATCTGCTGAGGAGCCTCCTGAATTAAATCAGTCATCTTCTAAGTACATGGACAGATAAATAATATTCCTGTTTTGTTACATAAAGCTAAAGTTTTCTTAATCGTACATGGATGTTAACTGTAAATACGTGTTACACAGTGTTTAAGGATGGATTCGTGCAATTTATTAACATTTATGCATACACTAATTCATATAAAGAAAAATGCTGAAGGTTAACTGCTTTCTTTCACTCTCCATAATAGGGGTATTTTTTATGCTCACCAATCCCACTTTCTAAACATAGAACAACTTCAACTGCCTTCCTAAACAAACCCATAAAGCAACTTAAGCCATAAATGCATTACACACTCCTTTCACTTTGAAGATTGGAAGGAGCCTGTATCATGATTGTAAGACAAACATTATTAAGGTGATGTATTCCTAACATGTGCAACTGTGTCAGATGGCAGCAGAGTGCAGCTTCTTCTTGTGCTGTTTCCACTGCAGCGTAACACCCTAAGAGTAACATGTTTTAGTGCATGATAAAGGGAATCCCTGATCATTGGTTAAATTCCTTCTTCCCCCCACTGATTTTTTTTTAATCAGACTTTTCCATAATTATTTTTTTTTCCTTAATTGCCACAGTTGCACAGAGTTTTCTGTGTTTATTTTTGAGGCACATTGAAATTCATCAGTCTGGATGATTCTGGCTCAGAGATAATGGTCCTTGAGTATTGAATTTTTTCCCTGTACTGCTGGTTTTTCATAAACTAACTTCTTCCATCTAGAAATTAAGTCATCCCAATTTTATGCAGTAGAAAAGGAATGCTAAGGTCCAGTTATGGAAACTGTTTAAGGATTTTTATTATTGTCGTTTATATTTGCCTTCCTAAACCAGCAAGATTATTATTCAGCTCTGATGTGTTTTATGTTGTCATCTGTTTTTTCCCAAGGGAATATCTAAAATTCACATTAACCATACAGATTTCTTATGTTTGGTGTTCTAACAGTAGTTACAATCTTCAAATGATAAATGGAGTAGGGAACTTTTCAGAGGAAACAAGTTTAATTTTACTTACTTAACTTTAGGATTCTGTACATAATAGATACTTAAAAAAGTCATGAGCCATCCTGTGCTTTAGCATTAAGAGACGGAAGTCATGGTTCATCCCTATCCAGAGGCTGAAGCTTCCAAGGCCAGTACTAAGTGGGCTCACAGTTCTACTATTTATGATCTTTCACATCTCTTAGCATACCGGATTTCACCTTCCCAATACGCAAAAGTGATACCAGTCTATTACTATATTAGAGAGT
Organism: Psittacula echo; assembly: GCF_963264785.1. NCBI lineage: Eukaryota > Metazoa > Chordata > Aves > Psittaciformes > Psittacidae > Psittacula > Psittacula echo. The sequence continues at coordinate 8,831,762 of NC_137743.1, read as the reverse complement.
ATTCATTTAAAGCATGATAATTATTAAAAACCTGATGTTACTGTTGATGAAAGGACTCTGATGATGGCTTTGAGTTCTGGTTTGAAATGCGGATCTCTTCTAGATGGTCTCTGAATAAGCTTTCAAATGGTCTAGGAAATAGTTTCCTGAATGAGTCACCCTTATCTTTCTATGGTGATTAAAAAGTTAGCTCTCTGTTCTAGTGTAGGGCTTTGGATGTCACAGGAGCTGGCCTATGCGTAAGTGGTCATAGAACTATTTGCACTATAGTCCTTTCCACTAATGCAGTCACGGTGCGTTGGTCAGGTCGTGCTGGTTGAAACACACTGATACTTTATATCAAGTCAGTACTGAAGTTTTCATTTAATCCTGTTAGAGCTAAGAAAATTACTGTGACTTCCTTGAGAGGTATTCTGTTCATAGGAATAAATAAGATAGCAACATGAAATTGGGCACATGCGTTTTACACAACAGTTTCGTAGACAACTAAGTGTGCACTTCAGCACATCTAGCATTTTTCAAATATAATCTGAGTACCAGTCTCCTGCATTTACATTATTCATTGTGACTTGTCAACAATTGATTATATAACGAATAAGTTTCTAAGGAAGCAGAAATAGTGACCTTACTACCCTTGTAACCAGTATTTCAAGTTGCATTGTTGATACGCATTTCGCTACTCTTTTTATGCCTTCTGTTACACTGGCACTGGAGCTAAGATTTCTTGTGTCTTTCATTGGAAAGGTTTGGGTGTTGGTGGCTCATTATACAAGACATTTAGTTTCATTTTCTGTCAAAGTCATCCATATTAGCTCTATTTTATCAAGATTTTCATCTTGATAAGACTGTACATCCTAGCAGGTGATTGTTTATTTGTGTTAATGGCTTGCAGTTGCTTCCTCAAATACTTTTATTATGCATGTTACATATTCACAAGCTTGGAGTTTTTTTTTTTTTTTCCTAAATCTTAATAAATCCCTCATGATTCTAACACAAAATATCTTCTTTGAAATATGATTTCATGACTTTGAAAGAAGGATATGTGATGGTTGTGTCCATATAACAATTTTCTGAAGATGTGCTGCTCTGTGATTACTATTCACCAGCAGCTACACAAGGATGCATTGTATTTTTGTCACTGGTGAGTCTAATGACTTCAGAATACAAGTTCTTTAACACTGGATAGCAATGAATTACTTGCCAACCATAGGAACTATTCAGGAAATTTTCAGTTTCAGATTAAGTCCTGCTTTCTTTATAAGATTGTATTCTAGGTTCCTGTTACTCAGCACACTTTTTCTTTCCATAATGGCTATGGGCACACAGCTTGGTGTTCAGTTAGTAAGAGAGCTGTGCAACCCTCAAGGGAAAATGCGTTGAAATTTCCTGATGCTAGAAGCATTTTATTTAGCTATGTGATCTCTTCTTCCTTGACATCAAAGGAGAAGCAGAAATGTGCCATAGTTGTATAAGGGGTCATTAGAAAGCTGATGATATAGGACATCTTCAGCTTAGAGCTGTTTCCACAAATAGGCTTGTTATTGGCTGTAACATGAAGGACAGCTACAAGTTTTTCTCAGAAGTATGTAGTAGTTATATGCTGGTACATGAATGCTGGGTATTTTCCTGTTGAATTATTGGCAGAGTTTCTATCACTTTCTCTCCACTTCCTGTAATGCAGAGTTGACTGGAAAGTAAGGATGAATACAGAACCTTTAGGTGTTCCATGTCTTATACCTCTGTTAAGCAGGACTCCATGAGAAAGTGCTGCTCTCTTAAATAGGCTAGATTGCTGAACCGAATTCATGGCAAAGCCACATAACATGTTTCTGCTCATTTTTGTTTTGCGAGATACGTAATTCAGACTCGACTGCTAATGGAATTTGAAAGCTGTAACATTTACTGAAAAGCGGTAACTCAGACTGCAGCCAGCACCTCAAATAATAGTCAATGGTCCCTGAAGTAGGAAGCAGTCATAAAGACTGGACTTCTGACAGCTATTAATATTAATAGCAGCAAATATTAATAACAGCAGTAACAACATGTTCCTCACTCAGGAAACTAATTTTATGGCCAGGCTTTTTTGTTGTTGAAGCTGGTAACAGAAGTCTTCCCTATTTTTTCATCATCTTCTCCCATATTCTGAAGAGTAGCAAGTTGTATAGGAAGCAAGCAAATGCCCTTAAAATGCTGTTGTGGCTATCTGGTCGAGGTACTCTGTCTCTAAGGACAGCAGTAGCATTCCTGCTTCTGTTTCAGCTGCTATGTCTCAGTGTCCTATATCTCTTTATAACCAGTTCTTACAAGTATAACTTGTAAGTCTGACCACAATTTGTGCTTGAGCAGCAAAATTTTCTATGTGATTTAAAGCCATATCTGAAGATAACAACAACTTAGTTCCTTTCCTCCCTATAGTATAAATAAAAGATTCATAAGTGTCTGACTTTTAATTGAGAGGGTCAGTTTCAATTATAAGGTTTGACCTCAGCAGCAAAGCACTGCCTGGGAAACTTAGGTTTATATTTAATGAAAAGAAGCTTGTTACTCATTTTTGATCATATAATAATTACTCTAACATGTTTCCAGTTAATCTAACATCTTTCTACAGCATAGAGCAATTATTGTTACAGCGAATTTAGAGCATGATGTTAGTGTGCATGTAGAATGCACAGATGTGTTCGAAGGAAGGATTTTAATGATTCTTAAACAAGCCTACCGCAAGCTTTAGTAGCATAGTGTTGGGTTCTTTTTTTTCCTGCACTGTTGTTTTTGAGGAAAATCATCTTTGGCACCCTGTATTAGTGTGTGTGCCAGAACAGAAGAATGAATTATGGTGAAGATTTACATTTTATTTGTATGTAACACAACAAATAATCAAAGCTACTTCATACATAAATATTTAAGGGATTTTTTTAAAGGGGAAGCTAATGTTCTTCCAGTTTACTGGCTCCTGTTTCAGAACTGATTTTCCTTCCCCTGTTAGTAGCCTGTCTGTTACAACTGAAGGAGGAGTGTAATGTAAATCAAGAAGCATATTTACCCTTGTAATAAAATTCACTGTGTAGCATAATTTATTTCTTTTCTTTTTGTTTTGGAGTTCATTTTGAATTTTGAACATTCATGAATGATTTATATATTGTAAAAGCTCCAAGAAGTAAAACCTGTCCATCATTGCCATTAGAAGTTACAACAGTAGCAAAAACCTAATTACTAAATTAACAAATAAAGATCAGAGTTTTTTGGGTTTTAAGACCTTTCTGAATTTTGCAGTGGTCTGTTTGGAAAATGTGTATTTATCCACATGTAGCTATATTTGTACAGAACCTCCTCCGTCAATGATTGCACACCTAAATCTAATCTTTGTGATTTATGGTGAACGATTCAATTTCTAAGTGCCTTAATGGTTTTCACAGAGGCTGCTGAGTAACTGCATATAGCTATGTGTGAAGACACTATAATTCTTGAAACACTAAACAGGTATTGATGATGAAGTGGATTCATTAGCTTCCAAAACAACTTTGATGTTTTCTTACAGTAAAAATAAAACTCCTTTAAAAAGAGGTTTGAAATTAGTATAGCAAGAGCAAAAACCTGGGAAGTGCACTGAACTACCATTTAGTTGCAGTTCTGCAAGAAGCATGAAATTCTTTCTGAACAGAAAAAAGCCAGGAACAGAAGGCATCTGGCAGTACAGGCTGGGTTAGTTTCTAGATGACTGAGGTACAGCCTAAAATGGGAATATATCCTTAGCTTCAGTTTTCAATAGGGATGATGATATTGATTGTAGTCTAAAGTAAGGCTTGGTGATGATGGTAATAATAATAATAATGATAAATAATAGTAACAACAACAACATATATTTATGAAAATTATCCTCTACAGAGTCGGAAAGAAAACTCAAGCTTAATGTGGTCAGATTAGGCACCAGGTACAGTCTGTCCTTGAACATGAAGGAAGTGACATGCAAAACTGCAGGGCCAAAAGCAGAGGAGTAGGACCATGAGACTGGAGAAAAGCAAATGCTACTTTGTGGCTGAACATAGGAGGGAAGTAGTTCAGGTAACAACAAATTTAGTGGTATGCAGTGCTTTGGAAGCGATTTTGAAGGAAAGTTAAATTATAGTATTTAGTATTTTGTCAGGTTTTATCCATTGACTGTAGGCATTAAATTAGACAGTAAAGGAATTAGCTGATGACTGTAAAGTAGAAAATGTACATCTAAAAAACCAGATTTCAGTAACATGACATAGCAAATCATGATACATTTGCACTTTGATAGTCTGCCAAAGTGGCTCATGTGATTACCTTTCTTGGCGTGGCAGAGTGGAAACATTTAGTTTGTTTGACAGAAGAAGCTCTGGAGATTCCAATTTTTATCTTGCATAGGATTGTTTGTTCTATCTGATTAAAATGTATAAACAGATGCTGTCATTGTTTCTCAAGTCAATGTAAAGAGGGGTTATGCTCTAGAATCATTTCTAGAGAAACAGATGCATTAAGTGAAGGAACTCAAAATTTTTAGAATTGAAATCAGTGGAACCACAGCATGGCGGTAAAGATTCTTCTCTTTCATTACTAGGTTCTAAAACTCAAATCCATTCTGTTTTCAACACACTAAATACCATTATTAAAAATTCTGTGTCAAAGTTACATTATTACAGGTATATGTTTTACATATATAATTATTGCATTATATAAAGTAGTTGAAAATTAGTACTCAAAAGTGGACTCTTAGGGTAATTGTAATTGCCTTTGTTCTTTCTGAAGTAATCTAATATAATACCAGGCACCTACCGGTTCTTGTTTCAGAAAATTGACTATCTGGAATATCTATGATTTATTTCCTTGTAGTTGCAAGACCAATTGTGTGGAGAATAAATCATAAGACTGTAAAATATTCCTGAAAGCTTAATGTGCCCAAATCCAAGATAGCGTTTTCCAAAATACTTCCTGTGAATCTTGAAATCTTACTAAAATGGGGAGGTCTTTTCTAATGATTAGATTGTACCTTTCTTCTCTAACAAGTAATGCTTGTCTTAAAATATACTAGAACAAGATTGCCAACCATATTGTTACAACTTCTGCACCACTAGAGTAAATGTTAATTTCATTACTCTCCTTGGTACATTTCTTTTTCCAGTCATAGGATCATAGAATCATAGAATATTTAGGGTTGGAAAGGACCTCAAGATCATCCAGTTCCAACCCCCCTGCCATGGACAGAGATACCTCACACTAAATCATGCCACCCAAGGCTCTGGCCAGCTCAGCCTTGAACACTGCCAGGGATGGATCATTCACAACTTCCTTGAGTAGCCTGTTCCAGTGATTCACCACCCTTACAGTAAAGAATTTCTTCCTTATATCCAATCTAAACTTCCCCTGTTTAAGTTTGAACCCGTTACCCCTTGTCCTGTCACTGCAGTCCCTGATGAAGAGTCTTTCCCCAGCATCCTTGTAGGCCCCCCTCAGATACTGGAAGGCTGCTATGAGGTCTCCATGCAGCCTTCTCTTCTCCAGGCTGAACAGCCCCAACTTTCTCAGCCTGTCTCCGTACGGGAGGTGCTCCAGTCCCCTGATCATCCTCGTGGCCCTCCTCTGGACTTGTTCCAACAGTTCCATGTCCTTTTTATGTTGAGAACACAGAACTGCCCACAATACTCCAAGTGAGGTCTCACAAGAGCAGAGTAGAGGGGCAGGATCCCCTCCTTTGACCTGCTGGTCATGCTCCTCTTGATGCAGCCCAGGAGACGGTTGCTTTCTGGGCTGCAAGTGCACACTGAAGCCGGCTCATGTTCATTTTCTCATCGACCAACACCCCCAAGTCCTCTGCAGGGCTGCTCTGAATTTCTTCTCTGCCCAACCTGTAGCTGTGCCTGGGATTGCTCTGACCCAGGTGTAGGACCTTGCACTTGTCATGGTTAAACTTCATAAGGTTGGCATCAGCCCACCTCACAAGTGTGTCGAGGTCCCTCTGGATGGCATCCCTTCCCTCCGGCATATCACCCGAACCACACAGCTTGGTGTCATCAGCAAACTTGCTGAGGGCGCACTCAATCCCACTGTCCATGTCATTGACAAAGGTGTTTGACAAGACTGGTCCCAACACCGATCCCAGAGGGACACCACTCGTTACTGGTCTCCCATCACCTTAGAAAAGGTTCAATATGAGCTACCAGAACATCTGTAAATATTTAACATAGTTGATATATTTCTCAGAAAGTTGAAGCACTGTTAGTTGTTCAGCTGATGATTTAAAGAAACCAAACCACCTAATTAAGAGATAATTAGTCCTTAATGATGCATAGTTTTAATTAGTGTGTAATTTGAATGTCTGAGATAAGAACTCCTGTAACTGATGTGCCAGTTGTATAGGGTTTCTTTTCCAGACAGATCAAGGCAGCATCTACTGGTAGCTGTATATCAAAATAGAGATGTATAGGTATGCTATTTGCTAAGAAAAATTATCTCCCTGTGACGTTTAGCAAGTAGACAATAGGATTTTTTTCCTTTTAATTTCCATTTCCCTTTTCTAGTTAATTAAGTAAATTATAGTTTGAACATTAGAATGAAATAAAATATTGCTCAGAGATAGCTTTTATTTGTTCAGGACTTTTAATTAGCTAAAGGGAAATAAACAACTATTCCTCTTGGGAATTTTGGGAGGGAGCATACGACAGGGTATAGAAACATGGCTTTTTTAGTAATAGGAAAAAACTTTTCAGAGATTAAGATTCTCCCTGAAGAAAACATCCATGCCTTGGTGAACCACAGAAGCCTATAAAGGTCATACAGAATGGCTTACACACAGTCAGAGTAATTTGAAAGTAAATGTTTGGCTCTTAGGGAATCAGAATAGAAATAGGAAGATTGTGATAGGGAATAGATATTTTCATCCCATTTATCATGACTGTCAGCTCTAGAAACCTTAGTTGCCCTCTTAAATAAGGATTTTACAGATAAATGTGAACAATGTGCAGGATTTACATTTCTCATATTTTTGTTTAAATTTGGATTTGTGCCAAATCTGTGGTTTTCAACATTTCTGAATAAACAAAGTGTCAGTGGCCCAAAATCAACTTAAAAATTGCAACATAAGGTGTTTGTGAAGTAGACTTCTCAAGAACCCCACACCTGCTGAGTAGCAATGACAGTCTTGTCAGCCTCACCAACATGATTGTGATCCTGACACTGGCAGGAGTTTTGGGTTTTCAAGTTAGAACAGCTTTTGGTTTTCCTAAGGTCTTGGTTTTGCTGATCAGGCTGCTCTGAACTGTCGCTCAGAGCTGCAACGTACTTGGCCTAACTGGATCCCCTGACTCAGATACGAAACAGAGCTCATTTACATCGTAGGATGGTTCTTCAGCAGCAGCACATGGTCCCTTGTCCCATGACCTGAAGGCTCCAAATCTGACCTTTGAGCACTGAACCAACAAGGTATGTGATAGTGAACTGTCTCTGAGGCAGTGACCCTGGAAACAGTAGTTTCCAGCTCTAGGTAAACTTGACAGCAGTGACTGGAGTGCTACCTTATATTAAACAGACATCCATGCTTAAAAATGCTTATTTTAGTGAGTTGCTATTTTTGTGACACTGAAGTGTAGGAGTTATTGTAGTCACAGATGCAAAGAGTCAAACTTTATATATGCTACTAGAAGACAATCCTTGAGAATGGAAAACAATTGCCTTTGGCACCTCTTCTGAGGTGTTTTTGCTGTGATGAGATATTTCATTGTAGACCTCTGTTTTCTGCAGAGGTAGGTGTTAATGTTTTAACTATGTGGTCAATGTGTTAATTTCTATGATGAAATAACAAAATTAAAATATTAGTCAGTGAGACTCCGGGATTTTCAAATCCAGAGCCACTCTGTGGTTCCATATGGATTAACTAATGCTTACATGGTTTGAGCTGGACTAACCTATGTGAAGATGTGAGGAAGTCAAAGTCTGCAAATGCTGAATGCTGTTCCTGAGGAACACAGAAAGAATAGCAAAAAGTTGGGCAAATCACAAGAAGCACCAAGATCAGCTCACACCTGCAAACTTCACTGTTAACTCAGCAGATATTGGGGAGCTACTTATGCTCTTTGTTAGATTATAGTGTGAATGTTCATTTCTTTAGACTGTGCAAAAAGATGCTAGAGCTCTGATTCTGTTTTCATTGTGAAATGTTGATTGTTAGTTTTAAATTTGAAATTATTTAAGGACCTTTAAATAGTAGCAGTGATGTCATGTGAAGAATCTCTTGAATTCTTTATTATCAGGAAGTGAATTGCGTATATTGTGAAGAATCAGGTTAAACAAGCATCCCAAAACTGTTTGGTCTGTGTTAGACAAACACGTGCTGTGCCTTCAGGGAAACCGTGCAAACAACTATTAGATGCAGATAGCCAAATAAGCATATTAAAGAGGGTGAAGAGCTTGCAGGTCATCTGCTTTTTTTAAAAGCTGGAATTCTGGCTTTAAGTGCATTAGTTACTTGTCATTGCTTTTCCATGTAAGCACTTGATTTCATTGCTACTTTGGTGTTGTATCTCATAGACGATAAATCTAGAAGGGGCTGCTGTGATCATACAATCTGAAATGAGACATAAACTAGAGCATAGGCTTTCACAAATTAATTGCTGTTTGAACTAGGCCATATATTTAAAAGTAAAAACCAAAAAATCCAGTCTTGGCTTAGGTATTTCTAGAAATAGGATAGGGACTATGCTCCTACTAATAGTTCTGACTGTTAATTATTGCCACTGTTTAAAACCATGTGATTCGTGGTAAGTATAACTTTCCATGGGCTAGTCTTGAAATACAGTTTCATGCTAGAAAGAGCTTCCTCCTGGAAAGGATGGACTGTTGTAAATACCATGGACTCCCATCACTTTTTCTCCAACTTTAGTCCAGTCTTAGTGTCTTCTCATGGTTTTTCTTTGAACCCTCCAATATTTCAGTATCCCTTGGGAATTCTTGATGCCAGAACTGGATATGTTTTTCCAAATGTGATGACATCTTTTTCAGATACAGTTCATGTTGTGCATGAGGGGGCAGAAGAAGGATGCTTTTCAGCAGCTCCCCCATAGGCTACACTTGCAGCTGAAGGAAGCAAAATAACCTTAGCCTTACTTCTCCTGTTCTTTCTTCTTGTGACTCCAGTCAATCCTTTAATTACATTCAGTATTCATTATGTGCAGTATTTGCCCTCTATACATCCAGGGTCTCCATAGCCCTTTCAGCACAGCATTGGGAATGTAATGATTATCTCCCATAACCTCAAATGTTTTTCAGTGTCACTGAGTCCAGAATAGTATCCTTGAGAATGATCTTCATTCTTTGATTCCGCATTTATACTATCAAAGGCAGTACTTTTACCTTCCCCTTATCCTCCTTGGATAATGGCTTAGTTAAAGTGACCTATACTGTTTTCTTGCCAGTTATTGACAAAAACTTTAAATAACACTAGAGAACAAAGATGCAGTAATCTCATTGTGCCTTGCATCAGAAACACATTTGTAGAAATGCAAATCTCTATTTGCAATTATATTTCACATTAGTTAGAGTTTATTATGTGCCACTTTGGATTTGTGTTATTTTAGTTTCTCACAGTGGTGCTTTTGCCAGAAGGATTAATGCAGTCTTCTTGTATGTATAAATAGTAAAATATGCAGAAGGAACAAAAGTTCTGTTAGTTGTACTGCTGTGTATGTTGTTGGGACTGTGGTAGGAGATGGTCTTTGTAGGCATGAATTGGATCTCCTGTGAAAATGTGTAACTGCTGGTTATAAAATACTTTCTTTGAACACTCAGATTCTTAAAGTTGATGAAATGATTTTTTAGACCAGTACGCTCTACAAATTTTGCTATTGTAGTCCTACATTATTATTTGTCTTGAACTTTATTCATAATTCTAATCTTTCCTTCTGTTACCCCTTGATGAACAAACCTTACACAAGACCGGAGGAAAGTGAGTCTCTTCCTCTCTTTATTTCCTTTTTACTTCCTGTTTCATGATGTCCTCATTTTACTTTCTTGTCTTTTCCTTTTATTATATCTTTTACTGTGACAAGAAAAATACACAAGACTGACATTGTTACAGATTGCAATCTTGTTAAAATTGCCATATTAACCAGCAGTCCAGGTAGTGAAAACCATTCAAACTGTCAGATATTCTCAAATGAGTGAAATAAAAGCTGTTTGTATGTATATAGTATCATCGTTACTGCTTTGTCTCATAATACCATCTTTGTGCAGGCTTTGAATTGTTTTCATTTAAGGTAATTTTATTTTTGTTTTATTCTTAGTGGTAGTGTCTGAGAAATTCTCTGCTGTGTACATGAGCTTTACAGAAATGACTAATTTCCACTGATAGCAAAGTGTTTGTATTAATTATTTCTAATGGAAGTGTTTCATATTGAGTTTATTTATCAAATGAATGTAGATACAGCACAAAAGATCACTTCTTATGGATAAAGAATATCTGTGTCTGGGAAACACAGCATAGTTTATGTCGGAAGAACCTCTGAAGACCTCCAGTCCAACAGTGCCAACTTCAATGTTAGATCTGATTGCTCTTTCCAATTTTTTAACTTGTATCTCACACTGCAGTTTATGTCCGCTGTATCTAATCTTCTTTCTGTGCACCTCTGGGAAGACTCTGACTCTATTTTCTTTGCAACCCACCCTTTAGGTAGTTGAAGATGATCTTCACCCTCTCCTTAAAACACTCAAAGTTAATGACTTATTATTATATGGCAAAATGTCAGCTCAATGCATTTACAGAAGACACTAAGATCAATACCAGGAATTCAGTGCAATTCCCCTTGAAAGTCCCTCAAACTCCAATGATTTTAAAATCATTAAAATTAGTATAAATCTTGAGGTCATTATTTAAAATGCTAAGTTCAGTAATGTAAATACAAGATAGTTTAATTTGGTATTTACACAACTGTTAGGCATTTTGAGCTCAATATTTATACTTGCCTTCTTGAGGAAAAAAAGTGTTACTTAAATGGCGATTCAGTAGTCTCCTAAGGCAGAATGAGATGTGCTTTTGCAGATGCTAATTCTAATAATCGTAAGAACAAAATCTGTGAATGGTGCTTTCCAAGATAAATGTAGTTTTAAATTTTACCTGTGAGATCTTTATTTTTCCCTTTTGGAGTTGCTTCCCCAGTGAGTGACTTCTTTCAGGACCGTAAATCACTTACTATGCCTGCATAGGTGAACTAACTTGTAGTGCTAGAAAGTGTTATCAGATGTTTCTCTTAAACAAGCACCTGGGAAACTTGTAACTCTCCTCATGGAGAGGACTTTGGACTACTCGTAGTTACAAGGCACATCCATTGTACAGAGCATGTAACATATGAAGTGCCTTTTCAGTTTAATCTTTCTTTTCGACTGATATCTTTTGTGTATAGGATAATTGGCCTTATTAAAATATATTTGTTGGGTTTTTGTTTGGGTTTTTTACTCCTTTTCTGCCATACAGTTATTTAAATATACATTCCTGTATTGACAACTTGATGGTGCTTATGCGTGCACACTAGAGATGAGAAAGAACCAGAATAAAGTTCATCTCTTGAGCAGCAGCAGGAATAAAAAAGGCAAAATAGTGTAAAGCAGCATTACGGTTTTTTGTTAGTATTGCAGTTTGCAGAGTTGGTGGTGAGATGGCAGAGAAGAAAGTGTTCATAACATATATTCTAACAGTTTAAAAACAACTTTTTGGCTCTGCTTTCTCACTGTATTCTTGCAACACACGTTAACATGAGTATGGTGTAACTACTACTTTGTCTATGCCAAAGGGAAGGCATTCATTGGCATACTTTGTCAGCTCTTCAGTGAGGATATAAGAAAGGATGTGTGTTCTGCCCTAAGTAACAGGTATATTAGCACTCTTGGTGTTAAGTCCCATGTGCCTCAGTTAGGATAGGTATTTCCTTAGCTGTTGCCTTCTCTTTAAACATTAGAAAAGCAAGGAGCCATTTAATTTACATCATACCTGTATTATCTACTGTATGCTGATAATGATTTTTTTTTTTCAGTGTTTACACTGGTTTGGGGTTTTTTGTAAACTAATAACAATTTATATTCTATGAGCATTAACCACAGAACTTCCTTTGTTTTGAAAATCCTTTTTAAAGCTGTATTCATCTGTGGCAAGGCTAGTGGTGGTAAGAAAAATCAATTTCAACTGTATTATTTGCAAAGTAATCAATTCACTTCTCCATTATAAGTGGAAAAGTCATCCTGAGAAGCTGGAAATTTCCATTAAGTCGATATGCTTGGATCTTGCCTTTGTTTCATTGTAAAGACAGATACTCATCTCTACCTTTGAATTTTATTTAAAGTTTGTATAAATAAAGGCTACTTGAAAACATCTTGAATATGGATCTAATCACCCTGTTCTTTTGACAATCCTTTGACTTTGTTGGTCTTACTTTGGCTTTTATGAACTGGGCATATTCAAATGAGGTGTTCATCTTCTGTGTTAATTATTTTGACTTGAACAGTGTCTCAAACTATGTGTTTAAAGGAAGTTTAGAAGGGAAGTGTGCAATAACTTTTCAGTCTTTGGTTTTCATGCATACTAAGAATTATTCTACCCAGGATTTATTTCCATTATTAATCTTGCTATTGAAATAAATATTAGTTATTTTTCTACTGACTACTGATGTATACAGTAATTTACAAAAAAGCAAAGGGCTGCAAGTTTTATGTGCTAGGCTCCAAGTCTTGCAAACCTTAAATTGGTCTTCTGACATCTTAGTAATACAGGCTTACAGCCAGCAGGAACTTTTTTCCATCATCAAGATGACGTTACCTAATGTTGCAAGCAAATGTTTTTATTAACTCATCCATCTGTTTTAAAGAGCAGATTTCCTCACTATTTGAATTTAAAATATTTTCAAAAAGCTCCTTTATTTCCACAAATGTGATCATTCACTCTATACATAATTGTTATTGTGCAGTCATATTCTATGACATTAGTAGCTCTTCATTCTTCCTGATGTTTACTCCCATTTGTGTATTTATACATGGTAATCATTTATACATCGTAATCATGTTCCCTATCAGCCTTTGCTTTACCCCGCTAAGCAAACTCTGTTCTTTGCCTTTGGTAAGATTCATTTTCTGTTCCCATCCTGGCCATCCTAATGGTCCTTCACCTTCAGTTTGAATCTATCTTTGAGTAGAGTGACAGTGCAGTGAACAGTTATTAGTCTGTCAAGACATCATTTTGCAGTTAGAAGATTAAATTGCACAGTACCTTTGTTATCATTACAATTTTGGTTACTCCATTAAGATGCCTCACATTCCATTTCTGTTTTTCTTTATGCTTGGCTGGCATAGTTTGGGGGAGTTGCTTCAGTGATGCTTTTCTACACCTGTTTTAGTAGCCAGATATAAGTGAGTCAGGACTTCTGATGTGAACAAACAAACAAACAACTCCAAAACAAAAAGCCAAAGAAAAGCCCCAGCATAATAGTTTAATACGAAATAAGAAATGGATCTCATTTAAGGTAACAAGTTCAAATAATATTCAAATATGACAGAATTTAATCTTTTGAAGCAATCAGAGAGAATCCATGTGACTAACTGCGATGCATAAACTCCTCATCATAAGAGTATCAGCATGAATTTATACTCCTGAAATTACAAGTACTCTATTAGATCATTAAACGGGCTTTCTCCTGTGGATGCTTTCGCATACTTTATCATTCACAGTGATAAACTGCATGATAGTATAACATTAAACCATCAGTTTCTGCTCAGGTCCACTTACATGTTCTCTCCATTATCATGAATGCTGATTTACTGAGGTTGCATTCACAGTGTGCATGAATTGCTTTGTGTGTGACTTTTTATTTCTACTGCTTAAATTCTTGCTCATATTTTTTAAACTGATTTTCATGATATTCGAACATTTCATTTGTTTAATGTTACCTTTGTTTAACCTCAGTCACTGGTGAAATGAAGCAAATTATGGAGGAAGGATTTTTTGTTAGCATTTTTGTCTTTTCAATTTCAATTGATAAATATACAAGATACAGTCGTGACAGTTTACTAACAATATGATAGCAGGTGTGCTAAGGTTAATTGTGTTTTCTCTCAGAAGGAAGTTAATGGTAAATGGCACATTTACCGTTAAGTCATTGCAATAACTTTTCTATAGTTTGCAGAGGGAAAGAAATTCAATTTTTATTAATGTTATAAAATACTAAAGTTTTTAGAGCCTTACAAAGCTTACAATGCAGCAAAAGCAGCTGTTATTTAAATGACCATACTAAGTAATATTGCACTTTTAAAACTCTGTTGCTGAGCTGACACTTCTTGTGTTAATATTGTTCAAACGGTAACTCAGGATCCAAAGAGAACAAAATGAAAGTGAATACGAAGACATAAAACAGGACTAGTCACCTTGAAGAGCAGTGTTTTAAGTGAAACTTGTGCAGCAGCTGACTTGTGCAGCAGTTGCTCCACTCAGCTTTTTCTGGTTTCAACTTGAGAGTTCAGAGGGTAGTAAAAATTGATCTAGAAAAAATTCACTTGAAAAAATCATTTCACTTGTTCATCTCATGAAGGAAAGATTTAAAAGGGTGATACTGCAGTCAGGCAGCTAAAGATGTCTGATGGGAGAAGGAGATAAAGAGAGCTAAAAGAAGAAACAGGCTTGAATATGAGTAAGAGATGGTTTAGACATGCTAGAAGGAAAGGTGGCACAGGGAACTTCTGAAATCTCTAAAATCAGAGGTTTAAAAAAGAAATTCTATAACCATCTATCTGGGTATGTTTTATTCTCCTCTGGGAAGAAGGTGTGTTCCATCTGTTGTACTGGCTGTGCTTTTATTATATTTTCTGTGATACAATTTTCCTTTTTCCATATTCCCTGGAGTTTTTTTCCTTTTTGATAGAAATAATTTGTAACAATAAAAGTGAGGTGGATCCATGGGTGTCATCCTAATGAATGCATGAAATTGTCCTTCTCATGATATGACAGGCAGGTGCCCTCCTAGTCATTCTTAGCCATTGAAGAGGAAAAAAGTAGTGGCGATGAAGACTGTTTACAATTATCTCTGAAGTTGTTAAGATGGATCAATAATTCTCAATTTTTAGAAGTAAGCAGTGATTACTAGAAAGCAGTTAATGGGCTTCAGAAAAGGAGGATTAAAATGGTCCATTTTTCAGCTTGAAGTTTTGTGTGAACGTTTTAAAAACAAATGAAGTTGGTCTTTTACCAATTGACTCTTCTTTCACTGCCAGTCTGTTGACACTTGGAGCCCTTTGCTCCACAAGGAGTGATAATACAATTGGTGTAGTACATACTCTTTAATTGAATTGACTATTTTGCCCTGCTGCTCAGGGAATTGATAAATTGCTACAACCTTCTGTTCTGAAAGTTGGCGGGTCTTCTTGTCGCTTGTTTTGGGAATAGAAAGTAAGTATGAAAAAAATCATTCAGAATTGGTCAAAGACATGACTGAATTAGTTTTGACTAATGGTATCATTGCAGTCTTATTTCTGTGAAATAATTTAGGAATTAATCAGTGTTTACTGTCATTTCAGCTTCTGGTTTAACCATGTAGGTAAAAGAAAGGAAACCTTCATGTTCAATATGCCACTACTGGTAGAATATAACTGAGTGTTTAGAACTTCCAATAGCAAAGTTATTTTTTTGAGCTGAAAACATTGTTCAGAAGAATGTTTTTCTTGACCTTATAAGGTGAACATTAATAGTGTTTTTGTAAAAGGCAGTTGATCTGCAGACACAATTTGAATGGCATTTTATCATTAAGCGGGTTAACTGAAGTTCCTAAAATTAGTTAGTTAAAAAAATATAACATGAAAGATTTTGTTTTCCAGCCAAATCAATATTTTTATTGATAACCGCTAGTGTCGTGTCTCCTACTTCGCAAATACATTTCCCACTTCTCAAATTCTGTAAGTCACAGATTATAGCTAAGTAGCATTTTTTAAGTCATCTAAGTGTTTGGATGGTCATTACTGGAGAGATTGGGGCATCTGGATACTGTCAATGGCTTTAGAAATATCAGTCAGTATTTATCTTTTATCTCATATCCTGTTATGAATAAGTTCTATCGAGTTACTATGAAGAAATGGAGGAAATTAAAGGGGTTGCTTTGCCTGAAGACTTACACTGGGGAAATAAGGGTGGATCCACATACTAATCAAGTATAAGGAGGAGCAGGTTATTCTTGAGTGACAACCCTTTTTTCTTGAAGCACATCAGAGGGTGAGGTGGGGGGAGAAGAAGACAGGATATGTATGTAGTATCTACTTGAGAGGAATTGTTGCTGACACTTCTTATCAGTATTGTGTCATTTCCTTAAGTCATTCAGTTCTGTGTTGTAGAGAGGTTACCTATTTATGCACTCATACAATGGGACCACCATCATTTGCTTCATAGAATCGCCATATGGGCTTTGGAGATCTCTGTGGTTTAGTGTGTCCTCTGCAGCTGAATCCATGGCTGGGTATACTGGGGGATTTGGTATCAGACTACAGAATTTACATACAAACCTACCTTTACAGGTTTTTTAGTCTACTTTAATCCCAATATGTCAGTAATTTATCAGTTATTAGTCAAAACCATGCCGTAGGCAGCATGAAAACATGATTTAGTAAGTGTTGGAAAGAAGTCTTTTCTTAAAGAAGAGGAAGCTCTGTTATGCTGCTGAAAATACAGAAATAGCATTCCTTTTCTGAGTTTCACCTGGTATTTTTTTTTTGGTGGTGTGGGGTTTTTTGCTCCTGACTAGGCTGTCTGTATAAGTACACCTTGCCCTGCCTTTGTATGAAGTAAACACGCTTTCAGCAAATGTTAAAATGGGTAATTGATCTGAAGAAAAGATTCAGGTTAGGTATAAGTTCTTTACTGTGAGGCTTCAGAGGCACTGGAATGGGTTGCCCAAAGAAGGGGTAAATGGTCTGTCCCAGACAGTGTTCAAGGCCAGGTTGGACAGAGCCTTGGGCAACATGGTCTAGGGTGAGGCCCATGGTAGAAGGATTGGAACTGGGTGATCTTAAGATCCTTTCCAACCCTAACTATTCTATGATTCTGTGTTTCACCCAAGACAGTATACAGTTCTCACACACATTATACCATAGTTGGGAAGTTTATGGGTGTGTTTGGCATGCTTTTTCATTTGATTCCTTTTTGACATTATTCATTATTATAATTCATTTAGGAAATGCACTAAAAATATGGTTTTAGACCTTCCATTTTACACACATTCCATGTGTAAACCAGCCACATGACCTTTAGCAAATAAAGTGTATTGTGTATTTCCTGGAAGGGTGTCCATTTAATAACTACCCCTGTGATTTTATAAGGTCCCAGAGGTTTTGGGGAGTTCACTGTCAAATATCCCACTGTTGCAAGAGATAATATTTAATTAACCCATGACCAAAGATAACTGTGTCCATCAGGATATACAGAAGCTTAGTTAAGCTGTTTCTTTTCAGTAAAGGTTCCAGAAATCTGCGAAGATGCTGAGCAAATGCTTGTTAATCAGATAAGCGTAACCTTTTTCTTTACCCTTTAATCAGTGAAATGAAATAAATTGTAGCCCAAAAGTTATTCAAAATTGCTACTAGGATTTTAAGGCTTGCCTCCATTAACTTAATGTAGTTCGTATTACTCATGAAAGATGTGACTTTGCCATTTATCTTTATAAGCAGTACTAGTTCCTCATAGATTTTTCTCCTTTTTCTTCAAGTAGTACTGAAGCTTATCTTTTGGTCATCATGGCAAAATCAAAGAAGTATTCCATATGGTTTTACCTCAGCTCTGTGTATTTTATTAGTTACTGGCACACTTTGGCCTAAACTGAGTCAAAAATGGTTTGAAGGATATCAGAATATAGTAAATAATAATACACAGCAACTCTAGCTGTGATTGAGGAGCTGCTAGTTAGTGGGTTATTTTCTGTTAGCCAAAGCATTCCATAGATACTCACCATGCTTGTGTATATGCTGACTAACCCTGTTCCAGTAGATGTACTGGAAATATTTCCTATATCTTTCTCATGAAGGTGATCCTCCATCTCTTATTTAAAGAGATTTGCCTTCATTTCATTCATCATGTGAGTGAAGGAGAAGATTAAATGAATCTATTGAATGTTTTTCAGTCAAACAATGTGTGATATGATCTCCCTGGTTTTATGGAGTTTAATCACAAAGCTTTTTTATTTTGTCTTATCACTATATTGAATTATATGCTTGAAACCACATAGTCATAGAATCATAGAATAGTTAGGGTTGGAAAGGACCTCAAGATCATCCAGTTCCAGCCCATCTGCCACGGGCAGGGACACCTCGCACAAAACCGTGGCACCCAAGTATCTCTCCAGCTCAGTCTTGAACACCTCCAGGGATGGAGCATTCACAACTTCCTTGAGTAGCCTGTTCCAGTCCCTCACTAGCCTCACAGTAAAGAATTTCTTCCTTATATCCAATCTAAACTTCCCCTGTTTAAGTTTTAACCTGTTACCCCTTGTCCTATCACTACAGTCCCTGATGAAGAGTCCATCCCCAGCATCCTTGTAGGCCCCCTTCAGATACTGGAAGGCTGCTATGAGGTCTCCACGCAGCCTTCTCTTCTCCAGGCTGAACAGCCCCAACTTTCTCAGCCTGTCTTCATACGGGAGGTGCTCCAGTCCCCTGATCATCCTCGTGGCCTCCTCTGGACTTGTTCCAACAGTTCCATATCCTTTTTATGTTGAGGACACCAGAACTGCCCACAATACTCCAAGTGAGGTCTCACGAGAGCAGAGTAGAGGGGCAGGATCACCTCCTTCGACCTGCTGGTCACGTTCCTTTTGATGCAGCCCAGGATACAGTTGGCTTTCTGGGCTGCGAGCGCACACTGCAGCCGGCTCATGTTCATTTTCTCGTTGACCAACACCCCCAAGTCCTTCTCTGCAGGGCTGCTCTGAATCTGTTCTCTGCCCAACCTGTATCTGTGCCTGAGATTGCTCCGACCCAGGTGTAGGACTTTGCACTTGGCATGGTTAAACTTCATAAGGCTGGCATCAGCCCACCTCACCAGGCACCTTGTTGTTTTTCATGTGCCTTAGCATCTGCTCCAAGATTTTGCCAGGCACAGAGGTGAGACTGACTCGTCTGTAATTTCCTGGGACATCCATTTTCCCCTTCTTAAAAATGGGGGTTATGTTTCCCTTTTTCTAGTCGTTGGGAACTTCACCTGACTGCCATGATTTGATGCTGTTGAGAGAGTCTTTGGGATTTTTTGTACTTGTATCTCAAATAGTGTTAAGTAACATACAGGAAAGATTGCTCTCCTGCATTCCCAGGTGCAAAAGTCATTAAAGCTCTGTAGCAGCTTTTTCTATTTTCAAAACCTTGTAGTCTGCAAGTGCAGGGGGCATGTTGCCTTAAAAAGCTTTACTGCACTGCGCTATTATTATGCTCTATCCTTATTGAAGGAGATTAAAACTGCATGCTAGAACTTAAAAGAGAAACAAACGCATACTGAAGTTAAAGCTAAGAGGTTTCAAGAGGAGAATTGGAATGGAGACTCCTTCAGATCATATACTGAGGTTATTTTTGTACTGAAGAAACTAATGGAAGGGAAGGAAAAACACAGAAAATATCAAAAAGAAGTATTACAAGGATTGATAGGAAATAGTGTGATTTGATTGATTGCAGGTTTTTTTTTTTTATTGAGACATGTTAGAAATCAGTTTCATTTTAACTCATAAGCTATATAATTGTGGAATGAAGTTTTTGAGGTTAGTAAAACTGCACCTTTGAAGTTTGTATTTCATAAGCTAAGGAGCATGGTTTTTTTACCAAATATGACTTTCAAACAAAACATTCTTCTTATGTCCTTGTCTACTTTGGTTTTCATGTATGCTGTCAGTTTTACTGCCTGATAGTGTAAAGTGTTGTTCTGTTTCATGCTTCTTTTTCCTGGGACAGCTCATAAGACTAGCATGTAAAATACCTTCTGAAGAGCCTTCAACTGGACCAGAATTCTTTGAGGTCAAGAACATAGATAATATTTTTTTCTAAATAAGTGAAGGTGTTCCATTAAAAAATGTAATTTAGGATTTAAAGTCTTAATTATTAGGGCTGTCCTTTGATGTTTGTTCCAGATACTGCAAGTGTCATTTGTACCATTGAGTTCCGTGTTGCAAAGTAGTCAGAATGATCTGTTGGCACCTCATAGTCAAGGAGTTTTTCAAACTAAAATTTTAACAATTAGAATTTGATTCTAATTCCAAGTTCCTGTAATAATATGGTCCCATATTTCTGTACACATTATTTCCCTCGGAAAAGCATTCCATTATTCAGAAGCAGAAAGAACAAAAGATTTTTCTTTGTTCATCAGTCATTTCGTCTCCCAAAATGAAGGACTCTTTAATCTTCTGGGGAGAAGTTGGTAGAAGTCTACTGTTAAAAAAATATCCTTTTTATTTTGTTTTGCTTTGAATTATCGCTTGCCCCTACAAACGCAATGTTGGTAATTGCTCTGGTTTAAGCATCATTATACTTCTTGTAGTTACATATCTGCTTTTTCTAATCTGATAGTTATCATATGCTAAACTCTTCTGAAGAAATCAAGTAGTGTTTGTGTGCATGCTGGGAGGTTAGGGTTTTTTTCTGTTTCTTTGTCTGTGATCTGCACATATTTTATCACATAACATCTGTTTATTGTTTTCCTGCTGGCAAATAAGCCTTTTGCTGTTCCTAGTCTCTTAATAGTCTCACCTTCTTTCTATGCGTTTTCTGTTAAAAGTTCCCTTTTCACACAAGGAATGGGGTTATTAATATTATCCTATTACAAACAACGTAATGTAGTGTCAATCCTGAGTTAAAACCTCATTGTTGTGAGCTGTGTAAATAGCCAACAAAAGGAAATTCATTTCCTCATTCTTAGGTATCTTCTATGTCAGGAATCAAAAGGCCTTTCACCAGCTGCTGTCCTAGGTGGTGGCTGTTACATCATCAGTGTCACTCTTTATGGTGGTTGCTGGTGTAACATTGACAGTATGTGTGTGACAGCATCTTCTGGTTTGGCTTCTGTTAAACTGTCAATGGATCTCTGGCTTTTCCATTTCTGACCCTTAACTTTTGAAGAGCTGTGTTAGTCATCTTTTTTAACTTTGTGTAGAAATTCTTTCATTTAAGAAATGTGTAATGCAAACCTAAATTGACTTTAAAAACTATTACTGTATGGATTAAGCTCAGTTTTTGTACGAGATTCAGCTTTAGAATTAGTCAGAGCTCTTCTTTTGTGAGTTTAGGGTAATTTTTTCATGTCTCTTTGGTACCTTCTTTTCAAACCCCTATCATTAACTTGGTATTCATGTCTCAATGAAAACAAATTCTTACTGTGTTAGGGGGCTGTGATGAATAGCCTGAATATCACATGTTGATTGCTCACAAATTGGTTTATATATGAACTCCTTATTTTTGCTTTGTGATCTGCTAAACAAGATATATTATCTTTTATAAAGGAATGGGTGTAGTTAATAGAAAAAATGGTATAAGGACTTACCGGTCTTTTTATTCTAGCAGGAAAAGCGATAGGAAGCATTTGTTCAGTTAGGGGAAGTTAACAGTGTGGATTGTGAAGCTTATAGGACATTCTGAGGCATTTTGAAAAGACACTTTTTCCCTGGCCTTCTATGACACGACTGCCAGATAAATTAGGTTCACGTGACATTAAACCTTAGTTTCAGGTTTAAAACTGGTTTTCCTCATCACACAGTCGTAATAATTTGCTGCAAAGCATCAGTTTTCTGCAATAGGAATTTGCTAATCCTTCTTTCACCAGAAACAGGTTTCATTTAGTTGCAAAACAGATTTTAACTATAAGCCTGAAACTGATTTTTCACAAGTACTGCATCAATTTGCAGATAAATTTGTCCACCAATATTAACTCAATTTTATTTAATACCTTCCAGTCGCCTATTCTGTTGTTCTAGAAATAAAGTATGTCAGGGAAATGGTGATAGGCATAAGAAGGTACTAAGTTGAGAAGAGAGAAACTGAATGGAGATGCAGATTTCTAAAGCTGAAAGTGGCTTAGTGGGTACGTTTTTGTGATGCCATTTAATTTTAATTTATATATGTATATAATATATATATAAGGAATGTATATGTATATTTCTTGACATAATTCTATTCCATACATTTCCATACTTATTTCCATATACAAGTCAGAATTATTTCAATGTCAGGACTGTATATTGTTACAATCCTATTTTTCCTGGGTTTAAATTAAAATCTGTCCATTTAAGCTCATCGTTATGGTACACTTTGTTAGTGAAATCATTTGTAGAATAATGTTTTGGATTTTCATGTATTCATGTGGATGATGGAGCAGAGCATATTCTCAGCAAGCTTGCGCTAACATGAAACTTGGAGGAGTAGCTGATGTGTCAGGGGGTTGTGCTGCCATCCAGTAAGACCTGGAGAGGCTGGAGACATGGGCTGACAGGAACCTTGTGAAGTTCAACAAAGGGTAGAGCAGAGGGTTTAACAATTCCAAATGTCCCTTCCAACCACAACTACTTCATGAAACTCTGATATATATATATATATTAGATATATAAAAGATTTGAGAAGGTTAAAATTCAAATACAGTAAAAATATGTTAAGAGGAGATGCACAGATTATGTACTGCCATATTGCCACTGAAACATCCAGCTATCTTATTGTATTATCCAATAACAAGGAAGCGGTAAGAGGAGGGAAAAAATTAATCACCCCACTACAGCCTCTTTAACTATCCCTTACACCTCTGCTGCTTTTCCAATAAATCCTTCACTTTTTTTTCTTTAATATTTCAACAATAAAGCAGCTATTTTCATGGTGCTATAAATATATCGCAGACAAATATACCATTGCTTGAGGGCAAAATATTTTGTACAACAGTGAGCCAAACAACGAAAGGAATTATATCCCTAAGCATCAAATGTTTAATATACTTTGTGTAGAAACTGAAAAAAAAAAGGTTAAATTGTACAATATGTATTTGTGGAGGTACCTTTTGTGATTATTTTGTATCCCAGAGGCAGAGCTTTGCATCATGTATCTTGAGTGTAATCATGGCAGTTTTTAATTTTTAGTGAATATTGGAAAATCAAATTCTAACTAAATTGCCAGATTTACTATTTTATTCAATATTTTTATTGAAAAAAAATATATTCAGTATTACTGCCTTTTATAGCTTTAGCAGAAGTACAGCTATGTAAACTGCAAATGACAGTTACCAATGGGTTTATCCTGATTTTTAACATACTTTTATTTGTAAAAAATGGGTTAGGTACAGCTTTTCAAGCTTAGCTTTTATTGGTGTTCATCTGCCTTAAAGTAAAGACCGGTAAGTGCAGTACTGTGGGGGGAAAAAAAAAAGCTGACAATTTGGCAATATCTGTATTGTTCTTTAAATGTCCTTTCACTGTACTTTCACTTGGTAGGATTAGAAGATCTCGAAAGCAAAAGATCACAGAACTCTGTGAGGTTACTGTAACTCCCTCATGATCTCAAAGTTCAGGCATATTCATATTGTCTTGATGGAAGTCTGTTATCATAGACCTTGGAGGAACAAGAGGTTCTGGGTAACCAGAAGGCTCTCTGGCAAGCAGCAAGCCTGAGACAGCCCACTTGATTGCAGAGTTCCCAAGGGGGTGATTTCAGTGGCAAGCCTCTAAGAAGATCTCTCTTAAAAAAAAATCCTTTTTTTCTGTTTCTGAATAGGCACAGCTAAGTTGTTCCTATCAATTTCCTTCACTCCTATTTGACAAAATAACTGGTTATCAACAAAAGTCAGTAACAGATAAAAACATCTATTCTGAATGAAGTAGAAGTTGCATCTTGTGCGCCAATAATTGTCATCAGTGCAAATTAGCAAAATAGTTATGTACCCTGGTGCTAAACCTATGTATATGCTATTAGTATTCAGTGACGTTACTGTGGCAGTGCATCCAAGATGCACCTTGTGTTGTGCTGAGTTGATATTTTCAAGCAGATTAAGTAGAGACTCATGGCAGAAGCTCCACTGTGCATTTTAATACTTGGAAATTTGTAAGAATTGTGTCAGTGAGAGGTCATTGGGTCGCTATTCTGAAGCCTGCAGAAGTATAATGTGCCATTATACCTGATGGGCCTATTGCAGGACAAGGATTGCAACACATTTTTTCAGAGACTGTTGAATAGAGCTGTTCAGGGCTCAAACCATGTTTAGTTTGTGTTAGATTTTTTTCATGAAGTAGACAATGGGGGTATGTACTTCCATTGCAGCCCTTCCTATTCAAAGTTTGAGATGAGATTCAGCAAAGAAATGTGATCCAGAAGGGCTTACCGATTTCCTAATGTGATAACTTTTTTAAAGTCTTTGGTTTCCATTGTCTTTGGTTTTCAAGTTGAGATCCATGCTCCAGACTATAAAGACAGCAAACATCATTGCAATAGCCAGATATTTTATAGAGTACTAAAGGACGTTACTCTAATGCAAACAAGGGGATTTTTGCTGTTAATTTTATTCAGCTAAGATGCTTGGCTACAGGTGAATAGATTTTCCCACTTCATCTCATTCTTTTCTGGCTACAGTAGATCATTATTGTTTGAATTAACTAATTCTTTAACCATTTTCAGCTAAAGTTGGGCATCTGAAAACCTGTCCAAATAAGATGAATCTGAATATCTGCTGATTGTCCTAAAAGATAAATTTAGAGCCGAGAGTACTTTTTATTTATGTATTATTATATGAAAAAGTTTTGAAAAACCTTTTACAAGTTAATGTTTCCAGAAGATAGGCTACAAAAACTAGGTTGTGACTTTGGACCACTGGTCTTTTTTATTTCAAATAGTTCTTCTATTTTGTAATAAATTGAAAGTTTCTTTTATTCTTTTAAAATTTTTATAGAAAAAAGTAAAATACATTAATTTTTTCATTTTAATTAATCTCAAAATTATGCTGGCCACATGATAAATCTAACATCTAAAACAATCTAAATTTCAAACACTGGTATACCACATTTTTGAATGCCAGTGGTTGTCGCTGTATCTACCGCAAGGATAAGTCCATGTCAGTGTAGGCTGTTGTATAAAATATGGAGTGCATTTGTAGCTCAGTTTGTTTGCAAAGGAAGATATTCTTTCTGCATGCAAAAAAATTATGCTGTAGAGTTACCTGGTGTGGAATCCAGATTTAATTTTATTCATATTTGGTTTTATGGTTCCTACCATTCAGTTCTGTCTTCGAAAGAACAAAAAAGTACTGTAGTTTAAACAGTGGTAACTTAAAGAAACTGAAGTACTTTATATTCTCATGCAATAGTCTGCTAATCAACATTTATATATCACAGCTAAAATTGAATTAAATAGATTGAAACTAAATTACAAGGTCCTGAGTAAATTGGATTTGGTAATTTACTATTGAGTCTTTCTGCAACTGATGTCATAATTTAGTTGTATTTCTTATGAGAGGGGAATTATTCTTCCCTTTGCAGTTTCAATTTGTGAGTGTGAAGAGGAATGCACTTTTGCTAATGATCATGCCTGAAATACAAAACTAGTGACTGACCAGATGTTAATGAATGTGTTAAGATGCCGCTGCAGGTCTTTGAGCTAATCTTTTCTTGAACTTTAGAGGCAGCATTGGGACTCAGTGATTCTCAGGGATGCTCAAAGAAAGAGGTGTGTTATGCCTTGGGTATAGGCATAGATTCAATACATAGGAGAATCGTTGCAGGTGTCATATTTAGCTCTCTTCATAATTGCCGGGGTTTTATGCATTAAAATCTGTCTTGTGAGCATTAAGGAATTTTTACCTTTTGACCTCTGTTTGTGGTTTATCACTCTAAATTCTGAGAGCTGGCTTACTTGCAGAATGTGTCGTAAATTATTTTTATAGCAGATATTTGATGGTGAGGTCCATCTCAACTTTTTTTTTTTTTCCATCTTATCCTTCAAAATATATATTTAATTATTTTGGAATCTTAGGAAGGGATGTTTGACATGATTTCCTACTCTCAGATATAAATCAGGAGACTGTTTTATTACATAATAGTGTGGCTTCCATAAATGCACTCCATTTATGAAACCTCTTATATATTTAGGGAAATTTCATAATATGCCATATTACTGTGGGTTGTTCTTCCCAGCTGGAGCAATGGCCTTGGGCATGAAGCCACACAGTTGGGCAAAATAATGGCATCATTTTATAGCTTGATAATGGCACCATTAGCACAAGATATTATCGTATCACCTTTTTATGGATACTTGTATTTTAAACCAAGCTCTGTTATATGACATATAAGTGCAGCATTGGAACAGGCCTCAAAAAATAAAAGTGTAATTTCTCTTTCAATAAGTTAAATATTGTAACATTTATGTAGCTATTACCTTTATTCTTTATAGAACAGTGAGCTTCTCCTTCAGATGTTTAATTAAAACATATATATAAACCCAGCAATTTTCCATCTGAAATAGATACTGAGGTATAAGGTGTTTCTTGACCCATTGAGTGTGAATTTTACTCCCAGACAGATGGATGAAAGGTCTGCTCTTGGCTGGTCTGATGCAGTTTCTGATTCTTCCAATCTGATAGAGCTGCTGTTGCTTTGGCGATTATACAAACAGTTCAATAAGTCAATTTCTAACTGTTCTGGAACTCAAGCTTTTAAATCTAGCCTCAGTTTCTAATTGTTGATCTGCTTACAGGCTGTAGCGTCATCTTTGAATTCAGGCTTTGCGCTTATTCTCTTTCCTCTTGAAAGTGCAGTGTGGGTTTACTCTCTCTGTGGTACTCGGACAACTAAGTGTAATTTGGACATATAGAAAGACACACACAGATTAACAGTAATTGGTCACAATCCACAGTTGGGTATCAGGTTTTAGAAATTCAACATATAAAATGCAGCAACTGCCAAGATAGCAGGGTAAAAATACAAAATTGGGAGTATCACTTTTTTCATAAGAACACTTTAGCTTTTGTTATTTTATGGACTATATTGTGCAATTTTATTAAAACTCCTTTAAGTAAAATTTAAGGTCATCATCTTATCTATTTGAATTTACTTATCCCAAAGAATAGATGAATTGATCTTTAAATTTGCTTGGCAGTTTGGAGTTTAAAATAAACAGTTGTGATAAATTGTATTGAAAGAATTATGGAAAATGCTTAAGACAGTTTGATATCAGAGCTGCAACTTGCCTTTTGCTTTTTTTTGTCAGAAATTCTTATATTTTGTCAGAATTCTTATATTCCCCAAATGACATCTTTAACAGATATGTCAGATGGAATATTGGTATAATGACTGCATATAGGAAACAGATCAAAACTTATCAACATTCAATAAAGGAGGAGGTTGACCTGAAATTGCACTTGACTTCTGGTATCTTTGATTCCTGTCAGGCTTTTAAATTATATCACAATGGATATTTGGAGCCTTTAAGAGTCACTAAAATTTATAGATAGAATTTTAGTAGATAAGATAGATGCAAAGGAAAATAAGGAGACATTCTTCCTTTAATAAGAAGGTGGCATGGGAAATTCTTACAATAGAGGTGTGATTGAATATTGAGATGTGTTCATCCTTGGCATCAAAGGATGTTTTTATGGTAAAGAAAGAGGTTAATATATTATTAAAAATGAAAAAGCAAAGAACGTAAAGATTACAACAGAACATCAGTTTGTATTTTGCATAGTTTTGGCTAAAAAGATGCACAAAGATTTATTGGTAATACATTCATTAATCTTTAATATCAGAACACTTAAAGTCTCTCATTTGAGTATGTTAATTTTGGAAGGATGTTAAGCAGAATTAACTTTCTAATGCTAAGTTTGGAAATGTATCAGTTAAGAATGCATAAATTGATTTTGGGGTTTGTTGCTTTTTCTTTTTTCAAGCGTTTTAAAGTTTTAATGCCTATTGCTTATTATTATATATTAGCAATGTTGGCAATCAGAAGTCAATGCATATTTAAAACACCAGAGTACCAAAAGGTAAGATCCTGAACTACCATGGTTGCATAAGGCAAACCTGGTTCAGAAAATTAAAAGAACACAAGCAAATGAGATATTTTAGAATTTCTTATTTCTAGTGTTCATTTGTAGAAATAAAACAATGCTTTGCTTTCTAAACTTTTCAGTATTTAAGCCATATGAGACTTTCTTGCCATCAAAATGGAATTTTAGGACTGGTCAGAAAAGAGTTGTTTCTACTATGCTGATCCACCATATGCAGATTTACCTACACTTTTAATTTGACTATATTTCAGAAATGGTCTTTCTTTGGAAGGAAAATGGTGGGTGTGTATGTATGAAGGCGCTCAATCGAAAGTAAATTTAGTGTATTATCTTTTCTGATTTTTTTTTCTGTAGTTATTCTTTATTTTAATTGGTACATTTTCTATGCTATTCTTTTTTTTTTTATCCAATCTTTGAACTGGCACAAGATATTTTCAAAGACTGATGATGATCAAATTAAGACTCCTGTTTATGTTAAAGAGAAATGCTAACTAAGTCTGATACAAGTGCAGACATACCAAGGGAATTTTTTCCCTGTTATTTATTAAATTTCTCAATTTGGCTGAATATAAGGACTTTAAATCACCAGGGATTAGTTGTGCAAATCATATGGTTTAAAGTTTCATGGTTGTGACTCACATGAAGAATATGCTGGTGACTGCCATTGTATTTTATCCTCAACTCCTTTTTTCAGATTCTAATGTAGTAACTTTACGAAAGTTCATACTGGCCACAGCCGCATTAATAGATTTCTTGGTAGATCCAGTTATAGAGATATTGATATCAGACATTTTGAGCAACTGGTATATGCATAGCATATATCAATCTGTATTATTTTTCATTACCATTCTGTATCGAATTTT
Source organism: Psittacula echo (assembly GCF_963264785.1). Lineage (NCBI taxonomy): Eukaryota > Metazoa > Chordata > Aves > Psittaciformes > Psittacidae > Psittacula > Psittacula echo. Next base: position 8,802,878 of record NC_137743.1, on the reverse strand, counting down.
GCAGCTATTGTGTTTCTAAATTAAGTGCAAAGAATTTTAATACTATAGGTAAGATTTTATGCATGCCAAGAATCAGTATACGAAAAGATAGGCCTACTACAGCAACTTCAGCTCTTGTCTCTTTATTTTATTGGTATCTCAGAATCACACAGTGTGAGGTTGGAAAGGATCTCTGGAGGTCATCTTGTCCAACCCGCCTGCTCAAGCAGGGTCACAAGTAGAGATTGCACAAAACCATGTCTAGATGGATTTTTGATATCTCCAAGGATACCGATTAGGTGTCTTCTTTCCCTCCCTCCTCACCTTCTTAACTGGGTTTTTTTATTCCCATGGAAGATTTTATTTTGAACATCAGCAATTACAGATTGTGTCTGAGATACAGCAAGAGTCTTGAGTGTTCTATAGACATTGGTAAACTAGACATCATGATGGAGTGCCTTTCCCTGTCAGAGACTAGATCTGGTCACCCTGTTCTGTTCTCCACATTCCTGTTTTCCTGTATCACATAAATTTCACCATTCTAACTTTTCTCTACATAAAATTTCGCCTGCCATTGCATTCACCTAATTCATGTGAAGGACATGTTTAAATTAACATTCAGTTACTGCACACAGTTGTTATAAATGTTCTAAATTGCAACAATTTAATCATAAGCTGTTTAATAAATATTTAATCAAGGAACAGCAAAAGGGGCCAAAGGTGGCCATCAGGTTTGTGGACTCAATTAATTGTTATAAAATGTGGTTAGCTTTCCAGCTTATCTATTAGGAAAAACAATTTTAACTCTTTAAGTAGGTTAAAATTAAGTGAATGGTATTGTCCTGTCATAGTTTAAGCCCAGCCAGTAACTCAGAACCACGCAGCCGCTTGCTCACTCCTCCCTCTTCCTCCCCCCACTCCTAGAGGGACAGGGAGGAAGATCAAAAGAATGTAACTCCCACGGGTTGAGATAAGAACAGTCCAGTAACTTAATTAACAATAATAATAATAATAATAATAATAATAATAATAATAATAATAATAATAATAATGGAAATAATAAGGGAAGAGAATACAACCCCTCACCACCCGCCGACCGATACCCAGCCCGACCTGAGCAGCGATCTGGGCCTTCCAGGTAACTCTGCCAGTTTATATACTGGGCATGACGTGCTGTGGTATGGAATACCTCTTCAGCTAGTTTGGGTCAGGTGTCCTGTCTCTGCTTCCTCCCGGCTTCTCCTCCTCCCTGGCAGAGCATGAGGCTGAGAAAGTCCTTGATTGGAGTAAACATTACTGAGCAACAACTAAAAACATCGGTGTTATCAGCATTGTTTTCAGGCTGAGAGTCAAAACCACAGCACTGCACCAGCTACTAAGAAGAAGAAAAATGGCTGCTACTGCTGAACCCAGGACATGTCCAAAGATTGAGCCATTGAGTAGATATCGCTTCACAATGCAATTCTTCAGACCAATAATGAAAAAGTGTAGAAGTGCTTTTTCAAACTATACACATGTTGGTGCTTCTGCATGTTGCAGTAAATATATGCTATTTTGCATCTTAGTTTTAAACATTTTTTGTCATTACGAGAATCAGAACATGTTGATATAACAAGCTTTGAACGATCACACTGTTCGTATCAAAATATCAGTTCATATTTTTTTTTTCCCTAATATCAATAGACATTTTCAGGATGTCCCTTATTTTATGAAACTGCTTTGAAATTAATAAAAAATGTGTCTTTGGTAAAGTACATGGAAAAGATTCAGTTTAGTTTGGATTAGATAGTATTTGTTGGTTTTAATTAACACTTTTAATATGAAAGTCTCTGCACTTGTCAGCTTTGGAAGAATGAAGAGAAAATTCAGTCTCTCTGGAATCCTTTTTCTTTCTTGTCTCCTTTTACTGACACAAGGGCTTAACAACCCGTACTAACAACCTGTGAGAAGGACGGTAATCATGCCTAATCATAGAATCACAGAATGATTGTAGTTGGAAACGACCATCTGGAGATTGTCTGACCCCTTAAAGCAGGGTCAGCTAAAGCAAGTTGTCCAGGGCTTTGTCAAGTCAGATTTTGAATATCTCCAAGAGTGGAGAATCAATATCCAACCTACCTGAGCAGCCTGTTCCAGCCTTTGATCATCCCTGAAGTAAAAAAAGAAATATGTTTAAATGGAATTTCCTGTATTTTAATTGGATCTGATTTAGGTTCAGGTTTAAAAAGGTGTATACATCGGTATATAAAATACTTTAACTTGTATTTTGTTGTTGTTAAATTATGATTGAGAATGTATTTGTACTGAAAAAATGTTGTTCTATAGAGCATCTCATTTGTGAAAATCCCCTGTAACCTTTGAATGTGGTCACATGGTTCATGTTTGTTGAACTGTTTCCCAACAGGCTAAGTCAAGATTTCGGTAAACAACAGAAATCAGCATTAAGCCCTCTACAGACACATACAATAATTACAAAACAATCTCACTTGCAGCTAGAAAGCAATTAAGTATTAGTTCTCAGAAATAATAAATATACAAAATCTCTATTTTCTTACAAGTTTGTTCTTGTCTCAGTGAACACTTTGAGTAAATTCTCATTTGGACAAAAGGGGAAATTTGTAGGGTACTGTAGGGTACAATGGAATGATCTTGGGAATTTCCATGACCACTGGGAGGAAATAACAACCCTTCTCTTTGAGTGTAGTCAATGCATTTAGTTGAAAATACCTTCCTGCAGTGTTCTTGTTCCAGAAAGCATACTGAAAATCTTTCCTGGAATACTCTGAGGATATCTGTTATATATGGCTGTTGGCAAGAAAAATACCTTTAAAACCTCTATGTGAGAAAGTTCACCCTGCAGGGTGTAAACAGTATGGTTTTAATTTCTTAACTTTATTTTTCAACACCTTCCTATGCTTGAAGGCAGATAGTCTGGATTGTGTTTTGAGGTATTCTTCTCTTTGGAGATAGCATTGTTAATATTTGTTCCTCTGTGCCTTGCCCAAGTCTTTCAAAGGCCTGCTCAGGCTTCTTATAAAGAGTGCAATGATTAGAGTTTGTCAAATACGACAATTTTGTAGGAAAACTTTTGGAGAAAATTGCCTTTTTTGTTTCTAAAACTTGCCAGGAAAATATTTCAGGGTTAGAGCAAGTTTTCAGTTTGCTTTAAGGAAAAACTTCTTCCATTTTCACATTTAGAAAAGAAATTTTTCCCTTACAAACTTTTCAAACGTGTTTATGTTTCTTTTTGGGCCAGCTCAGCCAAAAACAACCTTGTGAAAACCTGTTTCTCTGGAAGCAAATGACAACCTTGATTTTGTTTTTCTGCAGATAAACTGATACTTCGTCCTGATATTCTGCCTAAAATTAATGTGAACAATTGTTACTTTTGCAAGTATTTTCCAGTTGCTTCTATGATGCCTGATATTGTGTGCACTTGTGTAGGTGTCTTTCCCTCAATTGCTACATTTATGGCTATCTCTCTTGTAGTCTTGTTATGAATCTTGAGGCTCTGAATTTTTAAGACCCTGAATCATCTATGCAGTGTGTTTAAAGTCAGTCTTTTGAGTCCAAAGCTGTTCATGTAGGACAGGCAGAGGTACATTCTGTAGCTTTCTTTCTTTGGAAACAAAGTTTTGTCAAAAGATTTTCTAGAAATTATCATATTGCAGTTTAGAAACATGTCCCAGGTTAAAAGAAGACATTATTTTACTGAGGCATAGAGGAAGGCTGGAAGATATGCAATCTTTACGTAACTTACTCTTCCAAATAGGTTTCTTACTCATTGCCCAACTCCTCTGCCATATAGATTCGGTAAGGCAAATGTGATGCTTCAGAATTCCAGATTATATGTCTGTGTAACAGAAACTGAATTCATCATCTTCCTGAATGTTTTTTTTCCATGCAGGATGTTTACCCTGACTCATATACATGTTTTGTCAGAAGATGTTGTTCACTATTTTGGAATCAAATTCTGCTCTGCAGACAGAGTCTCTGCTGTTACTCAAATGAAAAGAATCTAGATAGCTGAACAAATATGCACACAAACATATCTTAATTTTTCTGCTTGGTATGAAGTCAACATGAGAAAGGAAAAGGTACTAACTATGCCTCAACAGAGTTCAGATCAGTGTTATAATTATGTAGGGCTCTTGGAAAGTATTTTCCCTTGCTTTCTGAAAGCATAAAGTGGTCTAGCATAAGAGGTCTTTTTATTTTCTTTGGTTTGGGATTTTGTGAAAACTTTTCAATACCGGAGTGGTTACTGTTCGTTTGCACATGTCTAATTGAACAGTTAGAGCTTCTGGAAAATATACTTGGAAATACAGGTTTTTAAGAAGTGAGAATAAAAAGTACTCTCAGTCCTTCCAACTTTCTTCTAAACAACTAAGGCCTTTATGAATTGAAGTGAATGTGAAGTGCCTTGCCATGTGTCAATGAGGTGGGAACAGCCCATTCTGAACTTTGCAAGTAGCCTTGAAGATCACAGTTCTAGGTGATATGCCTCATATATTACATTGCTATTTCTATATTTCAGTTATAGAGCTTTTGTTATAAATGTTATTTCATGGAAATGACTGTTGCCAGTACCTATCAGTGTAGTTCATTGTGTCATTGCCAAAATGCTAGCACGACTAGCATAGTTTCTTGGAAATCAGTTTCAGTTTAGCAGGTGCTGCTCTTCTGTTTGGTTTACATCATTCTTAATCTGCCCAAAAGCCAGTTACTCATCCACCTTTCCCCACCTAATTACTGTGAGTTGTTGAAAACTACAATGCCGAAGGTACTAGCATTACACATTTCTCTTTATCTTTTACATAATACTTTCCTGGATCTGAGAGTGTATCAGTCAATGATATGATACATTATATATCAATAATATATAACCCTGACTCTACAGAATGTATTATGAGGTTGAGTAATAAAATCTTAAGCTGTCAGTTGTCTCTGCCTTCTTTCAAATATATTACAGCTTGCAATATAAAAGGAGTTTCAAGTGAGGGATAAAAGTTAAGTGAAATGGAGTAAAATTAACATAACAAAATTGGATCACAATGTGTTCTGTTAATCCTCATCACTTGATTTTAATTTTACCATGTAAAAGTCTTAGTTGTCAACTTTCAGGATTTTGATCACCTCTCCAAGGAAGAATATTAAACTCATTTTCTTTCTTAAATGTTATGTATTTTCTTCTTAGTATGCTGAGGGGTTTTTATTTGACGGTCAGTTAACCAATTCCAATTTATATGAAGTAATTAATATTTTCACATTATTGTGATCTGTGGTTCTTTCAGCAGCAGATCTGTTCGAATAGTCTCGTCCCTTGTACAGGTAAATGGACATCATCCTTTAAATTCAAAACCTCACATTTTTCCTTCGGTGGAGTATACATACAATAGACACATATTTTAATCTGTTAATAATATATATTTCATTATCTGTTTTATTATTTCCTCCTATCTTTTAGGTTGAATATTCTAAATTATATAGGTTATTATGTTATCTTCACTCTCATGCACACAGATGTAACTGAGTCCCATACCCTTCTTTTTTATGCCTCAGTTTCTCTTACTATTAGGTGTGGATCTTCAGTTAAAAAAAAATAGAATTATAATAAAGCTGATGGACATTTTCTCTGTACAATTTACTGAGCTTTCTGAGTCTTCATTTGTTGTCATTTCACAATGATGAAAGAAGTTTCACTTGGGTACCCGTACACTTGAAAAGGCCATTCTGCATAAACTACCTTCCTGATTTATCTTTTGGCTACTTACAATCTTTGATGAGAGGCAGGACTAAGCATTTCAATTTCTTATTTTAGCATTCTGCTCTGAAATCCTGGTCTTTTTAAAGCCAAAATGTGCATAGGTATTTACCATTAATAGTAATGTAGTCAGCATTCACCTCTGGAGAAAAAAGTATCGAATTCTCTGTTTATTCTATGATAGTGCTGTTTGTAGGATGAACAAAATTCAAGTATTTGTTCTGTGAACAGCTGCTGGAATACAGATTCCTTCCTCTTTTCAGAAACTTTAATTGCATCAAACATGTTCACAATGACTTCTACTCTCATTGTCCTAGTGCTATTTACATCAAGGAATTAAAGTCTGTGTTTCGTGGTCTTATCAATAGGTGAGGAGGGGAATGAGAAGATGCATCAATGAATTTTCTGCTGAATGGGAATGCTGCTTTTTGGTTGTTTGACACATTAGAGAGGGGAATCACCAAGCACCATGAAAAAGATCAGAAAATGTAATTTCTACAAAGTGGTATTATATACATAAATCTTCTGAAAGACAGATACCTCTGGGATATCATAGGCCATAGACTTCTGTGTAATCCATTACCCATGCTGATATAAACCTTTGATTTGTGGGTTTCAACCTGAGGCTGAGTAACCTCATAAATATGCTAATCCACAGTAATCAAAAAAAGTGCTATTGCAAATACAAAATTTTTATTCCATGGTTCCAACAGCTTTATAGCATGCTCTACATTTATAACAATAAACTTTGGGAAATTACTCTCTTCATGTTCAAGAAAAAGCTTTGCCCTTTTCTTGGCATCTCACCAATGAGTTTTATGTACATTATTTTGAATGGCATGATCTTTATGCAAAATTCAGTGCATGTTTTGCCTTTTCTAACCAAGTATTTGATTTCCAACATGAACAAAACATTGCATAAACTTTAAAAATTCAGCTTTTGTAGCCCTATAAAAATTATATTATCATTTTTATTAGGCTGGAGACCAACCACTGGGATAACTAGTAGAGTGTATGGCAAAACCAGCTCTAGTGTATATTTAAGAAGGTCAAGACTTAATGGTTTTGAAAGAAATCTTAGCCTTTTCAGCAGCAAATTTTCTGTGTCTTTTACATGCATTTCTACACATACACATAGGCAAGAAGTTTAAATGCCATAGCATGGCATTAATATAACATTGTATTTATTTCTACAGTTATTCAAATAGTTCAGTGTAGATTTTCTTAATTTTTGAAAGATGAAAACTGTCTTCCATCCAGGAAAGAAAATAGGATATTTTTCCATGTTTATAAACTTCAGAATATGAGAATTCTGCTTTTCTTTGGGTACAATTTCCCTGTACTAAGAAATTCTCGCTGAATGCTGTATATAAAAGTTTTTTAAAAACCATTTTTTCAAGAAATAAGCAACATTGTCTTCAGTGCTGTTTGGGTTCTCAAATACTGCAATATTAAAATCAATTGGCTTTTCTTCTTTTCAGTAATCCCATTTCTAATCCATATCTAAAGAAAATTGAGTTATTTTAAAAGTGGAGGGAAAAAATCAGTTCTGAAATCATTTATTCCTTATTTCATGTGAAATGCCTTTAAAAATGATTGTTTTCTAGTTGCTGTAATTAGTAATTATGATTTTGTATTAGGTGCGTGACAGTCTGAAACCTGAACACTGATAATTTGAGCAGTAACATGTTTTCCAGGATGCTAGATTTGTGCTTGCCAGTTTAACTGTATAATGAAGCTACATCTCTTTGTATATTTCTCTCATTCTTTATATTAATATAAAATCAGGGTCCAATATTTGGTGAGCTGACATTCATACAAACAACTAATTTACTCTTCACAGCATGAAATTGTATTCTGGTTTTAGGTTTGAACATTACACTTTGTAGAACCAAGACTGCTACTAGCCTCTAAAACTGGAAAATTGTCCAATGCACATTCACTTTGAATTCAGACATTGTAACTTGAATCTCAGGTGCTCTTCAAATACATCTGGTATTTGAAACACCGTTTAGATTTCTGTACAGAGTAACGTTGCTTCTGAAATCCTCTCTACTTACTGAGCAGCAAAACTGAAATCCAGACATTAAAGTTGAAAAGCCAGAATCAGTTGCTCTATGCCCACTCTTAAGGGAGCTCCCTGTCCCTGCAAAGTTCTTCTTGTTTCCTAGATTGAATTTAATTTTGTTTAATAGTCCGCAACAGTAAGCAAATTGCATATCAATAAATAATAAAAGGTCAATTATGCTAAGTGGTCTGGATAGCTTTGTAAATTAAACTCACTTGAACAGTATGCATTTTAATAGAGCCAAGTACAAGGTTATTAATTGCCTCCAAGTGTAAACAAGTATAACATTTTGATACTTGTGTATCCTTTCACAACATCCAGTAACCCGTGCTGAGATCACAAGAGCAGGATATACAGCCTTAACAGAATTAAGATGCTTGCAGCCTTAGTGCCAAGCTGTTAATTTTCTCTTGCAGGCTGTAAGGATCAAGCAGGGTGTTTAATGTAATCGTATTTCCAGCATTGTAACAGACATGGGAATGACTACCTGAGCATGCCATTTTAGGAGACATTTTGTGTCTCCTAAACCAGAATTGTTTCCCCTTCCATTTGCATGCACTTTCCACAGGTTGCTTCTGCCCAGCCTGTGTCCATTCAAGAAATGTAGACAATTTGCTTCAATGTTAATTTCTGTGAACTGTTCAAACTATCCGCACAACTGCCTTTTCTTGTTGTGTTCTTGTGCTGTATTCCATATGCTGTATGGCAGGATGGTGGTAGGGCACATGGTGCTGCAGAAGGATCCCTTGAGTCAGGGGTCATCAAATAGGTGTGTTTGGGTTGGCATGTCAAGTGTAGGTGAGACGGCTTAGTGCAGGTCAGGCATTACAGTTACTTGCTTTACCTGCCGAAACAGAAACTTATGCCCAACTTAAGATGCATCTCAGAGGCTTTTCTAGTTGGGCCAGCAGTGCTCTGTCTGAGGTTGATTGGAGAGAGCAGAGATCTTGCACTGCTGACTGGTGTGTACTGGAACGTTGTATTTCTTGAATTTCAGAGTTGTTTTAGTTTTTTCATTCTAACTCTTCATGTGGGAGAGAGTCCTGAGCCACCCTCTGCACCTTACAGTAACTGCTGTGAAGTGTCCCTTTCACCTCAGTGAGATGTTCTCAGATTCATCAGACAATGTCATAAAGTTAAATATACCCTGAAGCAGTAGCATTGGCTCTGTCATTCTGACTTTATCCTCCAGGAAATTTTTCTTTTAACAATCTCTGTAGATTCTATAAAATATACATTTCAAATAATCATCCCATTGCATCAGTGATTCTGGAAATGTGACTTTAAAATCAGCTCTTTAGTGGTAGTGGCTAGGCATTTCCCTGCATGTAGGAACCCTGGAAGAGATCCAAATTGATCATCAACTTATCCACAGTTTGACAGAGCAATATGAGAGCCCTGTTACTATTTTTTTTAATGCAATATTTTTTTATTGAACCATTTTTCCTTAGAAATATACAGGACTTTGAGAAGTGAAATTAATCTGTGTAGGAAGCTGGTTTGTGTAGAATCATAAACAATGTATAAAGTTGGAGATTTCCTATATTTATTTTTTGAATAAATATAATTTACAGTTTTGACTTAGTATGGTATCCTAGAGCCATAGTAGTCTGCCAGTTGTTTGAATAGGATTCTCTATTACAGGCAAGGATTCCTGATGTTTTACAAGCCCATCGATCATGCTACACTACATGAGAGTGAAGGTATTACTGTGAAGCACCCAGGTAGTTTCTCACACTCTTTAAGTGCAATATCACCAGCCTGTGCTTGAGCTAATTTATGTTTGACAGAAAAAAATCTAAATTACATTGTCAGAATAGAGATTGTTTTCTGAACAGGAGTGAATCAGAAAGGGACTTGAGCACACCCTTAGCTGAACATGAATTGTAAGGGTAGCACTGTAGGTTGGAGGACCATGAGAAATTTTAAGAGAGTTCAAGATGAGCATACAGTTGTCATTGTTTTATCCTTAGTGTGACTGTTATTGTAGCAGCTTCTACACATAAAAAAAAGAGAGATTCTTAGATGCAGCAAGGATTTGAAAAGGATCTAGAATCTATTTTACTTTGAAACATGTCAATGTTTAACCGGTTTTGTTTATCAGAACAAGATACCTTGATGTTGAGAGTAAAATGGTTTGATATGTCAAACAGTAGAGCTTTGGTTCAGGATGACCTTAGGAAATTGGGCCAACAGAAACCTCGTTAAATCTGACAAGAAATGCAAAGCCCTAACCAAGGTGAAATTACCTAATGTCAACTTGAATATTAGGCAACAGTATGCTCTCATTCCAGTTCCTCATTCCAGGCAATACTCAAGTGTGGCGCCTCATTAAGAGAAAAGTATCCACTTCTACACAGCTCTGGTGGGGCTGCCTGTGGAATGAGACTCCAATTTTGGTGTCCAAGTTCAGAAAGGATATTGGAAAGCTGAGGGGGTCCAGGAGAAGTGCTACAGAGATTTTTAGGGGCCTGAAGAACACAAGCTAGTTTGAAGCTGTGGAGCATGCTCTTGTTTAGTCTGGCAAAGAACATCCAATATTAGGTTATAATTACTTGTGGAGGAGTTACAAGATGATGAAGCCAAAGTTATCTCTGTAGTAGCATGTAGTAAAAAAGGGGAAGTGGCCACAAGCTGCACCTTGGGAGATTCTGATTGAAAACATTCATTATGTCAGCAATGCTGTATTGAAACAACTTCCCCAGAGTGGCTGTAGAATATCCATCCTTGGAGGTTTTCAAAACTTATCCAGAAAAAGACACTGTTGGCCTGATCTGATGTTGACACTAGCCTGGCTTTGAGTGAGAAGTGGAACTACATGAGCTTGCAATGTTTCTTCCAGTCCACATTTCTATCATTCTTTGCTTCTGACATATAGAAGTACACTCCTTAACAGGTGCAGCTTTCCTAGTGGGAGACTTAATTTATCAAGTCATAATAAGATGTCATAAGAAGTTATAACAAGAAAGCTGACGAGAGAAATCCGATTCTTTTCGTTAATGTAGTTTAAGGAACAAAACCATATCGTCATATAGTGCTTCTCTTTGTGGAAGAATTCAGTTGTTCAACTCTGCCTGACAAATTACCTCACTCTGTTCACTTGCTTCACTTCCATATTTAATTTTTGTGGTTGTCCATTTCATCTAGCTAGGCTTTTAAAAAAACAGAGATTCAGAAGATCTTGTCTAGAAATCTGCTGGTTCACACTCAATTTGTAGGAGAACTCAAATCTTGCAAAGATTTATGTCTAAAATAACTTTCTGGTAGTATAGGTCTGGCAACAATTGCCTGTGCCTGTCGTGATTTAAGCCCAGCCGGCAACCCAGAACCGCGCAGCTACTCGCTCACTCCTCCCTCTTCCTCCCCCAGCTCCCAAAGGGATGGGGAGGAGAATCGAAAGAATGTAACTCCCACGGGTTGAGATAAGAATAATCCAGTAACTAAGGGATAATGCAAACCTCTACTGCTACCACCAATAATAATAATAAGGGAAATAACAAGGGAAGAAAATACAACCACTCACCACCCGTCGACTGATACCCAGCCCTACCTGAGCAGTGATCTAGCCCTTCTGGGTAACTGCCCCCAGTTTACATCCTGGGCATGACGTGCTGTGGTATGGAATACCTCTTCAGCTAGTTTGGGTCAGGTGTCCTGTCTGTACTTCCTCCCAGCTTCCCCTCCTCCCTGGCAGAGCATGAGACTCACAAAGTCCTTGGTCAGAGTAAACATTACTGAGCAGCAACTAAAACCATCAATGTTATCAGTGTTGTTCCCAGGCTGAAAGTCAAAACCACAGCACTGCACCAGCTACTAAGAAGGAGAAAAATGATTGCTACTGCTGAACCCAGGACAGTGCCTTTTAATTGTCTTTCATTCTGTCATTGACTTTAACATTCAATATTTCAATTTCTTAATAATGTCTGTATTAATCATTATAAAGATATTTTGCATACTGAATTAAACTGTAAGTTAGATAACAGTTCTCCCCCCTCATATATTCTCCTTAACTTCTTGGAAGTTACTAACTGAGGGTTTTTCTGTGTTGTATGCATTTGGTCATATGTGTACACAAAACCACAAAATTAGATAAAGCAGTGAAAAAGTGGTGTATGAGTGTGAATTTAATAGGCAAAGTGCAAGACACGAAAAAGTTCAGCTGGAAAAAATCTTCAAGAATGTCATTTATCTCACTTGAATACAAACCTAGATTGTCTTTCAGCCTCTCACTACTCTGAATGGTGGAAATTGTATCCTGTAATTATTGTATTGTTTGAGAAAGAAAGGGGTAGATATTTGGATAATCTAGTGTATGCCATCATGAGAGACAGGACTTCAGCATGCAGAGGTAACCTGTGGAAGCTGTTTATCAAATCTTGATGTGAAGGTTGTGAGTCTGAGTAGGATTTTCTTTGTTATCTTTCATTTTCTATGTATGTTACCATTATGAAAGTTTTACTATCACTAATTCCCATCATCTGGGAGGATTGTTTGTCAGCATTAGGGTAAATTCTTCACTGGCATCAACCCAGTAGAAAGCAGTAGGGTTCTATCGGCAGACACTTAGCTCCATATTGCTTCTATGATCATTTCATCCCAGCAAGAAGAAATATTTCTTTTTCCTATGTTAGCATTATGTTATTTTGCAGAAATACCCAATCATCACTTAGAAACTATGGGAGAAATTTATCTCTCCTAACATTATTTCTATTCTAAGTTTGACATGAGATCTATAGTCTACACTAATCACAGACTCCCTGTGTTCTTAGCAGAGAGAAATGGCAGCTCCATAGGGTAATTCATTCCACAGTATGAGAGTCCCACATCTATTTTAGAGTCACTCACCTATGAAATGCCTTCCTATCTCTGCTGATTATTATAAATTAGCTGAGTCATTTCGACTTGATTCAAACATTTGACTAGATTTGCCATGTTCCTTATGACAAAATTCACATAGATTTTCTTTAAAATTTCCTTTTCAAGTTCTAGGAGAGCAAATACATTGACTAAATGTATGGCATGTTTAGCCTCTGTGTAAAAGTGTTTAATGTTTCTCTAGTTTAGACAGAAGTAATTTGGATTCAATGTTAATTTAACATTCAGTAGTAAATTTGTCCGTTTCTTACAATGTTCTTTTGGAATTTTTGTTTTCTAAAGGAAAAGAAAATACATTTTGTGATTTGCCTGTTAAATATTTCTGGTGGGAAAACAACAGTTTCCTGCCATCTACTTTTTACTGGTGCAGGTCACTCTTCATGTTCAAAGTCTAACATGAAACAACAGTCATTACCATTTTTTACCATCTCTAAAAATATCCCACATAATTGTAGTTACATTTAAGCAAAATAATCAGAGTACCTGATCTTTTCTTACGTGATTACTGATTGCTCAGTGATCATATATTTACTGAATTTAGCTGTCTGTAAGCTGGCCTTTGAAGAGAAACATAGATCATCAACAGTTACTGAAACATATCTGCATCTCTAGCCATATCTGTAGCTGCCATATTGTTGTCAGTCCTGACTTCTCTTAGAAATCTAATGTTGGTGAATGCAAAAATTAGCGTATGCACCTGAAATTGCTTTTCAAGTAATGTCTTAGGGTACTATAATCCCACATCCGTTTTTCAGTGTAAAGCTGCGTAAAGCAGAGGTGTTATTGTTCCTTTTTCTTCGTAGAATCATTGAATAGTTAGGGTTGCAAAGGACCTTAAGATCATCTACTTCCAATCCCCCTGCCATGTGCAGGGACTCTTCCCACTAAACCATGCCACCCAAAAAAGGGAAATCGTTTTATGTTGGAAATTGTGTTGGCTCATAGGGGCTATCCTTTGCCATAGAAAATTATTTTCCACATGACACTTGGTGATTCTGTTCGTCAGAAATGGAGATTACATTTATCTTGATCTTCATGTATAAGATGCATATAATATTTGTGAGATCTGTAGGCTCATTAGACATTTTGGTGAGGGCTACTTAGGTATGATTCAAATCAAGGAAAGAGAGATTCATCTTCTGTATATTTAAGTCTTAAGTGAAAACCTCAGCTTGAAAGAGTTTTCCTTCTCTTGTCCCCTGTCTATTTAGGCACACACACACAAAAGACAATAACATTCATATCTAGATGAAAATCCCATGGAAATAAATCTTTCTAATTGTATTATGGTTCTTTACATGAGGCTTAGATTCATGACATTTACTTGTTCCTCTGTGATCTACTTTTAATTAAAATACTCATTCTTTTTGTTAATAATTCTATATTGAAATTATTTTAAGATGTGTGGTACTGTTTCTTCAGAAAATACTGTAGTTCATCTTTTAAACATGAACTCTAAAGTAATCATTAGAAGATAATGTTTACTTAAAAACTGAAATTACTTCTGAAATGGAACTTTATATTTTCCTGTGTTTTTTGCTCTAAAGTATGAGCACTGTCAAGAATATCCCATGCAAGCGAACAAGTGAATATTACAGACAGAGGTTCTTCAGTAGGTTTGCAAACATGGGCTCCAGCAGAAGAACATTGCAACTGTCCGAGTAGGTGATTTGAGTACTAGAAGGTGGGAAATGTAAAATTTGGTGTCTGTTTTCATGCAGAACTCATCTATCCCATCTTGAGTTTAGGGATATGCAAAGAATTTAATAATTAATAGGCATATGAAATCATTACATTGTTGTAAATCTGCTTGCTTCATATTTGCTGTGTGTTGAAAAAGAGAAATAAAGGCACTAGAGTTTGTTACAAAAAAGAATTGTGATCAGACTGCGGTTTTTGATTGCAGGAGTTTCCCTTGACTGTAGCTGTTTCTAGGCTGACAGATGCTGTTAATGAATGATGACACCTTGAATGAAAATAATTGAAGTAATTCAAAATAGAAATGCTCCTTCAACAAATAGCTTTTTAACAGGTCCCAAAAGGTGAACACTGTTGAAACTGTAATGTTTCTTTTTCTCTTTGTCTTATTTCATCTCCTGAAGTATAGTTCTTGTAAAAAAGCATTCTGGAAAAGCCAGCAGTTAATTTGAATATTAAATGTTATTTGAAAAAAACCCAGCCTGCATTTAAAATCAAGACTGAATGTAGAATGCTTTTATTTTTCATACAAGGTATTCTTAACAATTGTTTGTGCTTCGAATGCACTTAATATTGGACAAAGAAATCTTGAGATCTTTTCTCAGATTTTATCTTTTCAATGTAAAATAAAGGTTACATTGATGTCAGCAGATACTTTGACAATTTTGCCTACCTTGTACTTTCTCTTCAGCTTTTTCATATTGTTACTTGCTAATTGCTCTTCGTTTTCACACAGTATTCATCATGACAGTAGTCTAAGGTTAAGTTTCTGAGAATTTAAGATTTCTGATTATATTGGAAAAATGTGAAAACTTGTACATTTAACTTGAGTAGTGAGTAGGAGAGTTCTTTCTACTGCTTTGCTCCTACATGGTCTTCAGCTTCTTGTCTTTCCACAGGCTCTGGGGCCAGAGTGTAGGTTTTGCCCTGATCATAGCACAGCAATCTACAGACACATTTAGATTTCCTTTCTAGAGAGGAGATGAATTATAGCACTCAGAATATAACTTAGTATACCAAATTATATTCTGATTCATTTATTATCTTACCTAATAATTTGGGATGTGAAATTTGAAATATCTGCTTTCTATACTGAATTCCAGAGCTCCTAGAGTTGTTTATATTGCTTGCAACTGTGCATATTAGTGAACGGAGAAATTGCATTTTAGAGATGTACCCCCTAAAGTTATTCCTGGAATGATGCAGTTTAGCTGCTGCTCCTTCCTTAAACTGTTAAGTAGTGTGACCTCTGGTTCGCTGTGTCTAGCTGGCACAAGATACAGTAATAGTATTGTAATCATAGAATCACAGAATCATAGAACAGTCAGAGTTGGAAGGGACCTTAAGATCATCCAGTTCCAACACCCCTGCCATGGGCACGGACACCTCACACTAAACCATGCCACCCAAGGCTCTGTCCAACCTGGCCAAAGTTTACATTATAGCTTTGCCCTTAAACAAAAATAAATAAATAAAAATTGAGTATCATGAATCGTCAATTCAAAAGATCACAAGTCATCTGTGAAAGGGAATCTAGAGTAATTTGGTGTAATTGCTAGTCAAGATCAGATCTTAAATTCACAAATATCTTTAAAAACAACAATTATTTGAACAGGCTGGAAATATAGTTAAACACTTTGTGTAATTCAAAGTAGAAGATTCTGTGTATCTTCAGTTTGGTAATTATACACTATGAAAACCTTAACAAGACAGGGAGGGACTTAAGGATATTTGTAGCTATAACTTAAATATTAAGTACTGTTCTTAACATTAGCAAAAAGTAATTATAATCATAATTATAGGCTCTATTGCATGCAAGTGTGAATGTGCATCTGTGTGTATATGCTCTCTTAGATATAATTATTAAATCTTTGTGAAAAATTATAGTAAGAAGTTGAACTAAGGCATGTTCTAGTGAGGCTGTGAAAAAGTAGCCTGAAAGAATATTTGTTACTTTGACCTTAAAGTAATTTGCTTTGGAACAGTTTGTTTTATTACATATCAGATTTATCTGGGATTATTTTTAAATTAACATCTGCATTAATTTTAATATTATGCAATTAAGCTGTTTAAAATGCATTACTTTTAAGCACAAGATAATTTTTGTGATTTCTACCTTGTTTTGGTGTTTTTATTAAAATGTAAAATAGTGATAGTTAAACCAGCTAACTAGAAAGAAAACAATTTATAGCAGTATGGTTTCTTAATATTTTACATGCTGTTTTCATTGTTTGTATCAAGCAAGTTTTAGGTGGATATTTCTATTAACTTCAATAGAAAGGCTATCTTCCATTGTTTGTATTTTGACACAAAGAAAGACATGGGGGTTAGTTGCTCACCTCACTTTCTGGAAAATATAGGTGTGTTCACACTAGATTGAAATTACACTTGAAAGTAATCATACATGAGCCAAAAAGCCCTAACCTAAAAGAGCTGTTGACTCTGACAATGTAGTAATTTACTTCTGTTTTGTTTGCAGATTGCCTTCTCACAGCACAATACTATCATGGATCTGGTGCAGTTTTTTGTCACGTTCTTCAGGTAAATTTTGTTTTCTGTCTTCTGACTGACATAATGCTGATTCTTTTCCATCAAACTAATACCTCAACCAGCTTCTTAATCTTAAGAAATGCCTGCAAGGAAGCCTTTCAACTGTCTTCTCCAATTTGTGCTGGTGGAGAATCCAGGCCATTGGCCTGTAACTAAAGGCAACTGCTGACATCTTTTATATGTTTCATATATTTCATATTTAGTGATACAGTCTTCATACTTACTTCATAAATATGAGCTAGGTATTTACTATATATTACAGTGATTAAGAGAAGCCAGCTATACGGACTTAAATTAGGAATTTGTGTGTGATTTTTTTTGGTAAACTCTTTGAAAAAATGATTAGAAATGATAGAAAAATGATTAGAAATTAGAAAGTTCAGTAGCTTTTTATTTTTAAGAAATCCAAATCACTACTGATGCGTTCCTGTGTTAGAGGTTAATTGTGGAACACAGTAGGTGTTGCATGAGATTTGGTTGTGGCAGCAATGCAGGAGTTGGCTTCTACTGCAAATGGGACAACTATTCTAGGATCTGAACAAAATTCCACTGAAAGTCTTCTTAAAGGTTCAGCTGTCTTGCAAAATGTCACAATCATAAACATGTACAGATTAGCTATGGTGCTTTGAAGTCTTCCTGTGAGGATATTCCCCAATAACCATGAAGTGTATATGTTTAATTGTTGGGGGCTTTGCTGTTGTTTGGTTAGTTGGTGGGTTTTTTTGTTGTGTTGTTTTTTTGTTGTTTTGTTGATGACAAACTCCATAGAAGAAAGCAAAGTTGTCCAAGTACAGTAGAAGAGAGGCACTGTGAAAACCAGCAGACGTGGACTAAAAGCAGTTTGTTTCTACTCTGTGCCTTAAGGCAGGCTTAGAAAAGTTGAACTGTAAGCTCTTTGATGGTGAAGCTATCTCTATAGGTATATTGCACCTTTCCTGATCTGATGGTTTATCTAATACGGTTTATTCTGGGTAAATGCAAACTCACCATGAACCTGATGAAAGAAGAGATCTCTCTGCCTGAACAGTAAGCTGATTGGAAGCAAAGGCAAATGTAATCCTTTTTACAGAGAGAGAGGTTGTAGGAAACCTGGCAGCTATCCTATCACTGCCTTTAACTCAGCTCCAGTCTAATTGTATAACCAAGGCTTTCAGCTGGCACTTAGCTCAGTTGGGCTTGCATCATAATGTTAATCAACCTCAGGAACCTAGTTGCAAGACTATGTAAAAGAATCATGAAATGCTGTGAGTAAAATTAATGCTATTGCAGCAATCCAAGCAAGGTACAAGTTATTGACACCCTCCAAAGGCACATACAAATCAGACTAAGGTTTGATGGTTATGATGAAAAATAGAGGGGTTATCAAATATATTTTAAAATCTTGATCTAAGGTTGTATACTGCTCTTCTACAACTGAATTGATACTAAGGTGTCTGTAGATATAGGTAGGCTGTTTAGGAGCTGGAGTTCTTGTATTTTATTTCTAAGAAAACAATAGAAATGGAAAGTAGAGCATACAGTAGATTCACAGTTTGCAAAGCAGAACCAGAGAAGAAGAGGGGAGAAGAGAATTTTGAGTTAGTTCTTAATGAAACAAATTAATGAAAAAACATATTTAATACCACTGTGTTTGCTGTGTTAATTAACTCTTCTAGGAAGATTAGCTCAGGCCTATTGCTTTGCTAAGTGGCTCTTTCTAAGGCATGAGCTGGTACTTTCTGTTTTTCAGTGTTATGCCCAGAGGCATGGGGTTTTCATCAGTGTTAAAAATCCATTTATTTTCTTATCACAATCATGCATAATGTCACAGAGACACTTCTGGCTCCTAACTGCTGTGAGCAAAGCATCCTCACTGACACCAAAGCTAGCAGATGGTCAGTCTGTGTAAAAGATCCAAAGAAGAAACTGTCAGGTTGTTTGTCACTGAGCGATAGTTGCAGTGTCTTGTAAATAAATATAGGAAAAATACTTAGTGTGTCCTTTACAGGAAACCAGACCAAGAAATTGGGAGTGAAAAGTTTCCAATGTAGGCACCATTAAAACTTTCAGTAAATATTAAATGGGATGTTGTTTCTACAGGCTCACTAGTCTAAACAACCTGCAGAATAGTTCTGATGGGAAAATGTAGCAATAACTATTTCCTTTTTCATTCTAATGGACAGATTTAATCATACCCAAAGATGGCATCAATACATTGATATTGATGGTTGATAGTAATCCAGACTTTATCTGAAAATTTGGTTTCAATAGTTTGTCGCCTAAGAAAATGATTTTAATAATGGTTGGTTTGTTTGTTTTTTCTTGGTTTGTTTGGTTTGGGTTTGTTTATTTATTTTACTGGGTGGAAATGTGGTGTATTAAACAGCAGCAAATTATGTTGATAACATGAATAACCCAGGTCATATTTGCTGGGATTGTTGACAGAGAAAATAATTGTGTTTAAAGACAATTTGAATGTGCTTGATAAGAGAACATCTTTCAACCTGCTTAGATAAGCACACATTTGCATTTCTCCCATCTAGTATTATATTTTTCGTATTCCGAGCATGTGGCATAACCCTGTTCTCCCTGGCTGCCTAGACAAACCAGCAAGTAGTTTTGTTTGACAATAACAGGTTTTTAACAAGCATTCAAAAGTCTAGTTCAAGTCTCTTCTGTTATAGGGTGTGTATTTCTGAGTGAAAGATGAAATGCACATTTTGCTGCCTGAATCAAAAATCTGAAATAACAGGGAGGTTTAGAATTTTCATGATTTTTCAAATATTGTTTTGTAAGGAATTTATTTTAAACTATGCATAAGAAAATTGAAAAGCTGTGATTAGATCTGCAATTAAGGCTTCCTACAGCAAGATACTGTTACTGTATGTCCTAGAACAGTAAACTAATGGAAATAAAAGGGGGTTTTGAAAAACAACTAGTTTCATTCTTTTTTATACTGGAAGGTTTAATTGTATCTACTGGGTCAGTGACCTTTTTTTTAAGTAGAAATGAATCAGTCAGATACATAAGAGTGATAACCAGTTCCTGCAGTTACAGAAACTGTAGCATCTGTGTTGCTTTAGTCAATGCCTTGGAGACTTTTAGCTGCCACACAAATTGGGGAGTTTGTGACTTTTTTCTTTTCCACCTGCTTTGGAGCAGCACAGATCTCATTAGAAAATGTCACAGACAGCAAATTAATAATGATCTGTCATCTTATACTGAAGAAATGCAGTCCCCACAGTTAAAGGAAGTGTATTTCTGTATTACCCTGATGAGTAAAATACTCAGTACACTAAAACCTAACTGTTGTGTTGGTTTTTTTCTTGAACTATAAATTATAAAGAAGTTTTTAGGGTTTACAAGTCTGACACGAATATATTGTTTTAGCTAAGTAAGTGGACAGGACATGTTAGGGATTTTATAATAATATATGTATTATCTTTAGTTTCTGACAACATTATTTACTTTAGATCATATTTTATCATGCAAAAAAATTGTCAATGTTCAATATTTGTTAGTTTTTATTATCTATGATTTGAGTAAACCCAGAATTGAGAGCCAGGAAACTCTTGATATCTAAACTTGCTTTTAAATAAAATTATAGTTAAGAATTGCTATCAGTAGTCATGTATTTCTTGGAAAATTATTTGTATCGAGAATCTGCGGCAGGGGTTCTGGTAAGAGATGTGGGCTTGTCTCATCATCACAAAACAGGCAAACATGAAGTCGATTCAGGTGACAAAGGTTAGCTATTAGTATTTTTGTGATAGGTAGCGATATGCAAGTGCTATTGTCAAGACTATTTTTAAAAGTCTGTTTCAAATACATAGGACAGACCACTAACTAATTAGGCACTTTCTCTGGGCGTACATGTTTATGTTCTCAGAACGATGCTTTCTGTTGTCTTTGGTTCTCGGGTAGAGCTGCCAGTGGTGGATTTCACATCTGCTGGAGTGGTTCACTTTAGTCAATTTAATAACATGCCTTCTTACTATTAGGATTTACAGAATTTCCAGTCTCTAGTAAGCAGAGCAGGATTCATTAATAGGGATACTTTGATAGTTTCAAAATCTTACTTTTGTGTACCCTTTAAAAATTCTATGGAAAATTACAGCCATTTAGGGTCACAGCTCCTGAGAGCTTCAATACCTGAATCTGCCATTTGGGGTGCAAGTTTGCAGTGAGGGAATTCCATCACTTTACTGGCATCCTTTAGTGTGTTTGCCTGGCTTCTTGGTTTGTTTTTGTTAAAATAGAGGATGATAAATTAATGCTAGATTTTTGCATGCTTGTCTTTATGAGATCAAATATTGATCTCTGTAACAAAGGCAAAACACAGTGTGTCAGGAACAGATCATGTCCACCATGGCTGCATTCTCAGAAAATGCAGAAGTTGTATAAATCTAAATTAGCATATTTTCTGGTAACATAAAAATCAAGTTATCTTAGCAAAATGGATTTTACATTTGGGGCTGGAATAAAATTGATTTTTACTTAGTGATGCATTAAACAGTTTTCACCTCACTTAGAAACAAACAGTTGTTTGACTTCCATTGGGACAAGCATGCCTATACTGCAGTGGGCAAACTGAGTTGGGTTTGGGTTTTTTCTAAGAGTTTGTTTTGAATTGTGTCTTCCACTCTCTGAATCACCTGGAAACTTTGTCATCACTGTAGAGTTATTTGATATATTCATATTTCCTGTGAAGACAGCCACTTGTTATTGGCCTGCAGGCAAAGGGATTCCCCAGTACCTTCAAAACAAGGGATGAGTCACTTAATCCCATGGTGAACAGAACTGTTTTCCATTATTTTGTTCTTGTTTTTCTTCTTTCTGTTTGTCTTTTGAGTCATTTGGAGGTACTAGTACTTGCCATTTGATTTCAACGGACATTGTTCTTCAAAATACATAGTTGCTCACCTTGATACCTGAAGATGGCCTATGTACCTGTTTGATATGCAGCAGATATGGGCTTTTCCTTTCTTCAGTAAGTGCATTTAAAATGCTGAACTTCTAACTTCCTGTATGTATTAAATACAGTGAGAGCTGTTTGTTGTGCCTGCTGAAGTGTTTAATTCCAATTTCTGCTCAGTTCATACTAGCTAGAAATAAATTCTATAGTTGCTTAAGTGCAGAGGGGAGTTGTAGGGTGAAAACTTCTGGGCAGTAACAGGATTTGGAAGATTTAAAAAGATAATCTTAAATTGCACTCTTCACTGTGCATTGTGCTGTAGCCTCACACTCCAAAAACCATTTTGTCACTAGCTCTACTGTTATAAAATCTCCTTAGAATCAACGCTGCCACGTACATAGCTGTGTTGATCACAGAGTTCTCAGAAGGTGGCACCTACAATGTACTAAGGCTCCTGTAGAAACTATGCCTGTTTTGAAGATCCAGTACTTTGCATGCTCCCTTACTCTGAGACCGTTCTGTAATGCTCTCCTTTCAGGGATGTGTCTTTTTACAGCTGCATTTTATTTTGTTTCTTAAGAAGCGTTTTAGATAATTCATATTTCGTTTGTGTTTTGATTCCGTACGTTTTATATTGTATTTTCTTAAATGCGATTAGTCAATTGTTTTCTTAGGGTAAAACACTGCCGGCGCTCACAGCTATTTGTCTTCTAGAGTGCTTAATCCTAGTCACTTTTTCCTGAAACTCCAGTCCACTGTACTGTAAACAAAAGAACAAGAACAGGTTTTCTTCTGTGATAAATGGGCTCAAAATGTTGCTTTTGTCATTTTCAGTCAAAGGAAAAGCAACTCTGTCTCCTCATGACAAGCTGTGTGTGCCGGTTGCAGAGTTTACTTGGAAGTTTATTTCCACATGTAAGCATATAGTGAAATGGGGTGAAAGCTGCTGATGAAAAATAATAACAAAGAAAATAAAGGGAGTAAAATATATTACTGTTTGCCTGTAGGCAATAACATCATTGTCCGTTATAACAAGTGACAAGCAGCTTTCTCCAGCACTGTGCCAGTCTGTCTCTGCAGATGCAGTGGGTATGGCACACTGTAGTGTGAGTGATATCGAAGAAATGAGCAATCTGTTTGTGACAGTAGAGAAATATTCAGGGTCCTTACAAGCAGTTGTAATAAATCACAGGAAGAGAGAGAGAAAAGAGTGCTAGACTGTGTTATGCTATGGATTTTATAGATACTAAACTATTAGATCTAATGATTAGTTTTAAGAATAGACATCTGAATCCAGAGAAAATCACCAATTGAGCTTTCTTAATGGAATATTAATAAAAATATTCCAGTAACATTTACTGGTACTAAATGAACCAGTTTTAGGGAAGATTTTGGGTTTTTAAATTCATTTATTGGAATTCAAGGAGGGGGGGTACATTTTCTGAAGCAGCAGAATTATGGAAACTCTGCCGTGGATTCCAAAAGCTACAGTATAATTACACTTTAAAAAGTGTGCATCATCTATTTAAATTTTAAAATCTGAATTTAATCTGCATATGTGGCCCAATTATGTTCTATATCATAATTTTTTTCTATATTTTCAAAGTTTTTGGTGATACTTTAGGAAAACACTCTACAGTTTCAAAATTATATTCCTTTCCTTACATGTCTTGAGTCTGTTCAGTTAGAATTCTAAGTATCAGGTTGAGGGGAGGCGGGGGGTTTGTATTCTTTTATACAGTACAAGTACAAAGCAATAATGATGCTTCTTTGGCCTTGAAAGCCAAGAATCCCTAGTCTGTCTTCAGGACAATTTCATGTTAATAGGGCTTTTATAAGGAGAGTTATTGTTTTTTTTTCACCTGCCGCTTCAAATATATTTGCCTCTTAGAAAAGGTAAAAGAAATATTACATAATGAAAGGAAATGTTCTTTAGCAATTTATTAGATTTTTTGATTATATTTGACTCAAGCTAAACATTGGTGACATGGCTTAGTTTCTAAATGTATTTTATATTACTATGATTTATTATGAAAGGATAACATCTGCACTAAAGAAACAGTGCAGTGAAAGAAAAGAATGAGGGGAAAACATAAACAATATAATCTTGAGATAATGTGAATCTTTCAGTTTGGAAGACTGCTAAAATGTGGTATTGGATGGCAGTGCTTTCCCAAATTCACTGATTGGTTCAAATAAATGAGTCTCTTTCTTCCTCCTTAATTTGACATCTTAAGTTAGCATAAATCAGCAAAATCATTGCAAGAAAGCTAAAGTATTTTGAAATAGAAAAATTATATTCAATTTCTAATTCTTCTTGAAAGTTACTGCAGAAAATAATATGTATTTTGTAATTTTTCTGCAAATTTAATGAACATGGATTTTTTCCTCTTCTTTTAAGATCTGGGATTTTTATATACACCATCACTTGCTGAGAGAAATATAGAGTATTTCACCCTTGAAGGGCAAAATCATAAAATTATATGAAATACAAAAGTCTCTTCTAGGAGTAAAAGAAACATAATCACACTTTATGGATGTGATGGTCTATTTTTCTATGGAGATTAATTTCAGTTTAGGTTAGATTAAGCCCCTTTGATTGTAAATCTTTTTTATTTGCTGCTTCAAAGAGGTGAAAGGAAGAACTGACAAGAGTTAAAGTTCACTTTTAGAGCTTTATTGCATAATATATTTCATAGAATCATAGAGTAGTTTGGGTTGGAAAGGACCCTAAGATCATCCAGTTCCAACCCCCTCACACTAACCCATGTCACTCAAGGCTCTGTCCAGCCTGGCCTTGAGCACTGCCAGGGATGGAGCATTTACCACTTCTTTGGGAAACCTGTGCCAGTGCCTCACCACCGTTAAGAACTTCCTCCTTGTATCTTACCTGAACTTCCCCTGTTTCAGTTTAAATGATTCACTATAGTTTAATGTCATATTGACATTCACAGAATGGTCTGTGAATGTTGGTATTCTGGATAGTGTCCTGATGTACACTGTATCCATTTTCCCTTTTTAGTTGTACATAAAATCTGTTTGCATAATTGGTCGTTCATTCATACTTTACTATAGTAGCTTCTTGTATGGCTTGTGGTATGGTTAAATGAAAAGACAACAGGAATGAAGTATGTAGGAATATATAAAATATGTATTTATGCATTTATACATGATATTGTTATTTTAGATAATTATTTTATTAAATGAAGTTATTTAACATCCCCACATGCATTCGGTATAACATTTTGGCACATACACATAATGAAAAAAATCAGTGCTTTTTTGCATAATCATTTTCTTTCAAATGACAAAATTCCCTATTTAAACACATTTCTTTCTTCCCTGCCTACAAGAAACATTTCGATTTTCATTGCACAGCAAAGACCAATAAACCCAGGCTTTGTAGAGTTAGTTGTCAGAGATGATTTTAAACTATTATAGGAGTTTATGCCTCAGGAGAGAAAGAAATAAGTTGGTTTTCTGCATTTGATATATATTAATAAATGATTTTACGCAGGTTTGGTAGCTGTTCTTGCTAATAAACTAATATGCATTATATTGACATTTCATTTATGCTGCTTACTTTAAAATATAATTTACATAAAACTTAGATGATACCATTGATACTTCAATCTCCCTGTTTTCAGTTGTGCATTCAGAGCTTAAATTGGGAAGCTTTATTGATGACATTATTGAAGTTTTAGTTATTATTTTATTTAATTTTGCTCTTCTTCCTTAACAAAATTATTTTGGTTACATTTTTAATGGCAATTTTAAATGTCTCCTGTAGAGACTTAGAGCATGCTTTTGGCAGTATGCTGGTTTTTAGAGCTCATTTCCCTTTCATTTATTTCTCTTAACTTCTGTAGAACAGTCCAAATGTTCTGTGCCACAACAACATCCAGTGGTCCTGTGGAAATGAGTCAGAAAGCCCCATGGCACAGGGTACTACTTTAGTTTTCCCATAACCTTTATTTTGGCTCCTCTGCCATGCAACAGATCTCCGCTGCCAAAACAGAAAAGCTGCTACTATCAAAAACATTTACCAGTGGGCCACCTAAAGGCAATAAGCACCTTCTACTGCAATAAATCTTCATTACTTCTCAAATAAGTTATGCTCTACATGCAAAAGAGCTCGAGCTCCTCAGCCTGTGCATTTAAACCTTTGTTTATAATGTGTTGTGAGCTCAGGCGTGCATTGTGCTACCATGTGTTGGTGTTTGAATGAATCATTCCATGAACACCTACCATGAATATTGTGCTGCCTCACTCGGTGTAGGTGTTCTGGGTAGAAGGACTTGGGTAGAGGCAGCTCATAGACTTTTCTTTGATTTTTGTTGTTCTGGTTTATATTGTTATTTATCTAAGTAGTAAACCAATCACATTCTAGAACTCCATTCTTCTCCCATAATGCCTATGTAATTTTATGTATGTAAAATACATTTTCACATCTATTTCACACAGGTATACTTAAATATATCTTTCTTAGTGGAGTCAGTGTGTACATACGTAAGTGGACCAGGTGTCTGTGGTGCAAGCTTCTCAGATATTTTGGAAAATAGTGACATTGGGATAATTCAAACTCATGTAAGGTTTGTGGGAGTAACAGTGAGCTTGGACCACACATGTGCCTCCATCTTTTTTGGTGGTTGGTTGGCTGTGCAGCTAAAAATAGCCTGATGGTTAGTCAATGAGAATTCCTCAAATAAAGGTCCAGCTGCAGCAGATCAGTGGTATCATCCCATGATCCCCATCAGGTTAGAGTTGCTCAGGAAGCGCCTAAAAGCTATTGCTACCTTTGTGGAGTTGGAATAAATTGTTTGATTTGGGATTTCAGAAGATTGCACGTGTAGCTGTATAGAAAGTGATTTCTTGAAGGGGCTTTACTTTGAATACTATCAAGGTAGAGCTGTAACACAGGTCATATGCTAAAAGAAATGCTGCTTGATCAGATACTGCTAGAGGAGGGTATGAATTCACACCCATGTGAGTGCTGCTGGTTCAAAAATGTTATGTCAAGTTCTGAGATTTAAGCACTATCTACCATTTTTAAAGAAAAAAGTCATGTGCTCATGCTCCTTCAGTGGCCAGTGTAAGACATCTTTAAAGTTTAACTGAGTCTGAGATTTTAGTAGGGCTCTTTAAAATGAGTTAAAATATCCCTGTGTGTTCCAGGTATTCTTCTTCAGAAGATCAGGGAATAAGATCCTTTCTGAGGGATTCCTTTACAATCTTCCTGCCATAGTCAATAATAGTCCTCCAAGATAGAAATGCGTTTTAATCTTCATATCCATCTAATCTATGGGAGATGAAATTCTGTAGAAAGATCTGTTACACTGATCTGCCAAACTTCTCTTTCCTTCATAAAAAACATCTAATCTCTCTAGCACACAGAAACCAGGAATTTATTATGTGGGAGTAGAGTGTCCCCCCACCCAGCCCATTGTCTCTGAAGATATTTCATTCAGCTTGGCATCATCTGTGATCGATGTCACATCTACCAGGGAAAGATAATATGTTGATGTACTTTCTGAACTGAATTTTTACTCAGCAGCCCAAACATTCTGCCAATGGCTTCATCACAGCCTTTCTCCTTCCTTTGTTTTATTCTACGTGAGAATAAGTACCAGTTACATCTGTTTCCAGACAGAAGTGTGCAGTTAGTGTATGATTCTGAGACAGATGTTATGAAAATAAGAATTATAGTATTTACCTACAACAGGAATAAGAAATTCTTTAGATGTGGCCTCCTGTTCTCAGTTAAAAGAACTGCTGTGATACTAGGTAGAAAACTGCACAAAGGTTTGATGTTTCTTTGGGGTATAACTTGAGTCTGCACGGATGATACGTGGTAGCGTTAGGCTGGCATTGAAGAGCACTGTTACAACGCAGAATATTGAATCATCAAAACCTATTCTTTTAGGTTTCCTTGAAAAAAAAAAAGAAAAGAAAAGAAAAGCAAAAACCAAACAAACAAAATACCCCCCACAACAAAACAACAAAAGACCATGTTCAATACTCAGATAAACAGGAAAGCTTATATCATTTAACAATTGAGTTTACTCTGAATTTTAATCCCTATTGTATACACTGTCAGCCTTTTCTCACCTTAGAATAGCTACATGCTAGTGTTTTCTATAGCCGCGGAAGTGTTCATGGCAATTACTTTGCTATGTGGACATCAGAAAAAGGTGTGCAGATTTTCTATTGCCATCTTTAGAAGTTTTGCATATATTACACAAAACTGCTTTCAGTTGACTCTCCATGTATGAATGTATTTTTTAACTCATGAGCTAAGGTGTTTCCATTTACCTTATTACGTTTGTAAATCTTCATTTAAAACCTTGGTCAGTAATTATATAAACTGCATCTCTGTGCGGACACTGCTCCTGGTAATCAACCATGACACAGTAAAACAAATCTAGTGTAGATATTCTTTACCTTGCATTCTTACCAAACACAGGGTTCTGCCTGGGGGGACCATATTAGTAGAAGGCCATACATACATTTCTTTTTAGCTGTTATACTGGGTTTTGTAAGGTTGATAGTTGTGGAGATGAGAGAAGTGAATTTTGGGGGCAGTTATGTGACTTTCATGCAAGATTTATTTTAGGGAATATATGCATTTTCAGGGCTGCATCCAAAAATAGCATTTTAATCATTGTCATCTGGCTAAGAAGAATTATCCATGTAATTAGTTTCAAATGAACTTGAAAGGTGTTGCTTAACTTGTGTGAATTCCATTTGAAGCACAAATAAATACACATTTGCATTTTAATGATTTTTAGTAATACTTGAAGTTTTAAATACCATTCCAGATAATTTACTTCATATTCAGGCATTTCTTTCAGCTTACACTTCGGAAAGCAAGAACTGAGGGCTTGAACCCTTTGTATGACTTTTAGATTATAAGGTTCAGAGTTGAATTAAATTTCTGTTTGTTTTCTTTATTTCATGGCAAAACTGGGGAGGAATAGCTGGGGCTCAGAAGCTATCACTTTGTTAAAATGACAGGGCAGGAAATATTTGGCTTAGAATGGGACATAGATCTAGCCTCATAGAAAAAACCTGCCATTTTTAACAATGTGGAACAATGAAATATCTGTAGCTGAAGAGGAGAAGGTTGCAACCATTACCTGATTGGTCCCAGAAAATGGAGTGTGGGGTGCAGCCAGTGCATGGAGCTGTTGATGCTGGTAGTATTTCTCATGATTAGCAAGAATAAGAGAAGGGCATGCCCGAATCACCTAACTGGTAATCTTGGCTTAGCTGGCAGTGCCTTTCATTGGCTGTAGCAGCCAGAGCTCACTCTGACCAGGTGGTCACTGGTCACCAGGTTATCACTACTGGTTGATAACATCTTGGGTCCACAGAGTCAGCCAAGATTTGTTTTCCTGACCAGCACTCTGTTACCATGGACTGGAAGCTGCATATCCTAATCTCTTGCTAGTCAAGACTGCTTTCCTCTTAAGTCTTCACACATTTTAATTTGAAACCGCAACACTTCATTCCCAAAATCATTCAGAATTGCTAATCATTGAAATATTCCTACTCACAACAGTGTTTGTAAAACTGTGTGATTCAGAGCAATTTAATTAATCATTAAAACATAGAAAATGTTATACTTCTTTCATATGTATCAGACTCCTAATGTTATGTTTACAGTGATTTGTACTTCAGATAATCCCGTTGAAATCTTTAGAGTTGCTTGTCATGCACATATTAGTTAACACAAGTAAGGATGGCTGAGCCCAGCACATCATAATCATAAACACAATGTTCTTGTCAAGTACAATGAAAGAAATCAATTGCTGTGACAATAATTGCTGTTCAAAGACAGGGTTTTAGAGAAATAATTGTTCAGTTATTTTTATATTAGAATAATTTTGCTTGCTTTATAACATATCTATTAAAATGTGCTCTATTTGCCAATAAAAAGATAGTAAATAATACATCAGAAAAACAATATATGTGATCTCTTAAGAAACTTTTGCAATACTAATTTAAAAACATTAACATAGATATGAAACTTGTTTTATTTGCATATATCGACTTTAAAAAGAGTTCTGTCATCAGTTGTTCTTTTTTTTACTGAATACTATTATTTTTGGTCATGTTTAAAAATACCATAGTATGAAGGAGAAACCTTAATACAGCATAGGAACACTGTTAAGTTGTGTACATTCGTGTACTCTTAGCAAAGAGAGTGAGACCAATGGGCAGGAGCTATGTGGATCTAGAGGGATATTTAACTAGGATCTTACTCAGGACAGCAAGGTTCGTGTAATGAGGCGATAATTGCCTGGATGGCCCAACTCCTATTAAAAAAAAAAGACTTGTGAGGAGCTTTCAAGATATGTGTAAGTATAGATGTGGGCAGTCAGTGGGACTGCTAGGCACCTAAATAACCTTATAAAGTAATCTTTGGGTGCTCTCTGTTAGAAGGCAATGTGGACAAATAGGGGATCTGTTCAGTAAAGTGATGCTGAGGACCTGACACCCACTATATGCATCTTGTCATTTTTTCACTTTGGACTAGCTCTAGTTTAGGTGCCTTGACTGAAAGCCCATTTGTGTCTGACTTTGGCCCCTGTCGTGAGTCAGTGTGATGGTGCTCAAAGTAGAGTCCCACACATTTCTTAATAGAGTTAAAAGTATAATAGCTTTAAGGTAAAGTTTGAGAAAGGGTTTGCTTTCATTCAATATGGAAATATACTGAATTATTATGCAAATTAGCAGATTA
This sequence comes from Psittacula echo, assembly GCF_963264785.1. Classification (NCBI taxonomy): domain Eukaryota; kingdom Metazoa; phylum Chordata; class Aves; order Psittaciformes; family Psittacidae; genus Psittacula; species Psittacula echo. The sequence continues at coordinate 8,772,307 of NC_137743.1, read as the reverse complement.
AGTGAAATCATGAAAACAACAATAATTCATGCATGAATGCTTACATACATTTTTGGACATTTTAATTTCTCTTTGCATGTGAAATAATAAGAGAATGAGAACAGAAATAGTAAAGGATGGAACATTTTGGTTTGTTCTGTTTACCTTCTGTTTACAATATTGGTCCTTAAAATATTTATATTTAATTCATGAAATAGTTCCTGTTACATCACTGTAAAAATAAGTAAATTATTTCATTTTAATGCAAGTAATCTTTTGATGCAATATCTAACAGGCATTAATATGTAATGAAGAAAAAAAAGAGATTCTATAGTGTTTCTATAATGCATTCACAGAGCTTAAGGCACAAGTGTGTCATTAATTCGTCCAGTCCAGCCACACTAACCATTATATTTCCCAGATTTTCCCCTGTGTTTATCCCTATAATTTGAGTTTCTTTAAAGATGGTCTGCAGGTTTTGTTTCAATTTGCACATACCAAGCAGCAGCACCTCCACTAATTCCCTTTACACTTTTCAAACTTTCTCCTAAATGCACACACGGAGAAAATTGTTTCTCAGGTAGAATCACAGAATCACAGAATAGTTAGGGTTGGAAAGGACCTTAGGATCATCTAGTTCCAACCCGCCTGCCATGGGCAGAGACACGTCACACTAAACCATGCCACCCAAGGCTCTGTCCAACCTGGCCTTGAACACCGCCAAGGATGGAGCATTCACAACCTCCCTGGGCAACAGAAAACACTGTCCTCAGCCAGGTCTGTGAACTGCACTAAATATGTCTAACTATGACCTCTGTAAGTTAAAAATTTACTCTGTACATTGCAACAAGTGTTATGCGTGCAGTAATTATTCCTTGCAGTTTTCCTTGTCTGTATGCTATTAAATCAGTAATTCTCATACTACCCAGAGCCCTTCTGGGAAGATCATCTGTCTAGCTTACACCTTACTGCTAGACCCTGTATTCTCTTGCAGCCTTTCCCTGGCCACTTTACTGTATTAGACATAAACTACTTTTGTTCAAGGCTTCTTCCTCTTCAGTTCATCCATTTTCCCATTGTTTATTTTCTCCTACTTAATACTAGGAAGATAACTTTTCATCAGTCTCTAATGCACAACACTGGTGATGAACTGCTTTTTTTCAAGCATGCTTCTTAGTGTTTCCACCTGTTTTGTTCCACATGGTTTGAAGGGGCAACTGTGCAAAACTATGTTGTTATCTTCTAGCAGATCATTTCTTTGTTCAAGAGACTTGGTAACCCTGATAATGCTCGTACTGCTATGAGTTTACGTGTATTTTAGCATGATAGTTGTCTTATTGGGAAGATTTGCATTCATAAGTGCAGAAAGTCATTCACCTTGTATTCGGGGTCAGGGTTTCATAAGCCATCTGCAATTCAAAGGCATCTATCTGTGTATTTGGATGTCATTCAGTCTCAACTAGACAGTTAGAAATAGTTGACCCAGTCCATGACCATGTGGACAAGTCTGTGTAAGCACATTTATTTTTCGTACTTTCTGTTCACCATCCATCCATTTTCTGTATCTTAGATTATCTGGTCATTGCAGCATAGTAAAATACTTTTCAGTATATGTAACATTGATTTAAGATAAAGAAAATAAATCATAATAATGTCTGAGTTTAATTCGAATGTGTCTGCTTCCAGCCAGTGTTTCTTACTATGCATTTCTGTGCTGGATGAATGAGTGCCTTTGTATTTTCTCCCCACGGAAACTCATGCACACTATAGGCAAGTCAGCACTTGATCTTTTTGAAAAGTGAGATGATTGAGCTTGCTACGTCATTGTCGGTAAAAGATTTTCCCTAACCTTTGAATATTTTTGATGCTGCTTCTCTCTATTCTTTCCATATTTCCAACTTCCTTTAAAAGCAACAAATCCCAGATTTTCAAGAACAAGTCTGATAGTATCTGATTTGGCAATACCTTGTAGAGTGATAAATTCATCTTCCAAGTGCTGCTTACTGCTGTGCACCTGAGTATTTAAGGTTGTTTTAACCCTTTTTGTTTCAGCATCCCCAGCAGCAATTCCTACAGAGTTGGTTGTTCACACTGAATTCCTAAATGCTTCATTCCAAGGGAAATGTGTGTCTATTGCTCTGTCAATGAGGCCTTGATTCCTTGTTCTCATAAATCCAACTTAGCAAGGACTATGTTTAAAAATAAAAATGTGGAAGTAGGTACCCTTGACTAATTGCGCACCGTATGATTTCATTGTCATCCGTACCATTAACCTTTTTTTCCCAGTCTCTGTGGAAAGCATAGACGTCTCAACCATTATATATCAGTCTCATCAAAACTGGCTGGATCTGACACAGGGGGAACCTTGCAAACCTGGCTAGAAATTTCCTTTTCTGATCGTGGTCCCCTTCTGACAGCTGGCCAATTTTTAATTCAATTAGTTTGCATTACACTGATCTCTGTTTTGACACAATTCACATTTTGCTTTCTTATATCTCTGAAACAAGAAGCAGCTAACTATACTGGGGGATTGCAGAACATCCATTTATACTTGTCCTGCTTTTATGCTCTTTGCTGATGTTAATGTCTTTGTTATATCTCACTTCAATTCCTTATTGTTTCAAACCTGAAAAGATCTTATTTCTACCATTCCATTCCCCTGGCCAAGTTGCATGTGCTCCATTATATCTTTTAAGTTAAAATCAGTATTTTTGAGGTGAGGTGATGTGTGCTTCAAAATACAAACATGCTATAGAGTTATGCAGCTGCATTCCGATACTTTCTCTTTTGTTCTTTATTCCTTTTCCAGTCTCTCCTAACATTCTATTTGCTATTTTGACTGCCACTAAACATTCAGTTGATCTGTTCAAAAATCTATCTGCAACGACTTCAAGACCATTTTCTTGAATGGTAATTGCTAATTTGGACCCTATCTTTGTATATTTGTAGCTGGAGAATTCGTTTGGGTTGTTTTTTTTTTCTTGTTCACATTGCCTTCAGTTCATTGGCACTGAATTTCATGCTCTTATTTTATTGCCAAGTCACTCACTATTGTGAGAGTCTTTGCAGTCAGATTTAATCTTTATTGCCCTAAATAAACCAAGGCTATTGTCTCACCACAGCCTGGAACCAGGTTAGTTTGACAAAATCTATTTTCTGTGTCTTTCTTTTTGTTAACATGAATTTTGATTTTTTCTCCCTTCTGATTATTTATATTTAAAAAAACCCCGAAACAGAGAAGAAATTAAATTATTTCAGATTTACTAGCCAAGAAAAGATAATGCAAAAGTGTTAAGTAAACATTTCACATTCTCAGGGCTGTAATTTCCAGTGATTTATATTATTTTATGTGGGTGTGTGTTTGAAACATTCATTTCTGAATTTGACTTCACATGTAAACTAAATGATATTTTGATTGATGACAGGAGAGTTTGGTGTGTGACCCAGCTCCATTGACATACAGAGCACAGAAGCAATTTGTCTGAAGTTTTTGAACCAGAACCCTGAAGTTTTCTTCTACTACTAACTTAAGAGAATTGTTCAAGAAATTAATAACTGTGAAGAACAGTATTTTTTAAGGAAAGAGATTCAGGTCCTGGTCATAATGAAGCAGTCACACAGCACGAGGATCTCTTAGTTTGTTGTCTCTAGCTCTTTTGAATGTATTAATCTTTTCCAAATTTCAGGAGTTCATCATTTTAAGCAGAGTTGCTGTTATATCAATGGGGTGGTAGAGAAAAAACAGAAGCCAAATTATCCATCAAGTGGAAACATCCATTTGAAAACAATCTAAACCCTGAAACATGGGATAAGTATGTTGAAACACAAGAAGTCATGATCTGGTTTCTTTTGCAGACCTTCCCTTTCATGAGTTTATCGGTTTCATAAGAAGACAGGCTGAGAAAGTTGGGGCTGTTCAGCCTGAAGAGAAGGCTGTGTGGAGACCTCATAGCAGCCTTCCAGTATCTGAAGGGGGGCTATAGGGATTCTGGGGGGAGACTCTTTGTTAGGGACTGTAGTGACAGGACAAGGGGTAACGGGTTCAAACTTAAATAGGGGAAGTTTAGATTGGATATAAGGAAGAAATTCTTTACTGAGAGGGTGGTGAGGCACTGGAATGGGTTGCCCAGGGAAGCTGTGAATGCTGCATCCCTGGCGGTGTTCGAGGCCAGGTTGGACTGAGCCTTGGGTGACATGGTTTAGTGTGGGGTGTCCCTGCCCATTGCAGGGGAGTTAGAACTAGGTGATCTTAAGGTCTTTTCCAACCCTAACTGTTCTATTATTCTATGTTCTGTGATTCTAATTTAGCTTATTTGGAAGGACTGTAGAGGAGAAGAGTAAGTGAAACGGCTTAACCTTACTTCATGCACAGCATGCTCATTTATAGCAACATGTCAGTACTGTGATGTTGCCCCTAAGCATCTGTTGCAGTTACTAGGTAGACAGTACACTATATGGTAGGGAAAACATTTCTGGGAAATAGTATTTGTAAGGAGCTATTGGTTTAAAAATCTTAAAAGATGTTGCTATGAAACTGGACTTATTCTGGTGGTCAGTGAGGTTTTTTTGTGTTCCATTTTTACCTAGGCACCAAATATAAATTCACAGTCAGCTTGTACTTGCTTTCAAAGGAGACTGGAGAAAGGAAGACATTAGTGTTACTGCATGGATAATGATTATATTTTGCATTTATGCACAGTACTCCTCTGAATTATACTACTTCAGGGAATTTGTGGTATTTCCCATGTTAGTCAAACAATATAATTTTGAAGCTTTTTGGCAAAAAAATCATGGATGAGTAGTATAATTCAATAGTTGCAGTGCAGTATTAATTGAAAACACTGTGTACAGCAGATGTGCTACCATGACTGACAAGTTTGTCACGGAACTAGAAAATGCAGATACTCTTATAAAACAAAGTCTAAAAAATTAAGAGATCTTCTGACTGCTTTACATTAGGTGTCAAGTTTAGAAGCCTTTTGTCAGTATCCAGTAATTCATCAAAAGAGGTTGAAAGTTCAAATCCTGAATGGGCTAAATGCGTCAAATACAAAAATATTGTATTTGATTGTGATCTGCCGAAGTTTAATAATTTCGGGGGTTTTTTCTTCTTCTGTTTTCTCTTTGGGACTGCAATGTGGAAATGTTCTTTGGGATGTTTTCCCTGGGAAATTTACTATAGAAATATTCAATTTGATAAAACAAGCCTATTGTCATATGCAAACCTGGTTTCTCAAACTAATTATACTCTTGCATAGTCATCATTCCCGTGTCCCAGGAAATTACTCAGAATTCGCAAACTGAGAGAAATTGATACAAATTTTTGCTGTCCTTCACCCTCTTTTCCCATCTGCTAAATGCAGAACATGCAGTGCATATTTGTCGAGACTGTTGTGGGTATGTAGATGGTTGTAAATGAAGCTTATCCTGTGCTAATGGAGACAGCAATAGCGTTTTATGGAGACAGCCACAGCATCAGAGGTGTACATTCTCTTTTGACTTTGAATTTGGATGGTTGACTGTTATCATCTGATAGAGTTTAGTTTTCCTCTATATTTGTGGTTTTTTTCCCCCACTTAAATGTGTTTTAATTACCTTTGATACCCTAAAAATACAAACTTTTTCAGACCATTATGTTACAATTATGTTTTTCTTTTGTAATTGCAGTTGTTTCTTGTCCTTACTGCTGGTAGCCGCTGTCGTTTGGAAAATCAAACAAACCTGTTGGGCTTCTCGACGGAGAGAGGTATCAATAACTTTCAGTTTATTGTAATAGCTTTATCTTTCAGGATAAACTGAGACCTTTGGTGGACAGCCACACCTCTGCTTTGTCCTGTATACATAATTTAAATATCCCTTTAAACTTTTTTCTACCCTGGACCGAAGAAGAAAACTTTTTTTCTCCCTGCTGTCAAAAATCAGAGAAATTGCAGCATGAGGTTGCAGAAAGCTAAATTTTCATTATGGTGTAATATTTAAACAGAATAGAGTATTCCGACTGGAAGAGACTTACAAGAATCATCTAACCTGACTACTTCAGGGTTGAGCAAAAGTTGAAACATGTTATTAAGGGCATTGTCTAAATGACCCTGAAACACTGACAAGCTTGGGGCACCAACCACCTCTGGGAAGCCTGTTCCAGTGTTTGGCCACCCTGTCAGTAAAGATTTGCTTCCTCATATCCAGTCTAAACCTTTCCTTGGCATCTTTGAACCATTCCCATTCATTCTATCAGGGGGTACCAGGGAGAAGAGATCAGTGCCTCTTTTGCATGTTCCTTCCTCAGGAAGCTGTAGAGAATAATGGGGTCACCTCTCAGGCTCCTTTTCTCCAAACCAGACAAGCCCAAAGTCCTCAGGTCCTCCTCATAGGAGGCTGACATGCCTTCCAGCCCTTTCAACAGCTTTGTTGCCCTCATCTGGACACATTCAAGGACCTTCACCCCCTTAATTCGTGGGCCACAGAGCTACACACAATACTCAGGTGAGGCTGCACGAATGCTAAATACAGAGATAATCACATCTTTTGACAGTCTGGTTATACTGTTTAATACATCCCAGTACTCTTAATAGTCTCAAAATAATAGCGCAAAAACATTAGGAAGTTGAATTAACACAGAGAATCATACTGTAGTGTCTCAAACTTTCTAGGAAGCTATTTGATTCTGTGACTGAGGCTGTGTTGTTATCAGCAATCATTGGAACATAGAATAGTAGACAACCCACTCTGCGAGGAGCTTGTAATTTCTTCTTTTTTATTCTCTTTTCTTTGTAATTTTTTTTTATTCTAAGCAAAATTCTATCTCCGTTAATATCAATAGTTCTGTCATTAAAACCATGGCACAATTGAAGCTCTTCAATAAATATTCATACATAAGGTCACCTTATTCTTTTCTCGGCCCAAATATTTGTTCTTATCTGTAAACAAATGCTTAAACTTAAATGAGATTAAACTAAAGTTATGTGTACTGCTACACATATATAGAACAATTTAGATGATGTGTACTGATAGTTGTCATATGTAATTTGGTTCTCATAAGACATAATTTTAGACAGTGATTTTTTCCCTCTCTGAAGTTTCTAATCTTGGTAGTTTTGGAAACTACCCTTATTTAATGGTATTGTAATCTAGATTTTTAAAAATACAAGTTTTTCTTTAAGTAGTTAATTTTTCTTAGTATACTGGCACTATGAATGTTTAAATAACTTTTAATGTAGTCTACGGTGAATGTAGATATGCTTTAAAAGTGCCAGGTAACTAGCAATTGCTACTTTCCCTCACTGAAATTATAGTGTATTAATGCCTAGGTTTAGTTCTGCACTCGTGCTGCAAAGAAAAATATATATTATGGTAGTTATTTCATTTAGGTATTTTTTTATTCAGATGAATATTGTTAAGCATATTCTTCCTCTAAGGGCAAGTGCTCATGTGTTTGTTATTACTTGCAAAATACAGATGAACGTTACTTTAAACTGCAGTATTCTATTCAACTTATTAATATTTCATTTGAGTTTCTCTCAATACTTATTAATAGGTCTGTGCAAAACTATTGTGACAAAACATAGCTATTCTTTGATTTCATTTATCGTGTTAATAAGGATGTTTTATTGACATGTTTAAGAACAAATATGAGCATTTGAGTTTAACAGATCTAGTTTAGGGTCTAGTCTGTTTTCCATTCTTACCTTCCTAGATGTTTGAAATAGAGTATTTTTAATGTAGTCTGTAGGCATCATCCTATGAAGAACACATTCTCATATAAAAAGTTTAAGTTTTCCAGGTTTTATTTTCCTCATGGGATTTCTAAGACTGAATGGAAGCTCATATAAACTCACTGATAAATACAATATAAATATAAATCAGCTTCTTCCAAAAAGTAAACCAGAAAGAAATACATGGTAACCGGATTAAAACTCTGAGGTCCATGCTTCAGTTCTGATCCGTGTTTTTTCTTGAACTAAAGAAATTTATCTGTCTCTCATTCAGAAATATACTTTGTTTAATTTCAAAATTACATGAATATGTATTTCTTCCTATTTTAAATGAGGTGTGAAACAGTACCTAGATTGTGACAGCATTATGTAAATGTTTAAGCAAATCTCCTTATTTTCAATCTACTATTGCACATCAGCAGCAGTTCATGTCAAACACAAATTTTCCATAATGTTCCCCATAATATTTTCCTTACTCTAGGTCAGAGAATTTGTTTTTATAGGCAGCATATTTTGTAAGGCTTTGGAATGAAGTGTGACAAATAGGTGGTATAAAAACCATACAAGTAGAAGGCAATCTATTGTTGAAAAGAATTTTTAAGTACCTACTTTTAAAGCCCACCCATTTAGCAGATAAGTTTACCATGTCTTTCTCATTCTTGAAAGACAGGAATGATTGACTCTGTAGATGTTACCTCCAATATGGACACAAACTGCAATAAGAAGTGAAATATAACAAGAACACAAACCAATATGAGAAAGCATGCTGTTAATGGCTGTGCATCCATTTATTGTTCATCCCAATATGTTTTCCCCTAGAGGAGGAGAAACTTTACTATCCAGTTCTTGTGATCTTTTAGTAATGAATTTTATCAGGCTGTTGAGGTAAGCAGATCATTTTTTGAAGTTTCCATAGACTTCTGTGTGTAGCTGAAAATACAGAACCTTGTCCTTTATTTGCCTTCTGACTTTAATGCTTGGCTAAATTGGGTCATTATTGATTCCAACTTGAATGTAACATGGCCCCAGTCCAACACAAAACAAGAGCAAGTTGTTTGCCATGTGTAGTGGGAATGTCTCAATTTTCCCATGAATTCAGAAATTCACTCTCCAGTTTCTTTCCTAATTCATTGCTCATTGAGCAAATATTTGCTTCCCACTGCTCAAAGCACTGACCAAATCTTACTGAGCAGTTCATTTGAATTTAGGCTCTGTTACAGGTACATGTGTCCTGGGTTCAGCAGCAGCAGTCAGTTTTTCTCCTTCTTAGTAGCTGATGCAGTGCTATGGTTTTGACTTTCGGCCTGGGAATAATACTGATAAAGCCGATGTTTTTGGTTGCTGGTCAGAATGTTTACCCTGACCAAGGACTTTGTGAGTCTCATGCCCTGCCAGGGAGGAGGGGAAGCCGGGAGGAAGCAGGGACAGGACACCTGACCCAAACTAGCCAAAGAGGTATTCCATACCACAGCACGTCATGCCCAGGATGTAGAATGGAGAGTTACCCAGAAGGGCTGGTTCGCTGCGGGGTGGGGGCGAGATATCCGTCGGTGAGGTGTTGTATTCTCTTCCCTGGTTATTTCCTTTATCATTATTATTATTGGTGGTAGCAGCAGTCGTTTGTGTTATACCTTAGTTATTAAACTGTTCTTATCTCAACCTGTGGGAGTTGCATTCTTTCGATTCTCCTCCCTGTCCCTCCAAGAGTGGAGGGAAGAAAGGCGGGGGGGGAAGTAGACTACGTGGTTCTGATTTACGGCCTGGGCTTAAACCACGACAACATGTAAGAAACTAGGTTTAATTTTTATATATATATATATGAAAATCAATCAATAAATAGTGTCTTCCAAAAGACTAACTGATGTTTATCAACACTGAATTTAACTTTCATTTTCCCATATTGATTGGTCTTTTGATTTCATTAGTTGAAATCATTCTTCCCTAAGCCAAGTCTTTGAGTTTTGGTTTTGTTTTTTTTTTACTTATACAAAATTTTTGTTCTCAACTTTTTCCTGCTTACATTGCTGTCTCTGAAGATACACTTTATCTAAGGCTTTTTGAACATCTATATTTATACTTTTAACTCCTGTCTGAGCTTCTCCTTTCCTGCCTTCTGAAAGAGCAAGAGGCAGCAGATAGACTCTCACCTTATACCATCAAAGTTATTCACCTTCTGCATTGAAAGAAAATGGGAAGTAGTATTCCTTTATTTCATAGTTTCAAAAAGATCGATGCAACTTTGAGCAGGAAACCATGAACAACCTCCTGCCTGGTATCCCTTGACACCTTCCACCACCCATCCCTCACATGGATCAGCGACGCTTAAAAAAAGACCTTAAAAAAGGCTGAGGTATCAATGTAAAGTATTGCTCATTTAAGAGAGTTTGATCCTTGAAAGGAATAATGCAGAATATCATGAGATGATTTCCAAAGCGGTATTCTCATGGCACTATCTTTCTTGAGGAACAAACCAGAAGGAATTTTGTGAGTAGCAAACCTCAAATTCCTACTTAGAGAGCAGGATAACATTTGCAGGTAAGCATGGAAATTCATGTAGGAGTAGAATAAGGGCAAGATATATTTGTCAAATAAGCTAAGGGAGTTCCTAAGTGTTGCAAAGTTTAGGAGCAGGAAAGCGTATTTTTACAAGTCTTATACTACATAAAAGGATCAGATATGTACTCTAGGTTTTAATCTCTCATCCTTCTTTTTCCTTCAGAGTCTTATAAATCTTTCTACTGAGACCTTTCTTGGTGAAATTTCACTTGTTAGTTCTCTGAATGAAAAACGGAGAGCTGTCATTCTCTCCCAAAAGATTTGTTAGGCTTCCTGCATTTTTATACCCAGAATTCACCCAAGAGCCCATCCATGAAGTTTCAATCTGACTCCGTTTTCCTTCTTTAAACAGAAAAAGATATATCACCCAGATTTGCTAAATAAGAAAATTGAAGAGAATATTATTTGTTGTCTCTGCATGTTTCATATCTAAAGTATTCATTCAATCTTCTGTTGCGAATGGTACAAGAGAATTTGTTCATAGATCATTTTACTGAAAAGCTTGATAGGTTGCCTGCCAATTTTGTAGTGGCTCAAAGGTTTTGCCTCATGAACTTCTTCTGATTGAAAGGCATCACACTGCAGATAAAATTTGCATCCAAATGATTTCTTATTAATAGTGTATTGAACTTTCCTATTTGCTGACAAGATTACACTGAGGTCACTAACAAACTCATACAGATGGGATTATAAACCACACAGCTTCTACTTAAGGTATTTTAGCAAAGTATTTGTCCTTCATAAGATAAAGCAGCTGCTGCTCAGATACACTTTGTACTATTTATTCAGCCAGTTGTTTTAAAGAATTGTTACCTTTAATCCAAAAGCGTGCAGTCATTGGTGTGCCTACAGACATACTTCTCCCCTATCCTCCCAGACACACACAAAATACATCTGTTTGCAAACATTGAGTGTTGTTATATAAAATCATAGAATGGTTTGGGTTGGAAGGGACTTTTGAAGGTCATCTAGTCCAAACTCCTCTGCAATGAGCAGGGAAATATCTTCAACTAGACCAGGTTGCTCAACCCCCCGTCCAACCTGGCCTCGAATGTTTTTAGGGATGGGGCAGCTGCAGTTTCTCTGTGCAACCTGTGGCAGTACCTCACTGCCCTCATCATAAAAGGTTTCTTCCTTATATCTCGTCTGAAATATTCGTGTATATTGTATTGGTCAATTAGTTAAAATGCAGCCTTACATCTTTTTTTAAGAACATCTCCTTTCTTACTTATTATTATAATTGCACACTAGAAAGCTTGCATGTCTTAAAAAGCTGACATAGAGTCTTGTTTCCTCTTGTAATACACTAGAAGTCTCCTGAGCAATGAGGAAGTTATGCATTATTGCACATTTATGGAACAATGTTTGAAAGCATGGTATTATATGTGTAAAGTGCTTGCCTAACGTTAAAGGTTAATATCATTCCTTTATAGGAATTTTCATATTTATATATAGCATTTCATTATACAGTCAGCTGTGCACCATTTGCCTGTCTGACAGAATAGCATATACAGGCATAAAAGCATGGAGTTAGAGAATGCTTGCTTTACAGTGTGTAGGTGCCTCACAAGTTACTGCTTCTTTTTATTTAATAAGCTTATGTTTGTGTAAACCCCACCACCACCTTTCTAGCTTTAATTTTAATATCAAGGTAGTTTTATTCTCTTGAATATTCAAAGATTCTTAAAAACATGCAAATGAAACTGAAATAGACTTCTTCTTTATAACAGCAACAAGTCATGTAATACCTTTAGGCTCATTTCTATGGTAACCGTAATAAGAACAAGAAAGTTCAGTTATGTTGATAGTACTAATGAATGTACATAATATGTGAATTTCAGCTCGAGCTTTTTTCCTTTATATTGTAATGACACTTGTATTTTTAAAGTATTCCTTTTAGAAAAGGCAATAATGGCTTTTGGTGAATGTAATATTGCTTATGGAATGCAACATGTTTAGTTTAGCAATATTAATATGCATAGAATATGATGCATTCTTGAACAACACCCTTTTGAAGGAGCAAAAGGAATACTTTGGTTCATGTATGTGTTTTAGTGTGGGCAAGGAACCACCAATAGTTGATATAAGGAAACCAAGAAATATTAATACATAGAATTAAAGTACCCTGAAGCATAATATTATTCATGTGTGTAGGTGTTTACAGGCTTATATGCTTTATGTTTAAAAGTTGTTAACCTCACAGATTACTTCTCTTTTTTGGTAACTTCTTGTCTGTTGCTTAGCAAATATCTTGCACATCTATATGTACTTACTCATAGACTCTGTGAGTAATCCTACTGAAGTCAAAGGAGCTATTCATAGGACCAGATTTTCAACTTGTTACATTGCTCAAGCTCTTCTGAAATCAGTTGAGTTATGACTGCTTATTTCAACTACGGATTTAGTTTGATTGAGGATAACTGGGGCATTTATTTCAGGCTGTCATTTTCTGAATTCTCTCCAACCTGAAATTCAGGCTCCTCTTTGAATGAACCTTTCAAGTGATATGCTAGTTAGTTGACACTAGATCTTGTGTCAGGACTCCCTCTACAGTCAGTATAAGAGACACTTGCAAATGACAACTCATCCCACCTAATTTTCAGTGTTCCTTTTGATAGTGGTGGGATGACAACTTGTTAAGGGTATAAATAACCCAGTGAGTCAATTCTCCTATATTGAGAGTTAATCTTTGCTTTAATTTTGTAAAATTGAGGCTTTACTTATAATACTGTCACTTTGTAAAAATAAGTGTCTGATTGCTATATTAGCACTGCTCACATCATTCTTATTCTCTGTAAAGAGAAGTATTAAATGATATCAGTGACAGACTCAGTATTGTATTGGAAGGATTTATTTGGGAGGTGGCGAGTTAAACAAAGTTGATCTAATGCAGATGTCTCAAAATATCATACAGTGTTAAAAGGCTTCTGTGAACAATTCTTATGAGAGTAGGAGCATGAGATTGAAGAGCATATTTTAGTTATTGAAGGCTATGTAGCTCCGGCCAAAGGCCCTTATCCCAGGAAGTAATCTTGGCTGTCTTGTATCAACTCAGCTTATTGAATTTCCATCTTCAGTAGGAATTCACCGTGACCATGACTGCCTAGAGTTGATCCAAGTTTTATTTAGGCCTCACACACTTCTAAACCTCTGTGCGCTTTAGGGAGGTGTCATGGCCTATGAAGGCAGCTATCTGTGGGAATAGTGTTAAAGTAGTACGTAGTATACGGACTGGAGGTAATTAACTATACTAATAAATTCAATGGGGAAGTGGACTAAAAACAGAATCCAAATTATCCATCAAGTGAAAACATTCCTTTGAAAACAATATAAACCCTGAAACATGGGATAAATATGTTTAAACACAAGAAGCAGTGATCTGGTTTCTTTTGCAGACCTTCCCTTTCATGAGTTTATCGGTTTCATAAGAAGACAGGCTGAGAAAGTTGGGGCTGTTCAGCCTGGAGGAGAGAAGGCTGCATGGAGACCTCATAGCAGCCTTCCAGTATCTGAAGGGGGCCTACAAGGATGCTGGGGAGGGACTCTTCATCAGGGACTGTAGTGACAGGACAAGGGGTAATGGGTTAAAACTTAAATAGGGGAAGTTTAGATTGGGTATAAGGAAGAAATTCTTTACTGAGAGGGTGGTGAGGCACTGGAATGGGTTGCCCAAGGAAGTTGTGAATGCTGCATCCCTGGTGGTGTTCAGGGCCAGGTTGAACTGAGCCTTGGGTGACATGGTTTAGTGTGGGGTGTCCCTGCCCATTGCAGGGGAGTTGGAACTGGATGATCTCAAGGTCCTTTCCAACCTTAACTATTCTATGGTTCTATGATTCTGTGATTCATCTTAAAATCATCCTGTCCAAAGGAGACATTTATAAAAGCTCACTAACAGATCTGTTTCTTCATTCCACAAAAATTCAGATTTTAAAGAAGATAACAGATGACAATAGATTATGCAAAGGAAATTGTGGGCTACTTGTCTTTATTTAAAAAATAAATAAATGAGGGAAAACATAAAGTAGGTAGGTGTTTTGATTATATCTATATATGACCAGGAGAAGAAATTGTTTGCTTTTCTTAATGTAATAACCAAAGTTTCTTACATTTACGTAGTGTGGTTAACCTGAAGAATCCCAAAAGGCAATAATCACAACAAATTAATTTTGTTGTATGTGATTCCTGTGTATGCATAGAAGGAAGGTTGGATGTAGTTATTAGTGCTGATAACAGTACTTTAAAATTAGTAGTTGTGGTATTCTGCTCAGTAGCATTTATTATAAAAGAGATTTCTAAATGTTAGTATAAAATACTGCTGGAGACAATGGGCTTACTAATTACTGCTGCCTGTCAGAGGCCTGGTTAAATCTTGCAAGTGTACTAAGTTAAGCTTTCAAGCTAACAGAAAGGTAAAATTAAGGCTATTTAAAAGAAAGCAAGAACTGGCCAAAATGAAAAAGACTCTGAGACAACTGGCAACTTGGCAGAGCTTAAGGAGCCTTTGAGCTGTATGGTCTGAAAGGTTTCCATGGGACTGGTTGTAAACATAAGAGCATTAGGAGAATTATTAGTGAATTACCTGTCAGCAAAAAGCAGCAGACAGTGAGAAAGGCAATCCTTACTGGGGCCATGGGACAAGGCCAGATAACTTCTTTTGAATTTGGAGAATAGTCACTTGGATTGTTTCCACAGTGTTAAAGGAATGAGGATGCTGAATATGTTCTTTGTAAATGAAGAGGATTGCACCAAAATAGATGATTCATTTTTGACTCTTAACAAAAACAAAAGAGCAGGTGTTGAATATTGGCCCGAAGTGGTAAGACTCTTCTTTACATTTGTATTTCCTCTGTGTTTGCAGTATAGCATCAATTTTTTGTCCCTTGTTAAAACACAAAACAAATCTTTCCTTCCGCAAAGCCCTGTAAGAAAGAAATGAGTGGATTTAGGTGAAAAAACAAAAACGCTTAGAAACTTGGAAGAACTCTGCTGTGAAGAGGGAGTGAAAAGGTTTGAGGGGTTACAGTAAAAGCTTTTTGAGGGAAATGCAAATATTCCTCTCTAGTTCCTCCTTTGCTTTTCTCAGAATTGAGAGCAATTTTAGTAGTACTGGGTAGACAACTTTGGCCCAGGTGAGTCACCTGCAACAGGAGTGGTATGAAGGAAACTAAGTCAGACTTGTCCTTCCTCCAAAGAGCAGCAAAGCAACTCAAAGTCTGAGACAATATATAGTCGAAGTCCAAAATATATATAGTTCCTGTCTCTTGTTCTGCTCCTCCTTTCTACCTAAACTTCTGTTTATTTACAGTCAAATGATAATCCTGTCTTTTAAAAATTGTATAAAACATGGTAACAATAATTGTGATTGCTTTTGATATATGGAACATTTCCTACTGGGCTCTTGACAGCTGATGTCAATATTATTGACGGTCTTTCACAAATATATCTGCCTCCACAAACATCCAACTTCTCCTTGCAAATATATAAATGGGAATTTTTTCAGAGCTGATTTTTAGGTGCATTTCTGTATGTGTGCAGTTGAGTAGCAGTAAAGGATTACTATCATGCCTGAATAAATTCCAAAGTGTTTGCATTTCACTTTGCCCAGCATGGCAAAGTATGTGCCTTATAAAATAACCACATTGGCCTTTTTCTTCTCTTAAAGTTAATATTGATGATATATGCAATTATTCTTTCTTTCCTAAAAAAGCCCCATAATTTGAAGGCATTGAGTTTCTTATATGCGAATGTCTTCCTGCTAAGGTCAGAGCTTTAATAATTTTCAATGCAAAGAAAATGCAAATATCAATGCAACTGGAAATTGGTTAACTTCACTAATTTAATTGGTCTCTCCGAGCAGAACGTGTTCAGTGCTGTGAATGTCAGTATTGTTGCTATCAACAAATTCTGTGGGGAACTTGATAGATATTTGTACATGCAAAAGTTCCTTGGTATCGTACCTCTGTGCAAATGGTGGCTGTGCAGTTCATCAGCCTTTTAGGTTTCTCCCCCTTCTTCGGGTAGGAAATAATGGTAGGTTCATGGTGACAAAATTTGCATATGTGTGCTTTTATTTATTGAGGAACCTGCAAATGCAAAGTAATAGTGGAACCTTGGGCTGGAAAAAAAAATCCCCCAAAACCTTTAGAAGAAAGCATGTCTACAAAAAGGTAGATTAGTTATTCTTTCTCAAGGATATAGTAATGCAATGTTTATCCTTCCTGGAGCTGTAGTTTTTATTGCTCCAACAGTTCACAAACAATAGCTGAGAGTTAGTGTGACCTGGTATAAACTAAGCTCATTACATTCGTTTTCAATGGATAATTAATAATTAACATATAACCTTTGGCTTTTCTTTTATCTTCAAGTATTGACAGAAGTCACATAAAAATATACTATGTGTGGAAAAACTGCTTTGAAATGCAAAATTTAATTAAAATTAATGTAATGTTATTTTAGGACAGTTATATAGTAGCAAAAGTACTATGGGGAATATGAATATTTGAACAGACCATTATTTTTACCCATGCTGTTCAATTTATACACAATTAATTTCTGGAAAAGAGAATACCATTTGATATTTTGCTTGGAATTTATTGGATTGAGCGCACCATGGCAGTTAAATTGTAATATCAGTAAATTACTCTAGCCTGCTTTAGCAATCAATTGACCCACATGCAATTAGCAAAAATTAAACCACAGTGAGCCCTGTAGCTTGACATTTTTTGATTTTCTGTGCTCCACATACATTTTGAAAATCCCAGTTCATTAGATTTATCATATCTAAATAGCTGTAGTTTCTCGGTCTTTTATATTTGTGCAGCCATGGTCAGAAATACTGCTGGGAGAGGCAGGCAGGGAATAGCATGTCCCAGTCAGAAGTTTGGGTTTGAAAGACAGTCATTTCCTTACTGGTGTTACAGGTGCCCTTGTGCCAACTGCTTTGCTACCTGGGCCATCCATTTCCCATCTCTAGAATGGGATCAGTTGTACAGGTGGTCTTTATATGCTTTTCATTAAAGATGCTGTTGTTATTAATTGGGAGACCTTATTCTCATGACTGTTTTGTTTCATTCTGCAATAATCCTAGTTGTCCCTGGGCAATTTATTTAGATATCTGTCCATTTAGGCAGGAAAAGTGAGTGAAATGGACTGGATTTCTCTCTTAATTTTTGCCTGGGTGCATTACTGCTAATCAGAGTACAAACATGTTGTGAATACAGTCTGTTATTTTAATGCGCTATATTTAATACCTCTTTCAATATTTGATAAAATACATTGTGAAAGTATGAAATAATCTCATGTATTTCATTTTCAGCATAATTAAAACCAGTCACCCATTTCTTAGGGATTTATGCTGTTATAAGTATGTTATACTGATTCTACTGCACTGCTTCTTACCTACCATAATAATTTATGCTTTCACAAAATTAATGAATAATATTTCCAGAACAGTAGGAGCATGTTACAAAAATATCATACCAGTGCATTTGTGACCCCCATGCAAGTATCGGACACATAACATTTTGACTTAATACTGTAACAGTGTCCATTAGTAATAATCCTGAACTTGTCCTCCTGCCCATTCACATGGAAAGCACGTCCAGATTGTTAGTGTTGTTAACGACTAAATCAACCATGCATGAAATGTCCAAGTTTCACCTCTGGTTAGAGCATCTAGTATACAGGAAGCTCATAGAAAACAAGGAACGTAAATTATTTTGGTAGAAATGGAGGAAAAGAGGAGCCGGAGAATTAATTAATTTGCAAAAACATCTTTCAACATAATCTAAGCTGTTTGCAAGCACCTGTGAAAAAAAAAAGAGATTAAAAGCATAGACGTTTTTTCATGAACCAAATAACATTAAAAGAATATGCTTTTCTTCCAAGGTAGGATAAAAGTCCTTTTGAATGGAGAGGATATATGATGATTGTTCCCTTTGGCATTATAAAGGCTTTAAAAAGTCTGTCACATGATATTTAATAGGTAAGGCAAGGAACCATTGTCATGTTATGTAGCTGTAGAATAGGTGCAAAACTGGTCAGGAAAACATACTTAAGTGTAAGTTTATCTGTAAAATGAGGTATTAACTACATGTTGACTGTAGTTAACTGAATTGAGTCAAAGATTTGGCCTAGCTTTAGAATGTTTTGATTAATGACTTAAGTTATGCAGATAAAGCATACATATATTAAATTTGCAGATACTAGAAGCAGGGTCACAAGTTTGTTGCAGGCAATATTCAACTTCCATATAATCTTTAAAAATTGGAGAGAATATCCATGCTGGTGAATGCAAGCTTTTTCCTAGTAAAAATAATCATCTTCACAGCAATAGCATGAGGAAAAAACCCCTGATTTTACTGCATTTTTACAAAACTGATCAATGGCTTAGGAAGGTTCACAAGCTGAATGTTAGTCATCAGCTACCTAGTTAAAAAATGAAAGAATATATTACTGACTTGCATTGATAGAAGTAGTAACTCTAAGACATGTAAACTTTGTGCTTTACTGAGTATGGCTTTAACTGGAGCATCATGCCCAGTTTCGACACTCTTTTTCAAACAATGCATGGAACATTTGGAAATATTCAGAGGACAGCAACTGGAAAGTATGGCTGTCTATAGCTGTATAGTGTGAAAGAAGAACATGGAGAGATGAGGTAACAGCCTTGAAGTTAGGGAATGGAATAATGCGCTTGTTCTATCTGTTCTGGAAAGGACAAGTGAGGCACCTGTGTTGCAGCAAAGAACATTCAGGTGACACAACGAAACATAGTAAATGATAATTATTAGGGTAGTGTCGTTCTGGAATAGAATGTCTTAGAGATTCTGAAAACCCTGTCAATGAGTGGTGAGCAAGACAAGAGAGTGTATTTGAGATTAAAATTGAAAACCATGCCCAGATCAGAAATTGAGCAAGTATTTTATTGTTGTTTTTGAATTTCACTTTCATTATTCTGTAATGCATAATTTGCAGTTATTCTGGTTCTCCTTTAGCTGAAGCAGTTTCACCAGTATTCTGAAATACGCTACACATATTTGTACAACAGCACCGTTTAACACATGGACAGAATTATCAAAGGTAGAGTACTGCATCCTTATGAATCATTCTTCCTGCTTTCCTGTATCCCGTGACAGATGTTTTATCTATCCTGTAGATGGACAATATATTTCTACTACTTTCAGAATGGCTTGTTGTTTGCTGACATGAAGCTAACATAATTTAAGCATACTTTCTTCCTTTAAATAATGAATCATTTAAACAAAACCTTTGGCTTTCCTTTTATCTCAAATAATTGATACAAATTACATAAAATCATACAATTTGAGCAAAATTCTTTCAAAGGCAAATTGTAGTTACAATGAATATAATGTTAATTTAGGACATATGTGTTGCTGAAATACAATGTTTGGTACATCATCAGTATTTAAATATGCTGTTAGTTTTTTCATGTTGTTTGTGCCTAAAATATAATTTTGAGTAAAAAATTTGGATCAAGCACAGTGTGACACAGTAGCTAAATTATAGCTCTATTAAATTGCTTTAAATTCTTTTACAAATTGAAATGCATGCAAATAGCAAAATAATAAACCACCTACAATTTGCTTTTTATTTTGTTTTTCATATGGCTACTTACAAAGCTGTTATTAATTGGAAATAATACCATGGCATAGAAGCTATTACCAAACCCCTTTTTTGACAAAGATATTTATCTACAGGCTGAAAATATCACTTTTAGTGGAAGGCAAGCAGCTTTATTTAGATTAAACTTTTGTGATGGAAGTGGCAAGTACATATTTCTTAACATAAAGGAATAAGGTGATTTAGCAGGATTGCTAGCAAAATAGGATATTAAGAAATATAGTCTAGCATCCCAGCAGTAAATAGGTTTTCCTAGTAGTTGATACAGTCAAAAATTCACTGTCAACCTGTATAAAGTTCTCATTCATAGCTAAGACTTACGAACAAGAGTTTATATGCCTCTATTTTGCTAGCATCTCGCTCAGGTCACTCTCATATCGTAATTTTGGAAAAGTTTCCACTATCTTTGAAGGATCTTTCTCTAATCCAAATATTTTATGGGATGCTATTTCTGCTACCAGGCTTTGCTTTTTCATTGCATCCCAATTCTTTAGCTCTGTAAGTGCCCATTTAACTGCTCAATCCTGCAGTGTTCCTACATCCAGTACAGATATACATAGTTTATGGGGCTTCTCACTCCCAAGAGGAAGGGAAGTATTGTCTGTTTGTGGGGTTTTTTAATTCCTTTTTTTCTCTTGTTTGATTCTTTCCAATATGAGCTGCAGGATGTATCTGTCTGAAAATACTAGCTTTGTTTCTTGCCCCCTAATGGAGTGAGTCTTCAGGCAGCGAGTTGTCATGCAGCACTGTCATACCATTTTGCTCAGTGTCCTTCAGGTAGGAAAGCAGTGTTTACAAAATGTTGCTGTCATCAGAGCTTCAGCTTCTTGTAGGCTTAGTCCCTCAATGGGACTTGGTCCTCTGTTAGCAGTTTGGGATGAAGTTAGTTTCAAAAGCTGCATTTACTGGACTGCTACGCAACAGTTGAAGAAACTACTTGAAACCGAGGTCTGCCAAAGATATATTAGTGATATTTGTAGGAAATCAGTTGCATTTTTTACATTTCATATGAAATACATTTACTTAGTCCTCACGTTTGTTTCGGTATGAAAGCTCATTCCTATTTCACTCAAGGCAGTGTTTTCCCCAGAGACCATGATAAGGGCTAGCCTTATCTACTCATCAGTGCTCTCATGTACTGTCGTGAAATCAGATACAATAAAGATTTTCAAACTGTATGTAAATGTTCTCCTGAAGAAAGTATTAGTTATTGCCAGTTTGTTCTGCTTTGTGGGATAAGGTAGCCTATAATATCCTGAACAGAAAGTGTGTCTAGTTTGCCATAATAAAATGGCACAAGTTGGTAATGAGCAAATAAGGAATATGCAGGTATAACTGCAGCTACATTGAATGCTTTTTCCAGATGTTCTAGGAGGCAAACTAAAATTTTAAATACAGAAAATTGCTAGAAAGGAAATCGTGTAGAAGCTGTTACTGATGTAGTGGAGTTAAAATTTTGCCTTTAACAATTCCTTTTTAGTTGCTCTAATGTATATAGTGTTATGCCCCATCATGGTGTTGTATAGAAACCTTCTGGCCTTTGAAAAAAGTTGAGATATGCAAGCACTGCAATATGGTGAAGCGTGCATGGTGACTTCTTATTGCATGTGTTCTGTACCTGCCTCTGCTGTGCTTTACATCAGGTGGGCGTGATTGCTTTGAAGAATCTTAACACAGTTCATAGTGCAGCCCATTCCCAAACACTAATTTTACTTTAAACAAGGAAAAAACATATTCTAAAAATATTTTTTTTTCTTTTTGGAGGGCAGCGGATTTTTTTTAATCGTCTTTTGTTTATGATTGTCTTTGGTTTTCACACCTCGAAGTGCCATAAAATCAGCTTTTGATCTTCATGCATTCTTAAAACAATCCAGTAATTAAGTGAACAAAGGGAAAAGGTAAGAAAGTAAAATTGTTTATGAAAGATAGTGAATCAAATGATAAGGAGGTTTGATTTTTTTTTTTTTTATATCTGATAAAGTTAGAATAATGTTTTAGCTCAAAAGAATTACACTGTGACAGTGCCCCCCATGCTCACATGAAAGTTTGTCAAGTGATGCTTATGTGCTTTTGATAGTAATGAAAAAAGTTCTGAAGTTCTGGAGAGTTTCATTCCCATTTTAGCTGTTGAGCATATTTAATATGTCTCATTAATGTACAGTTTCTTCTTCTAGATGAATGTTTGTTGAAGCCTAGATGAAGGTGCCTTTGATGTTGAATGGCTGGTACATGTGATAACAACGAAGGAGTAACTTGTGCAAATTCAAGTTCAATCATGTGTTGCAGCAGGTTCTTGTTATATGTATGTGTACTTAACACAAGTCTCTGGAGAGATTATGTGGCTATACATGTTGGAGCTCACTGGTTAGATAAGAAAAAATTAATCTTCCTGGTGTCTTAGGGAGTTTATGCTCACACTTTCATTCAAAATGGAAACTGATCCTTGATGAAGTGGTGTTCTGTTTGGATTTAATACTTTAACAAACAGAAAATAGTACTAAAAAGTATTAAAAAAAATTATCGTATTTATTGTCTTGCCATGATATTGGTGCCGTATGTCACTCTCCCAGATGGAAAAAGTTACATTGCTGCCTTAATGTTCATGCTTAAATGTACACTGTTAATTCCGCTACCTTTGTCTGAATAAAGAGTTGTGCTTTACTGCACAGCTTCTGAAAAGCATAGGCAATCATTGCTCAGAGAAGTTCTCCTGAAACAGAAGTGGCAAACCTGAAGGTAAAAACAAGCTGAGGATGGTTGTTTTGAGTTCTGTGTGGATAGTGTTAGGCATTCAAGGGAGAAGGTTAGAGCTATCTGGGGACATTTATTATGGTGTCAGTAATGTTTACACCTGTCATTATTCTGGAGCTATCTGTTCAGTGTTTATTGCTTCATGGGAGACGCCTTTGACGGTTAGTTAGGCACTGCTGGGGCTTATCTGAAGGCTGGGATGAAGAGTGTTCCTGAAGAAAACAAATTGGCACAATCAAACTAAGAACAGTTGGTCACTGACTTATTGCCAGGGACCTGCAAACAAGAGCAGTGCCCTAGGGGAAGGGGAGACAAGGTGATCCCAGTGTGGGCAGTGCCCTCACCCACAGGGGACCATTTCAGAGGGGCTGAGCCTGGTGGGGCAGAGCTGGGTGGTGGAAACAGCCTCAGTGATGAGCCAAATCCAAGGGCCATCCAAGGTGTCCAGACTGGTGAAAAATGGTGCAGGGCCAGACACAGGGCTGGAGACAAGGCTAAAAATGGGTCCAAATCCATCCGGTCAGAAGGGTCATGGTGATTAAGATCTCTTTGTGCCCTTAGATCCCTGACACCCTTAATGTTGTTGCTATGATTTTAGACGCAAGGAAAGCTGTGGATTTTCAAGTATATAGTTTTGTGGATTGTTTGGGGTTTTTTTTGTTGTTGTGTTTTGTTTGTTTTTTTTTTTCTCAAAATAGTGTTACTTTTCTCTAGAAATATATCTGTTTTGTGTCGTCATGCTATAACAACACTACTTCCATGTTTAACTGTAATTCAGTTATACCTAGTATTTTGTTATACAAATATATGAATGCACCACTTTCTCAGACAGCTTCCAGAAATAAAAAATAGCTATGGCAAAGCTTTTTCATGAGAAGCTCCTCCGTGTAAGTGACAAACTTGTTCAGTTCTATTCATTTTTTGTAATATTAGTCTCTGCTAGAAAATACAGGACATGTTGTAATAAGCATATTAATTCATCTTATCTTTCTTTCCTTGTCCTCCTGATTTTGATTGTATAGTTGTTATCTTTGATTTTTCTCCCCTGTTCTCATTCCCTCTCACATCGCATACATCAATTTCTGCTTTCTGTTATTCATTGTTAGTTGTCTTTTCTATTTTGCTAGTACTTGAATATGCTCTTATGAAACACATCTCAGCTGTGTTATGTTTTTGTTAAAATTGGCACTTTTAAAAGGTTAGGCCTCTGCCTTTTGGCTGTTATACTTGAACTCAGTTGTCACAATGATTTCTCTAGATTGATGACTCTTTACTGAAAGCACTGCTTTTGCTTGAGTGCATTGCTGGTACATAATAATCATTAAAGATTAAACTACCTCTTGACTGTCAAAATCTCCACACAAAAGGTTTAAGAGGACAGAAGGGACAGTTCAACTTAGTGTAAACAAGAGAGGATGTAGCAGCATAATACTATTGTCTTGTGCCAGGAGAGCGTGTTCCTCACTACACAGGGCTACTGCAGGAACGAAATGGTTGAGAGGTCTCTCCATCCACAGGAGTCAACCTAAGGTGACCCACCTGGTTGACGAGGGAAAGGCTATGGACATCGTCTATTTGGGCTTATGTAAAACATTTGATACTGTTTCCCACAGCGTTCTCTTGAAGAAATTGGCTGCTCATGGCCTGGCTAGGTGGATTCTTCGCTGGGTTGGAAACTGGCTGGATGGCTGACCCCAAATTTTGGTGGTAAATGGTATCACATCTAGATGGCTACTGCTCACTAGTGGTGTCCCTGAGGGCTTGGTGTTAGGGTCAGTGTTAATATCTTACTATATCTTTACTGGTTATGTGAATGAGGGTTTGAGTGCACCCTCAGTAGACTTGCAGATGACACCAAGTTGGGTGGGAGTGTTGATCTGTGAAGGATAGGAAGGCTCTGCAGAGGGATCTGGACAGGCTGGATCCGTTGACTGTGACCAATGGTATGAGGTTCAACAAGGCAAAGTGCTGAGTCCTGCACTGGGGCCACAACAACCCCATGCAATACTACAGGCTTGGGGAAGAGTGGCTGGAAAGCTGCTTGGCAGAAAAGGCCCTAGGGGGGCTGATTGGTGCCTGCTGAACATGAGCAGCTTGTGCCCAGGCAGCCAAGAAGGCCAATGGCATCCTGACCTAGATCAGCATCAGTGTGACAGCAGGACCAGGACAGTGGTCATCCCTTTATACTGGGCACTGATGAGGCTGCACCTTGAATCCTGTGTTCAGTTCTGGGCCCTTCACTACAAGAGACACATTGAGGTGATTGAAAAGGTCCAGAAAATAGCAACAAAGCTGGTGAAGGAGGTTGCAGTGAGGTGGGGGTTGGTCTCTTCTCCTAAGTCCCAAGCAATAGGACAAAAGGCAATGGCCTCAAGCTGCACCAGGGAAGGTTTAGATAGGAGATTAGGAAAGATTTCTTCATGGAGAGGGTGATCAGGCATTTGAACAGGCTGCCCAGGGCAGTGGTAGAATCCTTAGAGGTGTTCACAAACCATGTAGATGAGGCTTTTAGTGACAATGGTTTAGTGGTGGCCTTGGCAGTACGGGGGTGATGGTTGGACTTGATGATCTTAAAAGTCTTTTCCAACCTAGGTGATTAGATGATTCTAAGGGCTGAGTATGACCGCAAAGAATGGTATTTCTAAGCTTCATTTATGCTAAGCAGTTGGGTAAGACATAGAATCATGGAATCATAGAATAGTTAGGGTTGGAAAGGACCTTAAGATCATCTAGTTCCAACCGCCCTGCCATGGGCAGGGACACCTCACACTAAACCATGTCACCCAAGGCCTCATCCAACCTGGCCTTGAACACCGCCAAAGATGGAGCATTCACAACCTCCCTGGGCAACCCATTCCAGTGCCTCACCACCCTCTCAGTAAAGAATTTCCTCCTTATAGCCAATCTAAACTTCCCCTGTTTAAGATTGAACCCATTACCCCTTGTCCTGTCACTACAGTCCCTGATGAAGAGTCCCTCCCCAGCATCCTTGTAGGCCCCCTTCAGATACTGGAAGGCTGCTCTGAGGTCTCCACGCAGCCTTCTCTTCTCCAGGCTGAACATGGTTTAGTATCCACTCAAAGGGAGGGCATAAAAGCAAATACAAACAAGTTCCGGTAGGAAGAGATTTACATCAGGTAGATGTGATTATGTCATTTTATATGAATGGCTTAAAATCATATACTGTCAAAAAAGGTATCAGATATCAATATAGAAGAAACATCATGAATTATCCATCAGTGCATTGGTAGAGGATTATACCTTTAATTCTCCAGAAATAGTTCATTTGCTGGAAGCTTTCTGAAATGAAAGGAATAAGTATTTGGATCCCCAGATGGTTATTTACATTTGACATTTTTTTAATTTAAAAATATCTACAAGCAGCATTTTATTAATGCCTTTAATTTAAAAAGTTGTCTCCTCATTAGTGGTACATATGCAGCGGAATGGGAAGCAGTGCAGAAATTGAAAAAGCAAACTGTAATACATGCCTTAAATAAGAAAAAACAAGTTGCAATCTATTAACAGGAATTTCAGACACAGCTAGCAAGTTAAGATTGTTTTTTCAAGTCAATGCATTTTCTGGTGGACTACAGGTGAGGGGGAAAATGTAGAAAGCTCTCATCCCATCATTTCGCTTGATGTAGGGATGAATTTATATGTCGTTACCTACATGTTTTTCCCACAGTTAATTGCTTCTTCAGCTTAAGCCACTTGAATGTATAAATGTGTCTGCCATCACTGTGTCTCATTGCCTGTCCTACACGTTGAAAGAGTGCATTTGCAAAAGTAAAGTGCCAGCTAAGGCTGGCAGGAGGCTTGCATTTCTCTTTGGAATAGCATGCCTTTCAACTGAGGCCAGAAACTTCATTAAGATTCCTAAAATTATAGCATAGGAGTTCCCCTGTATTATAGGAAGTAGCATAAACTGAGAGCAATATGATGCACATTTCTTATCATCACTGCTTACCCTCTGTCTCTGTCTGTATATACATATATGGGTATTCCATATGTTAACTATAAGCCTTTAACCCCCACAAAAAGACACCAAAAAGGAGTGGACTGAAGGGCTACAAAAATACCAGTAAATACTCCTGCAAGTTGGAACTTGTGCCTCTGTGGTAGCAGCTACTGAAAGAGTTTGGTTCTTGGGGATATTACTTGGCTTTTTTAGATGTCATGGTAAATGGAGAACTGCAGTGTTCACTCTTTTACACTCTTCTGCTTAGAACTTGCTCTATTGCATATGCTTGTTTGTTTTTCTTGGAAGAAAGCATTCCTATCCAAACCCAGGTTGTATTCTGTATTTGGTATTAAGGTTGATTCCATTTCACTGTTTATTCCTATCCAATAAATTCTCAATAGCTTGGGAGAGAGTCAGCCCTCCCCCCCCCATATTAGATCTGAAATTTGCTACTTTAACTATATTAATATTGGGGTTTTTTCATCTTTTGTGTGCTTTCTGATCCTTTTTTAATGAATTTTGGGAGTACCGGTCTGAAACATAAATTTATGTAACGGGAGTATGTTCCATGGCAAATAGTGCCACCATAGAATAGTTTTATTCATCAGTATAACTAAAAAAACCCTGACAAGTCTTCATAGTTAAAGTGTTTTATTTTACAACTGTAGCCATACATATGCTATACGTTGTATGTCACTAGCATGATTCACAATCTTTGAGAGCTTGTATCTGGTGATGCAGTGATTCAGAAGGCTTGTACAATGCACCTTGGAGATCTCTGTTTTTATTTAGCATGGGATTTTTGAAAGAATGCAAATGGAAGTTACCAGTGCAGTGGGAATTTTAATACCTGAAGCTATATTCTCTGCTGTTCTGTATTGCTTTTGGCATGTGTTTGTTCTGATTTTAAACCTTTTGAATTAGATTATGCATATTTGTCACATATTTCACAACTTTCTGATATTTTTAGGTACTTAACATTTTATGTTTAGTACTAATTGACGTTTTTTCTTTTAGTACAGATAAACAGACTTAATCAGTGTCAGGTAGTATTTTGGGTTGTGTCTCTTAAAAATGAATAGTTTTGGACACACAATCTTTAAACCTTCAAAGCTTGACATCACTGAAAATAAAGGCTTGTTTACCCCTAAAATGGGATGTATCAAAGGCAGCAGAGATATTTAGCTGCAGTTCCCAGCAAATTTGCTTTGCAATCAGTGCTCATGTCCCTTTATTTAGTTTCTCTTATCAGTTGCCCACAACTGTACCAAGTTTCTTTGGGGTTTTTGTAGCACAGTGAATTATGTATAATTCTTTTGGTCCAAAATTAATTAAAATAAATTTATGAGGTCCTGGTGACTTCAGTGGGGGTTGGATTCTGCCCCATTATCTGGACTGAAGTCCTCAACACCTTTCACATCCATACCAGACATACTTCAGATAACAACACTATAAAAACAGAACAGTGGCATCGTTGTAAATGATCGCATTATTCATTGTTAGGTAGGACAATAACTGTTGCAATACTCTTTATCCCTTTATTGTAGCTGAATGAAATGTCATAATCTAAGTTTCATAAAATGCACCTTTATAAGAGGTGTGCAACTAACAACAGTTCTACCTAACAGATGAGCACTGATATACAAATAGCTCATAGATTTTGGGCTTGGGGGGTGGTGGTGGTGTTTCTTTCAGGTGATTAGAAAGCCAAAAACGTTTTGTGCCCTTGCTACAAAGTTAACAAAGCATTATATTGCCACCTGACCATCTGTTACGATAAAATGGGTGTTATTTTCCGTAATGTTACTCTGATTTATTTTTTTTTCCAAACTCGCGATTCATATTTCACGTATTATACAAAAGGGCATTTTCCCCGATGTATTTTAGCTGAAAAGCTGTTGATAGATTTTGTGTGCTTGTAACTAAATACCCATTTCACTATTTATTCACAGAGGAGGACAGTTATATTTTATACATTGTTTGAATTCTTATGGAGGCAGCTACCATTTTTTGCTCAATGTTAGGTAAAGCAAACCTATGCAGTTCCATTTTCCAGGGATCAGATTATGTTTGCTTGCAGCCAAGATGCCTTGCCAATTTTTTCATGCTCACACAGGTGCACTCTCACCTTTCCTATGTCCCTCCCAAACTGGCATATGCTAATGTATCTGTGCTGCTGTTGTTCTTTTAGTTGCCATAGCATATACTCAGGTAGCATTACTTGGACCAGAATTTATTTTAAGTTAGTAATGTCATAAACATAAAGAACTGTTTTTCAGTTATGTCTGGCACATTTCACGTGCTGCACATTTCATGTTTTGTGACAGAACAGCTTGTAGTACCTCTTGGTTTTAGACACAGATACACTGTATAGAGATTTACATACACAATATGAATATAATTCTATTGTCTCAGGGCAAGAAAAAATGACGATTAATTTATCACTGTAAAATCTGTATACATTGTGCTGGGAATGTTGCTTTTGCTATTTTTTATAGTTGTGGTGAACAAAAAACGTGCTTTAAATAGACAAAAAGTATAAGATTATGATAAAGATTTCATTGAAGATTATGAAAATTCTATAAGCAAACCAGTTTCCTCCTGGTACCCACAAAAAAGGAAATAGTGCAAGTAGTCTATGCAAGAATCACATTCACTTTGTTTGCAGATCTGAGCTCCTTTGTTTCTTGAGCATTATACAAAGTGAACATATGTGGAATATTGCTACCAGCTTGCATTCTTTGATAAATCTAGACAGGCAGAAGAATGCTGGTGGCAGAAACTCTAGGATACTGGTGTTTCTTATGGTTAAAACAAAATCTGGAAATTCTAGCATTTTTGAGCAATGATGCCAGTAAGATTAGAGCAAAAATTGTTTGAGTAGTGTGTTTCATGTGTTAAATATTAAATGTTAATATCGAATGTATTTGGCAATAAATTAAAGGTTTCCATTCTGTGATTTTCCATAGATCTGTAGTATACAAATGTAGCAGAGATACAAGCAAAGTGATTTCCATTCATAAGTAGAGCCAAAAAGTGGTCTTTTTGCACAAAATATCTGATTTGTACTGAGAGGGTTTTATATGCCAGTAGCCTTTGAAGCTGTCTTACAGCTTCCTGCAGCACAGTGGTGGTGAGGGTCAGGGTCTGTCAGTTCAGACCTTTGCTGTTCAGCAGATGTGAGATCATATCATTACGCAGGCTGTTGGTGTCAGTCTTCTGAAACTTCATGGGGTTTCCTGTCACTCTGAATGACCAGCTCTGGCATATCATTGCTGAACTGCGAGAGGAACTATGAGGACTTCAAGGAATATTGTCTAACGCATGACTTCAGAGAACCTTCTCACAAATTTTTGCCTAAGGAAATAGAGACTATGTGACCTTTCTGTCTTCTGTATCCTCCCAAAATTTGTAATCCAGTGGTCAATGTCACTCCTACTAGACAAAAAACCAGAGAGAAATCACAAACATAACATCAAAAAATGTCAGAAAAATAAGTAGATGGTTAGAGGACAGAGACCTGTCCTATTTCTCTCATAGAGGGAGGGACCAGCACACCTACATGTGTTGGGTTTTTCAGTAACCAACAAAGCACTCTGTGTGTAGATGCAATAACCGGTCCTGAAGCATAGCAGGACTGACAAAGAGAACCCCAGGGAATCTGAAATCCTCATGTGTGAAGGAAAATTCAGGGGATAAAACCCACAAATCAAACGGAATCAAAGCTTCATTAGTTCTGTTCTGGTGTAACTTATGTGTTACACCTTTTACTTTGTCCAAGTAGCAGGACCTTGATCATACAGGATATTGTGGCTTTTGGTAGAATAAATATTCCTGGAAGTGGAAAACCTTGTTTAGAGATTTTTAAAGTCTGTCTCACAGCATGCATGGCAATGACTTAGGTGTTTATAGGTTTTTCACTTGCAAGAAGTAAAGAGGACTTGGAGTTGGGTAGAATCTTCTGTATTTTCCATTAGTATAAACAAAAATTCTTAATCTGTTTATAATGGAAATGCATGCTAAAAATTACATCTCATCACAGTAGAGACATTATGGTCTGGTTTACTTTGGGGCTTCAAATGCTGTGAATTGGTTTTAGCCTGCATTTCCTTGGTGGTCTCGATAGTCCTTTGCTGAAAGGCATTGTCAGCATCAAAGCCATCACAGATACTTTAACTTGCTGCTGTGATTTCCCTGCATACATCAAGGTTCTAGGACATCCTCTTGCTTATTCAGCTGGGACATCCCTTATTTCTCTGAAAGATCAGAAGGAATCTGGAATGAAATCAAACTGCTGAGTAAACTGGCATAATATATTTTGGAGACATTTAAGTCTATGTATATTCATCATGCTCTATTGTCAAAATATTGTGCAGTGCTTGTCATTAATTTCACCTGTTCCTTTTTAATAGTCATCTGATTTAAGAGTTTTGGCTTTTCTGTAAAACTTTTTTGACTCTATGGTCTATGGAAGTTTGCTTCCGTAAGACATTATAATGATGATTCTATAGATTAATTTTCTAGATGAAACACATTATAACCTACACAAGAAAAAAATTGAAAGAGATTTCTAAAATAAAATGCAAACCTTGTAAATAATATATATTTTTGTAATATGAATCATGAAAATATAAAATTATGCCACATTCAACTCAATTTTACATTCAGGAATGAATATTTATGTAGAAAGATCCAATTTTAACTTAGCTAACTTTCTGTGTCACTAGCAAAATACCGTAGGAAAACCCACAGTATTCAAATTTGTACTAGCAAATATCATTTGCTAAAAAGAGAATAGTAACAACCTTCAGCCCAAAGTAGAGCTGAACATTGAAGTGCGAGTGTATTCTTGCATTTGTTTTCTGACGTCTGAGGCTTAGTGCTGCTGACATCTGGAATATTTCTCAATGTGTTTGTATAATGTGTTTCTCTCTCTCTCTCTGTTATTGATCATACATCCATTTGCCATGCAGTCAGATTTTCCTAAATGTTTGGAACTTCAGTTTTATTCTCTCTTCCTCTTTCACTGCAGCAATTTTACATTTGTTATAATTTTCCTCAACAAACAGTGGAAAAGAGTCAAAAGTTCAAAAGCAGAGTGAAGACAATGACCAGATGGAATTGTTGCACATGGAAAATGTAGCTGTGGTGCTTCGTTTGGGTTTAAGAGAGGTTAAATTTGTGTTACTTCTCTCTGACCATATCTTTAAAATAATAGTTGAGTGGTATTGGCACAGGTTGACAAAGATGCTTCATATCCACCTATACAAGTGGGTAGAGGATAAGGAAGCATGGTTCGGTACAGCGGGGGTAGGTGAAGGAAGTATAGGTACTCAATGAATAATTCGTGTCTTTCTGTTGTGTTTAATATTGACCTCTATCACTGATTCACTGTAGGAAGCCTTTCATTGATTTCTGTGGACACAGATTGTCCTGGGTTTCCGCTAGGGTCAGTGCTACGAGATTCACCTGTCTGATACTCCATTTATTTTTTAATAAAGAGATTGTATATCAGTTTAGAAAATTTTATCTCCTTGAAATATTAGTGAGAATTTACATTGTATTATCCTGCTCCTTTAAATTACTAGCAACATTAACCTGCATATCCTAATTATCTGTATGTTAATATCAGTGTGAGTATATAGAAAAACACTTACAAGACTTGCAGTAACACAGATTTCTTTTATAGTTTGCTTTATTCCTGTTAGGGAATAATTTTCTTTGTTGTAATGGCGAGTATAATTTACTTTGTATCTTGCAAGCACGCAAAGTAACCTAGTTTAATAAAAATTTGCAAGGTTTTAGTTTGTTTCATTATGATTAGTTTTAAGTTCCTCTGAAAGCTTAAGGTAGATTTTGCCTACTCAGCTACTTACTTTTTTCTCATCCCATTGCTAAAATCTCATGGGCCAGATAATCTTCAAAAGCCCAGCAGTGTAGCTACTGTGATAATAAACACTTAGATTCCCCAGTCAGATTTTATTTTAAGTTACTGTGACACGCTCTGCTCTTAAATAAATGTTTTTATTTAAAATGTGTAATTTGCACTGAAGTCTTTTATAACTGAATCATTGAATAATCGTAAGACAAGGCCCTGAACTAGTAATAGAAAGGTCAAGAGAACGTGGTCAATAATTATGTGATCATGTTGCGACTTCAGGCAGCAGGCTTTCCACATTGCCACAGTTTATCAGCTTTTTTAATGCGATGGACAGAATTGTAGCTGACACAGCGTGTATGTGTTAGATCTCTGTCAGGAAGCTTTAACAGAGAAATGTATTCCAATAATGCGAAACATAGCACATAGGGAGTCAAAACAAATGAGTTCAGTTTGGCCATTGTTGGGTTGGAAGTGTGGACTGCAACAGCCTTAAGACCAGATCTGAACTGCAAAGAGTGTGATTGTTGAATGATTACAATCGTTTACTGCCATAGGCTATAAAAATTAAAAACGTCTAAGTGCTTCTTTCAGACAGAGATGCAGAGACTAATTTTACATGAATGCATATCCTAACAAGATTAGCTGGCTTATTCAGGCATATGAATTGCACTTCTGTTCTTCGTGTTAAACAAGCTTGTATCATCAGAGCCACTTGGAGCTTATCGTGCTTACAATCAGACTGTACTTTCACTCCGAGTTTTCCCCCTGTCTCACTTTTCTAACACTAGATCTCTGAGGTTCAGCCTGTTTTCATGCCGACCTTTGCTATTTGTCCTCAGATTGAATTTTTCATTCTTTATGCTTATGTATCTTTATTTTTACCATATTCTCCTAACAACTCTGCGTATAGTGCAGAATGATGTCATAGTTTAGTAACACCGTGCTAGCAAAAGAATGGAAATGATCCATTTTTAACAGCATTTTCTTTGTTGCAGTACATGCTATATTTCTGCAACCTTAGTGGTAGTGTTTCTACAGCAATTAGGCAAGCAACAAAGACTTCTTTCCCTGTCATGGAATTAAAGATTGATTTTATATGTTGGCTAATCTATTGATGGTGAAACTTAAAAATTATTAGATTACTGCAAATATAAAAAAAATCAATTCTTCTGAAATTTCTTCAGCTTCTAAGATCAAATGTGGTTCTTTATGTTTTTAGGAAGCATTTTGGGTGAAAAATCGTTAAAAGCATTAAAAACATTGTCATTTTAGTTAGAATAAGAATTCTGTAGCATATTATACATCAATATACTTTTAAGAGAGACAAATAGATTTTTTTGGGGGAGGGGACAAATCTAGTTTTCTTTTTTCCTTAATTTTAACTTTTGCAGTTTATACCTCATCTTTAAACTCAGGGCTAATCACGTGCCACCTCACAGGATTTGGAATGTTCCTATTTTTAATATACCTTGAAAACACCCATTCGTTTAATAACTTGATTTTTTAAGTAATCCTAGATCAGTAAGTATATGGGTAACTTCTGTTTTTAACATTGCTTTTTTGTCACTTTGTATTCTTACCAGCTTGCATATACTTACGCTTACTAGCAGCAATAAGAGTCATGAATGTGAACTGTAGTCTAGAACCTAACCAAGGCTTCACAGAGATAGTTGATTTACACAGGGCATGCCATATTCCAAGCAACCTGTGTACACCTGTATGTACAGATGTATGTGTGCACACATGTTCATTTTTCTGCTGTTACAAAATTGTCGGCTGCTAAACCATGATGATTTCTCATTTCCTTTTCACTTTTTTTTCCTAGAAAAATGACAATTTGCTTATTTTCTTTTTAATTTCATGGACTTTGGATACAAAGAGAAGAGTAATCAAGCTTACAAACCCTGATTTTTGTAAAAAGGTTCATATGTGATAAAGTTTCTGTGTTGCATGCTCATAGTACAGCCATAGGCTGATAAATTATTAATAATATTTATACTGCATAATATTAATTTCGTGCTAGTTTCATCTGATTACATTTAATTATATTCCTTTGAATACAGTTTGAAATCCTGCGTGACTTGGTTGCCTCCCGTTCTTTTGCCCTGTTTTTTATTATTACTTTTGACTTAGTTCCTCCTTTGTCATTTGGCCAGAGTGAAAGGTTAAATCTTAGATCTCATGCTTTAAAAGAAACATAAAGGAATAAGCAAGCTGGCTAGATAATACAAGAGAAAATATAGAGTGAAACAGGCAGAGTGAAAAATTATACATGACTTGGAAACAGCATTAAAAATAACAATAAAAAATGAGCACGATAACATCTAGCTCTCAATGTTAGATCTGCTTCAGAAAAAATGCTTCAGTCTTGAATCCTGGATAGTTTTTGAGTCTAGAAAGGACAGATTAGTGAAGAGTCTGGCATACGTTCCTGTTTTAGGCGAATGCAGTTTAACATGACATTGAACATCTTAGTAGTTTTGGTGTAACCCTGTGCCAGCACGGATCTACTGAAGATATTGAGTAGAAGAATAATTAGAGACTGAATTATTTACTTTTCATGAAGTTGCACTTACTTTAAACATGTCTTGCAGAATAAAACATGTCTCTGAGTCTTTTGCAAGGCTTTAGCAAATGCCTTAGTACAGCATTTGAAAGAAAATAAGCATTTTGTTGTCTTACGTTGCCCATTGTGACACATTTAGATACCCATCTGAAAGGTAGACTTCCAACAAACACATATGTTGAAAAGGGACAAAAATATATAAAATATAATAAATAATATAAAATATTATATAATAATAATTAATAATATATTATATTATATATAAATATATAGTATATATAAAAATATATAAATATAAATATAAATATATTTATATTATTTATATTATATATATTATATGTTATATATAATTATATATTTTTATATGTAAATATAAATATAAATATATTATTATATATTATATATATTACTATATATTATATAAATATAATAATTAATAATAAATGAATAATATATAAAATATATAAAATATAATAGACTTTTTATGGAAGAAGTATCATGAAGAGGGTCTGTTAAGGAAAGTGGTATCTAACTCTGGAAATATTTTTTATTTAGCAGGACAATGGCATTTGCTAATTAACTGCTGTAAATTCCCTTTATGTTGAGTTTCTATCTACTTGCTTGGTAACCAAAAGGCAACTATATTCAAAGTTCTGCATAGCCAGCTGGCTGCTTTTCAAATGTGCAGCCTTTGAAATGGATTTGAAACTCCTTTGTGCAGTAAAACAAATGTAAATTGTTGACATACTGATGACACTGCACATCCTGCATTTCTGTGAAAGAGCAAAATCAATTATTTTTCCTTCCACAAAATGAATCACCAAGATGTAAACCTAAGCAGGATCTTTTCTGGCTTGAATAGAAACATTAAATTAGTCAATGTTTTTCCAGAGGTAATATTTACGATTCACATTTTCTGTGGGCTGATTCATCTTGTTTCTCATACACTGAATTATTTCAACAATTTAGTGATAGATTTGTAATTCATATAATTAATATAGAAAACAATTATCTTGAAGTGTATTGCTTGTATTGAGATGCTTGAGTGGATGAAGAACTGCCTTGGTTTCGGATGCTTGAATGCATGTGTGTGCATTCTCAGGTGGCTCAGACAAGGAAGAACAATGCTGTGATTAAGCACTGTCCTCTGTGGCCAGCTAAGACCACATTTTATTAGTAGTACATGTAGAAAAGGACCTGTCAGCGTGAGTTAGTAGTTCATTAAAGCGTTGAACTATTAGTATTAGTATTCATATTCCTCTCCTGATACCATTTTTCCACTTCTGACACTCAAAGTTATTAGTAAGTTAGAGAATGGGAGTGAAATCTGCCTTTGTGCAGAATATTGTTGTAGCCCTACCTATGTCTTTTTGCTTCTCAAATCATGTGCAACGTGGGTTTGGTATGCTAATTTAGATGTGTTAATCGAAGTCTTCAAACCATACAGATGCTGCCTTGTAATGTTCATTAAGAATAGCTACCAAAATATTTAACTAAATACCCGCTATCTATTTCAGCTCACTTAATTTCCATACTGCTGACCTGTAGTGTTCTGAAAAACTTGGTTTTTTAACTTCGAAGCTAACTCCAGCATGTCTGTATTACTTGGATGAGCTGTACCTTCAATTGTTCTTTCAAACTATTCTATAATGGTTGCATAGGTGATTTACCCATTTGCATTTCTAAAGTAAGCCTAATGAAACCACATGTGATCAGTTATATTACTAGGTTTGGGGTTTTTTTATCTATATGTAGGCTTATAGGAAAGGATGAACACTGAGAAAAACAAAACATGTTCCTTTTAAAAAAAATAATCTAATGGGCTAGTGAACATATGTTAACAGGACTATTTGACACTGGTATCATATGTTTTTTATAAGAAAGGGTAATTTTAAATTTTAGGCTCCAAAATTAAATCTTTGGGTGATTCAGAAAGCTAAAGAATTTGTTAGAAATTGACTTGGGCTAGCATATGCATGCCAGAATTCCTGCTGCTTAGCGTACTTGGTGCTTGCTTAGTGCTGACTTGGGAAGCCTGGGGTACCCTCTGCTGAATGAGAGGTGAAGGTATATGAGACAACTACCAGTAGATTTGGTACCAGACTCTGCCCCAGTGGCAGTAAGCTGGACTCTCTGAGGACATCTCCAGCTCTCCATCCCAGCACAGATTCTTCCTTTTTTTAAAGGATAGGAAGCAAGAAGCTAATTTGACGTTGACCTTCTCATCCTTAGAGTAACGAAATGTAGTTGTTCTTACGCTGCCCTGATTTGGCATTTAGATAACGTAGAAAATGATGTTTTACTCAAACTCAAACCTGTAAAGCTTTTGAACATGCAGCATTTTTGAACATTTTGAACAATATCATACATGAAATGTGAGGCATCACTTCTCAGGTACTTCTAGCTGACATGTATTACAACCACCATACTGCCTAATGTAAATGGTAATAGAATAAATTCCCTCAAAGGTATAGTCTAGTAGGCAGTCAAATACAGATCTCAGCTCTGTAGGAATCATTGAACTCTCAGCCATATCACTGCTAAGCTTGCTTCCGCACTAATAATTTGTGGCATATGAAGGACAGGAATAACCTTTCTCAGTAACTCCAGTCCACGCATGGCTTTTATTGGAACTTAAGCATGCAAATAAAGATATGGATATGCTTTGCTGAACTGGGATCACTTACGGTCTTTGTGCAGTGAAGAATGATCACAGAAGAGGAGGTGAAGCTCTGTTTTAGCTCTTTATGCTCCTTGAGCTGACTGAAAAGAGTTAAGAGAGCTTTGCAGTTTTGTGCAGTTTCCTGCCTGCCACTCAGGTGGGTAGATGAGAAAAAATTCACTGAGACTAAATTTCTCCCTGACTGCTAGCAATCAGGAGGGCACAGCAAAGAAAGGGCGCTCTGAGAGTTGTCATAATCCTGCAGTGCTGTATGCTTTCTTTTGTCTCTCCTCATTTGATTAAACACATTCCTGTCATCTACATCCTAGGAAAAAGATATATAGAGCTGAGAAGGCTGGAAGTATTATTTAGGTTAGCTGTCAATCATAAAAACAATGGAGGTCTTGACCTCACTGGACTAGGACTAATTGTTTCTTATCATGTAGCTGAGAAACAGTTTTTCGTTCCAAGTATATTTAAGGTCAACTTGGAAAGGAAGAAAGAAAGGTTAGAAGAGAGAAAGTAGAAGTTTGTTCAGCATAAGCCTCCTGCTATTTATTTGCATACCATATGCTTCCTCATGCACATTCACACCGGATGATTTTATTTGGATAGACAACTGAAACATCAAAAAAGTAACAACAGTTTTTGCACAGTGTGAGGCTTCTATTATAGCAGCTTGCCATTCACTGCGAAGTTCACTTCTCAGCTGAGCAGTTTTGAATTCAATACAAAGAAAGAAAGCTGGCACTTAGTTTCATTGTCACAATATTGAAAACCACCACAATTCATAACCGTGCTCATTTTCCTTCCTTTTAAACAGTTCCACAGCTTCCAATATCACATTTTAGCTTAGTGGCCTGAAAAAATACAGTTGCACAAATACTCCGTTTGCTGGCTGTCAGTAAGAATTTCTAAATGCAGTCACCAATTGCAACTTGATTACTTAGATACAATGTCCAAAAGTCCTCGGTTTCTACTAAGTCATGTGAAAACTGACAACAGCTTAGAGGAAGGAGGCCCAAATTTGTGAGAGCAAAGCCAAGAGAGCTGAGCATTTGACTGTTCAGTACCCTAAACAGCCCCCTGCTTAAGGGGCAGATATGTGTGACCCAAACCATCAACATAACCCTAGCACCAGCCATACAATACAACCACACGCTGGCTGCAGTACGTGCCATTTGCTCAGCTGAAGTGATAGGGAATGCAGGAGGGAGGAGAAGGAGTTAACCCAGGGAGGTATTAGGGGTATAGAGTGGAACCAAGGGTTATGTGATGGGCCTTGCAAACTTTAGAAGGCCTGTGGGTTTAAGGAAGACTTAAGAGTGATGAAGCTGTAGGAGTTATGGAAGAACTAAAAAATAACCCATTAGTGTATCTTTCCTCTTCTAATTCAGCTTCAGTATCTCTCAGAACTGTGGCCATGAGATGTTTCTGTATCTATGCTTAAGAATGGTGGGACTTCATGATACAGGAATAGACATTTGTATCCAAAACCTTTGTGTTGTACCCCAAAGCATTCAGATTTATCTATAGAAATGGATAATTTTGTAGTTTCCAAATGTGCTTTCTACTTTGAAAATACTTAAAACCAATGATCAGTTGAGCATAACAATACGTTTATTAACAAGGAAGTATTTAAAAATCTTTATGAGGGGAAGAAAAGAACTATAGGTTAGTTAGGGGTTTTTTTGTGTGAAGGACAAACTAGAAGGATGGAATGAAGTGGAAGGGAAAGAAATGAAGAAATGAAGAAATATGTAGAATACAGCAGCATAAACCATTAATAGATTATTCTGAGTTCTAAATAGGTACATGATTCATTTCCTTTTCCTGAAGTGGGGCTCAGGTCTTCAAAAGATGTCAGAGCAGATCTTTAGATATCCATTAAACCTACACGAAGAAATACTGCTTTGTAAATGTTTGCCACTCCAAGTTTTAATGCTGCTTGTCAGCTGAAAATTAACAACGTGAACAAAAATATTTGCTAAATCAGCATCTCTGGTACTTCCTAAACTCACATGTAACCGAAGATCCTGATTTTCTTTTGCATATACATTAATATGTTTTTCCTTGCACCATGTAGGAGGACTGACTAGTAGAAAAGAGAGCTATCTGTACTGTGATCCAAGTGCCTGAAGCACGCTTTCATAAAAGAGAAATGTTTGTTCTGAGTGGTTAAAGTGAATAAAACTTGGACCTGCTGTACTGGAAATCGAGCTTGTAATCCTGGCATTGCTAGCAGTGAACTGTGCAACCCAAACTTTCTGGTTTATGAGGTAAGAGAAATAAGATCTCTTCAACATCAAGGGCTCCAAGTGGACAGAGTAATCATTACCAGTCAGTGGCAGTGCTGAGAGAACTCCTGTCCTCCCACTGGAGGACTCCCATCTTCCAAGCCACAGGGATGACAGTAATAGCTGCTGCGATTGTTTGCAGAGATGTTCTCTGTGTCTCTGATGAAAAAAAATTGTTTAATAGAGGCTTGGAGCATTCTCAGGCTTCAATTCAACGAAATATTGACAAATATATTTTAGACTCATCATACTGCAACAAAGTGAAAAAAAAAAGAGATTCTGAGTTCCACTGAAACTTACATTCAGAAGACCAGCCACTCTATCACCTTAGGGAGCACTAAATTCCATCCAATTAAAATACATTAAGATAATTACGGATAAATCA
Source organism: Psittacula echo (assembly GCF_963264785.1). Taxonomy (NCBI): domain Eukaryota; kingdom Metazoa; phylum Chordata; class Aves; order Psittaciformes; family Psittacidae; genus Psittacula; species Psittacula echo. The sequence continues at coordinate 8,731,912 of NC_137743.1, read as the reverse complement.
ACTAGCTGACTACGTAGGTTGAACTCTGTAAACATCATTAAGGTGCACACTTGCATTATGTGACAAAAGATCAGGATGTTTCATAAATAATTCTTATTTCAGACACATTAAAAAAAAAAATACACTTTCCAGCCTGATATAGAGGTTTGCAGTCATTTGAGTCAAATTACCTATTCTGTAACAGCACATGGTTTCATTCTGGAGGATGTTAGGGTGCTTTTGAGACTGTTACATCCATATTTTCAGTAACATTTAATTAAACAGTAATAATAAAGGTCAATACATACTGAGTTCTTTGTAGTGAAAACGTTATGTTTCTTATTCTGTATAAGTTTTTGTATTAAAAATCATTTTACTGTGAAAAAATTTTGTTGTAGATAGGTGCCAACAAAAATCTTTTTAATCTTTGCGTTTAGCTAAAAGCACAAAAAGAAGTCTGTATTTAAAGTCTCTTTTATAGAAGATTTGAGTATGCACCTAATAAAATCCTTTCTGGACTGCTATCCTACATGCTTAGTTTCAAATTGCAAAGAATTTTGTCCTGAAGTTATAAACCCTCTGAAATAGGGACATAAAAGAGTATCTAACAGACCATTAACTATAGGGGTAGTACCAAGCGTAGCTTTAATGTCATACAGATCTTGCCTTTTAGCATGTTTCAGTATGTAGTGATCTGAATTTTAAGTGTGGAAGTCAAATACTTCTAACATGATCAGACATAACATAACATAACATGATCAGGCTTAAGCAAAAGAAAAACTTGTTTTTTTCCCTCTACTTTCAGTGAAATACAACCCCAAATGCAAGAAATCTACCTTGAAAATTAGCATTATATATTTGTTCGATGTAAAAGCTGAAAACTGAAATAAGGGAATTATCAGAAAGCTACTGTTAAGTATTTCTAGGTCTAAGCAATTTTAGATTTTGGATTTTTGAGAAACCTCAGAAGAAAATAAAGCTATCTGATTTTTGTCCTTACCATTAGAGAACACTAAATTCATTTAGGACTCCGCATCTTTCCCTCTCCGAAGACCTCTTTTCTGCAAGAAGCACTCAGAAGTAAAAACCAAGAGCAGACAATACTAACTGCAGCTTTCAAATGAACCTCAGATCACCTGTCATCTCTGTCAAACTCCATTTTCCACTGCACTAAGTGAAGGAAAAAAAGTGGTCACCGTAAAAATGCCTTTAATATGGCAGTTTCAAGTATCATTAAACTCTGTTCCATCTGCTTAAAGAGAATGTGGCCATCTAATTGCTAAGAACGTTGTTATAGACCAAGCAGCCAAGCATGTAGATTTATCATATGGAGTCTAAAAATAAGTCAACTCTGCTGATGTTCTAACGCTGTTTGTTGAATTATGAATTCACTCAACATGTTTGTAACTTCCTCATTTAGTGTGTAATCTGTATGGAGAAGGTAAATAAGCAGTTGAAAATAATTTCTTTTAACTGTCTTGTGTAAAGTTCATCATTTGTTGACTCAATAATTAACATTTCTTTACAAACTTCTGAACCATAAGAGCCGAAGCACTTTACAGCAGTAGGTAGGTGTCACACTGTTTTACAGATGAAAGCAGAAGTGTGACAATAATAAATTGTAGATGAAATGGCATGTATGGTGAGCAAGTTTGAGTAAAGATCTGAGCGTTATCTACTGAACCTTGTTGCTTCTTTGCATGGTCTCTGTACTATACATTTTTCCTCCTCCTATCCTTCACTCCTTTACCTTTCTGCTCTTCACTTCTCTTTCACTTTAAGCTACCTCTGTTTGTTCAGGTTGATGGATCCTAAACATTTTTTAAAACCCTGCGTTAGGAATTTTCAGTTTAGCATTACCAACTTAGAGAAAAGGAAAGGTCTTGGAAAAGATTCAGTATTGAGTTTGTCAGCTTCCTCTACTGTACATTTTATTTATTTGTCTCTCTGTTACTTTATTATTACTTCCCTCTTCATTTAATTTGTCAAGGAGTAAGGCAGGCTTAGTGGAAAAAAGGAAAAGGAGAGAAAAAATTGGTGAAATTAAATAGGTGTTCAGGAAACTTGAGATGAAACTTTCCTAATAAATATGCCTTAGCACATTTTTTTTGCCAAAGGCATCAAATGAGCTATCCAATTTTTTATTTTCCTGCAAACAGATCAGTTTTTTAAATAGATATAAGTAAAAGCACCACATAGCCCAAGCTGTATGAAATGTACTGTCAACATATTCTGGTGTTCTGGCTGGAAATGTTCAGAAGTTAATAAAATCAAACTGATTTTCTTCAAAGGTGAGATGTTTTACCATTCTTGGCAAGGTCAGTTAGTCAGATTTGTGTTTGAAGTGTTCAACTTCAACTTCTCAGAGTAAAGAGCAAGCCAAAAAGCAGAATTAGAACATTCAGGAAATGTATCTCCTTTTATATGCATAATAATCATAGGAACAACTGAAGCAATTATATTCTTTTCTTTTTCTTTTTCCCAAACGTTTTGCAAAATATAAGGAAAGGTGTCCCAAAAGGAATTTTTGGAGCAAGTTCTGAGTTAAATAAACTTGGATGAGGCATCAAATGGAATGTTTTCACAAAAGCTTTAGTATAATGCAGTTACAAATTACAGGAAAACATTTTGGGTAAGGTGGAACAGAAATATCTGTAGTCACATACATGCTCCCCAAGAAAAGTTTTTTTATCAAGAGGTAAATGTAATAAGTCTAATGTTATAACAGAACTAATTAATCATATCAAGCAACCAAGCTGTTTCTGGTACTGCAAAAATGAGTTAAAGCTGAACTGTCCTGTTAAACTACAGAAGATTTGGTAGCTGTACATCTCAAAGCATATATATTTGAACAGAGTGCTTGGATTTGCAACACTATATGCTTTAAATTAAATGCACACATCAAAATAACTAAAAAGGAATCGCAAGCTAAAGTTAGCACTAATAGAAGGATGCAGTCCTTCGTGTAGTTGTCATCTATATAAAGTGCAGCATTTGAATGAAATTTCCTGATTTTAAAATTAATATTTAATGAAATTACTTTAGAAATCCGTAGAGTTAATGAGAAAACTCAGTTCATAGAAAGTGTACTCTTGGAATACTCCTCTGACATTCCAGTCTTGATTCCTCATATGTAATTATTATGCAAGTATTATTGCTTTGACAAATGACTCTTGCCATGAGTTGTTTTATAGTTGAGCCAGGTTATTGAATACTGTAGATTTTTAGGGTTTAGGCTGGTTTTTTTAGCAGTGGTTTCTGTAACAATGTCGTACATAAGACATGAAGACTAATTGCTGACAGTAGAAGTCTGTGCAGTTGTAACTGGTGCTTTTCTGCATTTTGAAATGTCAGGAAATGAGACATCTAAAAATTTCAAGAATTTATTAGTTAGTGTTTCCTCAAATAGGGTTGCTATGGATGGCAGCTCATCTTTTCCAGTAAATGTGAGAACTGTGATTGTGTCCAGCTTTTCCTTTCCGGCTGTCACTAGCAGAGTGTCATAATATTTAGAGATACACTCTATACCCGTCAGAGTTTGTTACAGTTCAGTGATGCATGATGAAGTGTGAGGGACGTAGTCTTCCTACACTACTACCGGTATAAAGGCAGTGATGATACTTCACAATGACTCCTTGTTCAAGGTCAGTACAAAGAAACTCGTCTGTAGCATTCTACAACTCACTTATTAATTGCCAAGTTCTAGAATGCAAGGCAAATTTCTTTAATATGTCTCTAATTTAATGGAAATATTTCTGGGTATTTATGAGAAATACAACAAACTTTTGTAACAAATGCAATTTTTCCATACAATTTCTCTTTCAAAATGAACTGATTTAATCATTTGCAATTATTTCCTTGTTCAAATCCTTTGAAATTAAATACAATAGCATTAAGCTTTTGCTGGTTTACCTCAGGATTAGTCCTGCTGGTATTTGAAGATATAACTGAAGGGATACCTCTGACTAATACTTATTCTAGTAATTTTTATAACACCTAAAAAAAAATAAAACTTGCTAGCTAAGGGATTATTATAAGTATTAAAGAAGAATATACACCTAACTCATTAGCCTTATTCTTTTCTTTTGCTAAAATATGCAGTTTTAGGGCTTTAACACCTATAGTGCTCTTGGCTTAATTTGTGAATGCCATTTAAACACATGCTAGTGTGGGTTATTCCATTAGAATATTTGCATGTGCTACTTTTCCAGTTGCTAATTATCTAATAAAAATACTCACTAATTTACAGATGTTCTGTTACTGCACTATTGTCCTGAAACCTTTTTTTATCTTACACTGTTCCCTTGAAATCATAGGGCCATAAAGGAGGTATGACTAACAGCATTATTAATGGCATATTGAGGTGTTTAGATCCTTCGAGAGGCTTCTTTTTAGTTTTTTTAAAATCTAAATAAATACATACAAATGTTTCAGTTTTCTGTTCAAGACCTGCAGCTCTGCAAACTTGAGCAACAGTTTGGTTTGGAAAAAAATAGCCCTGCTCTTTAAATCACACAATAGAAAAAATCCCTTACACAGAACAGTTTCAGGTAGAAACTACTTTTGAAAATCTGAGAGAAAATGGTTACGAAAAGCAGCTTTGAATCACAATGAGGGTGAAAAAGCTTTGTGTATTTTCTGAAGATCTTTGACAAGATCTGATGAAATCATCTCAGTGCGTTATGATTCCTAGTACAGCAGAAGTAGCAGCATTCACCAAGCTCCTCCAAGGGCAGCATCTCTTCCAACCTGCAAATGAATCAGCACAGCAGACACCATGGTGCCACTGGGGCTGTGGTGGATGAGATCCTCTGAATAGACTGTCTATTATTGTACATCGTTCTCACTTCCAAGTGTTAAACTTCATGGCATTTCATGGGGCAGTGAGGGGTTATGACTATCCTGATGTCTTTATTCAATATGTCTTTTGCCTTGTATTGCAAAATTGGAGAGGAATTTTGTATTTTCTTGCTGTGTTTTGGGGTGGTTTGGTTTTTCTGTTTGTTTGATTTTTAAAGTGTACTGAGTATAAAAGAGGAGCAGTAGGGTCAGACCGAAACATGATATATAGTCTAGTGCATATGCTAGTTTAAAAAGAGCCTACCTGAGACATACCAAGTCAGCAACTTGCCTGGCCAGTTTGTCTTTTGGGCACTCACATGGGACAAGAACAAGGAAATGAGCCCTTACTTGCTACTGGTTTTGGCTCTTCTTATATCACTTTAACATCCAGAGCAATGATGTATAGGAGAACAGGACTTCAGCTTCCAACAAAGGCTCCCTTCACAGATTTAAGGAAAGAATTGTGTATGTTTGTTGCTTATGTCACAGAAGGAAGCATGGATATCTACTGAGACCTGAAAAGTCTGACTGATTTTGGTGTATTTTTGCTTTTGGTTCTAAAGGTTCTAAACATCAACTGATGTTGACTTCAGAAATTTCAGAATAACTTAAAAGTATGCTACAGAGATTACAAAGATTAGTTTAAATTATAAATTTTGCTGAAGAACTGAAGTGCTTTTAAGCCCTGAACACTTTACCCTTATCAACATTTTTCATGCTTATTGGAAAGCAACCCAGTGTCCATTATGTGTTTTGCTATTTGACATTAAACCAGAAAACTCTAATGAGCTATATGGGTATGAACTGAAGGTGTGTAATATTAGGCCTGAAACCTAAAGTCCTACAGTAAAGCTGACAATTATTTAGAGAATGTATCATTAGCATATATGAGTTTAGAAATTACTTTTATTATAATCTATTAATCTATTCACTATGTTTGCTCCTTTCCTTAAATATCTATCTGAAATATCTCTGGCTGGATAATTGCAAAGGGATTAACAGAAGAGAGGCAAGGATTTGTTTGAGTTTTGAAAAAATGCTTTTATAGACAGAGACTGAAGATCTCACTGTACTTAGCAGAATGAAGGTTACGAGGTGGTCCGATTACAGTTTATCTCTTCTTTAGGGAGCAAATTTCCAGCTTTAAGGTGAGTTCTTTAATGTAGCAGGAAATGGTATAGCAAGACTATAAAGAGAAATAGAACTTTTCAAAGGTTTCAGGGATTCTCTATCACTAAATAAATGTTGTACGGTTTAAGTGTAAACTACTGGGGTCAATTCTTTAAAGTATGTTACGGATCAAGTCAGACTGGATCATTGTAATAGCTCCTTTGTGGGCCGTTGGTTTGGTCCTTATGTAGGCTTTAGAATGTCACCTTCTCTGAAAGTATCCATCATTCTTCTTGTATGCTCATACTGATCTATTCTTGCATTTTCTTAGTTTATGAAATTTGATGTGTCTCATCATGAGGTAGGACAATGGCTGACAGGTCTGTATTACAGTTGTTATAGCTTACTTGAAAGTAATTGCAAGTGCCAAATAACTACAATTAGATTGTATGTTTTTTATTATGCTTATAGTCAATAGTTAAGTATTTTTCTGTTATCCTGCATTATTGTACCACATTATAAACTATTCTGCTTTAAACATCACAATCTTCTGCAGTCATATAGCTAAAGAAAACACTGGAATGTGCTAAAATTAACTTATCATCAGTTTGAGTTGATCTTTCATGACCGAACTATGTATTGGCTACCAGGTTATGTGTGGAACAATCTCATTTTCACTGGTGTAGCATAAAACCCTGCCATGCAATGACAATTACTGAGACCTGTGTTCCATAAAATGTACTTTAATTTCTTTCTCCCTTCTGCAGTGTTTAGGAGCAGCTTAGACCTCTTGAGCTTTTGGAGATTTACACTGAAATTATTGTCACCAAATTGTTTTTTTAAGCATAGATTGCAAATCTTTTAAAGCATTTATTAGAACATGTCATATGCTGCAATTAACTTCCTGTTACTTGCAGCTGCCCTTTCCAGTGAAAAGATTAGAAGATGGGAATTTATAATCAGAAAACCTCAACAGAGCTGTCAAAAAAGACTTGGGATCAGTACAAGTAGTCTCAAGGGACAACTTGAAAGGCAGATTTGAACTGTGAACTTCTGTGTCAGAATTTTGATTGCCAAGGACCCTTCTAGGTCACACAACAAGGATAATGAGTGCTACAGACTTAAATGCGCTTGGACAAAAGTTTATTATAACTGCACAGAGAAATAGCCCAAATATGTCACAGTAGATTCATGGTTATTACTGAAACAATGCATTAATGTTGGCAGTCACTTGAAATATGGTATGTATATAATAGTTTCATTTAGTATCATTTAAAGGTCTCTACTGCAAAGAGGCATGACCTGTCGCTGATGTATGCTGCTGTAACAAAATATGAGTTACCCCTTTCCTTTGACAAATTTCAGATCACTCATCTACTGTAAAAACGGAGAAGAATTTAGGCTAAGTTATAAAAAACTTAATTCACCTCTTTGCTCGGTGGTTCTTATTCTTGGAACTCAGGTGATTCTCCCCAAAATATGGAACATCAGAAGATTAAGTACAGTTTTTAATTTAAACCAGCAACTGTTTACTCATAATGAAAAGTGACAGTGGCTTTAAAGCTTCCTGGTTTTCTGTTTGGTTTGCTTGCTTGGCTGGTTGGGGTTTTTTTTATGATGGTCAAAGATTCTCGGACAGTGAATGGAGGGGTTTTTTTTGAGATTCTTAACAGAAAATAAATATAGTATGCCCAAATAAATAGGTAATATGAAAGTGTCCCTGTCTGCCATAGAACTGACAAAAAATTACTGCTTCTCTGAAGGAAAGTCTCTAGTCTCTGTCTGCTGTTACCTTTGGAAAGAATCAATGTTTACATTACTGTTACACAGTTTTCAGACAATGACACAGTTTCAGACTGATTTGCATGTCATGCTGTGGTGGTTGGGAAGATAGTGAATGTCACCAATTCTAAGTAAGAATATGGAAAACAAGATGAGTGCCTCCATAGAGTGCAGTAAATAACTTTGTCATTGTAGCTGATGTTAGGAAGACTGAGTTTATATCTTACCATAAACTCTGATAGCATCTGAAGTGACAGCAATGAGTTCAAGATCTCTAGTGCTGCAATTTTTAAATCAGTGCAGAGATGAAGTGAGGAAAGACTGTGGAAGTTCTTGGAGGAAAAAGCCCTACAACTTTCGTTTCACATTCAAAAGAGTGAATGCAGTTAATCCGATACTGAAATCTATCAAGTTTGAGATTTTGTTTCTAAACTGTATTCAGATGTGTAGCCCTACTGAGGAGGCTGTATTGACTATGTAATTCAGAATGCAACAAAACAATGAAAGAAGAGTTTAATAAGGTGGAACTGATTGGGTTGGACATTCGTATACCTCTGTGATTATTGTTTAATTGTCCATGAGATTGAGTTGTTAAATAAGCAGACTAATATAAACTGAGTTACACAAGAAAGAGAGCTAATAAGAGATCACAAAAATAATTTTGTTTCTAATATACAGTTCTTAATTATAATGTTCTAAGCACAATGCTGTATGCTTGAAAGCTTACATTTCATGTCCTTGTTGAAGGAAGCAAAATAAATGTTATTTACCAACACTGAAATTTCTCTCAAATGCATACATTTTCTGCTTGACTTTTAAGGCATGCAAGAAATCATGGATTAATTGACATGCTGGTTGACACTGTAAGTATACCTGGAAGGGTAGCAGAGAAAAGTTTAGGATGCATTTGACATCTTATTTCATGAATGCACAAAATGAGTGACTGACTGACAATTAGATGTCCAGATCAGGAATATGCACAGTATTGATTTTTCATTCGAGTACTGTGGTCTATCTTTCAGATATATATGATCCATTCCTCCTCATCCAGCTGTGCCAGGGGAAAAGGTTTTAATCCTGTTTCTAACCCCAGCTGCTCACCATTGCCATCTGGTGAAGGTTAGCATGCTCTCAGCTGTGCTGAATGGGTTGCCAGGGCTCACTTAGCCCGTTTCAATCAAAATTATCTGGGCTAGCAAAGATGCACTGTTTAAATCATTTAAGCTAACCTGGGGCTAATTATCTTTGGCAAAGAGTGGGACAATTGACTGGGTTGGCTGTCACCATGTCTGGAAAAAGGTATGTGTCTACAGGCTTTGATTTCTCATTATTTGGTTACTCCATCCAATTTATTAACTCCTCAGGATAATCCTGGACAGCAGCTGATTGTTGTACTGAGGGGATACTTATCTTTAGGTCTGTTGCCTCTGACCAACCTTGCATATACCAATGAGAAGTTTGAAGGTGAAGCAGTTACAGGGGGATTCCACAAACTATTTGTGCAATGGTATACATGTAGTCTGTAAAGATGTTGGGGGTGGTGATGGTTGTTCATCTGAAAAGATAGTACACTACAGTAACAGGACGTTTGTTTACATGTAAATGAGGTGAGTTGGGGAGGTAGAAATTAAGATACTTCATTCATCTTGCTTCCAAGCCAGCTTCTGTGCTTCCTGCAGTCACCACAGAATTTGAGGTAATAAGTATGTTAAACATAAACAAATTAGATCATTTTACACATTAAGAATTTATGATAGTTCTGGTAATCTGATGGTTCATGACTTGAGTGAGGGGAATCTGTGAACTGTATACAGTGTGCAGCGTCTTTGATAATAGTTAAATTAAGGTTTTCTTCCTAAAAGGTGGACTTCAGTGACCCTTTGCTATATTTTTAGAAGTCAGGAGGATGAAAATGATACCACTTGGTCTCACATGATCATTTTGACCTCTCTGAAAATATACCAGAGTAAAGCATTTTCTTGATACACTTCAGGTACTGAAATGCTATACCATAGCACTAGTCTTATAGTTATTTAGTTGATATTATAATTTATAAACATTATATTTGAAACTGACCATTCCATTTAAGTTAACCCAAATAAAGAAAGCTTGACAGCATCCTAGGATAAAATAAATTAGAATTTGTTCTGAAAATGTTGGTTTTCTGTTTGGCTGAGGGGGGGGGTTTGTTTGTTGGTTTGGGGTTTTTTTTCAGATGACAAAGCAGCATGATAAAGCTAGCCTGCCTAAGTGGTGATGAAACAGTATTTTCCTAAAGACTTTTTCACACAGGAAATGTATGTAACATTGTGAATTCCCTTTTTGGTAATTTAGGCTTCATTAGGTGCAAACTGTTAGATGGTTGTGAGAAAAAGTAGCTGAAAAGTAGTTAATCATGAAGTATTTATGTAGTGGCTAGTCCTTCGTTAAATAGTGAAGGGAAGCAAGCATAACAGGTAATGAACTTCAGCTGAAGTATCACTTGAGCATTAAAAAAGTGTCCCTTGCAGCCAATGTTGACTAAATGTTAGAAACAGATTTCTACATGGCTGGTTTGATGAAGTACTCTCTACTGCTCTGTTTTATGGTGAACTGGTTAAGAAGCTTTGAGAAGCTACACAGTATTTTGGGCTTATGATAATTGACATGGGATGTCTGCCCAAAGAGTGAATTTTGTATGAATAAACACCAATTTCTTCACAAGTGTCCCATTGTAAGCCAACACACACTATATGTAATTTGATTTCCGTTAATCATAAACCCAGCTGTTTCATCAAATCATCATATCTTGAAATCTGCCAGCATTAACAAGCATACAGTAATTAAAATGCTTTCCAAGTAGAAAATCTGCAGGACAGGAAGACCTGTATAATTTACACCAAGGAGAATCTGACTTGTTATCATTAGTATTTTACCAATGCTCTGTAGAAGAGAAATTGATTCTTCTCAGTGCTAACAGTGGACACAAGATGACTTAGTGTGTTGGCATTGATGTTTGTCAGAATGAAGTTTAAGAGTCAGAATGGGATGGATTTAAATAACTATAATGCACTAAACAGACTAATCATGTGAATTTACTTTGACACAATATGAGATACTGGGGAAGGATCCTACTATGAGGAGTTAGTTCTGTCTGCCCTGTCCTGGGTTCAGCAGTAGCAGTCATTTTTTCTACTTCTTAGTAGCTGGTGCAGTGCTGTGGTTTTGACTTTCGGCCTGGGAACAGCGCTGATAACACCAATGTTTTTAGTTACTGCTGAAATGTTTACTCTGACCAAGGACTTTGTGAGTCTCATGCTCTGCCAGGGAGGAGGGGAAGCCAGAAGGAAGCAGAGACAGGACACCTGACCCAAACTAGCCAAAGGGGTATTCTGTACCACAGCATGTCATGCCGGGATGTAACTGGGAGTTACCTGGAAGGGCACTCTCTGCTCGGTTGGGCTGGGTATCAGCGGGTGGTATCGTATTCTCTTCCTTTGTTATTTCCTTTATCATTATTATTATTGGTGGTAGCAGTAGTGATTTGTGTTATACTTTAGTTACTAAACTGTTCTTATCTCAACCCGTGGGAGTTACATTCTGTCAATTCTCCTCCCCATCCCTCTGGGGGAGGTGAGGGGAGTAGAAACTGCATGGCTGACTTGGAAGCTGGCTTAAACCATGACAGCCCTCTTTAGGACCATTGGATATGACAGCTTTTATTATAACACTCTGAAACCTCAGGATATCTTTGAATTGAATTACAGTGTAAAGTTATAAAATACAATGCATTAAACATAATTATTTAAAATGCACGTCCAAAGAAGGAGTATAGAACTGCAAAGAGCAGTTTTTTAGTGTTCATGTTTACATTCCTTTATGGCAGGCAAACTCAAATAAGCAAAAAATCAAAACTAAATCCTCATCATAACAGGATTCAATTAATGTCACTAGGATTCAGTAAAGTCAAATGAAATAACAGCAGCTCTTCAGCTATTACAGTAAGTTCATTAACTTACCAAAATCAAGCATATGTATTTTGCATAAATCACATAAAATTGTGACTTCAGAAACATTCATATAAATGGCTCTGACAGAAAGGTATTATAGAGTATTAAATAATTACATTCATAATAAAATGTGGTATTCAGCAAAGCCTTTTAAGGGATAGATTTCCCCCCTCACTTTCCAACTTCAGATGCTATCACACACTCTCTGCGTTACCCTACCTGTTCGTGTTACTGTTACCCTACCTATTATTTGTGTTGATTCTGGCTCTGGCTGAGGAAGGGCAAAATACTCTGCATACATCAGGAGAGTGCGTTGTAAACTGCACTGAATTTACTCTGCAAGAGAATGCCCTCTTTGTATTTTTCTTGGCAACCATTAATAGACACATTTTAAAATACTGCCAGTGCTCCAGAGGATCCCTGCTATCCATCTTATCTGAGGGAAACGTCTGCTACCCTGGCCTTGTTTTTTCTCCAAGTATTGTGCATTCCAGAAGTACAAATTTCACTCTGTGTTGTTAATACAAGTCAAAGAAAATCAAAATCTCTTATTAATAGAATTTTAAGGCAGTGTAAAAGTCAAGTGAGATATGTGTTAGGATTTCTATGAGATTATGTATTATCTCTGGTATACAGATTTGAGAGTCTTTTGGCATACCTGTCTGGAAAGAAAGTTGCGTGAAAGAGGAAAGTACTATTTGTAGTAGACAAATGAAGTAGTCACTATTTTGTTTTGTGGAATTATATCTAATTAGAGAGGAATCATCATGACCTGAAAGACTCATGACATTCTACTACTGCTTTACTGCTAAGCACAGGTGCTAGAAAGCAAGAGTTTAATAGAGAGTAACATGTTGGAAGATCTCGAAAGTTTCAAAGAACATTATTCTGAAGTCCTGAATATGGGTTGCTTGAGTTCCTGCATAGTTCATGTCCTTCGTATTTGTGTTAAGAAACCCCTTTTTTATCAGATCACAGATTTTGATTTTTTTTTTCTCAGGAAAAAGGCAAAACTCACAATACAAATATCCTGCTTGCAAATTTTATTTTTATCTCCAAAATATTAGAGTACAAGATTCTCACTGACTGTTAAAAGTAGTCAAATAGTTCCTAATGTGGGGGGAAAATGTGTATTTTTAATTCTTAGGAAAAAAGGATTCATTTAATCTGAAATTTGTGCACTCTTGAGAAAAATCACTTTGAAGCATTAAATGTGGATAATTTTTACCTCAGCAGTTAAGATTTGGTGAGATTATGAGGAAAATAAAACTATTTCCTTGCAATATGAATTGTGTGTGCATATACAAGACACATAAAGTTCAGGAAGAGTAGCTAGAGACTGTTAACAAAAGCTTAGACCATATAAGGTCATTGCTTTATATATCATACATGAAAATGGTTCCGTTTTTACTTTTTAATGTATTTTGTGTTACCTTTACTTTCATTTGTAACTTTCTAAAAATACCAGAATTAACTAAATATTTTCTTTGCAGATTTACAGGGTTACTTACCTTTGCATACAGTGATTAACCCTATAATTTTAATAAGCTACATATATTAGCCTCCTTGATAATCTTCCTACAAAATTATAATGAAGTATTTTGTATTTCTGGTTTATAAAGCTATTGCTGATTATGTGCAATGAGAAAGTGATGTCAAATTATAATGCAGACAGATAATGTAGGAAACCTGAATCAAACTTGTGGAGGTTCTGATGTGGTTACTACATTTTAATATATACAGTTTTATACACTTTTAAGGGGACTGATCCCACTTCAGGCCAGTACTTGAAAATCAACGTAAAGAATTAGAGTAAGCGACTTAATCCCAATAGGAAATGAGATGAAGTAGACAAGCATTTGGCTGCTACTCCACTCTAAGAGGTTTCACAAAGGGAATAATGTGAAGATTGAAGACTGAATTTGAAATTTTAGGGTGGTTTATTGACTTGCAGATTTTTGTCAGTACAGAATTTTTTGAAAGGTACCACGCCATCCGTGTGCCTTCTTAATGTGAGGGAGCCAATCAGCACTTCCAGCCAGAAGGAATAATCTTGCCAAGTTACATTTACAAATCCTGCAGTGGGCTTTCTGGTAATGTGCCCATTATTCATTCTTTTTGCTGAATAGTCATTTTCTTTCCTTTTTTCCTGCTCTATATAGGATTCTTTACTGTTATTAAAAATACTTCTTAAAGAGTTGTAAAGCTTTTTAGGAAGTTCAGTTTGAAAATGAGCATTCCTTTAGAACTCAGACATAAAAGAGCGCTAACACAAGATATTCCAAGGTCTCAGGAAATCGTAACTTCCTCAAGAATGGATTCCATTGAAGTTAACGGACTGATAGATGACATTCCAGAGTGAGATCATGGTATCTTCAAATGCTTGTAGTTAAAGTGGTTTCATTTCTTTGTCCCTCTTGCTGCTGTTTGAAATGTATGGTTATCTTCTATCTGGTCTCACTGGGTAAAGACAAAGTTAGTGACCATTCATAAGACTCATCTATGTATAGTTGTAATGCCAACTCTACTGTTATGACTGGTATTTACCATATTCATTTATAAGTGAAATCTGTAATGACTGCCTGTGGCAGAAGAATGTATTTCCCTTGTGCCAAAAAGATATGTTCATTTTGATTGTCTAAACAGTCAATACGGTGTCTGCAGATGAGGAACTTTTTACTGACCAATACTGAAATGGGAGAACCATAATGTTTCTGACCAGGAGAAAGTATCCTGCACCTTCTGTTAAAACAGGAGGCATTAAGTAGGCCCTCTGTGATTATTAACAGTTGGACTGTATAATTGTGTGAGGAACAATGTGGAATCCCAGCTGACCCTTTAAACTAGGCTATACTATCTTCCTGTTGAAAGCAATGTAGCTGTTGCAGTTGCTCATTATGGTAAATTTCTATTTAATAAATAAATAAAATAGTGGGGTACAGAGTAGTGTAACCTTGCCTTTGGTCCAGCACTAGAGACAGTGCTCCAGATACGGTATCACAAGACATGTGCTATGGGTTTTGCAACAGGAATACTTTACATAATACTTTACTTTTGGTAAAATTTTCCTGTGTTCACTGTTTGTTGTAAATGTAAAAAGACATAATAAAATTACACAACATTTACGAATTGTACCCCAGCCAAAATGGCTTACATTCATTTGAAACATCATCTGTGTCAGTAATTAGAATAGTTACAGTTAACAGGGACCTGGCCCGAGCTGTTTGATTTTGGACTATATTCTGTTTAAGCATCTGCCCTTGAGTTAATTTGTTAAAGTTTTTCAGTATGTTCTAGCTGTGTTCTGCATATTTAATTCCTTCTGAATATTTTTCTCCCATTGGTGGATGCATGAACCTTTCAAACTAAAAAAATCTTGATATTTTTTTGTGTGGATAGAATACAGAACTATATTATTTTCCACTATGCACAATTATCTCTTATTTATATTGTTTCACAAAATTTAGGGTTTTTTCCTGTGAGTGAAAGAATCCCCATTTTCACCTTACTGTTTTTCCAGGGTAAAAAAAAAAAAGCAGCATAAGAAACCTGACAATTAGGTGACACCGTAAGTAATAAATACTATGCCAGGGTAATAGATGATTATATGACTTGTTATTTTAGAGTGCAATCAGTTTAGTTACAGTATTTCAAAAGTATATTTTGGTAAAATGTTGATTGATTTGCACAATGTTATCCTGTAAGTTGCTTTACTGATGTCTCTGTTTGATTTAATACTGAAGAAAAGATGCAGAAGTCTTGTTTTAGAAAATTGACATTTTAAGAACATTGAGATGTTTGTCATTTGAGAGATTCATATGGATATCAATTTCTCAAAATCAAAGTAACATGAAAGTACTTTTTTTTTTTCCTCAAAAGTTCAAAAATCAACATTTGTAACACTAGTAAAAAGAGGGAAAAATCCCAGTACCTTTTGGTTTCATTTTTGATCTCCTTTATTTCTGCAGGGATAAAAGGAAAGGAGAAGAATGTTTAAAAAATAGAGTACTGCTGATGTATGTTGAGGAACTCTGACAGAAGCAGTAGAGGCAAAAATTGGGTCAAAAATCGACATAAAACACTTCATCTCATTCCATGTTGAATCTGAAACGACAGTATAGCATGTGCCTAAATCTGCATCTGTGTGTATATATTTGTCATACAAAAGAGGCCCTTATCTTTTCCCAAGTAACTTACAAGATCATAGAGCAGTTAAGAAAAATGAGAATTTTCTATGCTTCACTTTTCATTCCAGTATCTCAAAGTGCTACTAAAAACGAGGACTATCATTCCTCTTCAGCAGCTGGAGAGAATGAGGTCTGGGTTGTTAAAAAACACACTGCAGTTCACAGGTTAAATCTGGGCAAAGATGGGGGAACACTGCTTCTCTTGCTTCCAGTGTACTGTCTTCTCTGACAAATGCCAGCTTTAATGTATTCCTGTCACTAGGCTATTGCTAATGATATTTGAAATGTAGACGTTAAATGAAAGTGTGAAAAATGCTTAATAGTTGTTTTGTCAGGAAAAAGTTATACATAAAACCACTTTATACTTTTTATTAAAACAATTGAGCTATTAAAACAGATTTAACAATTCATTTTTTGATGCGTGGTATGCCACAGTTACCATCAACTTTCATTATCTTTGGCAAGTGATCATTGCTGTTCTCTGAATAACTTCAGCTAGACAGGTTTTTCCATTTCATGCAATGCAAAAAGTAGTTCCGTAGTTCCTGTAACAGTGCTGGCATTCAATCAACCATATTAAGCAATGACCTAGTAACAATATGGTTATTGTTACCTTAGAAGGCTTAGGGATATGTGTGTTTGGATTTAAATTGACTTCCACTGTCCTAGAAGTTAAACTCAGTGTTTCATAGCTCTAGAAATAGTCTTGGAACAATGACTTTAATTGACCACTGGTTACTAAGCAAATAATGTCTAGAAAATCTATGTATTTGAGTATCCTTAAACCTAATGGTGTTTTTGTCCCCATATGAAGGAATCCTTAGCTGTATCATATTCTAGCTCCAGTAATCAAGCTTTGGTTTATTAGTTCATATTCTTCTAAAAGAACTGAGTGACTCTCTTGAAATGCTTATGTTAGCATTTTCACAAACCATCACCTTTTGTATGAGAAAAGTTAATTAATGTATGTTTTAATTTTATTGGTATCATGCCAGGGACCAGGTTAGAAAAGCTAAGGCCCAGTTAGAATTGAACTTGGCTAGGGATGTTAAGGATAACAGGAAGGGATTCTATAGGTACATAGCGAACAAAAGACAGACTAGGGACAACATAGGCCCCCTCTGGAAGATATCGAGAAAACTGGCTACCCGGGATTTGGAGAAGGCTGAGGTTCTTAATGACTTCTTTGCCTCAGTCTTCACTGGCAAAAGCTCTGACTGCACCACCCAAGTCTTGGAAGCCGGACGCAGGGACTGTAAGAATGAAGATCTTGGGCCCACTGTAAGAGAGGATCTGGTTCAAGACCATCTTAAGAACCTGAACGTACACAAGTCCATGGGACCTGACAAAATCCATCCATGGGTCCTGAAGGAGCTGGCGAATGAAGTTGCTAAGCCACTGGCCATCATATTTGAAAAATCATGGCAGTCAGGTGAAGTTCCCAACGACTGGAAAAAGGGAAATATAACCCCCATTTTCAAGAAGGGGAAAATGGATGACCCGGGGAATTACAGAGCAGTCAGTCTCACCTCTGTGCCTGGCAAACTCTTGGAGCAGATTTTCCTGGAAGGCATGCTAAGGCACATGAAAAACAAGGAGGTGCTTGGTGACAGCCAGCATGGCTTCACTAAGGGGAAATCCTGCCTGACCAATTGGGTGGCCTTCTACGATGGGGCTACGAAACTGATGGACAGGGGCAGAGCAGTTGACGTCATCTACCTGGACTTGTGCAAAGCGTTCGACACTGTCCCACACGACTAAATTGGAGAGACATCAATTTGATGGGTGGACCATTTGGTGGATAAAAGACTGGCTGGATGGCTGTATGCAGAGTTTTGGTCAATGGGTCGATGTCTGGCTGGAGACCGGTAACAAGTGGTGTCCCTCAGGGATTGGTGTTGGGACTGGTCTTGTTCAACATCTTTGTCGGTGACATGGACAGTGGGATTGAGTGCGCCCTCAGCAAGTTTGCTGATGACACCAAGCTGTGTGGTTCAGTTGATACTCTGGAGGGAAGGGATGCCATCCAGAGGGACCTTGACACACTTGTGAGGTGGACTAATGCCAACCTTACGAAGTTTAACCATGCCAAGTGCAAGGTCCTACACGTGGGTTGGAGCAACCCCAGGCACGGCTACAGGTTGGGCAGAGAAGGGATTCAGAGCAGCCCTGCGGAGAAGGACTTGGGGGTGTTGGTTGATGAAAAAATGAACATGAGCCGGCTGCAGTGTGCGCTCGCAGCCCAGAAAGCCAACTGTATCCTGGGCTGCATCAAGAGGAGCGTGACCAGCAGGTTGAAGGAGGTGATCCTGCCCCTCTACTCTGCTCTCGTGAGACCTCACTTGGAGTATTGTGTGCAGTTCTGGTGTCCTCAACGTAAAAAGGACATGGAACTGTTGGAACAAGTCCAGAGGAGGCCACGAGGATGATAGGGGACTGGAGCACCTCCCATATGAAGAGAGGCTGAGAAAGTTGGGGCTGTTCAGCCTGGAGAAGAGAAGGCTGCGTGGAGACCTCATAGCAGCCTTCCAGTATCTGAAGGAGGCCTATAAGGATGCTGGGGAGGGCCTCTTCATTAGGGACTGCAGTGATAGGGCAAGGGGTAATGGGTTAAAGCTTAAAGAGGGGAAGTTTAGATTGGATATAAGGAAGAAATTCTTTACTGTGAGGGTGGTGAGGCACTGGAATGGGTTGCCCAGGGAGGTTGTGAATGCTCCATCCTTGGCGGTGTTCAAGGCCAGGTTGGATGAGGCCTTGGGTGACATGGTTTAGTGGGAGGTGTCCCTGCCCATGGCAGGGGGGTTGGAACTGGATGATCTTAAGGTCCTTTCCAGCCCTAACTATTCTATGATTCTATGTTAGACCACTCCATTCCCTTTGCCTTCCTTAAATGGATATATTTCTAGGAAACTTAAAGAGGTTGATAGTTCATCTTTGTGATCAAATTTAAGATGAAAATTGTCTCTGTTCATGCTTGATGTGTATTTTCCGTGGAATAATATAAGAAAGGGATTTTTTTAAGCTTTTGATTTACATTACGTATTCACTACAATTACATTGACTGCATGTTGTAAATTGTCTAGTTAGCATTTCCCGCTGTGTTGTTTTTTTAGAAGCCTATAAACCTGTTAGGTTTATTTCATTTCAATAGATGCAAAATTGTGTGTCTTCTGTATAGAGTATTTATTTCATCATTAATGGAAAAGCTAGATGTACAGTCTTTCCCAAGTGAAGGATCATGCTCCTTCTCCTGGGAATGGTGTAGACTCACGAGGGATCAGTAACTGAAAGTTTTCCCTTAGAATCTTAGTTGTGCTGACGTACTTCCTGTTTGTTGTGAAATTAGGTCATCATTTTATCCACAGTGATTCTCATATCTCATAATAGTTGTGTTTTGTTTTGCTTGCAGGGAATCATGGCCTTGTTTGTGCATGTTTTGGTTGTAATTTTTGGACATAACCAAATGATGTGTTTATAAAACATGTTTGTTCCAAATATTTTGCATGGCTCACAATTTTATAACTTTGGATTGTGCTACAAAACATAAAGCTCATGATACAATCAGAGGGTTAATAGGCTTTTTTATATACGTATCAGTAATTTTCTGTCATATTTATATAGTTTTTGGAATTGTGTATTTTGAAGGTACGAAGATAAATATGCAACAGAGAACTTAGAATTGTCAATAATTTCTATTTTGTAACAGAAGAAAAAAGCAGCTTAATGACATAATTTTTTCTGTAATTCCCAGTCATAATCATGAAAAGCAGAAGTTGTTCAGCTTGAGTAGGAAGGAAGAGAAAGAGAAGTATAAACTGAACATGTAAAATGGTGGATCTGGAGGCTAGAAGATAGAAAAATTAAAATCTTAAAAGTTCTCTTCCAGTGTTGTCTTGATATATCCGTAGCCAAAGGTGCCGTTCTGAGAATACCCTTTCTCCTGTGAATCATACAATATAAATTCCATTAGTGAAAATTGGTTTTAATGGTTTTTAATACAAAAGCTTAGTAAGAGAATATTTTTAATGTTTTATTTTCCTGCATTTTCTTCACTTTAATTTGTGAATATAGCTCTCCAAGTTTCAGGCTTTATCTCCTGCAGAGCTGTCATACCTGCTGATGAATACTCAATCTGTTTATTTGGTTTGGCCAGAAAGATTTGAAAAGCAAACTTTCACTGTACAGATTCTTATTTCAAATGAAAAACAAAGTACAGTTTTGGTAAGCTATCACTTCTGAGAAAGTAATGCATGCTCTTTTTCTGCCCTTGGCAAATCTCTCTGAAAAAGTCAGAAGCTTCAAGAGGAGTCTGCATTGCCCTTTACAGTTTTCTTCCGAGAAAGGGATCTCTTTACCTCTTTCACTAGGAGGGCCACAAAAATACCAAAACACCTTCCAGAAAGACTCACTGGAAAACAACAAAGCCTCTTTTTATCTTGTTGTAAATGTATCTCATACAAATGCTACTGTATGTTTCATAAAACCCAGTAGAAGTAATAAGATTTACAGTGGAAGTAAGATTTACAGTGGAAGTAATACCATCATCAATTCATCAGAAGCATGCTTTGTGCCTCTATAATAGTATGCCGGTACCACCTCACAGTTTAATTTTGGTGTTTTCTTCTTTCTTGCGAAGTGAAGCTAGGGCTCTGCAGAGTATCTGATGGATTTCCAGTCTCAGTCAGATACCATACTCTCCCCTCAGGTAAGTAAGAGTGGGCTTGTTGAGGCACTCTGCGTTCCTGAGTCTGAGGCTATTCTCTGAACTGAGAAGACAATGTGAATCTGAGCTTCTATTGCAAATTCTTTGAGTCCCCTGCCTCCATGAGGCTGTGGGGTGATTGGTTATTACTTTATAACCATTCAGTAAAGAGACTTACCAATGCAGAGCAGACTTTCTCAGGTCAGTCCTTTGTTTAGTGTTTCTGTAGTCTGAAATCCCACCATCCACAAAGATAGTTTCAGTAATATATGTGGAATATACAAAATAGAAAGAATGTGTCTCTGAAGCAACAGGTATTTAGGATGCGATGCAGCATGTGTACAGTTAGAGGAGTATGCATACCCAGTGCACTTGAGTTACAGTATTTTATTTCTAGCACTCTTGGGGACTGCTGAGGGGACATAAACTTTCATTGTTATTGCAGTCTCAGCTAATGGCATTGGAGGATATGACTGCCTCAACTCCTGCACAGTTCCGAAGAAATTTAGTACTCTGAAAGGCTACTTAGGAGATGTAAGGACCAAAGCCAACGAGAATAATGAAAGAATATTTATGGTTCTGTTGGCCTATCCTGCATGGTTTTGTTTGTTTGCTTGTTTTCTAATGTAGCTCCAGCGTTTTGTTGGAAAATAAGTATTTTTATTTCATAAGCCTGAATATCATGCACCAAACTCTTCTCTCCCTCAGAAAAACCAGCAGCACAGCCATCTACATAAAAATGCAAGGCCAGGAACTAGGAATATAACAGAGCACCCGTCTCTCTCCTGTTTACTATCCTTTGCTTGATCTTGAAACTTGGACTCATTCAGATCATTACACAGACTGTCAGACCATCTGCCTTCCCTTATCCACATGCAGAATCATAGTGTCTGAAGCATCCTAACCAGAGATGCACTTCTACAACTAGCACAGGGAGGTGATAAGAGGAATCTCTGGAGATCTTTGTGTGACCTAGGTAGGCTCTCTTACAGAAAAATAGTTCCACTTTACAGATATGTATTTCCTGTCTCATTACAAGTTTGTTCCAGCTCACTAACTTCCAACTGTTTTATATCTTATGCTGGTATTGAGTCCAGACCTCCTCCTTTTTTTAATTATTAGTCTACCATATGGCCTTTCACCTTTCTTTTGTTCCCTCTATCCCTTAGGCAATTGTAAGTACTGCCTGCCTATGACCTTTGTATTTTTAGATCCGTCTTTCTCCTGTTTTCCCAAAGAGCTGAGCTTTCTCCCTTCCTTCAGCACTTTTCCCTGTAGATGGATATCCTTGGAGTCCCACTTTCTCTCAGCAAAGTTACTCATCAGCTGCTGCTGATTTGTGCCTCTTATATCGCACTGCTGTAGTCTGGTCAGTAACATAGGGCCAGCTATTTCTCTCTGTGGGTTTTTTTACCCTTCCTACTATGTGGGCCCAAGTTTTGTAATAACTATTTTTAAGACAGATTCTAGTAGTACTTTACCTCCTAAACAGTCAATGCAGTGATGAACTCACATGCTAGTTTATCCCATTGCCATTTCTCAGTCTATAAAGCAACATCTTCTCATATCACCAGTATATCCGTGATCCTAATAAGGTTTGTGGGATTAAGCTATTGACTTTGAGAAAGTTAAAAGAGCAAACCTGAAATTCATTACTTCAGTATCACCATTAGAATTGCACTTTCCCTGTTTGCACCATTTGGTGTTGTGAACAACATACCGTGTTAGGCACAAGTCAGTAGTGGAAGCAATAACATACTGGCAAAAATTCATCCAGCTTCCCTTGGCTTTGGGTGGCATTGGGGACTCCCATAGTTCTTTTGTTAGTAATGGATCTCCATAAGTGGATCTGGCCTTCAGATTCCCTAAGGATGATTTTGTCCCCTGTGCCTGCTTATCCAGATGATGCCTGAGACTTTCAGGAGCTTTGTCATTGTCTGGCTTGTAACTAAAGGACATGCTGCTGGCTGTGGTCCAAGATAATTCATTCAGTTGCTTGACATCCTGTAGCCTGAGGATAAGGAGAAGGTGACTCCACCAAATAATAAAGGCTTGAGTCTTATTGGCTGGATGGCAATTCTATACAATAATAAAATAAAATAATTACTGTATTTTAATTATAGTCCTCTCTCAAATCCTTTGCCTTAGCATATTTTTCCAATAATGCTCAACTAAAAGAACAAACCCAGAAAATATACAGATGTAACTTTGTTAATAATTCATACATACATTTTAAATGCAGTTTGGAAAAGCCACAGAAATGCAGGAAGTGCTGAGCTCTTTTTCTTTCCTTTGAATAACCTGATTGTATTATATTTTCAAGGAATCTTTTTCCCATTGTATTGCTTTTAGGACAATTTGAGACCTCCATTGCCTATCTGCAGATTGCGTTGAAGTATGTTGATTTCTTTTAGTTGAAGCTAACTTAAGATCATCAGTAAAAGTAGCAAAGGTTTTGAAAGCTACAAGAAGATATAAATTTGTGATAGTAATGTATATTTCTGTACAGAAGAGATTTTAAGAAACTTTAGTATTTGTCATTTAATTTCATAGATCAGAAAGCAAGTCTAGAACTTCCATCTTTTTCTTCCGAAGTTGAGAAAACAAATGTAAAAGATTTAAAAGCAATTAGTTGCATGCATATTGCCCTGGCACACCATTCTATGCCTTTCCTATGTAAATTTTGAGGCAAGCCTGATTCATCTGACTCATTGATGTGAAACAGGGGAAAACCAAGACTGCCATTCTAAACTGATGTAGGTTGTTTTCCATTCTAATTTTATTGTTATAGAAAAATAAGACAATTTCAAAACCAGTTTGAGTCAATAACAGTGTAATAGGATCCTAAAATGATATTATTATTTATTCATGCTTAGTTAAATATAACTGTAACATGAAATAAATGATTATCTGTTTTAATATAATTTCATAATAAGGCCTTTGAAGGTCGTTTGGACTAGTGCAGTAATTAATGTTTTATTTCCAGCCTTCCTTAATTATTCTTGCCAGATGGTCCTTTATTTATGTTATTGCTTGGAGTTTCCAGCTGAGGTTGTTTGATTGTTGAAGAAAAATATGTGATGGCACTGTAAGATAACCGTAATTGAATTGTTAGGTATGTTAGAACATTCAAGCCTTCTGTCCCTGCTTTAGCCACATCTGGGAAATAAGTTTGTTAACAAAGTGCTTTGGCACCTCACTGAATGCTTGATGTGATATATGAAAATGTTTAGGGCAAACTCAATTAACATAAAAGCCTTTAGAAAAGAGAACTCTGGTAGCTTCTCATTCATTTATGAATTACAAAATCTGCTGGGTAAAATGCACAAATGGGTAAATTACCAGGTGGTTGATTTTGGTTTGGCTTTTCTTTGGTGTTGCTCATTAGCATCTGACTTATTTTTTTGGCATTTAGACAATATTGCTTTTGTGTTTATAATCTTTACACTAGACAAAATGGTGTGATGAAAACATAGTAATATTAATATTACTTGGATATTACACGTCTAGCTTTGGTAAATAATACCTCAGGAGTACTATTTTCTAAAAGGGTTAAGTTCAACTCTGGGAGATACCAGGTTTGGGAACTGGAATGTAAAGACAGCATTTATAGAAAACTGACTGTTTTCTTTTAATCAATCATCAACATTGTTTTATGCTAGTGAATAGGTATCCCAGTTGTTCTTTGAAAGTTCCATGGTGTCAGGTTTTATATAGCAACATGTAAACATGCATTTTGTAAAAATAAGAGGAAATAAGGGTGGAAGTGGTGTACGATAGTACACAAATGCATAATTTTCTTCCAACAGGGTATTTTTATCACTTCTCCCTCTCTTTCCAAACCATTCTAGTCACTATAGTGACATTCTAGTCATTCTATAGTTTTTCTATAATCATTGCAAGAAGCAGTTTTAGGAAATGGAGATGAGTTTACAGCCCTGAAACCATCATGGAAGAAGATGTTGAATATGTTTTTCAGATATTTGTGTCAGGTGTAGCTGGGAAGAAAGAACTGAGATGTTTGAGGAAATTGGTTAGTGGATGAACAGAAAGCTATTGACACAAAGATTCAAAATTAAAAACAATGATTGTCTCATCTAGAAAATGGAAAGTGAGACATTTTTGTTTCACTAATAGCAGCTTACTGCAAGAGAGTTAGGTAAAATGTACTAATAAAAAGAAAAGGTAAATCAACTAGAAGTTAGAAATTATAAGAAAAGGCTTGCCATAAAAATGGATAATAAGAGTTTGTTGAATAAGAGTAATCTTAGAGAAGATGATTTTCTCTGGTTTTCTTGTGTTTCGATTTTATTAGCGCAGTAGAAAATGTTCTGGAAGAAAACTATCATTCCGGTTGTGGAAATTAGCTCACAGTGTTGAAAATATGAATGTGCTATGCAAAGTTTCACCAATCTATCGCATTATTTATAAATAATGGTGGATTTTTGTGTTGCCTTTTTCTATCGGAGTACGTGTTCAGCAACTCAACATATTTCCTTGGCAATTCTTCCTTTGTTTGCCACATAAAGGTTTCCTGAACACCAGATAGTCAGGGCATTAGAGAAATACTCTCCCTCTGCCTGTATCAGAGATGTGTGTCTTTGGCTTATTAGTACTCTGAATGTAAAATTCTTTTCAGATGTTATGGAAGATGGGAAGCAGCTGCTGTCTTTCAGAGCACAAATGTAGGGCTTTCAATGTATACTGTCTGCCATAGAGCAGGATGGAGTCCATACAATGGAACCCATCACACAATACAGATGTATCAAATTAAGGCTCAACCCAATTGGTTTTTGCTACTTCCTGTGTAATTCAAGGGCTTTGTGATTTGTTAACTCATTCGGCTGCAAAAATGTTATAAATATGCATTATCTGAATTGCCGCCCTGAAAAATGAGCCCCTGGAGCTGGTGGTAGTTTCTCTGCAGCAGTGGTGGAATGAGTGAGCACTTCTGTCAGCTGCAGGAGATCTCCCCATTCATATTTAAATCTAGTCCTTGTGCCAGAACAGAAATGCAAACTGTTCACGTGCATGCTCATCTTCCACAGTGTTATGCATACGTGTCTCTGAGACAGAGACAAAAGAGAGACCTGAATTTCTTTAACGACCAGTTAAACTGATCTGAAACTGCTTCTAGCAACTGGCCCCCAAATAAGCAAAGTAGGTAAAAGAAGCAGGAATTCCAGGGTGGTTTCACTTTAGTAATATTTAAACTGTTTTCACTTTAGCTCACTTCTTTTTATTAATTCATCATTTGACTGCTTCCGCTTCCCTCCTGCACTGTACAAACCAAATTTCTCCAACAGTATTGCCTGGTATTTTTAAATCAAAATTTTGGGACAGTATATGAGTTTCCATCGCTCCTCTTCCCTTTTTCTAGCTAGTGTTGCAAACCAATAAATCAAAGCCAAAGCACACAAGTTCTATAGCAGTCTTGTCGTCGGTGAGCTTAACTCTGCTGTTTGTAAACAGCACCTATTCTGAAGTCTCACAAGAGGTTCTGCATTTTACTGCTTCCACTCCGTGCAGCAGGAAGGAGGGTGGCCAGCTGGGCAGAGAGACAAGTCATAACAGAAATGAGCTGACCTCTGACTTCAGTGTTTGTGTGAATAGGAGGTTGATCCTGGACGGTCTCTTACCACAGCAGGATATCCCAGTATGAAATGCCAGCAGAAATTACTAATTATCACGCTTTTTAACTTCAGGATATGCTGCAAACTTTGTATTTTGAGAAAGTCAGCACAGTATTATAGAAGTATGTGCAGAAAGAGATATTATCTTGCCATTGTGACATCAAATTGGATCAGGGTAATTTAGCAGTCTTTTGTAACACTTATTTTAGTACTCCTGCCTTTTGTAGGGATTTATAAAATTCCTGTGCAGGAAAAAAAAAAAAAAGATAATCCCCAAGTAAAAGATTAAGTGGGTTTTTTAACCTTATTGTGTAAACCTCTAAATTCTTTGACATTACATATGGTTTTTCACGGTGTAGAAGATCAATATTAGTGTTTCTTCTTGCCCACAATGCAAGATCTATTACCCAAGGTACATGACATACTACCCAACCAAAGCACCCGCTGAGATTTGTAGGTGGTGTTGGGTTACAACTGCTTTTTTCCTGGAGGCAAAAATTGCCTAAATCTTGGCTCTCACTGTGCTGTTTTTTCCCTCATTATATATTTAAGAGGGTCAAATCATTCATCATTCTCAATTACTGGGCTATAATTCACTGCATGCAATGTGAGCTACAGACCAGATGCCTCGAAAATTCCTGCACTGACCAATAATCTTAGGTCCCAGTACACATTCTGTTTTTAATACAACAGTAACGTTTGTTTCCTATTGAATTATTTACAGAAGATGCATACCCAATCAAAGCTTCTTCAGACAGGTGGTTATCAGAATGGGACACAATCAGGGAGACTCAGAGCAATATAAACATACTGAGCTCTGTTCCTTTTAACAGCCTATAAAATGCCAATAACATTTAAAAGGAATAACTTGATTTTATTAAAGGGCAGGATCTGTCATGGGAACTTGCGGCTGCAAGGCGTTTAAATTAATGTCTCTTACTGGACTGGAAGTCCTGCCCTCTAGTACAACTATAGGTACTAGAAAATAAGTGTTTTCATTGTATAAGTGTTTCAGCTTGCTTGTAGTATCTACTGGTGCATATATTGCTGCATAAAATCATTTATTCTTCATGGTGTCACATGGTAAATTCATCAGAGCTAAGGTACAGACACTAAAATGAAAACAAAGTTTAAAACAGTCTCTGTGTGAACAATCCATTCTAGTTTTTATTTTTTTGTTTGTTTTAACCTACTGCAGCATACTGACCTTCATGGATTTTGTGCTAATTCTAGAATCATTCCAACAAGTATAAGATACTAAAGCAATCGAGAGGCTGGGAGTTTCCTGAGTCAATGACGTCTCAGTATCTGGGATTCTGAAGTGGTCGACACTCAAGAGTTTGGTTCTTATTAATACGAATGTGCAGCATTAACTGGTTTGTGTCTGACAGAGCTTTTAAACTGAATAGTTTGGGGTAGCCTAAGGGGGAGTGTAGGGGAAGGTACAAATGGTCTGATTTCAGAAGGCAGCATTAATGATTCAGGAGCCATAGTGATAGCATATGAGAACTGCTACATAGGAGAGAATAAATTGCAAAGGATTTTGAAACTGAAGACAAGTAAAACGTGTTTGATGTGATAGAAAACTGAAGAGCCAGTGAAAGGATGTTAAGCAAGAGATGATATGATTAAAGTAATGACAAGATAATGATCTCTATATCTGTGAATAGATCTTATATCTGTGAGTAGATATAAGTGAGCTTGGATTGCATTTGTCAAGGCGAGTGAGAGGACTGCAGTGGTCAAGGTAAAAGCTGATGACCACATGAGTGAGAAACAGAATTTTGAGGGTTATTAAATATACTTACACTGTTCTATGGTTTCATTTTAGTCTGTGGTGTTGGTATTTACAAAGCCAGAACTTAAATGAACTAATCCTTCCTGCCCTTCTTAACTTCAGTTTTGTGCAATACTGAAATTGTTAATTTTGTTGTTGTTGTTCATTGACAGCCCTTGAAATGGAGAAGAAATTTATTTGGGTCAACCCAAGTGATTTGTTTTCTCTAGGATTCTCATTTTTATAAAATATCAGGCAAAATTAAATGCCAGGTTTAACATGACTTGTACTTTTAATGAAAGTAAAAAAGAAAACAAACCTTGGCAACGAAAAATTTGAATCTTAGACTTCAGTGCCATTCCTAATCCAGAGGAGGAGGAGCTTTCGTCTAAATTATGTGCCTTATTGAATTGTTAAGGCAATTAAGGAATTGTTATGTGTATGTAAGATAGGAAACCACAATTAGAAGTATTCCTTCTTAGGAATACTTAGTATTCCTCCAGTCTTAGCTGGAGCAGAGAGCTGGAAATAAAACTTTCAGTTCCTATAAGAGTGCCCCAGTTGTTGAGTTGGAACATTCTGGAATATCACACCCCCTGAGCCTCTCTTGTTAACTTTTCTCACTGGGGGGAAATACCAGTTGGCCCAAATATCAGGAAATGATGACAAGTGCCCTCATCAGCTGGAGGAGATGCCAGGTTCCATTTTTTTTTTTCTCCAAAGAATAATTCAATTATAAATATGAATTGGAATGACTGAAAAAGAAGAGACTTAGGGAAATCTCAGGCTAGTCCAGAGATAAACCATCATTCTTTTCAAAAAATAACTGGGAAATAGGAGGTCATTGTATTAGCCCGAGGTTTTGGGTTGTTTTTTTTTAACTTGATAGCTAGTGATGACTGAGAGGCTTCTCTAGAAGTATACGTAGAACAAGAGCTGGATTCCCAGGTGTTTTGACTTGCAGCTCACCTTTTTCTGTAGAATTCAAAGGAAACTGAAGATGCCCAAAGCTAAATGGTAGCAGTGCCTACACTGTTTCCCATTCTTACACTGAATCAGCTGTAAATAACTCATCAGTACCTTATGGCCTGTTTTGTGCCTGACTGCGTCCAGCATAAAATCAATATAAATTGTCTCAGCCTTCATCCTTCTGTGCAGAAACCACATGGGAGAAATGAGCCCAGAATTTCCCAAAGAAAATCCCATGTTAACTCAGCTGTTTCTTCTTTATTTCTCTGACAGCAATATAGCATTGATGTGTTCCGTGACTGTAGGCATTCTTTTAAACAAAGTGGTCACTGGGTACTTAAAAACTAAAATCAGCATTTCAGGATGTATGATAAGATAGCTACAATAAAAGGGAATATTTGTAATATTTGAAATTAGTAATTTTTTTTTAAGAAGAAGGTTTTATAGTAAATTCATAACACAAATTAGCCTGATGTAGTTAGCTGCCATATGTGAGGAAAATTCAATTAAACAGAAATTGAAGAACTTGAGTTACTTTCGAACATGACAGCATGTCATATGACATTCTGGCTCAATATCTAGTTTCCAGTTGTCAGATAAAGATGATTATTTGCAGACAGCCCTTGTTCTCTCTGGCGTGCAGCACTTCTGTCATATGAGCGTGGTGCTTTGACTTTATTTAGTTTAAGTAAACTATGTATGGAACAGCACAGCCTTTCCCTGTCTTCTTACTGTAGACTCTCCACACCTTTTTATCTCATAGTCACATTAGAACTTAATGTGTTTCCAAATGTCTGTAGAAAATATGATGATGTAAGTGCTATGAGGACTGAATGGTGATGACTTAGGAAAGAATGGAGTCATATTCAATTGAAATAGTGAAGCATGATATTAAAAAGAGCCCTAAACACTCATTTTTTTGCTACTTGTCCACTGCTTTCCCAATAGTCATTCTACTTTCCCTCCTCCTTAGTGAGAGGTCATGTGGTTTCCAAAAATATACATGCTTTTGTAGTACCTACTTGTTTTCAAATAGAAATTGAAACCCTGAGATTGCAGTGAGCCACACTGGGATTTACAAGAGATTTACAAAAGAAATAATTAACCAATTAAATAAGGACTTCAGCTTTTCTTTGGGAAAACTATGTGACTGTGTGTAATTACAACATCTCCTGAATCTAGTTCACCTGTAGTTGTTTGGGGTTTTTTTAATAGCATATAATGGAAAGGAAACTAGTTTATGTTAATATCTATAATACTGAAATAAACTTTGAAGATTACCCTGATCTAATGTTTAGGCAGGCTATTATAGAATCATAGAATAGCTAGGGTTAGAAAGGACCTTAATATCATCTAGTTCCAACCCTCCTACCATGAGCAGGGACACCTCACACTAAACCATGTCACCTAAGGACATATATTTAATCTGAGATCTGATTGACAAAAATAAAGAAATATTAAAGCAAATGTAAATTCAGTTTCTGAACCTTTCCTGGTCTTCAGTGTCAGGGTTTTCTGATTAAATACTGATGGAATTGCTGTCGCTTGATTAAAATAATTTCATAACACATATAAAATACTTCAGCACTATTATTTCAAAGGTTTGGCAGCATGCATTAAGTACTGACACTTCTAAAAATAATTTCCTTTAAAAAAAAATAGCATAAGTTTTCTTTTTAAACAGGAATGAAGAATGATACCATTATATTTGCTATGAATAAAAAAGTATTTTTCTCAATTTGAAAATTAATTATGTGGATTTTTAATGCTACTTATATTTGTTTTAAGACTTGTGAGGAAATTCATGATGATAACAAGAATAATGAATAACCAGTTCATATAAATATGCTTAAAGGTATTGTAATTAAGCATTTAAAGATACGTACTTTTCATTCCATCTTTAACATGTCACATAAAGAGATGAATTAATGACAGTTGATAATTGGACCATGTGATCCTTATCTGAACCTTTGACATTATGCTTTAAAATTTGTAGCTGTTGGTACTAGAGACCCCAGCCATTCTCTTCATGAAGCAGATTTTTATCATTGATGTGAGGGTTTCTGCAAAACTTTCCATCTCCCTTCCCTGCAAGGAAGTATATGCCATTTGGTTGTGAGCTAGCCTCATCATCCATTTTCTTAAAATTTAATTCAATTTTACCTGGTCAGTTGTGTATATATATGATGGATGTATAGCTTATTATGTGGGGTGTTGACTTTGCTTTTTCTTTGTGCTACTTCTATCTCTTTAATTACCCATTCAATTGACTTGGGGAGTAGTAGGAAAGAACTGTTCTGTTCAACGGCTGTATTTCTCAAGAACATGAGGAGGAAACAAGATAGGGTGCCTGTGGTCGATTTCAAGAACCAATTTCACATTTTATATGAATGTCAGATTTGGAAAAAAAAAAAAAAGGATTATGGAGTATTGGAAAATAGTAATATCCAAGCATAGTCCAATGTTCTGACATTTACTTGATTCTTTGTTTCAGGTCTGAGTATAGCATTGTTTATATTTGGTTGAGTACAAAGGTGGGTTTTAGGAACTTACATGTCAGCAATTTCTGATATTCTTGTTTATATTGCTTGGCTATAAAGCCCATATGTGTTTAAAATGCATTTCCATTACTATATTATGTGAACACTTAATAATATTAAATGGTTGTAACCTCAAAAACCTTTTGTGGTTTAGCAGTACTTTTGCAAAGTACTCCTTTACGTAGTTTATAGATCAAAACCTGAGATTTGGAAAGACTGAAGTCCTCAAATGTGTTTAGGAACTGACCTCTTTCTAGACATAACTCCTACGGGACGCATGATCATATTAAACTGTTCATCTTCTGTAACAAGAGTTATTGTTAGGTATAGGAAAAGGAATAGATACGGAGTATATTGTCTTCAGCATACTGTCAAAGAAAGCTGGAGGCAGCAGCTACATTGAAAACCAGGATTATAGTCTTGGAAAATTGGAGAAATATGTATTGATGACTGGGTGAGATAAATATCAAATTGATCATGATTGAAGTTAGGTTGGGGAGGGTGGCAGAAAGCAATTTCTGTATTAACAAATAAGATCTTTAAAACACATGAAGTGCCTTTTCTACTTTGCTTTGTTTGGGCAATGTTTCATTAGAGTCTTAGGTTAACTTCGGAGCCCCGCAGTTCAAGGTGCAAGCTGGTTTTAGGGAATCCAGAAAACAGTGTTATATGAAGTCTCTTCCACAGTGTTTTTTAATAATCTGTCTCTATATCAGATGTCCTTAGAAGAACAGGGACATGAATCCAGATCTTACCGTTCTGAAGCAGTGACCCATTCACTAGACATAACTGTAATATTTACTCTGTTATCTGGCCGTGGTCCAGACTGGGTTACATTGTTTTCTTTAAATCAATATCCTTACGTTTCTCTTTGATATTTTACTGGTAATTTTGGAAGGATCTTTTCCACTCCAAAGACTGATTTTTCACAAGGGTTCAGTGGAACCTATCATACACGAAATCTGATGTCACCAGAAAGGGAGCACACAGTGTAGGCTTCACTGTCATCAGTATGCTGATGACCTGGGGCTCTGTGATTTATTTTCATTAAACTTTATCAGTGAAAGGTCTCCTTTGTCTCCGCCTTCACAGAGTGTCTGCAAAATTGGATTTGGATGACAATGAGCTGGCTAATGCTCCAACTAGGAAAAGCAGATGCTCCTCATTTGGGAACCTGAGATTCATTCTTATCTGCAGGGAGCTTCACTAAAGGTTCTATTTGCTCACTGAGATCTAATAGGCTTGGTGGACAAGAGTGGATTTTTGACATGCATTTGGGTAGTTATTTAAAACTTTTTACACTGGAATTTGTGCTTTGCCACACTAATCCAAGTTTACGTACTCACTGATTTGATTATTGCAGTGGCCTTATTTGTTATTCATGAAGCCACAGAGAGCATTTGGGCATTGCTATGAAGGTAGAGAGCTGCTGTGTCGCTGTTATGCAGGTTAGGGATGTTGTCTGGCATTGAGTCTTCAGGCACTATCTTGGCATTTCAGTTGGTTTTTGTAGAAGTGCAGAGGCCACAGTGGATCCTTAATAGCCATACATGATTTAGGTCCTGTTACCCACACAGATCTTTGTAGACTGCTGATCCAACTGGCTGTACTTTAAACATCTTTGCTTTGGCAAATGAGCGTTCTCAGTGGAAGAACAATGATCTTCTCAGACATAAATCATAATCTGTCTCTCCTATCATGAAGATAAAGCTAGTTCTTGTACTGTACTACTTAAAGAAAAGGCTGTTCTTTCTTAAAAAATTTCTGCGTATCCCCTCAGGACAAAAGTTAGTAGCAGACCTGGTTGTTGTGTGTTTTTTGTGGTTTGTTTATTTTGCTTTCTTCTGCTTTGTTTCTGAAGGGTCTTTGTTGTCTTATATTTTACTGCAATATTTTTTTTTACAAAGATTTTAAGATATTTTTTTTCACTTTGCCCTGGCAGCAGAATAGCTGGAAGGTGTCCAGATTTGCATTCTATTAGTTCTAGCCAGCACCTCATAGGAACTAAAGAGCATCCAAAACTATACGGGTAATCTGTTCTATCATTTTTAGTGATTTTCCGAAGTTACATGGAATAAACATTTCCCAACAGTTTTGGTGGTTTGGTTTTTTTTTTTTACTCTCTAGAGCCTGTTCTGTTTGAATGAGCAGAATATCTCTAAATACATGCTTCATTTACAATAGAACTAGGCCCAAATCTGTTCACATAGTTACGGCCCAATTACTTGCCTCATTTTACAAAGTCAGCAATGAAAGCAAATTACTTGATTGTATTATGTTGTTATTTTTTTTTCTTCCAGGTAGTGTCTTGTACTCTTCCTTTCCATAATCCACCTGAGCTGCTGGTGGCAGGCTGCCAGTATTAAAAATAGACTTTTCTTAATGTTTTTATTTTTAAAGTTCAGATCCCAGTTCAAGACAGGACAAAGACTCTGTTATTAAACACAAAACATTATGTTTCAGGCTTAAAATTAGTATAACTTAAACTTGCATGGACTTAGAGACTTCATTACAAGTTCCTTATGGCATTGAGGGTGTGCTCTGCGACATAGAAAACAGTTACTGTGAGGATAATCGCTTTCATTCCCAGTTCCTGCAAACCTATGTTTACGTTAATATAACACCATGTGTGTGGCAAATAGCATAGCAAAACTACAGTAGCTGAGCTATTGCATCTGCACTGTGTAATAGGCAGGTATTGAAGAAATACTGGAAGCAGCTGTATGTTCAAGAGTGGTGGTGTTTTATGTATAGGGTCTTGGAAAATACACTAAAAAACTCATGGAATTTGTCAGAAAAGGGGAAGATCTGGTTTGCTCCAATCCACACTATTTTGGAAGGAATAGGCACTATAAAGAATGTGTACAAAATAGAGATTGAGCTGTAGACAAATTTTTGTTTGCTTTCAGTATAATGAAAGATACAGCTTCAAGATAGACAAATATAATGGTAAAAAGATCTGTGAGTACATTATCACCCTGCAATTTAATTTAGGGAAGTCAAATTTGAGCTGTTGAATGAGAACTAACACAGCACAGGTTTACCAGGTCAGGCAGCAATGTACTTCTTTGGAGCTAATGGACTTTTCTTCATGTATACTTTTGCATTAAAATCTTTCGTTTTAAATAACCTACATTTCTGTACTGGTCTTGGTGGTAAGGCATCTGGTTTGAAAGATGTCATGAACATTTCATTAGAATTAGCCAATAATTAGTTTTCTCCAACTAAATATTCACAAAAGATTGACTTTATGAAATTCTTAAACTTTATTTTCAAATATATATATTTTTAATGTTAATTTACAAAATTAAGCATTAAGATAATCTTGTAAACGTATAATTATACTATTTGGTAAAAAGACTTAGGTAGTACCTAATACAACTACAGCATATCACATAATGTGCTACTGCTTGCTGGAATGATGTACTGTGAGATAATATACTTCTTGAAATATGTTTTAACTTGTTAAAAGTTAATTATTAATCATGTTAATTAGTATTATTTTTTCAGTTTTATTCTTAGAAGCTTTAGTGTTGGTTGCAATTATTTCAGGGCCAGCACTGTAATAATACCTTTGCTTCTGTCTTAATCAGGCAACATGACATCTCAGATTATGTACCAACCTCTAATAGAATGAAGTTAGGCACCTGTATTGCTCATGCAGCTAATCCGAGAGGTTAATGTATGTGCTCCCATAAGGAGTAGATAAGTAGGGAATAAGGTTCAACTGTGATTAGAGGTATCCAAAAGGAAGTACTAGACACAGTTTTAATCCTATTACTGCTACACCAGTTTACCAGCCAATTTCAAAACAGTAAGAAAATATGAGCTGCAGTAAAAGCATTTATTTTTCTTTGTATATGAGACAAATAATTTCCTTAATGAATAGAATTACTTTAATCTGAAATCATTAGTCCCTTAGCATAGCAGTCATTAATTACAGAAATCTCTGTGGTTTTATACAAATACCAGATATAGTTCGAAATTAGTCCTTAAAATATCTGATCTAATCTGGAAGGTTGCTTTTGTCGTTCAAATTGCTTCCATTTAAATCATGCATTGTACAAATTCCTCTATAAGGTTTGTAGCTTAATGAACTAGTTAAGGAAATCTCTGCCTTTTTGTTCTGGAAGCTAGAATGCATTTTTTTTTTTATTTTAGCAGTCTGTAACTGAGGAAGAAATTATGCAGATGGGATAAGTTTCTGGAATTTTACCAAGCACATTACCTGCTGCTACAAAAAGCAGCATGCTTAGAAGGAAGTTTCTATCATTTTTCACAGCCTGATTTTTAACAACAAGTCCTACATGAGTGAGGTATGTTTTGTTTTTTCAAGGCAGTGAAGCTAAGAGCCTGATAGCTGATATTGCACATTTATCCATGAAAATGAAATTTAACGCACACATTTGCCCTATACATAACACAGCATAAAAAGATGATTCCAAAGTGAAAAAATGTAGACAGCTGTTTTTCTTCTCCATTTTGTATACCAATACACATGCTAAGTGGTAGTTAGTCTTGTTGGTTTAAATTGTTCTGTGTATTATAAGACAGAGGACTGACGGATCAGTGGCACTCAAGTAAAGAACAGGAAATTTTGAGTAGAATGAGAATTCCCTATAAATATATACCGTTATATGTACATTTAGTATGTTTTCATAATCTCTACAATTATCCTACTGTAAGAAAAAGCAGAAGGAGTTTCTTCTGAATAACTCCTCAGTTACATTGTTGTTCTATGCTAAATATTCTTCTACAGCTCCACTTTACTTGGATGCCTTCATGACTCAGTTCTGGTAACTCTGCCAACTTAATGCCCGTTTACCAACTATGAATGACTTATTTTCCATCCTGTGATATTCACCTCTTTTCTTTGATTTATGCCTGTATTGCAAGCTCTGCGAGATGGGATGTGTTTTTAATTCTGTGTCTGCAAGGTACCTAATGTTGGAAGAAACAAATCTGGGGCTTACAAATGGTACTCGAAGGTGCTGCCATTAGCTGGGTGCTATCACTTACAGTACAGTGCCTCCCAAGGGATGTGTTAGTTTGCGGACACTTTATATTCAGATTTGCAGTCCAACTAGTGTGTTTCCATTGTATTCACTCACAAAATAATTCTTGAAAGTTTGGGTTGCTAATCAGACAATCATCATCTTGTAACAATTGTCTAGAAGCACTGCCAAGAAAAACATCTTCTGTATATTCATTGGATCACAAAACCCAATTATTTTGATTAAATTGGTGGTAATTTTGTGTGATTGCATTTCAGCCACTTCATTTCTTGGTACAACTTCATTTCTACATTTTCCTCATGT
The DNA here is from genome assembly GCF_963264785.1 of Psittacula echo. Lineage (NCBI taxonomy): Eukaryota > Metazoa > Chordata > Aves > Psittaciformes > Psittacidae > Psittacula > Psittacula echo. The sequence continues at coordinate 8,695,084 of NC_137743.1, read as the reverse complement.
ATTCTAAAGTATTGTGTATGGGTGTGGGAATGAGTGTTCGTACAGATAATAAGTTATGTTTCTTGGATGAATTAAAAAATGTACAACCACGATGTGAGACATAAGTGGAATGCTGGACATGAAGGGTCAGTACTGCAAAATGCAGAATATCCGTAGTGCATATTGAGGTGAATGTGCATTTTAGACTAGGAGCAGCAGTACATCTTTGAAAATCAGGGATCGGTTATAGCAAGTGTATATATAAATTGGTGAATACTTTTGTTAAGTAAAAGCTTAATTGATTCTCTCATTTCCACATACTATAGAGATTTTAATTTCCTAGCTCTTTGTTCGCATACCCTTCAAATCCTAAAGAAAGGCAAAGCATTGTTTGGAATGATTCTAGAAGAAAATAACTATAAGCAATTATGATATATTAATTTAAGGGAAATTGGATAGCATGAGAGTGTCCTTAAAGTGAAGTCTGTTTGATTTTTTTACAGTGGAAGTTTCTGTTCTTGACTGAAATTGGAATACTTTGTTATATTTTAATTAAAAAAAATAAAGTAGGACGAATTACTTAGAAATAAGACATCTCTATACTGTCCCTGTAAAAATGTGTCAGCTGTATATAACCACATACACATGTGGGTAGTGAATGCAACTGTTAGATATTTTGTAGGAGTTACGAAAGAACGGGTTATTTTAGTCTTTCTTCTTAGCACTATTCACACACAACAGTGTCATTGGCAGGCATAACATTTTTGTAATTCCTTGAACTTTATCTCTTGAGAGAGTATGAATTAGCCCCAGGACACAGTACTCATTTGTTTTGCTTGTCTTTACCAGCTCTCTGATGATCAACTGAGACAGCAAAATATTTTGGGTTTTTTTAGAATCGGTGTGTATATTTCCAAGGAAAGCAACCGGCCCACAATTTCCTTCTACCTCATTCAAGGGAGAAATGCTACTGCATGTGATTCTTAGTAATTGAGGATAATACAGTACTGCCTTGTTCAGGGTAAGAATGCTTAGCTCATTTAAATGCGTAAATCAAACCATAAGCTGGTTTACTGAGACGTAAGCATACAGAAATGATTGTATGACTCCAAAATGCATCACAGACATGTGCCTACATGATGTTTCTCACTTTACTTATGATTATCAAATATGTATAAAACTATTTTTGGCTTTCAGCAGAGTTGCCTTTGCTTCTGAAAGAAATGTAAGTTTGCTGTCCCTCTGGTGCATGGAACTGCATAATGTAGCTTCTTCTGAACTGAGGGATGGATTTCTTTAAAACTCATTTATTGTATTAAAATACTAAAAAACTGTCAGGTACATGCAGTTGAGGGATATTCCAGATGGTAAATAAAACCAAAGCACATGATAGAAAGGCAAGTTAGTAAATTACATGTTGAAAAGCCTTTTTTCTTTCATTTTGTATTTCCAGGTAAAACCTCAGACTGACAATCAATTCAAAAGTCCCTGGAATAGATTCACCAGAGGTTATAGCTTATCTCAGTTAATATAGCCTGACACCGTTCTTCCTATCTCATCAATGCCTGTTACTGAGCAGAATCACAAGAATTACTGGTTGACAGTACATGCTTTTAGAACTAGAATCTTTAAATTGTGACTAGTGTTGGGTTTAGTTAGAAGAGCTGAAGCAAGTTGCAAATATTACTTTTGCAGCTGCATTTTACCTGTTGGCATGTTACATTTTAAAGCTTTTTTTCTTAATAGTAATTAAAATCTACTACACAGCTAGGTCTGAAAAGATACCTTTTCCTTTTTTATGTAGGTATTGACTTCACATTGCTGTCAGTCTTCAAATAAGACCATGTAAATTTTTTTTATCTGAGGTTTAATACCAGTACAAATGTGATTTTAAAAGCCTTCATGCTGGGGAGGACATTTTACATTTCCTTAAATCTCATTTATTATATTAAAATATTAGAAAACTGTCTGGATTTTAATCAGTACAGAACTGTTTAGAGTCTGTACATGGTAATGAAGAGTAGTGACATACCTTTACAAGGATGTTAGGTTTCTTTTAAGTAAAGTGTACCATCCCTCAATATCAACTTTCATACGGTCATTCAACAGCTAAATCTGAATTAATCTTCTGCCACAGAAGTGAAACATTAAATAATTTGACCTATGTTAAATAAGGTCTGTCATTTATCATGTTCTATGTATCAAAAAGTAAATCCTGTGCATACTTGTGTTTCATTCTTTGTAGGGCTTTCTTTCATGCATTTTTAATGAAATTGTCAAGACTTTAATGTTTTCCTCGAAGCTGGTTGCTATACTACTATTTATGTAGTCTTATAGTGTTATTTTAGCTCACTAAATAACTTTCCTTCAGGCAAGTAGGATCAAAGTGCTTTGTGCCTTTAGTTATTGTCAGCAACCAGGACAGTTGCTGTTTGAGTCTTTGCTAAGCAATGATTTATGGTGTTTTGCTTGAAGTTACACAGGATATCTTTGTCTCTTGAGATGTGGGGAACTCCCTCATTGCTTAAGACAATCTGCAAGTATCATGCTTCATTAGCATCTGCATACATTCACTTGATATCGGTAGCTGGAGTTAAGTATCCTGATGAAAGCTCTTTGTGATTTTCTATTTTCCCATAATTGTTTGTTCTAATAAACTAACTTTTGGTGGATAAAATGAATAACAGGATTCAGAAGTTAATGAGTCTAAAGGAACATCTGTTAGAAGGACTTTCATTACCATACATTTCCAGGGAAATGAGAACATAAGGCAAGACAGAAGCTGATGAAGAGCCTGTTTGGCTTAAGGAAATGAATAATGTGGCCCAGGACAGAGGATGAGCTTTTCAGCTGGATACTAATAAGCATTGCATTGGTTTTGGCAGTTAACCCCAGATGTTAATCTGGTGTCAACTGCATTGTTCCATCCTTCTTTCATGCCACTGTAATTTATTCATCCTGGCAGGATCCACTTTTCCCTTTATTTTTCCAAGGCACCACACCCAATACATTTTATCCAGTAGGCTTAAAAAATACTTGCCCCTTCGTTTAGAATGCAAAATGGTTACCAGTCTAAAATTAAGTTAACTTTATGTCATGCTGTAGAATCCAATGGATGAGCAAAGAAACATCAGTGTCTTTTGTATTGAGAAAAAGAAATCTCAAGGTTGTTTGCATAATGTATCCTTTTATTTCTTCCTCTTTCCCTTTATGATCAACTATGGTAGTTAAAAATGCATTTTGTATAAGTGGTTCTAGGCACAGAAAAAAAGCATTCAACAGGCACTCTGAGATGGAAAAAACAATTGCAACAATACTTTTCACACAGTGAAACCTAAGGCACATTCATTAACCACTCAGTCACAGATTTACTATTTTGCAGCTAACACTTATTCTGACAGGGCAAACCACACATAATGAAATAAAATTAGGTCTCTAGACAGATCTGGTATTTATAACAAAGAGACAGGAGTCACTCTTGAATTTCTCATTCATGCTAGTTCTACATTATAGAACCGATTGACTTAAGCATCTCTTTATTATCCCACAGATACTAAGCTTTTGATAATTGGCCAAGTTCTTTTTTCCCCAGACTAGACATTTTATGAGAAGTTTGATAAAACCAATACAAAGACTTCTAAAACTTGAGCCCTTTGAAATGAGCTTGTGGTGTATTTTTCCATCAGTCTTGTCCTGAGGGAGGTGGTATCAACAAAATTACAACTGAAAAAAAAGAAAAATATTTCTTCCGTGCCTTGGACTTAGGAGATGTTAAAAAATGTATCTTCGAATGTTCATAGGATATTTTCAAGATCATAAATAAAGCCTGTGTATATATAAACTGACTTTGCATCTTTCAACTGTAGATGGTTTTCTAAGGTGGAAAGTTGATTGGAGATGAGGGAAAATGTGGCAAAGAAGGGAGTCCTAGAAAAGATGTGTCTATGCATAGCACACGATTGCTGTAGCTAGTGAGTAACTGTGACTGTTTAGTTAGCTGTAGTCATTCCTGTAGTCTAGAAGACAGAATACTGATCTTTTTCTGTGTAGGCTAAAAGCCTCTGATCTCTTCTGGTATTCCTCACCACAAGCTGCTTCCCCCAGATTTCAAGGCTATCCTGATTTATTCCAGCCTTGACTTCTGACCTTGAACAACTCCTCCATATCCAGCTCCTGAGTCTAAATATTCTTCTAATGCTGAACAAGCGTATGTGAGCTCTTTCTTTTGTTGTTACTTGGTATAGCAAAATTGTTCCCGTTTGTTGTGGAGGTGGTTTACCGTACCCTGGCTCAGTGCTTATAATTTCTTTATGACCAGCCTGATCCATTTTGCTTCATTTTCAGAATTAGATATGTTCGTTGATATTGGAAGCATCAAACTTGCTTTCCAGGGCTGTGCAGAGCAATTAAAATGAGAGTTTTCAGGCCAATTATTTCTCGGTATTTCTCAGCTCCACTGAATAATATACTTGGATGATATCACCCACTGGTGGCACTATCACAGCACACTGCGTGCTCATTTTCACTTACATATAATTATTAAACCTTAAAGTAATTTTAAACATTAATTTCAAAACTACTGTATGCACATGCTGAAAAAGTGGTTGCTTTATTATTAAAACAATATTTTTTGTATTAGATCCAATCTTCCATAGTTTTAGAAAGTTCTATTGCATTTGCAATTCTTGAAACTACAGTGTTATCCTCTTTTGCTCAAAGGAAATTACTTAATGGGAATAATGACCATGTAAGCAATTTAGTACCTCTTACAATTCATCTTGAGAATATATTTTAGTCAGTTTAAAGAAGTCTTGCTTCTTTAAACAAAGAGAAAGCAGAACCAGATCACCAATGTTTACACTTAATCATAGAATAGTTAGGGTTGGAAAGGACCTTAAGATCATCCAGTTCCAACCCCCCTGCCATGGGCAGGGACACCTCCCACTAAACCATGTCACCCAAGGCCTCATCCAACCTGGCCTTGAACACCAGCACGGATGGAGCATTCAGCACTTCCTTGGGCAACCCATTCCAGTGCCTCACCACCCTCATAGTAAAGAATTTCTTCCTTATATCCAATCTAAACTTCCCCTCTTTAAGCTTTAACCCGTTACCCCTTGCCCTATCACTGCAGTCCCTAATGAAGAGTCCCTCCCCAGCATCCTCATAGGCCTCCTTCAGATACTGGAAGGCTGCTATGAGGTCTCCATGCAGCCTTCTTTTCTCCAGGCTGAACAGCCCCAACTTTCTCAGCCTGTCTCCATACGGGAGGTGCTCCAGTCCCCTGATCATCCTCGTGGCCTCCTCTGGACTTGTTCCAACAGTTCCATGTCCTTCTTATGTTGAGGACACCAGAACTGCACACAATACTCCAAGTGAGGTCTCACAAGAGCAGAGTAGAGGGGCAGGATCACCTCCTTGGACCTGCTGGTCACACTGCTTTTGATGCAGCCCAGGATACAGTTGGCTTTCTGGGCTGCGAGCGCACACTGCAGCCGGCTCATGTTCATTTTCTCATCGACCAACACCCCCAAGTCCTTCTCTGCAGGGCTGCTCTGAATCTCTTCTCTGCCCAACATGTAGCTGTGCCTGGGATTTCTCCGACCATAGTGAAGTTACTTTTAAAACTCAGATTCAGTTTCAAAAATATATTAGATAACCATATCTCCTTAGATCTGAGCAGGTTTTTCCTAGAGTGTCCCAATGTTCAATACAGGTGGAGAAGTACAATAAGCACAACTGAATTTCTTTTTCACCAACACAGAACCTTCAGCAAGTCTTGGAGTCCAGAAAATGGCAGTTGAGCAGTTGTTGTAATTACTACTTCTATGTTATTTGAAGTAAAATTAGTTTTGTAGTTATAGGAAAAACCATTCTTTTAATGGATATTAGTAATTTACAGTCTGTTGTTTGTGTGTGTGGTTTTTGTTTGTTTGGCTGCACTTTTTTTCCTGCTGCCACCTTTTCTTGATAGTGGATTGAAATTCTGTTGTAAATAGGCATCATTCCATTGATGTTAGTGCTAGTTCAGGCATTTATACCTAAAGAGAATTTTATCCAATTAACTGTCAGTTTATAGCACTGTTCAGCGTATCTGGTAATGGTGTTTTCTGAATGCAGGCTGAGAGTTGTTAATAGGAGCTGCATTATATAGCTAAATGCTTTCTGTTTTTGAATGCCTCATTCAGATTATCTTTTACTCTTCATCAAAAATTAACAAATTAGAATATAAACTCTCTGGACCATAAACCCCCTCCTTCCTTTGTTTGCACAGCAGCTAATGCAGAGAAGTCCTGGCTTGTGGCTTTCAGGCAATATAGTGTATATAAAAATAATAATACAATCGAATTCAACTTTAAAGTGAATAGATTATGTGCAGTCAGCATCCATAACGAGGGGCTTTGCCTCTATTAGACGCGTTAGGTGAAATGGTAGTTACTTTCATTTTATTAGAATATTGCATTTTTCTGTCTTGAAATTTGCCTTCACATATTGCTTCCCATTCTGCTACTGCTGTTGAGGCAAAGCTAATGAAAAAGAACAAATGATAATATACAGTGCAGATCCGCAGAAACCTTAATTATTTGGCTTTGCCAAAATAGAAAGCACTGGCCTGTTATTGGAGTCTTAGTTTGCTCCCTTTTCTGATGCCTGCCATTGTATGAGTGCTCTAGCTTTTCAAAATAGGAGACCCTGGTGCTGATTTTTATGCTAATTTTACACATATTCACATGGGTTTGTTCGAGTTTTTTTTATTCAGGAAGATCTTGAACATCCTAGCGGTGCTCAAGGCCAGGTTGGACAGAGCCTTGGGTGACATGGTTTAGTGTGAGGTGTCCCTGCCCATGGCAGGGGGTTTGGAACTAGATGATCTTAAGGTCCTTTCCAACTCTAACTATTCTGTGATTCTATGATTCTATGTGAGTGAGGAATGCCTCCATGGATTATTTGTCCTTTATCGGTCTGATTTCTTTGGAATTACTGCATTTCACACAGACTTCTCTAGAATCTCCAAGTCTTTCCAAACAAATACCAATTGTCCCACAAAATGGATGATACAAGGGCACACCATCCATGTTACTGCCATTTATGTTATTTACACATCAGGATACTAATGTCATTCCAGTATTTTCCCTTTCTTTTCAGTTATTCCTTCTTAACATGGGGGCTATCCACACCTTCATGGCATGGTTCATACACATTTCCAAAGTGAAGGCAGATGCAAATAAGGTTTTTTCTCAAAGGCAGATTTTTAACCAGTCCCCTGCTTTTGCGTAATACAGGCCAGAATATGGAGACAGACACCCTGTTTGATTGCACCACTTTTGTCTAGTAATGCTCCATGTAGCACAGTTCCTCAGCGCATGTACACCGTGTTTGATTCTGTGGCTAAAAGAAAGCACTGGTGGGAATTGGAAGATTCTTATTTCTTGCTTGCATATAAAACCAAAGTCAGTTTTCCATCCCTGCAAGTAGTGAATTCTGACATAACAGCCTTCATTTGTTTTGTTACTGTAACAGCCTTAGTCTTGCTAAAAACATGTAGGATGCTGTTAGGAGGTGGGATCATCCACTGAGACCTTTCTGCTGTAAAGAATTTGCTGATGGTAAGATGCAGGATGGAAAAACTAAGATTCTGAACCACTGGCTCAGAGATAATCAGCAGGCAGATCAAAAACTTGAGGAATAAATTGGAGAAGAGCAGCAGTATGCTGAGCTGTTATCAAAAGCCACGGACCCTGAATAAATGTTTCACAGGATAATGTCAAAGGCAAGGATCGTGTCACGTTTAAGAACATGTCCCAGATGGTTTCTCTGTACCACAAGCGCTAGATTTTAAATGCCTGTAGTTTTTTAAAATACTTCAGTATAAAAATCGGTGAGGAGATTTTTACTCATCTCATGATACTATGTTTGCCTTTTATTGAATGTGCCCAGGGAAAATATGGACTCGCTTGTCTTGCCTATTTGCATAGGAAATGTTCTGTGCTTGTGCTAGTTGTATGCTCCTATCTGGGGCAGTAAATACTCAAAATCTTTGTTCTTCCACTAAATTGCTTTTTAGCCCCTTTTTTTGGCTTCACACTGCTACTTTAATAAGAGACATCTTCCTGTACATGTATTTATTGTAGTCTTAATATATCTCTGCATTCTATTAAAATCCACATAATGTTTGCCCCACAGCCGAGAAGAAACCTGATTACATTTTCTAAAATATTATGTCCTCTGGAGAGTTACTGCTCTGTGTGTGTATATGTATGCATTGAGCAATATTTACTGCTGTGGTATGGCCTGTGTATGGGGCCTGGGAAAAGCTTGTAAAGCAGAAATTGTCTGTATATTTGCAGTGTATTTATTTCCTATTTGGGTATTATGAGGAGGAAAAGATTAATAATATGAATGTATTCCTTTTTTTATAATTCTATTTTTTTTAATCTCACGATAGTCTTAGGAGAAGAATGGTAAATTTTAGCTTTTCTTTTCTTTGCTAGTCAGGCCATTCTTATGGCTTGGAGTGACTAATCTACTTCTTGTTTTGTTTGGTTGATTTTTTTTATCTCTGAGTACGCTATCGGCATGGTCCAACAGACATCTCTGATGTGGGGCAAACAAAGGATGCTCTTCTTGTTGTCTCTGTTCCTAAACTGAGGGAGTAGTTGGCGAACCAACCCAAATAGCCTACCACCACTGAGTGCACAGCTCGGTCTCCTTGTACCACTGCTGCCTCTGCATCATGGCTGTGGGAGGCCATCAGGGATGAGGAGGTGTGAAGCAGTGCAGAAAGAGGTGTTCCTCACACTCATCCTTGTCTGTCAAAACCTCAGAATAACTGTTTTCCGAAGCAGCAGGGCAGAAAAAGCCTGCCCTGAGCAGGTTCTACTGTTTCTGAAGAGAAGAGCAAAACCATACCAAATCTGAGGGAGAAGAGAAAGGGAAGGGGCATCATGTCAGGGAAAGGAGCTACTGTATTGTCTGCATGAAAGGAGAAGCAGCACAGGTTCCCGAGGGAGAGGAGGGATGGCTCCTGCAGCCCTCAGGCTCCCCATGGTTGCAGTGCTCACTCAGATGGCAGAGTGAGGGCTGCAGAACCAGGACCTCACTCCAGCAGAGTGGAGACTGCTGCCTCTTAAAACCTGTTTTGTTGGGGTGCATAGCTGAAAGCCCTGTTGCTACTCACGAATTCTGTTATATACAGTATTAAATACATTTTAAGGCGGCTACAAGAGAGCTGGGAGGCTGAGAAAGAATCTTGTGAACATTTTCCATTCATTTTTTATTTGTTACTGCTTTTGTTTTGCCCAAATATTCTTGTGGTTATAATCTCTTTCCTGATACCATTCCCCAGTGATCTTCTTCAGGGTAGTGCACTGTAATAAGAAAATGGACAGTCTTGTACAGATCAGTATGTGCTGGTTTTATTGACAGTAATAATGACTGAATAATTCTCCTATTTCTCTAGCTCCCTAAATTTTAAATATTTCTCCCTGGATTTTAAATATTTTTAAGTACATGTGTGTTTCTTTTGGGTATATTGTGATTGTATTATTTTTTAATATAGCGTGAAACACTTCCGTAACAGATTCAGACATTTTCTAGTTTAATGTTAAAATGGAAATAATAATAAGCCACACTGAACTGTGCAACAGAACTGAGTTCAATCCCCAAAGTCAGCATGATCAGAAAGAAGGGTGAAATGCCAGACCTGGCGTAACCCACTTCATTATGCCTCATTTTCACAGTGCTCACACAACTGTGGATGATCTTAAACATCATAATTGAAGAATTATGACTCAGGATGTTTTGCCCTAGGGCATAGTTTTAGCTTTTTCTGATGTGGCAAATAATGTTCCATGTCATTTTGTGTTAAGAAACACAGTAGCCACACTCTGTATTATGCATGGCTAGCTTTAGACTAACGGCATACAGCCCTCCAAAACCACCCTTATGGAAAACAGGCTGGTATTTAAGGAGACTTTCACATGTCCTAAGTCTGCTTGATGTCTGCAAACCTTTGCATCAAAGCCTTTTACATTTTTTAGCAGAAATAGCAATATGCCTACAAGTAATGCCCAGGTTTTTGAGGTATTTGTGTTGTCTTGGTGTGCAGGCTGGTTTGTTAATACAGTTAAGAAATTGCATGGAGGTGTACCAAAGAACATTCTTTATTGAGCCACCTATATATACAGTACCATTGCTAATGGTATTTCTTTTAAACAAGTAAATTGACTTTGAGAAATGCAGCTGACACCATAGAATGCATGGCAAACAGTAAGGTTTTGCAGAGAAGTTTACTCTTTGAAAAGTAAATGTAGTTTATGTCCAGGTGAAGTGCTGTCAGATGTCCTTTTTACAAATCATAAACTGTAGGTCCAGCCTCTATTTTTGCTTCATCACAAAAATAAATGACATGCTCAGGGAGTGCTAGACCTCATCACATCACTGCTTGATTCTTCTGCACTGCTGATGAGTTTGCCAGTGGCTGCTGAGGTGACATTAAATGAGTTTGCTTCTGGAGAAGAAGTGCCCCAAGAGAGGAAACTATGAGAGCTGTTTTGTACAGCTGAGTCACAGTTGTCTATCTGCAGTTCGCATGAAAAAGGGCCAAAATGTTGTCTGGAAATACAAGATTAGCAAAAAAAATCACAGAGTAAATTCAGTAGATTGGGTGTCACCTCCCATCTTGGCTACTTCTTACTCCACACAGTTCAGTTTTTGTTTATATTGTACATAACAATTTGTGTTATTCTTTGATGTTCATTAGGATCAGAAACGTTTCTGAATTACTACAAAATACGTATAGAATGAGTAAAATCCTGGAATTAATGGCAGTGCTCCCTACACTCATTAATTCTTTAATTCTTTAATTTCTCATTAATTGTTACTAAGAATAAATAGCATGTTTTGCTTTTCTAAAATATTACTTTTACTAAATGTCAGTTATGTATGTGAAGAGAGATGTTTCAGGGAAAATGTCTATGAGTGGATGAAAAATTGAATGATTCTGTTTTGGGTCAGGTGAACATTGATCTCTGAAATGTTCAGAAGGCTGCTATACCTTCTGAAAGCTGTAATTTCAGGTAGCATGAAGTGCTGTTCTCCATCATCTTCTGTCCAGCTCCAAACCTGGGTTTCATCCAGGTGCAGTCTCTTCCTGTGGGTCAAATGTCACAGTTCTGTACTGTGTAGCGCAAGCATGTCTGATTCCCTCCATCCAAAAGAGTGCATTTCTATCTCTCACACAGTAGCTGATTGGAGAGCTTGACCTTCGTACCCATGGTCATGCACCACACAAGAACATGTTATATGGTTTGGCTCTAGCTTGCCCTCATCTTTGCACTCCGTTCTGTATTGCTGAGTGACTTGACACTTCTTTTTGCAAAAGGGAAAACCACCTTACAGTTACCTTGGCTTGTCTGGTACACTGTAGCCAACATGATTCTTCTCTTGACTTTCCAGCTGTATTACAAAGTACTGTTCACTCAGCAGAGAAAGCCTAATACGCATTGGAATTAAATAGAATGCATGATTTTTGGGATATCTCTATGTATGTAAATTGTTTACATCCGTTCTGCGTAAGTCTGACTTAATAAAAAAAAGTCATGTTAAATATGTTAGCCCTAACTCAGTGTTTGAAAAATCCTATTTTACACTGTGGGGCAAAAATAATGCCAATATCCTGCCATACTTTCCTATTGGCAGTGGTAGAAAAGGCTGGTATAATTATTACATGTGCTGGTGTGGCCACTTATTAACTGTATCTGATAATAAGTTCCTACATACTGCAAATATTCCATGTTCATTTTACATTAAGATTAATGTAGAATCATGTAGATTAATGTAGAATAGTTAGGGTTGGAAAGGACCTTATGATCATTTAGAATTTTGCCATTTTCTAAGTGTAACAAATGCAAAATCTAGATGGTGGATGAAAACATAAAAGGCAACATTCTTATTCTATAAATTTGACTGTGTTTTATTTACTTCTAAATGCTGGAGAGTGTTCTTTTATACAAATCCATCTAACTTGTTAAATATTTTTTTTTAATACTGAAGATAGATTGAACTGTAGAATAATATCCACAGGTCTCCATGTTGTCTATATGTGATTGAATGTAACTTAAAATTTTTCGGAAAAACAAGTCAGAATTTATCATTAACTAAAAATGAGAACTAAAAAATGGGTATCTTTCATTGATAAGATATGACATGCCGTCATATTTTTTTATCACATTGGCGATTACCTTCTGTGAAGGTAATTACCAATCGAAGGTAAACACCTGAGAAAATGAAATGTGACATTTCTGCAGCTTGCACTGAGCATTTTCCTTGATTCTGCTTTTCATCATTAACTCTGTTCCTGGTGTACATGATTCTGGTTTGGACTTTGGCAGTGTGAGTGACACAAACTCTTATTGTCAGTGTAGCTCTCACTATATGTTTCACGTTTCGTTTTCTGAAAATTAGGCGGGACATGATTAGGGAAGGACCTAATCTGCTGTGTGCGTAACGTGGTTAGAATAGAGGGACCTAAAAAAGTGAATGAGATACTCTGCTGCAGTAAGCCTTGACTCATGGAATTTAAATGAAGAAAAGAGGAATAAGTAGCTGGAGTGTTTACTGTACATGAATCTCTGTTCCCGTATCTGTGAATTCCAATGTTGTTTTTTTTCTCTGGACTAATTCAGATACAAACACCATTCATTTCTGAGTTAAGCGCCAAATCATACTACAATCAAAGAAGCAAGAGTTTTTATAATAAACCCCTATTTTTAAATCCATGCTGAAACATACATAAACTGATTGTCAGAAATATTACATGCTCAACAGGTCAATGAGACCTATTTTATTTTCAACATAGGAAGAGAGACTACAGCTGAGAGTATGTTTTAAGGTATATATTTTAGAAATGTTTGGATTTCTCAGGAACAAAAACATGAGGGCTCTGATACCAACTGATGTAATAGAGAAAAACAGTCTCTAATTGCTTTAATTGGTATAGTCACTAGGTTGGTACAGTCAAATGGAAGATGGCATTTGTGAGATGTGACTGGTTCCACTTTAAAAGAAAATAATTAAATCTACCACAATTTTAATGTATTTATTTGAGCAACTTTTATTGCATTTGCATTTAAAAAACTGTGTTTAAAAATCATTGGTATCTTTTGCCTTTAAAGTTGCAGAGAATTAGGTCAAAATTTCCCTCCATCAAAAACTGAGAAACTCAGAAATGACTTTTGCCTGTAGGACAGGAATGAATGCACATTAGTTTAAAGGCCAGTGAAATATAACTGCAAGCAAATCTTTACTGTTGAAATCATAAGATTCATTCATCAGAATTGAAATGGAAGAGAATCAAAATGCTGATACATGATAAAGCAATCCAAATATTCAAACCATTTTTTTCAAATATATTAATTTTTCTAATAAGGCTGTACTCTTACAATCAGTACAGGAGTATCCCTCTGTGAAATAAATTTCCTAGTGTTACATTTGCCCGCCTTTTGTGTTGGAGCATGGACAAAGCAGTAAACATTTAACAGACATTTTGGAGTACTTACATAGGGTAGATATTTGTATTTGAATCACAGATACTGGCTTCATACTAACCATAAGTTCATACCGAATATATGTATTGTCAGAAAACAAAAATATTAAAACATTTCCTACTTCATAGAATCATAGAACCATAGAATAGTTAGGGTTGGAAAGGACCTTGAGATCATCCAGTTCCAACCCCCCTGCCATGGGCAGGGACACCTCCCACTAAACCATGTCACCCAAGGCCTCATCCAACCTGGCCTTGAACACCACCAAGGATGGAGCATTCACAACCTCCCTGGGCAACCCATTCCAGTGCATATCCAGATCATGGTGAAGAAATTGTGGGAGACAATGGCATTTTGAACTGTGTATAAGTTTGAAAAAATAATGTAGTCAATTACTCAATATAACCAAATTATTTGTCGGGACCTCTTTGTTGCTACTTGCCCAGGTGTAAGTAGTTCCTGTGTACTGACCCTCAAAAATGGTGATATAGGACATAAAAGACATAGTAGAATAACATGGGGCTATGTACATTCTTAATTAAAGTAATCATAGAATAGTTAGGGTTTGAAAGGACCTTGAGATCATCTAGTTCCATCCCCCCTGCCATGGGCAGGGACACCCCACACTAAACCATGCCACCCAAGGCCTCATCCAACCTGGCCTTGAACACCGCCAAGGAGGGAGCATTCACAACCTCCCTGGGCAACCCATTCCAGTGCCTCACCACCCTCTCAGTAAAGAATTTCTTCCTTAGATCCAATCTAAACTTCCCCTCTTTAAGTTTTAACCCGTTACCCCTTGTCCTGTCACTACAGTCCCTGATGAATAGTCCATCCTCAGCATCCTTGTAGGCCCCCTTCAGGTACTGGAAGGCTGCTATGAGGTAATGGTGAGTTTAATAATCCTCTGAGTGTGATTGTTCAATCTCCCTTTGCCTATCATCAGGGTGTCTGTCTCTGCTGGAAGATTTTTGTGTTACCTTAAAGTTGCACATAAGAAAAATCACAACTGATTCTTTCAGACCCATATTCCACCAATGCTAAGCTGCCTGTGTTGATTTCTGGTCTGTGATTCCAACCTAGGCTTTCAAATTAGTGCTCCACACTACACTCCTCCTGCAGTTGGGGCATAAGGAATAGTTGAGCAACCAAAGCAAGATTTCTTAGTGGATAAAAAACTGCAAAACCCCACTGTATAATGTGATTCTGTATAACCAGGTGAGGAGGAGCATCTTTCTCATCTCTGATGGCGTTAGCTGAGGCCATTGGGGCCTGTTAGCAATGGTCCCAATTCCCAGTGCCAAATCTGACGAGTTTGGCTTAAGCACCGCCAAAAGCATTGAACACTGATGGAGAAAGAGTTCTCCACCAGTGCAGGGAGGCATTATGCAGAAGTTCCCCTGTCATATTGTTAATAACTTCTGTACTCCACCTCTATTTATGTGTGTTAGGGAAGGATCAGAGAATCATTTCAGATCATCACACCCTACCATTGCTCTTGCACTATCATTCAGTGGTCATTCAGCTTACCTTTACTGACAGCAGTCTGATATTTGTTTCACAGAGAGGAGCTGCGCCCTCCACGGTGCACTGGACTTACCTGCTATCATTTGGTGTATTGAACCTGTGCTAGATCTATGATGTTGAGAGTGATCCTTACCCAGAGACAAACATAGAAGCTTTGTTGGTCCTCAGTTAGGTGGGCAAGAGAATGTAAATGTATCTCTGCAGATGTGAATATTCTTAATCCGTATGTGGTTTTGAAACATCTATTTAAGTAACAATAGTTCATGTAATCAAGACATGAAGTTTTCCATGTTAATAATCAAGCAACCATGACAGCCCTAAGAAAATATAAACTTATATTGAAGTGTTTGAGCTTTACATATTAGAATACTTCTCTCAACTCCAAATAAGTAGGGAAAATTCATTAGCCGAATCATAACTGTCATGCTCTTTTTTAAGAGCCCCTGAGGGCGAGCTCTTGCTTTGCATGCACGGTGATAAATATAGGTCTGTTGAGGAAAATCATTGAGATGTGTGGCAGCTTTGACTCATAGATCATATCTTTGTTTTCTTTTGTCTCCCAATTAAGGATGTTGTTGGTTTGGGCTTTTTTTTTTTCTTGGTAAATAAATTTCAATTAATGAAATTCCAGCTGTCTCATACATTATGGTGGTGTAAATTTGAAACCATTTAGCAGATGCCCATATAAAAATCCATTAACACATAGCAGGTTCCCTGACATTTTAAACCAATATGTCTCCAGCTGGAACAAATAACAGAAAACAAGTCCACATTCTTGAAAGATTTATGGCACTCTCTAGTGCAGGTAAAAGATTCCTATGCAGAAAAGGGCATATTGTGGAAGAATATTAAAATGTCCTATGTTCTTAGTTTTGTAAGAGGAAAGTCATGAATGCAGTTTGTTGTATTCATTTACTCTTTATACAAACTGACTGAGACTCCATATAAAAAGAGGAGCCAATTAAGATTCCAGGGAAGACAACGCTGTCTCTAGTTTTTAGTTAGTGTTTATCACTCCTAATCTCTGAAAATTAGTAGTTAAACATTCTGATAATTTACTTGTCTCTAAGCATTTGTATATGATGCAATTATTGAAGTAACTCTAAGACTGCCATAAAAAGCCTATTAGTAATTCGCTACTTAAAGTCCTACTAGCAAAGTCAAACTTGGGGAGGAAGTAAAGGAATGGGTAAAATGACCTTGGCTTGCTTACACAATATTAATTTTGGAAACGGGCCATATGAGAGGAAAGCAGGTAAGAGAGATACATAATACCAATATGCACAGAAACTATGATCGAAGAATATGGAAATACATTTTTGGAAGTCTGGTCATTCTGGTGAAGCAATCATTGCAATATATGCATTTTTAATGCCTACTTTGATTTGCCTGTATAAAAAATGTTTTCTTTAGGAGAAGTGGGAGACTGCTATGTGGAAAACAGTCTTTGTTCTTCCAGTTTCATTCTTAATATTTATTGTGGTTGAAACAGTAAAGCTGGCTTTTCATGCCTGTTGTGCAAATTCACCACTATGCAGAGGGCTAACAAGGCCTGTTTTCCAGTTGAATCCATCTAAGCCTCTAAACTGCAATTTAGATGATGCACAGTGCTTGTGATCACATCCATAGCAAAAGGATGAATTCTTAATATAAAATATTTTGTAAAGTGTTATCTGTGTAAGACTCTTCAGTGCTTTTCTGTGTTTCACTGTGATTTAAGTTATTGCACTGTCAGTGTCTTCAAATAACCATGGCAAATTCAAATTTAAAGTCAAATTTGGAAGGCAAATTCTAACAATTTACTGATAGTGATTTTGCTTTAAAATAGCTAACCTATGTCCTAACCACATACAGTTACAATAGCATTCCAGTAGTGCAGTCATCTATTGTAAGGGTTTAACTGCAAAGGTAAATCACAGTGTAAGGTAGCTGTGTACAGAACAGTGTCTGTAGAAAGATAGTGACTGCAGGGCTGCTAAAAGGATGTTTAGCACATTGCTTCCTTAAATGAGAAGGAAGGTTGTCAGATCAAAGCAAAAGAAAGAAACTAAATGTGGGTTGAAATCTTGACCCAGCTGAACAGGCTATCCAGAAAAGCCTACCAATCTTGTGCACCGAAAGTGCTGTGCTTCCCTTTGACTGTGTCATTGCCACAATCCTGTACTTGGCTGTCCTCTCTGTTGTAAATTAGAATAGATGAAAGCTGTCGAGCCAAGCCAGTGATGGAGGCTAATTTGATGTGATATAATTGATGAACTCTAAATCGTCCCACTTCTCTCTCTTGAAACAGTCTAACTGGAGCTCAAAATGCCACAGTACTTGGATATACAATCTGTCACTTTTATATTGAAAGTCTCGGTGTGGCAGCAGTGAGGGATTAACTTCACAGTATTTTTTCTAATCTATGGAGTATGTACGCACACAGACTGGTGCAAGCCCCTTTAGGAACACTACTGGGAAAGTTGGATTTTCTTGTTTGCAGCTGGATCGTGCACAAAATTGTTATAAAGAGAATAACAACCTGGTGTCTGCTGTTACAGATATTGCCAAGACAGTCACTTGGAATTCATGTAGTGCTTCTTATTTCAGAACTGAATTTTAGACTATAGGATTAGGATATTTAATGCTTGAAAGCTCTCTATTTCTGAAATTCTGATGTAGCTTAAATATTGCAGGAGCTTATGCAGGTTCTAGTCCCTGCAGTAGCTGTAGCTTAGTAGGTAGCAGTTCAACTCTTAAAATAATTCTCCATTAAAATGATACAAGCTTCAGGGCTTCCTTATCTCAGCAGTTGCTTGTTCTTCATACTTTCCTGTTCAAGATACTTGCACTGAGACCAAACTGCCTTGGTTTCTTGGTTTCTTTGAAACATAAGGGATTGTCAGTGACCTTACTTTCTTAGTTCTGTAGGAGTGCAAAGCTTTGCAATTAACTTATTGTTCAAATATTCTTGAGCAACTACTATTAAAAGCTGCGACATCTCACATCTGCTAAATCAGTTGTTTTAAACTTAGAATCCCATGAACAAAGGAGAGCTGCTTTAATCCACGTTATTACTCTGATCAGATGGCAGAACTGCATCTGTTTCAAAGCCGTTTGCTTCCCTGCACAAAATGAGTTTGGCTGTGACCACATGCTGTTCCCACTAGCAGTGTGTGCCAAATTCTTGCTGACCTGAATGTACTAGGTATGGTGAACAAATCAGTGAAGTCTGGAATATTTCTTTGGACTAGCACTCAGATTTCAGATCAGTATGCTAGTTTTATGTTGATTAGCTAAAACCCTTCTCACAGGTAGATAGGATTTGTTATAAGGATTTTCTGTACAGACTTTTCCACACTTCCTGATCCTGACTATAACTTAAAACTATAGCTTTGCTAGTAATTGGATTGTTGATGTGAAAAATACTATGTTTCAGAGCTTCTGGATGGGGCAGTTGTACTAAAAAAGCTGTCAGTGGCAGGATGAGCCTTATTTTTAAATAAAAAGGGAGAGAGGTAGCCAAGTAACACTGGCTCAACTTTTGTAGGGATTGTCTAGAAAAGCCTTACTTACCCAACACAGTAGCATAAGGTACTGTGGCATGCTTGTAATAGCAAGGCTAATCAGCTCTTTACACTGAGGATCCACCTAGATCAGAGCATTTCCATACATCCAGGCAGGACTACTGATAAGTGTGCCTCTTTGCATGCTTGAAAGCATTTAACAGTGTCAGTCAGTCAGTCATGGTCCATCACCAGTTTACCTTCCCTAACGGTAATGTCATTTGTGCGTTAAGTAGCTTCTAAAGTACCACTTTAGATAGTTGTATAATTGGCAATGATGCTGCACTTAAAATGTTTCATTTACATTATCAGTGTACCAGTAATCTGAAATAATAGATGGTTCTTCAGAATTAGAGGAAATAATAATGGCAAACCACCTTTGTTGGAGCACAGCCCAGTTTTCCTGCTCGGTATTTTTTATTTCTCTTCTGTCATAATTTTTTCACTTTATATGTTACAATTTAATTAAAGAAAGGTAGAAAGAAAATAGTGAAGAAAAATAAATATAAACCTTAGATTCAGTGTAATCTTGAAAAAAGTTCTTAAGGTTTTGATCATCTGAAGTCACTTTGTGGTGTAGGGACCAGATATGTTTCAGAAACTGCAGCTTTTTCTAAATTGGCATAGCTTCAATTTGGTCATTATAATTTGGACCGCATGTTTTCACATCAGTTCACATAGGAGACAAATCCAGTGCCTTCCTTTTTTTGCTGTCTTGCAGGCTAAAAGAATGCATTGGCATTATTTGCAATTAAAATAAACTTGTCCTGCACTTGAACCTGTCTTTAAAGTAATAGTATGTACACCCCATTTGACTTTGTCTGTGCTAGGAAAAGAATGTTTTAAAAGCACTTTAATTAAGACCTCTTTAAAAGTTTGGTAGTACTGACAGTAAAAAAGCTATACAATATCAGACTGTAATGTAGAAAGGGAAAAGGGAAAGATATATCAAGTGGGCTTCTGCTGGGATCTGATTATGGTGTTGTTTTAAGAGATGGACCACAGTTATTGCATGTGTAACTATCATTGAAGTAAGACTGCAAACATACTGTAGGATGGAATTATAATCTGTACAAAAGATGGGAGAATCTGAAATAATTGATTAAAATGCTACAATTCCACAATTCTGTAATTGGCAAATACATGATTCTGCACTGAGAAACAAGCAACCACCTGCAAAAAAAGGTAGGGGGAAATGGGCAATGAGCTTGGTAGAATATTCAAAAAATGAGGTGGGATGGTCATGAATCAGAAGTAAATGTAAGTCACTGTACTTCTGTTGTAGCAAAGACGCTAGCATAATATTATGAACAAAAAGATCTGTAAAGCCTGCAAAATGACCTTTCTATTCTGCTTTGTAAGGTTTGGGGCCCCACTTTTTGACACTTTGAGAGTACAGAGGGGAGAACTGAAAACAGGAGCAGGAGTAATGATACAGTACAGTTGAGAAGATTAAAGAGAAACTTCAAATCTATGAAGAGCTCCTATAAAAGACAAGAGTTTTGGATTTGGGTTTTTTTTTTTCACTTGTAGTCAGGGAATGCTCTTGACTGTAGACAGGACAAGAAGCAATTGGCTTAAATGTCAGCATGGAGATTTAATTTAGATTTTAGAAAAGACCTTTTCAGTTTGAGGATCATCAGGCACTCGACTTCTGGAGTGACTGTGGAACCTCAGTCACTGGAGCCTTTTAAAGAAACTTACACATCTGCTAGAAGGATCATAATCACACTGCAACCTACCTTTATGTTGGTCCTTTATGTCAGACCAGTGTTGGTCCTTTATGTCAGACCAATGCACAGAGGTGGACAAAGTGATCTCATGAGATAACACTTAGACCCAGTTTCTTTCATTAGTCCATATATACTATCCTTGAAGCAATCTGAATTGCTATAGGAACAACCTAAAACTTTATTTGTGAGCTGGGAATTATCAGCTTGACATCTGTTGTCTAAGGTAAGTAACTAAGGCTGTTTTTAACAGTTGTGATAATAACAGGTGATATTCATGGTGACTTATTTTAAAAGCAGTAGCTTAATGTTGAAAGGATACACTGAGATTTTGTTAATGTAAGGTAGTTTCCTAAGGTGTCTTTTCCATTTACAAAGATGGCGCGTTTTAAGTACTACACTATCAGCGTTAGTAATTCTTTAGAAGACATTTTGAAAAACATTCATGTGACACCACTGTATTGGATCTGGCTCTCTTTTTCTCTATGCACAGAATTAGTTTGCAGAATAAGCATTTTTAGCAATTTTCTGTGAATTGAAAATGGCATTTCTAGTTAACAGGAAAATAATCAACAGCTTGTGGAAAGGATTTTTTAAACCACTTGATAAGGAAGAAGTGTGCAGTTCTGGGTTTAGCAAAGCCTACAGAAAGACTTAAGTACCTCTAGAGGAATCTTTAAAATGTTTATGGTTATAGGACTGTGTAAGTATGCAACATGGATTCATAGTGATCTAAGTGAAAGAGATAATAGAATTAGATATTGTTTAGCACTTCTTAAATTTGAAAGCAGTGAATTGACTTTTGAGCTTGTTACTGATTCTTAGACCCCAAAGAATCTTCTGTGCTAACTTAATCTTCAGGGGAAAATTCTGAAGGATTGATAAAAACTTTATTGTAACATGAGGTTCCATAAATTACTGGCAAGTAAGCATAAACTGGGGTGCCATTTCCATTGTAGTAAACATATTTAGTGTTTTAAAGATGGGATTTCTGTTCCGGAGTCAGAGTTCCAAAAGCTAAAGTCATAGTAGATTCACATTTGCTCTTTGCTTGCTAATGTGCGGTACATTAAATGTCTGTTCCTTGGATCTAGCAACAAAATGACCTTTTCAGGGCTCATCTTTTTTTCTCATTTTTGATTTGTTCAAGGGAAATTACAGACGACTGGTATTTGGTTTCCAAAAGGGATACATAAAAACTTGACCTTTTGGAACTGTTATTTTTTGGGATGTGTACACTGTATTTTAAGTATGTCTTAGCTGTTGTTTGCCGGACTATGTCTAGTTTAAATAACCCTTCATTTTATTCGGTATAAAGCTAGGACAAGAAGTATAACTCCTCTCATTTTTTCCCATGATAGACCTTTGCACACACCTGAGAGCACTTTTTCTTCAGGCAATTTTAAGAGAAAGTGGCATGGAATAGGCCCTGTTATCTTAGGAAGTTTCTGTAGAGTCTATTTTGCAGTGCAAATAGCATGTCATACTATGTCCATCATTGTAATATCTCATTGCCTACCTGAAGGCACTCTTGTGTCAGGGCACTTTTCACTTAACAGAGCGGGAAATGAGGCGCAGGGAAAGCAAGTGCCAGGATTATTGAGGAAGTTCATGATGGAGAGAACGAATGAATCTTGATTGTGAGACAGCTGTCATAAGTATGGTTATTCATGCTATTTGGTTCCATAAACTTTTGTCCAGCTCTTAAATTCACTGTATTTCCTGCAGTCACATGCAATGTTGAGCTTATTTAACCTAAAAACCAGCTAATGAATGGCATTCCTCAGGGGTCAGTATTGGAACCAGCAGTGTTCGATGGCTTTGTCAGTAACATGGACTGGACTGAGTGCACCCTAAGCAAGTTTGCTGATGACACCAAGGTGTGTGGTGTGGTTGACAGGTTGGAGGGAAGGGATGCCATCCTGAGAGACCTGGACAGATTTGAGAGATGGGCGTGTGTGAACCTTATGAAGGTCAACAAGGCCAAGTGCAAAGTACTGCACATGGGTCAGGGCAATCCCAAGTTCAAACACAGGCTGGGCAGAGACTGGATTCAGAGCAGCCCTGAGAAGAACAACTTGGGGATGTTGGTTGAGAAACTGGACATGAGCTGCTTCAGTGTGCACTCGCAGGCCAGAAACCAACCGTATCCTGGGCTGCATCAAGAGGAGCGTGACCAGCAGGTTGAGGGAGGTGATTCTCCTGCTACAGTCCACTCTGATGAGACCGCACCTGCAGTCATGCATCCAGCTCTGGGGCCCCCAAAATAAGAATGACGTGGAGCTCTTGGAGCAAGTCCAGAGGAGGCCACAAAGATGATCAGAGGGCTGGAGCAGCTGTGCTTTAAAGACAGGCTGAGAGAGTTGTGGGTGTTCAGCCTGGAGAAGAGAAGGCTACAGGGAGACCTTAGAGCAGCTTCCAGTGCCTAAAGGGGCCAACAAGAAAGCTGGAGAGGGACTTTTTACTGGAGCAAATAGTGACAGGACAAGGGGGAATGGCTTTAAGCTGAAAGAGGGGAGATTTAGGTTAGATGTTAGGAGGAAATTCTTCCCTGTGAGGGTGCTGAGGCGCTGGCACAAGTTGTCCAGAAAAGCTGTGGCTGCCCCATCCCTGGCAGTGTTCAAGGCCAGGTTGGACGGGGCTAGGAGCAACCTGGTCTAGTGGAAGGTGTCCCTGTCTGTGGCAGGGGGTTGGAACTGGATGAGCTTTAAGGTCCTTTCTAACCCAAATCAGTTTATGATTCTATGATAAAATAGTTAAATGACTATAATATGCCTTACCGTTGAAATCAGATGATTTGGAAATTAGCCAAGTCAAATAGGTTATTCCACATGTAAATGAGAAATTGCTCTCCTTTCCAGCTATGTAAATAACTAATTTAGTTTGAAGATATTTGTAACACCAAGAGTTACAATGAGAAAAGTTAAGGAAGGCAATCTTTCTCTTGTGCAAATTAAAGCAAATAATCAGAGCTTCATTGAAATATCACTATGTATAATTCAGTTTGAGAAACAGAATTTGAGATTTTTGAAGATAATTATGTTTATAACTAAACTGCCTGTGTTCCACTCAGATGTGTGTAGTCATTTAAACCCTTCTGAGTTGCTTCTGTTGATTAGGTATGGCAATAATAATCCACTCGGTGGATAAAGAACTGGCTGGATGGCTGCACGCAAAGAGTTGTATTCAAAGGCTCAATGTCTGTTTGGAGACCAGTAACGAGTGGTGTCCCTCTGGGATCGGTGTTGGGACCGGTCTTGTTCAACATCTTTGTCAATGACATGGACAGTGGGATTGAGTGCGCCCTCAGCAAGTTTGCCGATGACACCAAGCTGTGTGGTTCAGTTGATACGCCGGAGAGAAGGGATGCCATCCAGAGGGACCTTGACACACTTGTGAGGTGGGCTGATGCCAACCTGATGAAGTTTAACCATGGCAAGTGCAAGGTCCTCCACCTGGGTTGGAGCAATCCCAGGCACAGCTGCAGGTTGGGCAGAGAAGAGATTCAGAGCAGCCCTGCAGAGAAGGACTTGGGGGTGTTGGTCAGTGAGAAAATGAACATGAGCCAGCTTCAGTGTGCGCTCACAGCCCAGAAAGCAACCGTATCCTGGGCTGCATCAAGAGGAGCGTGACCAGCAGGTCGAAGGAGGTGATCCTGCCCCTCTACTCTGCTCTTGTGAGACCTCACTTGGAGTATTGTGTGCAGTTCTGGTGTCCTCAACATAAAAAGGACATGGAACTGTTGGAACAAGTCCAGAGGAGGCCACGAGGATGATCAGGGGACTGGAGCACCTCCCGTATGAAGATAGGCTGAGAAAGTTGAGGCTGTTTAGCCTGGAGAAGTGAAGGCTGCATGGAGACCTCATAGCAGCCTTCCAGTATCTGAAGGGGGGCTATAGGGATGCTGGGGATGGACTCTTTATTAGGGACTGTAGTGACAGGACAAGGGGTAATGGGTTAAAACTTAAACAGGGGAAGTTTAGATTGGCTATAAGGAGGAAATTCTTTACTGAGAGGGTGGTGAGGGACTGGAATGGGTTGTCCAAAGAAGCGGTAAATGCTCCATCCCTGGCAGTGCTCAAGGCCAGGTTGGACAGAGCCTTGAGTGGCATGGTTTAGTGGGAGGTGTCCTTGCCCATGGCAGGGGTGTTGGAACTAGATGATCTTAAGGTCCTTTCCAACCTTAACTATTCTATAAAACTCAAGAATATGTGACTGTGTTGCACTGCTTATAGATACTCTCTGCTTTTGCAGGGCTGTCCATTTACGTAAATATTTCATTTTTTTATCCCCTGGCATTTGTCAAATGCAATGTGATCGGAAATTAGTTGATGCCAGTCTCCAGGAGTTTTTGTCATTTTTCCTCTTTGCAAACACTTTTCCCATAAATCTCCGATTTAACGCAGGGCACTTTTAACACTTCTGTTGTAGCCTTTTTATGTTATTTACATCAGCAGTTGACAGCACAGAAACAGGAGAGGAGGAGGCCAAGCTGTAACTGCAGACAAGTCAGGGCTGGGTGATGAATAAGGAGAATATGATTTTCAGATTAGACATTGGAAAGTCTTTGTTTCTAGGAGAGTAGTGCAGCACTGGATGGGACAGCAGTGATTGCAGAATTACTGTTCTTTGCTGTTTTGAATACTAACCTTGACAAACTCCTGGATGTCCTGGTATAATGTCTAAGAAAATACAAAACAAAATCTAAGTTCCGAAGGAAGAAAACCTAGAAATGTTAGGCAGTTGTTGCTGTTGTTAAAGTAATAGGTGTCCTTTCAGCTGCCATATCCTTCCTTATTTCTAACATAGTGTACTGAGACTGCCTGGCTCTGAACAGCCAAAAGGGAAACTTTTTTATTCTGTTGGTCAGAAGTCTTCCTAACATTTTTACAAGCATTTGTCACCTCTTATCCCTTTCCTAGCTTCCAAGCTGCCCCATGAACTTGGGTATTCACACTTACCTGTGCATGCTTTATGGCACGTTGGAACATATACCTTGCTTGCCAGTGGGCTAAATCAGCCCATAAAGGTGCCAAACAGTTACAGAGGGATCTTTCAAAGGATTTTTCTGTTCATTATGGCACTAAAATGGTTTCATCCTGTTCAGCTATCCCTATCTATCGGTCCCTCAAGAATGTCTGTTACTGTATAACAAAGAGAAAGTACAACTGTCCTGGTTCCTAACATCTCATGTACTTTATTAGGCTTTTTTCAATTAGGGCTTTTCTAGGACAGTTATGCTGGAAGGTGAAGAGAAGAGCATAGAAAAAGCAGTGCTAGTCAGAAGAACAGTATCCTGTTCCACATAAGAGACCAAGTCTTAAAAAAAAAAGAAAAAAGTCTTCTAAATAGGAAAAAGAAGCAAAATGGTAACACTTCCCAAAATACATAATACTTAAAAAAAGTCAGCCTGGGATTGTTGAAACATTGTATTCTGTTAATGTTAAATCACTGTAATATGCATTTTGCACTGAGTGTTTTGTTGTACCTGAATAAATTATGGGCATTAAATATTTTGAAAATAAGTCTAAAGGTTATCAAAGGAAAAAAAAAATTGAGATATTTCTACTTAAATATGAATTTTGCAACAGAGACATTTTCTTATAAAACATTATGCAAGATGCTATGGAATATTTCAATTCACTCCGAACTGCATTGATTAGAGAAGTATCCCCCATAAGAATTTTTTTGATCAATGGTGAAATTCAGTTGCTTACCCAGGCAAATACATTCCTGTGATATACTTAGAGATGGGGAAGCAGGTCCTATCTCAAAGGTACTTATTTGACTAGCAAAATTGACATAATTTATTGGTGAAGATGTCTACGTGTCCGTGGAGAGTCAGGTAGAATGTATATTTCCATGTCAAGTGAGTAATCATGCCAAAATGCTTGGGTTTTTTAAGAAATGTTTTCAAATTATATAGGTTTTGAGTGAGAAATTGAACTAACTTGTAGTATGCCAACATGTCACTAGTCTTTGCTGATGACAAATGTAATTCTGTGTTTTATATGAAAAATTCTTTAATGGGATATAAATTAATACTTTGCGATTAGTGCAAAATAATACAGATGACTAAAATTTAATCTTGTCAATACTCTTGTACTTAATGAGATTTAAAATTATGGTAGACCTTAAAATCAGGGGTCTGCAGTGTCAGATAAATGCTCATTGAATTTCTCAGTCCTATGCTAAGAAAGTAATGTTTTGAATTTCCTGTAGGTTTAAGTTAATATTTAGACACGTGTTTAATTCTGAATATTATAAATTAAATGTGTAACAGAATATTCAAATATTACATGTTGATAATGTCCATCTATTCTCCAAGGAAATATCCCTAATTACTGAAGTAGTATGTATTTAATTTTTGTTTGTATGATTTTTAAATGCAGTAAATTTTTTGTTATCTGAGTATATAAGTAAAATCAGCGTAATTCCACTTTCCATTATCCCATGTTTATTCTACCTCAGTATGATGAAATCTGTGTGGCTTTTTTAATCTCTTTGGCCACTGAGAAAAGACAAGCGAGGGTTTTTTCACTCTTCTCACAGAATCTCAGAATGGTTTGGGTTGGAAGGGACCTTAAAGCTCATCCAGTTCCAACCCCCTGTCACAGGCCGGGACACCTTCCACTAGACCAGGTTGCTCCAAGCCCCATCCAACCTGGCCTTGAACACTGCCAGGAATGGGGCACCCATAGCTTCTCTGGGCACCCTGTGCCAGTGTCTTTAAGAATTGCTTCCTAATATCTAATTAAATCTCCCCTCTTTCAGCTTAAAGCCATTCCCCCTTGTCCTGTCACTATTTGCTCAAGTAAAAAGTCCCTCTCCAGCTTTCTTGTTGGCCCCTTTATATACCGGAAGGCTGCTCTAAGGTCTCCTCGTAGCTTTCTCTTCCTTAGTTGCATGCCTCTAGGCTTCAAAATACCCATGTTCAAAGAGTTTCCCTGTTTCTTGGCCTACGAGTGAATTACAGGAATTTGCCCCATGTGTGACTGGAGCACAGGGTGTCACACCTGAATGCCACCTGCCATGTGATAATCTAACTCACAAGGTTTTTTGTAACTGGAACTTTGTCCCAGTCTTGATACACGGACAATTGCAAATGGTGGAGTGACCTTTTCCAGCCACAAAGCTTATTTTGAACATCATAATATCTTCCTATATTTCTTCCTCATTGCATCTTATTTTTCCTGTTCTGCATGTTACAGGGAGCTTTTAAATGCTGAACAGAAAAAAGCAGTAGTAGTGCTCCATCAGAGTGGAGCACTTTGATGTGCAGGGGCTCAGCTGCCAAACTCAGCAGCGTTTCATGGGCAGCTGAACATTTTAAAGTTTTCATTCTTGTTTACAGAGCTAATTAAAAATCTTCGTAGTACTCTTCTCAAGGAGTATCAAAATCACAGTGACTGCCTTGTGAATGAAAAGGTTTTACTGAATGCATGACCGGGAGCAGAGGTGAAGAAACCTGCTAGCCTTAAAAAACACAGAGTGTATCAAATATATGTTCCCTTATAGTCTGCATTAAGTAAATCTTCTAAATAATTGTTTGTGCATTTGGAGTGTAGGTAATTCTGCTCGTTTAAGTGCTTTCCCCAAGCAATTCTATTTGTTTAAAACAACGTTTGGTTTCCCATTAAAAAGCAAGCATTTGCCAATAGCTCTGTAGACTTACAATACTGTAATGAGTTCCATGTGGCAGGACTGCTCTAACAACATTGTTTTCTTTATTTTTTGTTAGGTTTTGTTTGTTGGTTTGTTTTTAGGCAGGAAAGCAGCTAGATACACTAAATTTTAGCATTTAGTGACTCAGTATTTTATGCTTTAAATTTCTTTGTCAAGTTGTTGGTAAGACTGGAGGGTCATAGTAGTTCTTTCTTGCTGTAAAATCTATGAATATATTGTACTGATGCAGATCAGTACTGATGTAAATCAGTATACAGAGACCAGCAGTTTCATTTTTAAAAACATAAATTTTAACCATCTAGATATTCATACTAGGCTTTTATTTATTCTGAATATAAAACATGCAGTTTCACACACAGACATTATCAACTATCCTTTTGGTATAATATAATGGGAGCCCATTTGTACACGTGCCTGCTGACAAATACACTGCATGTTTATAAAACCCAAGCCTTAGGAATGTACTGGGTATGCTTTAGGAGATTACTATACTGTTTTGATTTTAACATTACGAGTGCTTCTTTAGATTTCTACAGACAATCTTAAAATGCAAGTCAAGACCAAATGTATGAGAAGTATTACAAAATGAGCTTGTTTCTTTGTAACAGACCTTAAATCAAGAGTGTTTATTATGAAGCTGTCAGCAAATATTTGCTTGCATATCTTTTATTATTTCAAAGGCTTTTATGAACGGTACGTCACAGTGCTAATGTAATTTACTTTCAAATACCAATTTCTACTGTTTTAAGCTTTCCAGAGACATAATAAAGGAAATGAATCTTAGATCTTTTGTAATAAAACATTTTTGCAATCATTTTGTGTCTTCAAGATACTATGACATCCTGTTCAGTTGAAGAAGCGCACGACTTTAATTGTACGACTCATTCACTTTAAATATTTCATAATGCTTTTATTAGTTGCACTGAAGCACTGAAGTAAGATCTGTAATATCTAGTGCTGGTCATCATTTTTATTCATCATGGTTTAATGAGCATTATAATTACAGATTGAAGAAGAAATATGAGTTAGCTTTGTGGTTTTCCTTGGGACTTCTGTACGCACGGGTATGATTGGAAGGGATTATACAAGCTCTGTGAACATAGCTGATTGCATTTAAATACACTGATGCAGACTCCCCAGTCCTGACACGTTATTCTTCATCTCTAAGTAACTGCAGAAAAGATACTGCATAAAATTATGAGTCCTGACACTATTAACTCCATCTGGCTTAGTAGTGAAGTATGAAAATTTGAAGGCCAAGTGGACTTGTTCTTGGCAGGTGCTGTAATGCATGCATTACCAGTAGAATTAGACTTCAGCTATTTTTTCCAACTGTTTCCCATATTTGCTTGCAACTTGCACAAATAGCAAAGTTATTTAGAGTGAACAGTCAGTTAGGGAAGCTTTCATTTGGAGATTTCATCAGAGTTCAAGCTGCAAGACCATTAGTAGACAACGTAAGCCCTCCGGGCTGTTTTCGAGTAAACATAGATGATGAAAATTTAGTATAACTTTCTCCCTTTAATGTTACAAATATGACTATTTGCATGCTATTTGCATTCTTATGTTATAATGGGAGGTATGGTAGGGCAGACTAATATCTGATGCATTTTTTAATGTTTTGTTAAAACATCATTTTTTCCTCATCAGCAACTTATGCGGGAGCGACAGCAGATGGCCAGCCGCCCCTTTGCTTCTGTCGATGTAGCACTGGAAGTAGGAGCTGAGCAAACAGACTTTCTACGAGGGCCATTAGAGGTAGGAACAGTGGTGCTGACAAGGGACCATTGTGATTTGCATATTTACATTGCTAGTCTCATCTGCATCTGCTTCTGAAACCAAGCAGCGTCTGATTACCTGGAGCTGACAAGTCTCAGCTATGTATGTTATGCCATTTTCAAGGTGCAGTTTTAATAGCATGGCATGAGCTGTTATCAAAGGCCACTGGAGAATCTATTAGCCTGGGCTGGAGTGACAGTCAGCTCACCTGGCAGTCCTTCCGTGATGGATGTGAGCTGAAGGAATGCAAGACACAGGCATTAAGAAGGATGCAAACCTCATACTCAGTCCTTCAAGTACACAGTGCCCCTAGTTAACATCCATCTTAATTAACAGAGATTACGGTAAACAAACAAAGAAATTAATAAAGCGGCTGTGGGTTGAATTTCAGCGTTGGGTTTTATATGTACAGGTTTAAAGAACGCAGAGTATATTGCATAGTTTTGTTAGTAGATAATGGCTGTATTACTGCATTCTTTTATTGTAATTGCAGTACATTGGAAAAGAAATAATAATATGCAAAGCAATGTGATATTGGAATAGTGTAATAATGCATGAAATGGATTCTGGAAGTTTCACCTGAAAATAGAAGGAGAATTATAATATGTGGATAATAATAAATATCTAATCTAGGTTGGGCTTTTGGTAGATCGTAATCCTTTATTCATTTACTTTTATATACAATATTGTGTTTACAGTTATTGCTTTATCTTATTTATGGTGGGACCTGGCAATGAGATCTGATAGCTCTGAAATCTTTCAGGATTGTACTTTTCTTTTCACTGCTGCCAATTCCTCTTAAATTCAAAGCTTCTCTTACTTTTCTCAATAGCCTCTTTCAATGGAAGATTAAATACACTCTATCAAATCTCTGAGGTTCCTGGAGAAGTGAGCAATGTGAAAAACAGATTCATAGCAGAAAGAAAAAGAAACAGTTCTTGAGTACTTACAAATTGAGGTGCTCTGTCCTGCTATTGTATGGGAAGCAATCACAATTGTTCTTGCTGGCATAATTTCAGTACTTGGAATAGATAGTGAATAAAAATTCCATATCTCTTTTAAGAAGCATTGTTATTTTCTAACCAAATACTAGAACCCCCATGTTCTTCACCAATATCACCATATTTCTATCTCCTTTTATCTTGGAACAGAAGGCCTCTCCAGCTCCCCAGACTGAGGGGCACATTACACTGTAGTTAAAAGTTAACTCTTTTTGAACGTGATTTCATTGTTTCAGCACTGGTATCTGGGAACATTTTGTCTGTTGTCTTTTCAGAGGGAGGCAATGAGTGGGAGATGAGGCATCCAAACTCTTAATTCTGTATATACTGATTATTTAATTAAACTTTAGAAGTAAACATCACAAGTTAATTGCCACATTTTCTTTCCTTATATCTTTTATTTAGCACTCAAAGACGCAGATGCTAAAATATTTTAATTATATTTTACAGGGGCTTTTTAGCATTTTCTTCTAGTCTAGCATTTTCTAGTAATTGTTTAGTATTCAATTTCCATAGTGTTTTTTCCTAATGAATACGTAGTTATACACAGAATGAAGTTCATTCAGAGTTTCCTTGGGATTACAATATGCTGATCTATATCAAAACAAAGCATTGTGCTGAGGATTAAATGAATGTGATTAAAGTATTGATTATCCTTTTATGTATATTCTTTTATTAATCTTCTATTCCCAGTCTATGTTCAGTTTGCAAAAGGACACTAAAAGTTGTAGTAGCTATTCTGTTCTTCATTCTCAGCCCTCTTTCAGACTGTAGGGAATTTGAGTCATACATGCATTTCCAGGATGCAATGATTAAACAATAGGATAGTATGAAGTAGCTGTAACTTAATTCTGTTGTATTTAGAATCATGAAACTATTTTAATGATCCTGTGATACCTGACGCCCACTGGGATCTTTTAAAGTTAGACATCTTTTGGTAAAAATTAGGAATATACAGTATATCTCTTCAAAATGTTCCCACTGGCATTGTGAAGATCTTCTACTGACATACCAGGAGTTCCAATTTTAATGTTGGAGGGCTGCATTCCCTCACCTCACACTTTTATTGACATTGTGTTACTCATTTATACTTTGGACATTGTCGGTATACTTTTATTGACATTGTAATAACTCCAGCACTTCCAGTGGCAGTGTATTGATCCATGGGTCCTTTAGGCACATGTCCTTGAACTCTTCCAGATATTACTACAAGACTCCCATTCAACTGCATAGTAAGACCGCTGTTCATTAATGTCATCTGGCTTACATGGTTTTTTACAGCTGGTGTCCTAAATTAATACTGGTGGTCTGGTACATGGCAGTATTCATATGGCTATCTATGTGGTAATTCCAGTATGCCATTTGGTTAGCTTTTGTTTTATTATTTGCATTTATTTGTAAATATCTAGAGCAACTGTTTCGCTGTAGAGTTTTAGTGTGCAGTAGGTAAGGCACATTTTGCCCAGTGTTTGGAAAGCATATCTAAGAAAATAAGGGTATGAATAGTGTACTTAAAGTGATGGCCTAGTTTAGATACTTACAACACAACTGATATATTTGGGTCTGTTTTCAGTCAGCAGCAATTTGCCACAGATTAAAATAAAATCCTGAAAGCATTACAGGAGAGAGTTGAATCTGTTATTTCGGGCTCTCTTTCTGCTTTGGAGTCTTTACCAGCCAGTCTATCTTTCTTAATGTTTTGCCAACAAAATGACAGTACCTTGATATTAACTCCTTCAAAAAACTTTAAGCTGCATCGTATTACTTCTGTTTCCTGCTGTCTGAGTGCGTTTTCAGTCACTAACAATAGCCTTTGCTCTTCCCAATTAAACCATATTATTCATCAACCTTTTACCTCCTTAGGCTACCTTTCTGTGTAACTGAATCACAACATGACACTAACAAGTCTCATCTTGTCATCCGTTCTGTCATGTTGGCCTTACATCAACTATTATGTATGTTATTGTCAGCTTAAACCTAACACAGAAGAAATCAAACTTAGTTTTTCCCTTGCCCTCCTTCCCTTATTGGTATAAATCACTATCTTGCTAATGATATTGATAGCATCATAGTATCCTAATTCTAAATCTGTGAAGTAATACCAACTCCTGCTGTGGCATGATATTCATGATACGAATCTTGGCACAATTATCCTATTATACTGATTATACCAATGCCAGCATTAATTTGCATCTTTATCTGCTTCCATTGCTTTCCCGACTTCAAAGTGGTGAAATCTGTATAAGCTCTTACAAGAGAAGGTGAGAATGGAAGCAGGCCACCTCTCACTCTTCTTCCCTCGCTTTTGGGAGAAACTAGAGCAGACAGTGAACCTATGGATCCCAAGAAAGAAACAGTCAGGGGAGGCTACATTGAAGTGGCTGGTGTCCCAAGGGCAGCTAAAAGAAAAGAAAGAATTCCTAAAGTCCCCTTGTTTGCAGTTTCACGTAGCACAGGCTGTTAGGAGCAGAGCAAGAGAACACCAGAAGCACCCTGTCCAGAGAGTTTGAGAATATTGTGATATTTTTTTGATACCACCTTAATTTTTTCAATGCCAGCATCAGAAAAAAATGAGATAGCATCATAGATCAATAGATACAGTGCTTCTTGACACTCAGTGCCCTTAGTATTAAAAGGTTTTTTATTCCTTTCTTGTCTTTTTTTCTAGACATCTAAGTAATTTCCAGACCTGGTTGCTTTTTGCTGCTTAGTATTTCCCAAAAGCTAAATTGTTTAGGCTATCTTCGTATTATAAGCCTCCTTTAGGCAACATTTTTTTCCACTAAATATAAATCACTTTTAAAGAGTCACTTCCTCTGTGCTGCTGACAGTCATTTTAGTTAATCTGTAGGTTAGGTGAAAACAAATATAAACGTGTTGGGGTTTTTTTCTGTCCTGCTTTGCCTAAGTCCTGGGTATTTTTCAGCCCATTCAAAGCCCATGGATTTCTTTTGAAACAGAGGCAGATTTTTTTTCTTTAGGCCTGAGAGATAAGTTGGGCACTACTGTAAACTCTAATGTATGGTCATGCTAAGTCTCTGGACAGTAGCATCTACTATGCTGCATCTGCTGGAGTAAAAACAGATGGGCTATTGCCTGCAATAAGAACCAAGTGCAGATTTGCTCTTATGATGATAATCCATTTGATATCTTTACAGTATTGGATTTCCATTTTTTTTTTTGCAAATCAATGTTCTTTAACAATTATTTCTGCAGAAAAAAATGCAGTAAATCTTTTTCCATCAAGTTGCTGAGTTTCCTGTAGAGTTGTCACAGGTATTAGATTGTTCTCTACTTCTGACAAGGTGAGATGATCTCAAGAATTTTGAATTTCAACTAAAATCTATCTTTGTTTCTCTAGCAAGCATTAAGTAATATTTATGGTGCGTTAATTAAGTTTTGAATTTCAGGCATCTCTGATAAGTATGAAGCAAATATAAGCCATTATTTCTCATTTATTTAAGCAAAAGATTTGAAAGGTATGCACCAACACCAACACCAGTAGCTATCATTATACCAAAAATGGCTATTGGAAATCAGAGTGCCTTATTAAAACACATGAAAAACCTATAGCAGGGGTCTGTGAGGTTTAGGTAGCTGAAATTTATACTAATCAGCTTTGTTGCTGGTTTCTCCTGCCAATAATATGTCAGAACTTTTTAGCTTGATTTACAAATAAATAGAACGTAATCGTTGTGCAAAATTAAAGAAGTTGTATGCTCATCAACATTACACCTGCATTATTTTGATGACATAGTGTCTAATATCAAGGAACAGACTCTTCTCAACTGTGTTACAAGTCATCAGACTGCCCCTTGATATTCTTAGTTCCTAATTTTAGTCTTAGTGTCAGAGGATAACTTCAGTCTCCTTGTGAGAAAGTAATGATTTATTTAAGATCGTGATGAAATTGCCCCTAGAACTGTCATCTTGTTTCCAGTGACCAAAAGGCAATATGTGTTTGGCAACAGGAGCTATCAAAGGCCATTATACTTGCACTGTTTTACTTAAAAGTCATGCTATGTAATTTATATAGTTGCATGTGTTGCTCTTGCAAGCTTTTTGGGGAGATGAACTTTGGGAACTTCAAGGAAGATACTAGTATATTAATTATTTCTTATAAATTCTGTTTTAAATATGATCAAATCTGATTAGTATTTATTGTTATGGTGGGATAAGTAGACATTATCCCACACTATCATGTAGGTAAACCAGACATTCCCCTGGATGGGGAAGGATAGTTTCACTGTTTAATCCATCTTTATCATGCTTAGTGCTGAGGAAAGTATGATGCCAAGTGCAAGATACAGACTGTGGGCAGGTTCAGCCATGATCACACACAAAAAGTTTCAGGTTGTTCTGAATGATTCCAGGGATTGCAAAAGCTGTAGCTGAATTCAAGGAAGCAGGTTAGACACCTACCCTTTTTAATGTCATTAAGAAATGCAAGTTTCATTGGGGTTTTTTTGTAACCTTCCCCTTCAAAGCCTTTGGATGTGCATGTGCTGAGTTGCTGTTTTTAGAACTCTCATCCCTGAGTGTAATTGTAGTTTTCCTAACTTTTTTTTTTTTTCTTCCTAACAAAGTTTTTGGGATTTTTTTTCTTGTTTCTTTTTTAACTTCATGCTAATTCCAGATTTGGATTATCCATATTGTCCATGTGTTATGTCTGCAAGCTAAACTCTGCTTGGCAATGGAAGGGGCTTAACTAAGTACTGTGTCTCGCCTGTGGCAATGGAGCTCAAGGAGACCAGGAGAAGAGAGAATTTAGTTGAGAACAATGTGAACAATCAGATATAGATAATATAAGTACAAGGAAAAGTCAAGGAAATGAGAGTAGACTATTGAAAGGAGTCAAAATAATAACCTTAAACATGCAAAAGGTTAGTAGCAATCCAAAGGGCAACAATCTTTTCTTTGCGTGCGCTATAGACAGCAAGGGTGTAATGGACTTAAATTGTAGTAGAGGAGGTTTAGGCTGGGTATCAGGAAAAGCTTCTCGTAATAAAGCTGAATCACTGGAATCAATTGCCTGGGGAGGTGATGGAATTTCTTTTATTGTAAGCTTTTTAGAGCAGGTTGGACAAACATTTCCCAGGTACCATGAATCATAGCTGCATTAGCTTCTCTCCTTTCAGCTCTGTCTTTGTTATTATTTTGATTGCTGCCTAGCTCTTCCTTTTGCATGCTATCTGAAAATACTCCATTTTTCTTGTTTGAACAGTTTAATTATCTTCATTGGACTGTTATTTTTCTGTTACTGAATATTTCTGACCCTTCTCTTCACTTTTGCTGTTATCTTCATTGATTTATGTCCTCCGTTTTCTTGTAAGATCAGAAACTGTTAAGTCATCCTGACCCCTAGTCTCTCCATGACTGTAGGTCTGCCTAACATGATCTCCAATCCATTCTGAAATAGTTTCAATATTCTCCTTGAAGTCTGTGTTCATGATGTAATTATTTTTTTGTCTTAACCAGTGCATTACCCTGTTTATAGCCTTTCAAAATCCATGCAGCCTATGCTACTAGATTTTAGATAAATATAGTCAGATGATACACCTGACTCTGAAGATGAGAATCTATATTGGACAACATTTTCTGTTTTTCTGTATTACTCAAAAGATCTTGCTAAATTTGCTGTCCACTCCCTCAAGAGCACCATTATCTTGTGCTACACTTTGACCTTGATGGCTCACTGCATTCTTCTCTGCCCACAGCCTCAGCCCTATTCAACTGAAAGACTTTCTCCTAAACTACTGAGTCACTTTATTTTGAATCCTACCTTCAAATCTTATTTTTCTTCTTTGCAAAGGATTTATTCACCTTGGGTACCCTTTGGTGATAACGTGTGAGGGATGTTATATCAGATGTAAAATTAGCATTTGGTAGTTCTTCTATTAGAGAAAAGTGTTTACCTGAAAGCAGCAATATTTGGTTTGCAATATCTTCTTCCTTATATAATGAAGCTTTTTTCAGGAAATCAGTTTTTTAGATTTCACATCATTTAATTCAATGGTCATGTACAGTAGTGTAGCCCAATCAAATATCTTTACATTTGCATAAGAATTTTGTTGCTGCTCTTTAAATTTATATCTAGCACTGTGTGAATGTTCTGAGCCTGTGATTTAGAACAAATACCTAAGCTAGTTGCTCATGCATACTGGTCACAGCTATGTTTTTTTGTGTGTATGTATACTAACTCTATTCAGTGTAAAGTGTATAGATGTTCAATTCCTTGCACAGAATCAAGTTAACAATATTTTTAGATATCTAAGTAACAGTTTTCTTTTTCAGCATATGTGAAGTCTAAAAATAATCAGAGAGATGCTGCCTGGAGTAAGCCACATTGTTTTTTCGTACAGATCACAGTTGCATGTGTGTGTTTATTGCTAAAATATATACTAACACCTTAAAACTTGTTGATGTTTTGACAGAGTCCTTAACTTAAAGTTTTTTAAAATTCTAGTTTGGTTCTGGAATGTTTCCTGTCTCTAAATTTAGAGAAAACACGTTTTTAATCCCTATATTTTCTTGCTTATTTCTGTTGAGTCAGTTTACTTTCATGGCAAACAGACATTGTAAGAATGCCTTAAACATGATGTATAGGAGGTTTGTCTATATGCAGGTTGATGCCCTAGTATTTCATGCTAACGAGAGTCAAGCCTCTGCTTATTGGCTTATGGGCTGTAGGATCTGTGAATTCACAATTAGTTCTGAAAACCTGATTTTTGAGCAGGTTTTTTGATAAAAATGTATCTTTCCACTTCACAAAATGTATTTGGCATATGTACCACGTAATCAGATGACTACAGAAGTTGTTTGGATAGAAATATATGATTTGTGTTGCACAAAATTGCCAACAAATTTCATGCTCAATTGGAACAATTAGCAGGAATTTTAGCTGACTGGCTAAATGTAGGTGTTTCAGCGCTATTGGCACGCTGTGAATAGAAATTGTTAAATTACTGTATTACGCCTAGTTGCAAATTTAAAGTATCAAAATAAATACTCTGATTGTTTTAAAGCAGAAGTGTTTAGATGTGTCTGTAAATGTTATGAATGATGAGACTGTACATGTCCTATGCTCATTAAAATTTATGAATACAATTTTTCCAACATCCTGTTTCATAAAGGTACAAAATGCAGTGAATGCAAACCAAAATATATATGTGCGTACCTCTGGGATTGTCTTTGAACAAGGCTTGCTTATGGGAATCTTGCCTTTGGTTAGCAAATCCATGACAATGAGATTTTTCCAGAATTGTTTAAAAACTGAACATACCAAAGCATGGAAATAATTATGCTATCACACTAACTAAAAGCACATAGACTGACATTTTTCTCTGTTTGATTGGCTGGGCCTTACTGTGCACCTGATTTGCACATGCCATTCTCTGACAGGCTGCTCTTTCCAGTTATATACATTTTCTGAGTATTTCTTTTGGGTTTAGATCAAAAATTATTTCACATCTTTAAAGTAGGATGTTTCTCACTTTAAAAGTAAAGGAGAACAATAAATACATACAGAAACTATAGTATTTCATCAGCTATTTCTCATGTTTCCAGGTGAACTGGCTACTGTATAATCTTGCTTAATATTTGGCAGCCTGTAGTCCTTAGCTTTACTTCAGAGACATTACCTGCATGCCTGGGTCTGTACTTGAGTTTCAGTTTTTCCTGCCAACAACAACACATATTGAAACTGCAGCAGACAGGAGACAAAAGTACAGTCAGTGCCTTTGCTTTTTTTTCATGTATTCTTAGGTAATCTAATAGGTTATGCCAGTTTTCACTCAAGTTTTACCATTCTGTAACTTCTATCAGACTAAATTTGACTATGAAATAGATATGAAATTATTGCAGAGAAGGCAGTGCACCTGCCCTGCACCACCACCTGGATGCCTAAACCTCACCTAAGATTCAGAGAGCCATCCAGTTTGCTTACTTCCCAAGACTGTTCCCAGCAGGCACTTTCCAACTTGGTCTATAGACTCGGCTTTCAAAGAGTTACTGGCTAAGCTTTGCCTAAGTCCACAGGAAAGACTAAAATATTATCTCTGGTCAGGGCTACAACTAAACTGATTTTGAAGATGGCCACCTTTTGTGCAATAATATAGTGAGGATAGTATTTGTCCATGAGCTAAGAAACCACTGAGCTGAAGGGGGACTATACCTACATAGCCCTAGCCATCCTGTGGGAGCATACTCTTATTTTTACAGCTACAGAAGTGGATTGATCAGGTGATGAAAAGAAGAACAGACAAGAGGGAATCTGACTGCTTGGATAACCCGGACACTCCTCCGGAAGGGAAAAGTAGTAAAGTGTTCCCTGTGGGCAGGATCCATCTCAGTGTCTAACTTTGGATCCACCTACTGTGCTTTTGGTATCACAGCTCTTGAATTTCTGGTTGCATGGTGGCTTAATTTCAAGAAAAAGGATGTATCGTGTTCCTATTTAGGTAGACCATGAACCCCCTGGACTCAGTAGAACCTGAAGCTGAGCTTTCTCCTTGCCTGGATCACTCTTCTGATGTGTACTGTGCGAATTCAGGTCCCACTCATTATATGTCCATCAGAGCTGGAGAAATTTAATATAAATGTGCTGCATAGCACTTCTTCTTGCTCTCAGTGTTCTCAGAGGAATCATGAAATGCTTTGAGTTGGAAAAAACCTTTAAAGGTCCAACCCTCATGCAATAAGCAGGGACATCTTTGTCTAAATCAGGTTGCCCATAGCCCCATCCAACCTGACCTTGAATGTGTCCAGTGATGGAGCATCTACCACCTTTCTGGATAACCTGTTTCTGTGTTTCACCACCCTCATTGTAAAAATTTCTTCCTCACATCCAGCCTTAATCTCCTCTCTTTTAGTTTAAAACCATTGCCCCTTTTCCAGT
This sequence comes from Psittacula echo, assembly GCF_963264785.1. Classification (NCBI taxonomy): domain Eukaryota; kingdom Metazoa; phylum Chordata; class Aves; order Psittaciformes; family Psittacidae; genus Psittacula; species Psittacula echo. The sequence continues at coordinate 8,655,394 of NC_137743.1, read as the reverse complement.
TGCTACAGGTCCTATTAAAACTGTGTCTCCATCTTATAAGCCCTCTTTAAGCATTGAGAGGCCTTAATAAAGTCTACTCAGGACCTTCTATTCTCTAGGTTGAACAATCCCAACTCTCTCAGTTTTTACTCAAAGGCGAGGTGCTCCATCCCTCTGATCGTTTTTGTGGTCCTCCTCTGGACCCACTCCATCAGGTCCATGTTTTTCTGGTATTGAGGAAGGGGAGTCCTGTTTTTCCCCCTGCATTTTCATTTTTACACTGATTGTTTAGAAAGGTATGGTAGTAATTACAGGCAGACTAGATCACTTCTTTGGTGTGAGGAACCCAAGATGTCAAAAAGGCTATGAGGAGGCTGGGTTATAGAAGTTATAGGGCATGGATTCCATTCACTGGCTTTAGCAAAACAGAGGTAGAAACATTGCATAACGTTTAAGCTTCAGTAATAATCTCAAAAATGTTTTTTATTATAGAAAATACCATAATACTAGAATTTGAAAAATTAGTGGGCTCAGTCAGGACTCTAGGACCCAATGGTTCTATACTTTAATGGTCTTAAAGGAGCCATAATTTCTTTCAGAAATCAAAAGATTATCAATGGTATATGGCAGTAAAGTAGAAGCAGTCGTAAAGTGGTCATTACAAAGGCAGTGAGGCTGCAGTGATATTGGGAAGATCACTAACTTTGTATCAGGGAAATATCTGCAGGAGGAAATCCTTTAAAAACGAAGGAGTACTTGTGATATGTGATCACTTCCAGTTATGAATACAGTGTATTTTACAAATCTATTAGAGCTTCCTATAACCAAGTTTGTAAAACATTATTGTTCATTAGTGTGAAGCAGTAAAGGTTTTAACAGATAGGTATGAAATTAAATTTTGCTTTTTTCATCTTTAGTATATATTTATATTATTGGAATGCTATTTAAAGTAGAATTTTGCCTTTCCAGGTGCTACTCCTTATACTATAACCTTGACAAGATGACCTTTTTCTTATCTTTGTTATCCAGCATTCAATAAGAAACTGGGAAGTTTAAAGAGATACTTGCTGTCAGCTTCTTGTCTCAACTGTTTAGGGCTTTAAAAAAGATGTATAAGTATTGAATCAGCTCAAGTTAATAAATAAAGTTATTCTGTTCCACAAACAACGTAATGGTTATTAAAGGAAAAGCCACTGGGCTTTTGTAAAAGTAGACAAGCAATTTATTTTATATTGAGAAATTTTTCAAATTGGAGGAATCAGAAGGAATCCAGTGTACCCTTTTGAACACACTTAAATACCAGTTTATGTGCAGAAAAGAAGAATATTATCCAATGACTCACAAACATAATTTGTACTTTGCAACACAAAACACACAAGTGTAGGACACTCTTAAAGATCACCACTAAATATACCAAGAGGTGCTGACATGACTTTGGCAATGAGATCTAATGAGATCATTTTCTTCTGGGCATATGGATGTGTAAAGTGCCTTTTTTTTTTTTTTTTTTTTTTTCACATGAAGAATATTTTAAAGAAAGAAAATCTATTGCCATTTTAATATATAGAGAGCCAGCTGAACATCAGAAATTGAATATGCATAAAATATAAATGCTCTCTAAATTGGAGAGACATCAATTTGATGCGTGGACCACTCGGTGGATAAAGAACTGGCTGGATGGCTGCACGGAAAGAGTTGTGGTCAATGGCTCGATGTCCGGCTGGAGATCGGTAACGAGTGGTGTCCCTCAGGGATCGGTGTTGGGACCGGTCTTGTTCAACATCTTTGTCGGTGACATGGACAGTGGGATTGAGTGCGCCCTCAGCAAGTTTGCCGATGACACCAAGCTGTGTGGTTCGGTTGATACGCCGGAGAGAAGGGATGCCATCCAGAGGGACCTCTACAAACTTGTGAGGTGGGCTGATGCCAACCTGATGAAGTTTAACCATGGCAAGTGCAAGGTCCTCCACCTGGGTCGGAGCAATCCCAGGCACAGCTACAGGTTGGGAAGAGAAGAGATTCAGAGCAGCCCTGCAGAGAAGGACTTGGGGGTGTTGGTCGAAGAGAAAACGAACATGAGCCAGCTTCAGTGTGCACTCGCAGCCCAGAAAGCAACCGTATCCTGGGCTGCATCAAGAGGAGCGTGACCAGCAGGTCGAAGGAGGTGATCCTGCCCCTCTACTCTGCTCTCGTGAGACCTCACTTGGAGCATTGTGTGCAGTTCTGGTGTCCTCAACATAAAAAGGACATGGAACTGTTGGAACAAGTGCAGAGGAGGGCCACGAGGATGATCAGGGAACTGGAGCACCTCCCGTATGAAGATAGGCTGAGAAAGTTGGGGCTGTTCAGCCTGGAGAAGAGAAGGCTGCGTGGAGACCTCATAGCAGCCTTCCAGTATCTGAAGGGGGCCTACAAGGATGCTGGGGAGGGACTATTCATCAGGGACTGTAGTGACAGGACAAGTGGTAATGGGTTCAAACTTAAAGAGGGGAAGTTTAGATTGGATATAAGGAAGAAATTCTTTACTGAGAGGGTGGTGAGGCACTGGAATGGGTTGCCCAGGGAGGTTGTGAATGCTCCATCCTTGGCAGTGTTCAAGGCCAGGTTGGATGAGGCCTTGGGTGACATGGTTTAGTGGGAGGTGTCCCTGCCCATGGCAGGGGTGTTGGAATTAGATGATCTTAAGGTCCTTTCCAACCCTAACTATCCTATGATTCTATAAAAAACTCCAAAATCTACTGTTGAGTCCTCCTATGTACTTTCAGAGTTAGATTCTCCCGTCACTCACTTGCTGAACTCAAGAGAAGCAGCATTGCACCAGGTCCAAATCCTGCTACAGCATCATTAAAACTAGACTAGTGAAATAGTATACTTAATCTGATGGATGTATTGAGAAATAGTGGATTTTTCTGTAATGTTAAATGCAGAGTAATTGCAGATATACATTTGTCATAGTTTAAGCCCAGGCCGTAAATCAGCCATGCAGCCCTCTTGCTCACTCCCCACCTTTCTTTCCCCCCCCCCCCCCGGAGGGACGGGGAGGAGAATCGAAAGAATGTATCTCCCATGGGTTGAGATAAAAACAGTCCAGTAACTAAGGTATAACACAAATCACTACTGCTACCACCAGTAATAATAATGATAAGGGAAATAACAAGGGAAGAGAATACAATACCACCCATCGATACTCAGCCCAACCCAGCAGTGAACTAGCACTTCCGGGTAACTCTCAGTTTACATCCTGGGCATGACGTGCTGTGGTATGGAATACCCCTTTGGCTAGTTTGGGTCAGGTGTCCTCTCTCTGCTTCCTCCCGGCTTCCCCTCCTCCCTGGCAGAGCATGAGGCTCAGAAAGTCCTTGGTTAGACTAAATTTTTGAGCAGTAACTAAAAACATCAGTGTTATCAGTGCTGTTCCCAGGCCGAAAGTCAAAAACACAGCACTGCACCAGCTACTAAGAAGGAGAAAAAATGACTGCTACTGCTGAACCCAGGACAATATTTAAAAAAAAAAAAATCTATTTTTCTCATTTCCCTATATAATTAAGTGGTAGAAGTAAGTGCAAAGCACAGTGTGGTTATGGTCTAGCAACAGTTTATAACCAGTTTACTGCTATTTTGCAAAATAACTAGCTAAACAAAATTTTAAATAAGCTTCTCTAACCAAGATTTCTGTCTTATTACTTACTTTTATTTATATAAGGATGCTCAGGGTGAAAAAGAAGTAAGAGGAGAACTGGAAGGGGTGAACAAACAAACAATATAGGACCTTGAAGGAAAGCAATAATTAATGTGAGGCCATACAGGAAGATGCTTTGATGCTTTGGGAGTAACTATATATATATATATGTATATATGACAACAACTATATATCCATAAAAACACACAAAATACACATCAATAAAATGGCACACCTAATATGACCACTGAGTGACATGCTGATAAAATTTGCCTGCAATCCAAACCATATTTCCCAAAGCCTAGACTTAGTGTTACAATTAGCATATGCACTGCCTGTAGCCATTGATGTTCACAGCAGAACTTGGCATAAACCCAGTGCATTTAGTGTAGGAGTGCATGATGTCATGCTTTGTTTTATTTGATGTATATGTTTCAGCATGTGAGAGAGGGCAAAGTCAGAGAAACTTGTTTAGAATTTGGGGTGAATGATAGGAAAGTTTGTTGAAAGTCTGCAGACCAAGTAATACTTCAAGAACGTTACTTACCTAACCCTGGGGAACTTATGTCACCTGTAGTACTTGGAACTGGTTTTGTTCTGAAAAGTTCCATTGTTCAAGATGAGAAAAAAAAGGCCTGATCACAGCCCCTTAGGCAGTTTTTTAGATGTGCTGTCAGCCACTGAGTATGAGGATACCTCAAATTTATGTTCCAAGGAAGGGCAGTACAAAAAGCAAAAGGCAGGTCTGATATTTTTACAGAAATCTCTGCAGTAGCCTTTGCTACTGAGGTGTAACCTATTACTCTGTTTCAGATAGTTTTTCAGACGGCTTAAAATGTTCAAGTATATCATGGAACTGTAGGCGCCCTGAGAGGTGATAATAGCACAATCAACTCATTATCTTCCAGAACATGGGGCAACAACTTTAAATCAACTGGGAAAAGCAGAAAGCATTATTCAGAAATTCTGCTTAATGAGAGCTGGGACTGAATGAGAAATTCAAAAGCACTTCTATACAATGGGTTATAGTGATCATTGTTTGGTACATATTCTGTATAATTATAGGTTCCTCTGAATGCTTTCCTCTGCTCACCTCTGCCTTGCCCATTTTTAACTCTAACCAGCTTGTTTTCATCAGTATGCAGATCTTCTCCAAGCACCATTCTGTTTCAGCATTATGATCACTATAGCAGGCACTTCTGACAGAAAAATGCACCTATTTGCTATCTGAGTATTTACAGCACAAGGCCTCATCTTCTCGTCAGCTGTGTCATAGACTTTACATTAATAGGACCAAGGACTGATCCTGGTTAGAAGAATGCATGTTAAGCTGAAATCCAGATTTTTTTACTTACTGAATGTGAATTATGTGATAAATCTAATCTGTAGAAAAACATCATTCATCATGCACAATAGAATAATAGATAATTTATGTTGAAGGTACCTCTTGTAGTCATCTGTCAGTCAGAGAGACTGGGGATGAGCCAAATGCCTGGATAAAAGTCAAGCCACCTTTGATCAGATTGCTTAGGGCCCCGTTCGATGGTGTTTTGAGTGTTTCTAAGGATGGTGATTCCATGAACTTGCTGGCCCCTGTTCAAACGTTTGACTACCCTCATTGTGAAAAGCCTTTTCCTGATACCTCATCAGAATTTCCCTTCTTGCAACTTCTTTCTGCTGCCTATTGTCTTATCCCTGTGAGAAAAGCATGGCATAGTCAGAATCAGCAATAGGATCCCAACTTAGCCAGCCTCATTCAAGACTGAACAAATCCTGTACTGCCAGACTTTCTTTCTAACTTGTAGGCCACCTGTATCTCACAATTTTGTTTACAAAGATACCGTGGGAGACTGTTTTGAGACTCTTGCTAAAATTCAAGGTTAACACCATCCACCGCTGTCATCCACTGAGCCAGTCATACTATCACCAAAAGTAACCAGGTTGGTGGGACAAACCTTTATATTTTGGTAGTTGCAATGTGTACCTTGGTATACAATGGACAGAGCTTTTGAAAGACTGTGTTTAAATACTGACAGTGCATGTGAAATTGCAAAACACAGTTTTGAGTTTGTGGCTGATGTATGGTGAAATGAGTTTAGTATTTTAGGAGGGTTTTTTTTAGAGGCTTTTTCGCAAACTAGGCACAGGTCACAGGTTGACAAGACAGAAAGGGTTAATGAATATCCCACTCACAGGCTTTTACCTTGTCTTCAGCTTCGACCAATTATTCAATTAGAAGCAGCAGCTGTACAAGCTTAGATCCAAGTAAATGTGAAATTTGCAGCCCCTCCTGAAGGGGCTGTAGAGTTGTGCTGAGAGATGCTGTAGGAAGAGCTCTGTGTGAAGAGTAATGATTGACCATGGAAAGCAGTCTGGAAACTTGGTGAGCTGTGGAGAGAAAAGACTCTTTTCTTTCTTCTTTAATGATGGGTGTCTTGGCTGGAGTTCAGTAAAGTTAAGATGAACTGTGCTAAAGCTGTTTTTTATGCTATACAAATTGGCCATGCTATTTTAGTTCTTCAAAGAAGAAACAAACGAAAAAGTAGATTTCAAATACCTATTACTAAGAATAAATGGGAAAGATGTTTTTCTCTTTCGTTTGCTTGGTTTCTCCTTTTTCTTCTTGGTCACATCTCAATCATAGTCTCTTATTTGTGTGCACCAGCTGCACTTTAGGAGAGCCCACTATTGAAAATCATCTCTCTTCAGTAAATGCTAGTATTTTTTTTCTAGTATCCCTTCTGAAGCCTACTGGGTAGTCCAGGCAGATGTAACTTTTCTCCCTAGTGCATCTTTTTTTCCATCTTCAGGAAGTAACCTGGTTATTCTTCTTAATCCTAATAAAGTTTCACTTAGAAAGGTAGTATCTCCTTTTTGAAATAGGTGTGCTTATCTGATTAATTAAAAAATCCCTGCTACATCATGAAGCCATCATCTTCTTTCAGTGATTTATTGACACATTGCAGTCCTTAGAGTGTCTAGACTGTATACTTTAGGTCTGCTAGTATGCTACCAAACAGAATTGATATGTTCAAACATCTGAATGGCATAAACTGCATCTTTTTACTGGCTCTGGTTGTCAACCAGAGATGATGAAATTGTGTACTCTAAGGTGCTGTAGAGTGAGTCATCCCGAATACCTTTCTCCTAAGCATGTTAGATCACTAAGCTATGTGATCAGAAGTGTCACCGTGTTAAAAGGATGTTCTAATGGCTTTCACAATAGATGTGGTCATTTTACAGATCAATTCTAGACAGTTACACTACGATAGAATTTACAAACAGAATTACTTGTGTGATTATTGTATTTGTATCTTGGGAGCAGCAGCTTTGGAAAGTGAAGTAGTCATCTTCGGAAGTGAATCAGTAGCATTGCATACAAATACTTAAAGCAAAAGTGGTGAACACATCCCTGCCCATGGTAGGGGAGTTGGAACTAGATGATCTTAAGGTCCTTTCCAACCCTAACTATTCAATGATTCTGTGAATTACTTAAACTACAAATTGAGAAAATGTCCTCTGTATGTGATCTGATGTTACTAATGTAAACCACTGATCTATAGATATTTTAACCTACAACGAATGTGATAATTTGTTAAGTGTTACTGTCAGTCCCCTTTTCCTCTGGATATTTCAGTGAAGACAGTGTATTGATTACTATGAGATATATAGTGGATCTTCTAAAATTTGTGTTCAGAAATTTACTATCACTAATTTCATGCAGTCATAAGCAACTTGAAGTCAATGTGACCCAAGAAATGATACTCAGCTGTCTCATCACTAACAAATGACACTAATTAGCTATATTTTAAGCAAAAGATAATACATCACAGGTAAGAGTTCATATTTCATATAGTGCCCATTACCAGAGACGTAGGGCCAAATGAACATTCACGTTACACTCCTTTAAGCTCTTCTGTCACAGAATATATTCTAAAAATGATGCTGTGAAGTTAAGTTTTAAGACAGTGGAAACTTTGGGAAATTGAAGGCTTTAGTGAGCAGTCACGATTAGTATTTGCTTTGATAAGGACCAAGAGAATACTTCGGGCTTATGCCCTAAGCTTATGCGTCCATGTTGTGTTGTTTTCCCCACTGCTAATACGGGCATGGCAGTTTGGTTCACTTCTGGTCATTTCCACAGTGACTCAAACAGTACCAGCTTTGTTTTTAAAAAAGCTACGAATAAGACAATTCTCAAGTATCTAAAAATTCTTTGCTGCTTATAAAGCCTAGTATGTATCACTAGCCCTATGATATGGGGACCTTGGAAATGATCTGTGCAATGAGAATGAGGCTGCCTGCATTGAGTTGAGATCCAGATCTTTCACTTCCAAGATTACAGTGGTCTGAGGTTCAGTAGTAAATAGCTGATTAGTGCTATAAAATATTTTGATCCACTCACCAAAACCAGGGAATAGTTTGAGTAGCTGGTAAATAAAATTGATTTCATTTAATTGCCATAAATAAAAGGATGGAAAGTTGAGAAATGGTGAGCAATGCAGTGAGTAAAAGCTGTGGCCTAAGCCAAATCCTTCCCATTGCAGTAGCCGGAATAAGTGGCATATCTCTACAACTATTGCAAAGCAGCAGAAGGGGGAAAATGAATATAGCTACCTTTTATGTAAAGTGTAAAGGGATATTCCATAACATAGGACATCATGCTCAGTATTGAAACTGGGAAGTTGGCTGGAAAGGGCTGATCATTACTTGGGGATGGGCTGGGCATCATCTTTTTTTGCATTATTCAAATGCCTATTGTGTGAAGCATCACTTGGTTTTCTTGGTGTTTATTCCCTTCTCTCTTTATTTCTTATTATTATTATGCTTTATTTCAATTATTAAACTGTTCTTATATCAACCTATGGGTTTTTACCTTTTTTTCCCAATTCTCCTCCCCATCCAACTGGGGAAGAGGGAGTGGGAAGTGAGTGAGTGGCTGCGTGGTACTAAGCTCCACCTGTGGTTAAGCCAAGACACAAAGCATTCCTGTGTTACTACAAAAAAGCATGTAACACAGGTGGGTGAAGTGGTGCATTTTGCAGGGGAATGGAGGTGAGAAAGCTGTGAAGTAGCTATTGTTACAGTGCTGGGAATGTGCACACAAGTGAGGTGTAGTATGGATGCAGTCTATTGCTACAAAGGTGCCCCAGCTTGAAAAAGATGGAGAAAAGCCAGTTTATGTGCTCAGTGCAGAACTGAGGTATCCTTTCTGATGTTAAGACACATAATGTAGGCTTATTCATAGGCAGACTGCAGTACTAGCTGTTTGATTTCTAAAGTGAAACTGTAACTCTCAGGGTATGTTTTTTGTGTGCAGCTTCTAGAAACTCCAGATAAAAAAGCATAATTACTGCCACTGAATATAGCCAGGTATGCATCTTACTGAAAATAGTCATGCCTATGATTTTTACATGTGATTCCTTACCAATTGTTTGCTAGGAATTTCATCCTTGCATATAATAAAGGGGAGAGAATATCAATACTTCTAGCATTCTGAAATCCTTTAATCTGCCTTCCTGATAAGACTTCGTTGCGATTCCAAGGAGAAAAACCAAGTATCTTGGTTTTTTTTAAAAAAAAAAAACAAACAAGTGGTCTTAAATCTGTTCTCCTAAAGAGATTTATAATAAAGATGAATGCATGAAATTTAGTGTTTTCTTCATAAATTACAATACTACTTTAGCAATACTTGCAATGGTGCCTTAGGCATTTATACATGGCATGGGCTCAGAGAATAGTACAAATATGTGTGTTATATGGTGTGAGCACAGATCAAAATTAAAAGGAGTGATTTCAAAGGAATAAAAGGTATTCTTTGTAATGGAACAAATATTCCTGTTATATGAACACTGCCTGAAGTATCCTGTTGATGTGTTTGCATGTTAAGAGAAAATCAACACTGTTATACTTCATTTATCCTTCGATGTAATATGAAGCTGAGTTATTACTGTATTAATAGTGTGGCAACAAAAGTTTCTGAAATGCTGGCAAGCCTCCAGTTTATCTTGTTTTTAAGTGTCAGAATTAGCAAAGTGAGGTTGTTCCAGTATTATCTAAGAGTCATTGTTATCTGGGTGTTATTTGTGGTCTGTGGAGTCAGGCTTCCTGAAGTGTGAATGTCCTTTTGCTGATTTATATTTATGTTTTTTCATTATTTAAGTAGTAAATTCTGTACAGTGCAGACGGAACCTTCGAAGAAAGCAGATATGACAGCAATTCAGTATTTCAGTAGCTTTGTAGTTATTTGAAATGGTCTATTAGTAAGTAACGTTTATTTTAATTTTTAGGTATAAAAATGCTTCTGATATATTAGTAGATATCCATCCCACTTTACACAAAGGAAAACTGACAAAGAAAAATTGGAAGTGAGCCCAGGCTTTTGGGTTTTTTTTACTCCTTATCCAGTGACCTGCTCATAAATGACATTTATATTGGCCCTTACCATCTTCAATCTAGACATGGCTTTCAGCATAACAGAAGCCATAAAATATAAATCAGTAATTACTACAGATTTCCTAAAAATACAAGGCTTAACTAGAACTCATTCAGAAGTATGCTGTCAATTTGAAAACACCAAATGAGGTGCTGGGATGAATTTCTCCCAGAAGAGTTTGCTATTGTAATGCCCATTGCTGTAGTAAACCATTTTTAGATGTGTTACTCAGAACTGAATCCAGAGATGTGTGGAACAGAGCCAACGGGGACTACTGAAAAGGGATGTCTCTTCAAAAGTACCTAAAACAGGCTGCAGAAAGCGCTGTCAAGTCAGGATTTACATCTAAAAATGGTCTTGCAGAATTAGATACTCATGCTTCTGCTTTCAAAAACAAATGGACTGCCGCTGCATTCATACTTTGTACAATAGTTCAGTGCCTCAAACAGTCATTGATAACATAAGAGATGGGTGTTACAAACCGTCATCAGCCAGCAAAGAATCATTTCTTATGACCTTAATATAAGGCTATGAGATCTCTTGTGTGTTGTCACACCTGTGACTCCCCTATTGTAGTGAAAAGAGTCCTTGATTTCAACAAACCTGGTAGAAAAATGACATGTGACTTAGACTGCTGTCCTGAGAGACAGGAAATACTGGGTATGGATTTTCTAATTTCCATGCCAAGTGATTTCCACACCTTTAATCCACTTTTACTGATGTAGTACATGGTTCATGAATTGCCCTTCAAGGTAGAATGAAAATCTTGGTCTCTCACCCTAGTAAGCTATTAACAATACATTACAAAATTGTACTTTGCTATAATTAATCCTTATTTCTTTCATTGTTCTGTAGGAAACTTAGCAGAGGAATGTTCGGCATTCCTGCATGTGTATGTTAGGCATAAACATTGAATCCATTAACTCTATTTAGACTGCAGTAAACTCTCAAGGTGTGAAAGTTTCTCTGTGTATCAACAGGAATTAATTTGCCTTTGGATTTAGGTGCCAGTAAAATAATACAAAATTGTTTTGAGGGGGAACAAGCATCATGGGAATAGGTGTCACTTCTACATATCTTCAGTCCAGTCACAGCTGACTCTTTTGAATCTGGATCTACAGTTTTCCAGTGGTTAATACTTTTCTACTTTTCCTGTGGGTTTATATAATATAATGCGTCAACTTGAGCTGTGATAAATTTAAGAGACACTTAAGTTTGTTTTGCCTCCGTCTATTAAAGTGGTCTTAAAGTCTTGTACTACTGTTGGTACTTGTAGATTTTTATTTAATGGCCTTTTAAAAGTAAAGCAAATGGAGTTCTTCACGTTGCAAAGCATGTTTCCCATACTGCAGATAGTACTGGAGTTCTGTGAATGCAGTGCAGTTCTTCATCTTTTGTTTTCCTTGTTTGGGCTAGGACTGGAGCCAGAGGATGAAATCTGAGTGTTGATTGTAAGCTGGTATGGTTTTTATGTTTCATGCCTGGTAAGGCTCTCGTGAAAAAATGAACATAATACTACAAATGCTGCATAAAAGCATTGCTGCACTCATCTGTTACTGTTTCCCAGTTCCCACTTAAGGATGAATAACATCCTGTCTCTATGTAGGACCTTGTATTCAAGCTGTACTGTGATGCATGCATCTTCCTTAAAGTTGTCTTGCTATGTGGTGTCTATCAATGGTAAATAACAATTTCTTACAGATCAATGTTTATAATCTGAAAGCTTTATTAGAAAGGCTTTATTACCATGTAATGATTAAAGTGATGGATTTTATGGAGTCAAATATCAGTTGCCTTAGGATGCCAATACTAGTTAATACTTCATCACAAATATAATTTGTTATAACCTGCCTGTATTTTAAAGTATACTATTACTTGAATCAGTCACTTCTGCTGTTGATCTGCTCATGGTTTGTTAGTCATGTGGCAATGCCTTGCAACCTTTGGAATACTACCTTTTCTGCTCTGAGATAATTGCAGATACTTGTAGTTTAAATTTTGAAAGGGTTTAAGATGTGATACAGGCTTCAAACTAATGAAGTATGGCCAAATTTCTTCCAAACAATTAATTTTCATAACTGAAGCATGTAGTAGTTTTTACTGAGTTTATAACATACCACGGGGGTGGGATGGTGTCTACTACACCATTATCTTGATTCAGTGAATATAGATAGGTTTTTGTACCTTCTAAGTGTGATTATAATAAATACATAAACTCTTAATTAGAATACTTTACTTACCTCTCTCCCTCTAAAAGGAGAAAAAAAACAAATGCCATCTTTTTTCCCCTGCCTTTCAGGTGCCAGACACTTGCTGACAGGGTTGGGAATAACCACTTGATTCCTGACAGCACAGGTTGTGAGGCGTTAGCTTTGGTAATGAAACTAGTTCCCATCTCTGATTGCCTCTTCATTTGTGTCGGTGTAGCTGTGGATCAATACAATGAAACACAAACAATCTGGTTCAAAAGTAATCCTCTAGGCAAAGAGTTATTTCTGTTATTACCAAAGGCTCTTTGAACATCATCTAAATAGCTGTTTGAGAGGATTTTTGAATTGTATTTTCAGAAGTTTCTGCAATGTTAAAGTGCTGAGCCATACCTGTTCTGCAGCGATCTGCTTCCGAAATGGGGTACTGTGCTCTGCTGTGTGCTGACAGCAGTTTAGGGTGTTCCAAAATGATCATGGAAAGAGCAGGGTGACTTTCTGAAGCTGGTCGTCTTAAGCTGTTCCTGGAACAGTAAGAGCAAATGGATCTGAGAAAATCCAGTTATATGTTCTTGGGAAGGCAAATATCAGACTTACAGAATTTTTGAAGTAAAATCTGCTGCTATTGTGACTTGAAGTTAAAGCTAAAATACATTCTTACTTATGGAAAAGTTTTGTCTGAAATCTAATAAGCAGCAATGCTAGTGTAATGCTGGTTAGGTGCTGCTATGTTTTTAACTAGGTTGGTCAATATGTGTTCAGCCTGCAGTGCTTTCCCATTGTAAGCTCAGCCTGTTAGCTCTAGGATAGGCTTAGTCAACGGATTCCTTTTTGCTAACAAGAATGATCCATGGGAGCTCCCATAAGGAGAAGTCATGAGGCAAAACACAGGCAGCCTTTCATGCTGTGAAAGAGAAGCTAAGAAGTAAGAATCAGACCTGGTTTTGAGGTGGCATTTCAAAGACTTTGCTGTTGAACTTTTTCTTTATTAAATCAATTCATGTTATTAAAGGAAAGTTGAAAAGGCTTTTGAAACCTTTTAGTTTGTTGCCGCTTGTTTGCAACTATGGTCTTTCTTGAAGTCACACATCACAGGACAGTATTAATACAATAGTTATCTTGAAATACAAAGTGATCTGCATCAACTAATGGACATCCTGCATATTCATGTGAGGGAGTTGCAGTAAGTCAATGAAACTAGCAGTAATCTTTATGCTTGCTAGTGTTTGGCAGAGATGAGTACAAGTTGGTGGACTCTGTCGGGTACTTATTGCAAGCTTGCTGGAACATGATCAGTTTCAATGCCTTGTTTGCACAGTAAAGACAAAAGCTGTACATTGATTCTCAGAAACTGCAAAGTCTTGCAAGAACGTACATTACCGCAGTAGGCATGGATTGCCATGGTTCCTGGTTGTAAAGCTTTATTCAGATTAATAAACTCCTAAATAATTATGCCATCTTAGTTTATTCTTATGATGTATTTGTGTACGTGTACTTGAGCAGTGCTACCTGAAGTTCAGTGAATATTTGAAATCTGAAAGGGAGTGGTCTTTTCATATGTCTTAAATTATTTCTAGCTGAAAGCTTCCTAGAGGCCATTAAGAAATTGATGTTTTGCATCAATTTTAAACGGCTCTGAGTGTTGGTTTTCTTTCTAAAACTTGCCTTGTTCACAAACACTATCAAACAACCTAAAGGACTTGAGAAATACGATGCAGAAAGCACAGGATGAGCTAAACACCTGTACCTTGCCCCAAACCAGAGCAACTTTCTTTGCTTTCACAATGCCTATGAACCTCTGAGCAGAATTCTGTTCTCTGCAGCTGTCTAAGTATACTGAAAAAAAATGTAGTAAATGCATCTGTATGTGGTATATTTGCTAGCATGCATGGCCTACGAGACCACACAAAGTACTTTGGCTGAGTTGGCCAGAAGCAACGTTGGATCCTATCATGTTATTAAAAGCACAGTCAAGTCTAATGCAGCAGTAGTGAAACATTTGTAATGAAATATGCTGCCAGTGGGAGGATGGGGTGTCTGGGTGTTAAATACAACTGCTAAACATTTTCTAAATAATCATGGCAAAAATAGAGTTATAGGCTGCTTTAAATTATTTACAGAAGAATTTAAATTTGCAACTTATTACAACAAGCTGCTGCTTTTAACAGTGCTCAGGTTCTTGAAAATTCAGTGCTAAAATGAGTTATTACAAGTAAGTTAGGCATTTGAAATTAAATTAGGTGATAAACAATCCATTTTTCCTCTGTAAATTGGTATTCATGACAACTAGTTCTAATATGCACCTGAACCTGTTATTCTTGGTACTTCATAAAGTGGCAATTGATAGCAATTTGTATTGACAGACTATATTGAATATAATCTCAACAGGAACTAGCTAATCAATTAATTAATCATAGTGTTAGTCAAGTTTGGTTTTATGTTGCTCCATCTTTCAGAAAATTAACTGTTAACATTGTTTTCAATTAATATAACTTAAATTAAAAAAAATTAAAAGTTTTTATTGGCTAAATTACCAAGCTTAGACTGATTAAATAAGTGTTAATTTTCACTTTCTCTAGTAATTTAGAAAGCTTTATGTATGCTAAATTGCAAAACATGCAAGAGATCCTAATTCTATTATACTTACCATTACACAGCATTACAAAACAGAATGTTTAGTCTTGCAGTCCCTCTTGAAAATTGTTTGGGTGCATATGGAAAGACCTGGCGACTTCTAAAAAGATTTGAGGTAGTAATAATCAACAAGCACTATCAAATCATATTCTTCTAAGGCTGTCTAATTAAATATTTACACATTCCTTCACATTTAAATAGGGCTGTCTTAAAAGTCAAAACAACAAAGAGGTAATTCCATCCTACTGCTAGGTCATTCTGGACAGATGCTTAAAGTATATGAAATCCACTGACTACAGTGACTGCTCAGAGAATGCCAAAGTTCATCAGTTTGGAATGGCCTTTAAGTCTAAAAGACTTCAACGGAAAGCAAGGTTCTGCTCACCTGATTCTGACTGTAGTAACAGAACCTGCATTATGTATTTTGACTTGTGTTGACATAAATTTAATTACATAATATTAAAACCTTAAGTTCTATTAAACAAACTCTTGCCTCAATAAACATGAGTCCTGGCCCAGAGACCTACTTTTCCCATGTAAGTGCAGCATTTCTCTTAAAAGTTAGGAGAATGGCCTTGATCACCTTTATTTCATAGCAGCCTTCCAGTATCTGAAGGAGACCTATAAGGATGCTGGGGAGGGACTCTTCATCAGGGACTGTAGTGACAGGACAAGGGGTAACGGGTTCAAACTTAAACAGGGGAAGTTTAGATTGGATCTAAGGAAGAAATTATTTACTGAGAGGGTGGTGAGGCACTGGAATGGGTTGCCCAGGGAGGTTGTGGATGCTCCATCCTTGGCGGTGTTCAAGGCCAGGTTGGATGAGGCCTTGGGTGACATGGTTTAGTGGGAGGTGTCCCTGCCCATGGCAGGGGGGTTGGAACTGGATGATCTTAAGGTCCTTTCCAACCCTAACTATTCTATGATTCTATTTGAACAAGCAGTCATAATACTGGATGTAGAATATACAAAATGCAAAATAATCAGGTAATATTGACAAACTTGCTTGCCAACTCGTATAGTCAGAGAAATGCTTAAAAATGTAAATTTAGGTTGTATTTTATTTGTCCTTTGAAGAACGTGTCTTTTATCTAGCTCAGCTTAGAAGAATAGAAAACAACCAGTCATTCTGTATCTTGGATCTTGTTTGTTGAGTGACTGTTTTCATAGAATCATAGAATATGGCATTCTTAGAATATGGATAAATTAGACTTCCATTAATAAACTAGTTTATCAAGGAAGTGTAATTATTGCTTTGTAAATATATTGAAAGATTGTTTTTTATATATATATATCTCTTTTCGTCAAAGAGTTAAGACAAAATATTGAATGTTATGAGCAAAACCAATCCATTCATGGGTGCAGTCTGAGACTGCTGTGGTAGGAGACCTTTGGCATAGAATGAACCAGCAGCAATAGTCATCTTCTAAAAGAATGAATTCTCTGTTATCCTTCATGTCTATCTTGTTCTTCAGGGCTCTTATTGTAACTAAATATCTTTTGGATTATCTTTTTTCTTTAAGTATTGGCCTGAAGCTGAAAGTATGAAATAAGAAATGAATGTCTGAGTGTTCTGTGGATCAAAGTTACAGAGACATAGAGCTGGGCTTGTCTGGGTACTCAGACACCTAAAACCAATAATGGCAAAAATCATCAGAACCAAATTAATCTGAATCAGATGCCTGTTGTCTTTGCAGTCTGACGTGATTTCCGATAGCCCTTCCCTTTTGTCAGTAAGATTAAAACTGTATGCCTGACTACTGCTATCAAAACCCCCTTTTTACTTCCCAGACACAGTATACCCAAGCATTTTATCTTCACCTCTTGGTATTCTGAACAGTCGTATTAAAATGACAAGTTATAATGACACAAGAGATGTTGGAGGTACCTCCTTTATTTGGTCACTGAGTGGCTGAATACAGTACAAGAATTTTAACAGTCAGATAATTTTCACTTTATAAGTGATTGTGTCAGGGAGGTGTAAGGTACACTGAAGTCACCCAAATGCTCACTTTCTTCTTGTAGAACTGACAGGAATAGAAGCTGGAGGGAAGATTTGGGTTCTGACCATGTAGCTGAGCAAGAGGTGGTATGATGGTTGTGGTGTCTTAGAAGGAATCCTCCCAAACATATCTTTCCTTCTTGCTAGCTTACCTCTGAAACAATCAAGGATTCTCTCAAAAATCACTTCCACTATCTCCTAGTTACTGTCTACTAGATTGAGTGTAAGGGATGTTGGACACATCTCACTGATATGTTAATGTCAGCTTGAGGTAGAGGATTTTTGTTATTTCTCTAGTAAATAGTGCGATCAAAATTGAAACCTGACCTATGGGGATGGAGGAGGCCTAATGTGAAACACTGCTACAGAACTTCTGATATGTACTTCCTGTCAGACCTCTTTTAACGCAGAGGAACTAGGATGCAATAAATTGGTTTAGATACCAGAGAACTTGATTGGCATGCTCAATTTTACTATAATAGTCTAATCTAAAACACTCAGCCTTTTTCATCTCTTCTATACTCTTCCAAAATTGTTCCTAACAAGAACAATCTTTAAAAATGGGGCATTTGAGACAAGTTAATGATGCTATAGCTACTCAAGATAACCATTGTCTAAGAGTAGCATTTGCTGCCTAAGCAAAAGAATGGATACAGTGAATAGTATCTAAGTTGTTCTCTAGCAGCTTGGAGAGACTTGAAAAGATATGTGCATTAGCCATTAAAGAACTAAAGAGCTGTGCAGTTAGACAAAACCACAGGTTTAAAAAAAAAAACCCCACAACTTCAGTGTAAAAAGAAATGCAGAGTGAAAGAAAGGTTAACCTACTTTAAAAGTTCACTTCTGCTTACATCTTGCACCAAGTTAAAATCCAGGAATTGGGAATTTTCTTATTCTGGTTTAATTTCACTTTCAGCATTATTTCTTTGATATTTTGATCAATGCTTATCCTGCTAAGCTTGTTCAAAGACAGTCTCATTACACCACTTCCCTCACTCTCTCTCTAAAATTTCTGTGCAATTTAATGCTTGCCTTTAAGTTACCAACTGTGGTGGTGCAGTGCTAGATGGAAAGGTATCCTGCATAACTTAACTTGCTATGAAAGTTTGATTTGCCTTCTTGATAAATATAATATAAGAGTTCAGTGTGACCATTAGCAATTTCACTGTAATTATATGAAAAGATAAAATAACATGAGGAGGGGAGATGGTTTCAGACTTTGAATTTAGGATCTCGAGAGAGGTTTGTGTATGAAATGGAACTGCCGAAAACAAGATTCCTCTACTGAGCTGGAAAGAGAAATGAAAACAGTTTTGCCTGTGTCCATTTCTGTTCTTTGTCAACACTCCATGCTTTGTCAGTCACTTCAATATCAAACTTTATCTTGTGTTCTTTTTGGCAGGGAAGGGAAATATATTTGAATATGAGGGGATAGGAGTAAAATGAGTGGTCTTGTGGTGGTTTCTTGTAGGGTTTTTGGTATTTTATTTGCTTGAGTTTTCTGTAAGAACTCCCCCCAGGACCCCAAACTTTCTAAGCTGAACTCGAGAAAGCAAATGTTGTCAATTTAGACCTTTATATTCCCCTTCCAGTAGATCACCTAACCCAATTGCAGCCCACCGATGAGAAGGTACACCCCTGAGTTGTTCCCTGGCACAGCTTCACCGACCAATACCTGTTGCCAAGTCTCATTCCTGCTTTGGGAGAGAAAGCGGCCGTATTGGAGTATCTTTGCAATCCTCTCTCATCCTGGCAAAGAGGCATGGTTGACTCCATTAGTGATAAGCATTAGAACACTATGTGCTTTTTACTGCAGAAGCTTTTGGCTTTCAAGCTTGTATATGTATTTCTAATCAAGAAAAATCAAAAGAATCAGGAAAAGCAGTATATATTGCATGCAGAGATGACATCATGTAGTTATTGTGTCTTTTATTTACTAGGGTATTTGAGTTACACTTAAAGTCACAAAAACTGCTCTCATTTATCATTCACTGGCAAATTAGTCTGTGCAAATAAAGCAATGAGGGGAAGCAACTTGGTAAGGAAAAATCTAGCTGAAAGTGATGACTTCTCTTAAAAAGAAAAAGTACTGTTCAGTGCTAACCAAGCTGAAATTTCTGTTTCTTTTTATTAATGGTGGATCAATTTAGAACGTGCAAATGAAGCATAGCTTTATTTGCAGAGAGGCACAGCATCACAAATAGCAAATCTACCTCCTAGAAGAGTTGTCACTGAAAGCAATCAGACTGGTGACTGGGACAAGGTATCAAAGAAAAAATAACATTGAGAAAAGAATATTATCTTAATGAAAACACACTCAGTGAAAAGGGAAGTTAGGTTTTCTGCTGTGAATTGTACTACTGCTGACAAGACTTTACTGACCCCCTACTAAGAGAAAATGTTGCTGCCTGGTGTTATAGACCCATTCATGAGCAGAACTCTCTGTCCAGGATGAAAGGGTAGGTGGTTACAGCGAAGTCTGCAACACCTCCTTTATTTCCCATCAGCTTGTTTTATTTCATGTTCTTGGTTTTAGGTCAGATCACAATCTGACCCTAGGTTTTTCACCTGATTTAAATGAAAAATGGTTTCCTCCCACCCCAGGAGTGCTATATAAGCTCTAACATTTTCAAACAATAACATTGTCTGGGTATGGAACCGCTTTGTTCTTCCTTTATATTGTGTTGTCTGACCTTTCATTGACATGCCGTGTAATTAATGATATATAATTACATCCCACTGCTGACAAAATGCTGCAATGTTGTTTTCTTTTGCTAGTCAGGGCCAATTATCTGTAAAGTCACCCTTTTGAATTCTCTCCATTCAATTGACACTTATGTATGTAAAAAAAAATAAATAAAAGCTATTTCATCAAAAGGTTGATTTTTCCCCTTCCCCACACTTGTATGCACACATACAACAGTGTCCTCTCTGCAATCTTTTTTTAACTCCAGCAAGTGTTGGTTGACAGGCTCACTGGAAAACATATAGTCTTCCTAGGTAAACTTTTCTCTATAAAGTTGAAATGCAAATTTTACCACTAGATTAGTTCCTTACAATTAAGATATTTTTCAATGGGGTAAAAGCATGCAAGTAGAGCTGTAGTGCTTGGGCTGCATGTGCTGTGATGCTACTAGGACCTGAAGGTTAAAAGGGACCACAGCAGGTCAGGAGCATGAGGGAAGCAGAGCAATCCCTAGCAGCTCTCTGGACGACAGACCTCCAATGACTACCATGTCCCTGCACACAAGTGCTGGCTCATTTTTGATGGACACATATGAAAAGATATGACTTTATCTTAACACTAATGCACATCAAACCTTTCTAATCAAGAGAAAATGTTTTCTTTTCTAAAAAGCTTGAGGAAAAAAATGTATTCCCTTTATCACATAGTTTACTTGTAAACTTTGTTATTCTTAACAGATCATCTTGACTTTCTAAAGTTGGTTTGATTTTTTTTTTTTCATTCAAGTTAAACAAAAATCAACATTTAAGTGGGTAGATAATTGTAACTCTTATGTTGTTGATATAATTCCTATCTGTACATCTGTATAAGATTTGGCAGCTTTTTGCCTTTAAAAATAGCTGTTCTCTTTAGTTATTCCAGTGTTATCTGTTTGAAGATGATGAGCTGAAAAGAAAAAGCTACAGATTAAGGAAGCCTTGGAGCTCAGGGAAGTTGGGCATTATTAAAAGCGGATGCTATGTTATAAGAGGTCTTTTTTTAAAAAATCTATATGTTGTGCTTTGTGCAGGGCAAAATATTGAACCCCTTAAACTAGCTGCAGAAATGTTAGATCTTAATGAAAGTGCTGGAAGTGTCTGACAGTTGCAAGATTATTGCAGATATGCTAGATTTCTACAGTCACTGTTGGTCAGTCTGTGACCTACTCAGATGCCAAGCACAGTAATGAGCACAACTGAAAATCCATCCTTGAGATGAATACAATAAATTCAGGAGTGGTATGTGATCTAGAGAGTGAATGTGGTATTTTTGTGCTTCTCAAATAAAACTGAGCAATATAATCTGATTACAAGTAAGAGCTATACCCCTTATCAGATGAACACATAAAAGCTTTTTATGGCTAGTACAGTTAATTGGACTATTCTAAAAATCTTTTATATCAGTCAACAGGCAGGTCTGTTCTTTAACTGTGTGGTAAGTGGTGAAAAGCTAAGTCAGGGTACCAGTGCTCTGTAAAACATTTCAGTAGTTAAGGAGCCTACAAAAAAAGCTGAACAGAAGTCTGTTTAACCAGCAGAGCACTGGAGTGTTTAAATGACTTGGCACTCATCATATGGGAGCATAATAGGATTCCCACTGTCAGCCTGGTTGCAAAACTTTAGCTTGCATGCTTTCCCTCATTTCCTCTTCCTATACCTTTCTAACACTTAAGAGGATATAGCGTAGCATGTGCTCTTGCAAGTAATGGGATGAGTACAGGGAGCAGAGTACAGTGTCTGGCAGTTCAGTAATACAAACTGTGCAAATAATGTCACTTTCCTTTGTGGTGCTATGACATCCTGGGGAAAAGTAATCAAAGCTTTTTCCTATTGCAGCTCTTAAACAAATATGACAATAGGTAAATGTCCCATTGTAGAAAACACTGGAGTCAAAGCAGGGCCCTAGAGCAGGTCAATTATTTCAATTATCTGGAATTCATGATGAAAACCAGCAGCAGCTTTCAGGAAATATGCATGAGTCTGGCAATTGCTTGATCAGTTTTGACAGTCCCTGCCAAACATCATGTCCCATCAGGTTTTGCAAAGGGAAAGCTTGGAGCAGGTGGATTATTTTAGTTACCTATGCTCCATCACAGGAGTGCAGCACAGTTCTCAGGAGATCTAACAGGCCACCAATTGCTTGATTAAGTGCGACATCACCAGCAAATATCACAGGGCAGTAAGTAATCACAGTATAGGCAGAAAGCAAGTGCATAGAGCAGATGGATTGTTTCAATTATTTGGGCCCCTTGATGAATAAGAACCTCAACTGCCATCGGCAGATCCTGTGGCAGGCAAGTAATAGCTGCACTGCTATGACATCACTTTAAAATCTGGTTGCGCTTAAGTATTTCAACAGCTGTAAAGCTTAGATTTGTCTTAACATTGATTTGACCCACAGCTAGCTGAAGTGCTAAGAACTGAACACTAAGAAATTTGTGTGTGAGTGCTTCCAAGCACTTCATGGTATGTCACAGTGTGTTCTCACCACTGCAGCGAAAACACTGACCCAGCACCAAGCTTGCTGTTGGTATGTTGTGGTTTTCTTGTACTGCATTTTTCCAGAGTCAGTAGGAGAACACTAAGGATTGCTTACTCTGTCAGGCGCCAGGACAGAAAGCAATAGCTTAGATTTGTTTATGAATAAATTTGGGAGGGTCTGTGCATCCAGAAAATGATCCTTAATTGCATAATGTGCTAGATCCAAGATCTCATAGGCCTGAAATTTGTTAGGAAAAAATAACTTAAGAGCAAACTCCCTCATTTTGACTTCAGTTTTCCTCTAGGCTGCAGCGGACACAGTCTACCTTAATTTCTCTCTTCACACTTGTCTTGATGGTAAAACAAGCTTACGATGTTTGCTTTTACAAGAAGATGCATGGTACCTTATATCACTGTTCCCTTTCAGCTAGATGTTGTTTATTGACTGTGGTGCACAGAAATCTAGTTTACACATTAAAAGCTAAAGAACAGGGGACACTAAAGAATTAATAAACTTGAAGCCTAGAGTTGTTGTTTTTACCAACCAAATCCCATTTGAGATTTATCAGATTTAAAGTCTGAGATCTGCTTTGGTTAGGCCTTGAAGGCAGAATAGAGAGTCAATAGGAAGCTTCTGTTTGAGCTAATATGTCTTGTTAACGTATTTCTAAAAGTTAATGTTATAAAGGATTTCTGAATCCTTCAGTTTCTTTAAATTCATTTCAAAACAGAGTTGATGGAGAAATATTTCCTTGAAGTAATGAACCCAGTTGTGCAAACATAGCCTAGTCGTGAAGGGGGTATCATTTATGTTAGGAGATCGATGTTGAAGAGTTTCTAGTCAAAATTCGGAAAACTAAATAGGACCATAAAAGAAGAATGCCAAGGGCAATTTAACTGTATTAATTCTAGAAAATATAAACCACAACAATTAAAGGTTTCGTGGAGGCTAAATAGACTTAAAACCCCAAACTTTCCCTTCCCCATCATATGGCTTTGACTTAATTAAGGAAGGGTGTTGTTTACATTCCATCCAAGGAAGAAGTAATCCTCATTAGTATCCTTTCTCTGACCTGTCCATTTCCCATTACAGGGGAAAAGGCTTCTAACTTGAGATCAAGAAATTACTTTTGATGGGAACAAGTATCTCAAACGGAGGAAATTTGAGCTTTCCCTCCATTTGCTACCGGTTTGAAATCTGTGAAGTATGAAACACTTGTCATTTCTGGTCACTTCCATGCAAAATGGAATTGAAGTTACCACGACAACATTGCTGCCTTGCTTTACAACCTTTAGTGTAATGAGTGACATTTTAATGGCATTTATGTGGTGACTGCTTGAGATTAGTTTTTTTTTTTTTTTTTTCTTCCGTTTAATATTCTGACTCTATGTTATGTAGTGTTACCTCAGAATAGTCAAAATCAGGTAAGGACTTAAGCTATTGATACACAGTGTGCCCTCCTATTCAGATCAGGTCTATATCTGTCCCTGTGAGTCAGAATGCTAGTAGTTTTACAATCAGCTTAAGTATTGTAAGACTTCAGAATATTAGGGTTGAATTACACCCTTTCTCACTTTTAGTTCATTAAGACAGGAATCATAGAATCATGGAATAGTTAGGGTTGGAAAGGACCTTAAGATCATCCAGTTCCAACCCCCCTGGCATGGGCAGGGACACCTCACACTAAACCGTGCCACCCAAGGCCTCATCCAACCTGGCCTTGAACACCGCCGGGGATGGAGCATTCACAACTTCCCCAGGCAACCCATTCCAGTGCCTCACCACCCTCACAGTAAAGAATTTCTTCCTTAGATCCAATCTAAATAACCATCAGAACTTGAAATTTTAATTTTTGAGAGAGGTTCCTTATGGATGTGAAACTGCTTATTTAGAGGTAATAAACGTAACTATTTCAAGTATTTCAAGAGAAGTGGAGAATACAAAATAATGAAAGCAAAGAACTGGAGCTGACTGAGGCAGTAGCCTGAAAGGGCCAGGAGACCCAGAACTGATAGGGAGACTCTAGAGACCAAAAGAATTGCAAATGATGCAGAGGGAGAAAGGCAAAGACTAAAATCTTAAAGGGGCTTATGGAACTGAAAAGAAGGGTAGCAGGGAGAGGCTCCATGAGGATAAAAGGAAAGAAGAAATTTGGGCAGAAGGAAGAGGTGAATCAATGGCTAAGGGAAAACAAAAAAGGCAAAGGATTGGACAGCTTCATATGATGAAAAGAAAGGAGGAAAGTTAAGCAAACTAGATGATGGTCAGGTTAGAGAATGAGATTGGTTTTAAACCAAGATTATCTGGCTTTTTTATGCAGTCACAAGTTGTGATTGCAAGGCTTTTCTCACATTGTGTTATAAACTGTTCTGTAGAGTTACCATGCACTGTAAGGTACCTGTCTTGTTTCTTCACAGAGGAAACTCTGCTTCTCCCTACTCCAGTAAAGCAATTTAAAATGAGCCTCGTCATATTCTGGAGTTTTAGATGCAAAATATATTGTAGTAGTGTAGTATACAGGTAGGGTCTTATATCACAGTTTTCATCACTTCACAAATACTATCCAGAGAAAGCCAATGGGTAGTCTTTTTAAACTGCTATCAGCACAGGGGAAAAACACTGTGTTCATATGGCTGGTTTTCCAGAAAGTCTATTTCATCTTTATCTAAAGAATTGGCTAAAACCCCCAAACCTATAGCAGGAGAAGCGTTTCAATGTGCTGTGGTTTTAATTGAAACATTTCTGAATCATTTACCATTTTGCACCTTTGACACAATACTGTCATACAGTGGTCCTAGAGATAAAACCATTGAAGATTGTATTTGAAGGAATGAAGATAGTTTTTATTGGTGTTCTTTTAGGATCGACCACAAGGACTGAATAATGCTCCCAAAGAAATACATTTGGATGAAGATGACTGAACATGCAGATCCAAAGGCCTTTTAGGATATGGTGAACCTTTGGCCTTGGTTGAAGAATGTTCTTGGATGAAAGCACTCCAGCTGAAAGACTTTGTCTTTGCCTTTTGCCTTGAGAATTGTAAAGATATGAAAGACATGAAAGGAAACAAAGATTTGCAGCTGAATTCTTGCAGGGTGCAGTTACAGTGGCTGACACTGGCACGCAGCCAGCCTGCCTCATTTCTGTGGAATGTCACATGCGTGTACCCTTTAGCAGTCTCCTAGAGCTCCCTAAAAGTCTCCCATGGGTTTATTTTTTTTTTATGCTTTCTCTTTGCTAATTATATTAGCAAATTTTAATTGCGTTGTTTCTGTAGTGAAATTGGCACCTCTGGGATTTATGTGTATCATGTGTAGCTAAAGATAAATGCAGAAAATACTTATACTTGGTTCATCAGCTTGTAATGCTTGTAGCTGCAGCTGAGCAGATTGTTAAGTAATAATATTTGTTTTTCTTCATGGTTAATGACTTGCCTAAGTTTAAAATGGCAAGAGTTCACTGACTGAGACGGTGAACTGACATTCACAATATGGTCAGCCATGGCTATCTGGGTACCTGAATGGATTTCCTACTCTGACATATTGAACTGTGTTAAGTCAGTAGGAAGACATCTAGTGACTTTTAAAATTCCCTTACTAAATATTCAATATACTTGAAACTTGATTATACATTTAACTATTTCACTTCTTGAAGTGTCCTTATTTTCACTTTATAATAAAATTAAGTTCAGCTAGACTGATTCTGTTTAGTATCTTAGAATATGATTCAAACCACAGATTTAATGTAGCAGAGTTGCTAAGGTTGACCTTCAAAGCATGTCTGTATATGAGCGTGTTACTTAACATGTTTGTTACTGAAGTAATTCTGCTCATGTGTTAAACAATGATTACATAGGGGAAATGCTGTACCGAAGTTAAAGGGCTTGTTTTGCCTTTGTTTCTCCTCAAATTAATCCACCTGGAGAGAGAGAGAATAATTTTCACTGTCCTGGATAGAGTTCTGTAGTAGAATTTCATACCAACTCCTGTACCATAGTACCTTTTGCACCAGTTGGGCTTGCGTACGTCTGCCAGGATTCAGACTTTTACAGTATCTCTTTTCTAAAATGTGGCCTGTAACATATGCAGTCACCAGACAAACTTCTCAAAGGACAAACCTGAACAGAAACTATCTAAACAAAAAATGTATCCTCCATGAGGGTAGCTTAGGTGAGGCTAGCCTTATCAGATGAGGGCGTATTAGTTTACCTCTCAAAAATGCCCAATGAAACTTGAAGTTTTTCTTCAAAAGCTATTTCTTCTTGCCCTCCTGCCCTGTCTAACTTTACAAACAGTTCTAGAAGCTGGTTTTAATCAAGAAGCAGACTTTCCTAGACAATAATATGGGCACTGTCTTAATAATCCTTAGCTCTTGACCTGAAGAATGGGGAAAGAATAGGCTATCTTCAGTTGGTGATTCTTGCTTGCTTTTCTCCTCACATTTTACTGTGTCTCTTCCTCTCCACTCATCTTATCTGACCTTATCTGGACATAACATTGTGCATGACTATTGGAGGTGTCAGTTACTGCAGAGTCTTTGTGCTGGTTTGGCTAATATAAAATAATTGATACTGGGGTACATATGTATGTGTTGTGTGTGCAAGATGTTAATAAAACTTGCTACCAACTTGTAAATATGCATTGGAATGTGGCTGTACACAAAGAAAGCTATGGCTAGAATGTCAGATATCTAGATGCTGGACAGTTAAACTCCATTGTTTACCATTGATTATTAATGTGCTGGTGCTGTTTTGTTACTGCCCTAATAAAAGAAAATTTGCCAATGCTTTGGTTTTGAGTAATGTGTATGGCAAAGAGCCTCAGGGTATTTCTCTAACGGGAGACAAAAAGATATGTCTGGCTAGACCAAAACATGTTTTTACAGTGATGATATCCAAAACCAGGTCCAGTTATGGGTTAACTTCAAATAGCTTTGCAACGTATTTTTTCTCCTTTGATCACCATTAAAATTGACCAGCTCTTCTGATTTTACATGTTTCTTTCATGTCAGATAATATTTTTGTGTAGTTGTGTAGCCCTCCCTAAGACTGGGATACATCTATTTCTGGGTTAGTGTGGGGAGTATTTGCTGTTATTAAAGAGCCACTTTGTTTTCCGTGTCATTGTTATAGACACTTTGCTGAAGATACAAACCAGCAAACTTTTCTGGGTAGGCTTTCAGTCCAGCTTTAATAATGCTCTATTAAAAATCTGTTCTGCTCCCAAGAGCTGAATCATTTGCTCTAATCCAGACTGATTTTTTTTCTTGTGTTTTCCAGGAATTCATCTTACCCAATCTTTTCACCTTGTGTTTAGCATCAGTAGTACTACTGCACTGGCAAGTCCTGATTTGTTATATTGTTCCTCAATAGGGAAAATGTTAAATGTATTCACCAACTTGGTCACTAGTGTGGCTTCCTCTAACTTTGATAGAAATTCCCATGTTTATTTACTAATAATCTAACTAATTAAAAGCACTGTAAATCCATGATATAATGATAAAGGACCTTTAGAGGAATCTAGTTTTAAAGCTGTGTGTGAGGATTTCTCCTTGTATTTCCCATTTGTGCATGTGCTTAGAAGTTCTTTACTCCAGTCACCTCTGATATGTCCTTTTTAGTGTAGAAAGCTCATGAGAAACAACTTCTGTTAGGTCTTCTGTTTGTTTGAGGCATTTTTTTTGGGGGGAGGGGGCTTTGGATGCATGGGGAATGGGGTCTCCCTTTTTCCTTCCTTTCAATCTGAACCTCTGTGCTTGACTTTAGATTTGGAGGTAGAAAAAAAAATCTATTTTGTATTTAAGATGAGACCTAAAGTCATCTTTCCTTTAAAAACATAGGGCCAACCTTAAACAAATTTATATGAGGGCTTTCTTTTCACTTCTGTTTTCCTTTCTTTGTCAAAGGAAAGCATAAGGGGTGACATATCTACTCCACGCAGTAGATGCTTGGTATCGGGGATTCATTTATCATGAAGGCACAACATAACAAGATCCTGAGGCTGAGCCCGAAAGTCAGAGAATTTGATCAGGAAAGATGATGCACATTTTCAGAAGCCAAAGTATTTTATTATTGGAATGCATCATTCAGGAAATATGATAGATTTTCCATTAGTGGAAGTCTTTGATCAAAACTGTGTATCTTTCTAAAAGAAGAGCTGCCTCAAGAGCAAGTAGCTAAGCCTCATGCAAGAATTATTGAATGAGGGACTTTTGCCTTTCTTTTATGCCAGATGAGTCAGATGTGGTTACCGTAATACCACAAATAGTAGTAGTTATTGTAGAAAAGTGAGATTAGACTTTTGCTACAGAAGTGGCGCTTGAAGAAAATTATTAAAATAGAGCCTTAAAGCAGCTACTACTCATGCTGCTGACATCAGAGAACATGTGTGACGAATGTTATAGTTAACTTCATGCAGACATAAAGTTACCTATAACGATCTCAGAAATGCCTGTGAATGCTGATGGGTGCTTTCGTGAAGGCAGGATGCTGTTAGAAAAAGAATTGCAACAGCTGTTACCTTTGCAGGTTGGAACTGTTGCGCAGGGATGATGTTACTGTGGAATTCTTTAATGGTTAAAATATTTACACAGACTTGGGGGTTCAGGGTTCAACACTTCAGACTGAAAGGACCAAAAGTGTCAGGAGAGAGCTACAGCTGCCGTGTCAACATATATGTTGCATGATATGTTTCATTAACTGATGCTGAGGAGCTGTGGTTGCCAGTGGTCAGAAGCACAGCGGGAGAGAACTACTTGCTGCTGTCCAATAGCCTGGTGATGGGATAGAGGGTGGTCCCAAGGTGATGCCTGGGATGTGCTGCTTGTGAGGTGACAGTGGCCTCACAAGTGGCCCACAGTGGTGGTACCCCTGCTGAAAAAAAGCTGAATTGCCTGGATTTCAACTAGGTAGAACTCTGCTATCACATGAAGCCTGTTACAGGCTATAGTCACAGCATCATCTTCACCCCTGCTGGATTACAAATGCATTATAACATTGAACCCTGCAGAAGCTTAATGCTGCATAGAACAACTCCCTTTAGCAATTCTAGGTGTCGTCTTGTAAGCTAGCCAAATTACCGAATTAGTTTTGTGGACTTAGATGTCTTATGTACCATAATGTCTTATGTACCATAATGTCTTATGTACCATAATGTCTTATGTACCATAATGTCTTATGTATCATTGTAGTCTTTCCATTCTTCAGTTTGTGTTAGTGTGTGATTAACAAAATCAGGTTCAACAGAGCCAACTGTTGTCAGAAATGAGGCTATTTTCAAATTGTTGGGGTTTTTTATAGGCATTCTCCTGTCTTCCAGACACAAGATATGCTTTATGTACATGTATTTCCAGTTGTTTTACATGCTTTCAGAGGTGGTCTAGAGTTAGAGGATTTTTTTCTTCTCTGGGTAGTACTTCCTTTCATTCCTGGAGCTATGTAATGGTCACTGATCAATGAGATCTTACTAATCTTGGTGGGTTTTGCTTTTTGGTTTTGAGGTTTGGTTTTGGTGTGGTTTTTGTTTTCTGTATCTGACTTGTGCATAGACAGCTGAAACCAGCAAAGTTCTTCAATGCTCAACCCACTTTTGTCTTTCTGGGAAACTTGGGCTTTAGAGATAAAGTCCCCTAAGGCATAAGAAGTACCAATTTTGGTATATGATAGGCCTTTCCTTTAGCCTTATCCCATGATTTGACCTTGTTTAATGAATAGCTGTGGGTCAGTTTTCCAAGCAGAGCTATCACTTATGCCTCATCTCTTTAGTTTCACTTTTACAGCCTCAGTTGTTAGATAGTAGATATTAGAGAAATTACCAGGTGATAATTTTGTTTGTAATAATTGTTCTGTTCTCTAGGGGAGTACATCTCTTCCATTCTGAGAAAGTTGGAGCCTTTTTTACCTTGTGTATTACTTTATTGTGAAAGTCTGTTACTGTAAATGTGGCCACGTTATCAACTTTTATCAACAAATGTCTGGTATTCCTGCTTCTGATAGGTGGAGCCATTGTGTGTTCATTAACTGCTATTGCTATGTGATGTGGGAGGAAGGAGAGAAAGGGAGATATAAAAAGAATCTGCATAGGATAATTTTCCTTTGGGAGCTGGGGAATGATTTTCTTTCCTTGCAGTAGCAGGTTTTTGAAAGCCTGAAAAAGGTGATTTGCTTCTAGATACTTTCTGCAGGCAAAGCATGAGCATAAAATGATCTTGACACCAGTACGAAACACAGCGGTTCTGCAGGTGTCATTGCCCCTTTCTTCTGTAGTCTAACATGTGCTTAGTGTGTCACAGGCACCTTTGAGGTTGAATTCTTTTACGGCCCATGAGACCAAGCTGCAGGTCTGAAATAAACCTGTAATTTTTCTTCCTTGTGTGTTGAGCTTTGCAACAAGCTATGCTATCTCCTCATTATTAGATATGCCATGTTTTGATATTCCTCCTTTGTATGAACTTTTGTGTTCTGTTCTTCAATGCTTAAAAAAAGTTATATGCTTCAGAGCTGAACACCTGAGTTATAATGCTGCTTCCAAGCAAGAAGGGTAAAATAAAACTAATATTTGAGTACTGTGATTTTATTGGTTTTTTTAAGTAGTTAGTGTTACCTTGAAGCTTTGCATAGAGCTTTCAAGGGCACTCCGAATTTAACATGGAAATGTGGGGAAATCATGTGTATCCACAGAAATACTATCCTATCTCTTCTGTGGAAGCTCTACCCATATTTCAGGTATTGCTCTGGCCATTTCAGCATTACTTTTGAAAATTCTGAAGTGGGATGTGTTATTTTATGACTTAGCTTATATCTAGTACTTGCCTAACAGGATTTTATCAATGTGAATATCTCTGAAAACAAGATATGATTTGTTTTTAATGGTCACAAATTAGTAACTTTCCCCCCTAAAGAAAACCACTTCAATATTAATTATTCACACTGAGATCCAAATGTTTTTGTGACCCTAATCTTTCACTATTTTTCTCCATTCTCCTGCCTGCATTCCCCAAGATTTTATTGCCTCCTCACAAGAATATTTACTTTGTGAAAATATCCATAAGAAGCAGGGTTAGAAGTGATAGTCAAGTGATAGGCTTTATTTTGTACCGAGTCATACAATTTAGGTTTCAGAGAACATAGGAAAAAAAAAAAAAGCTCAAACCCAAAATGCAATGTAAGTTGACAAAAAGCTGACACTCTAAATACCAGAAAATATTAACATCTATTGTCAAGAAAAATAGAAAGTATGAATCACTCCATCTCCATGACACGTTTCAAAACTGCTATACACAGCACAAATTATAGTGTTTTTGATGGTATTGGGGATAATAGTACTTGAGAGTTCCTCTCTGAGTGCCCAGCATTACTACTAAAAGGTTTCAATTGTCTTGGCTTACACTATAGAGCTGCAGAAAAAAAGATTAAGGTTCTGTGAGGTCATCTTTACTAAAAATAAAAGCCGATAGAGAGTTATTGCTAATAACTTCAATCAAATGAAAACAGTTTCATATTTTGTGTAGCATATTCTTAAAGAAAACCAGAAATTGTATCTACATGGAAAATACTGATTTATTCTCTCACTGCCTTCTGATTATTTCCAGTGTGGCATCCCCTTCTTCACCAGTTATGTCCTACACAATCCTGTATTGTAAGTCTTTCTATTGCCAAGTTCCTAATAGGCAAATCAGGATTGTTTCCTGTGCTCAGCAGTCACAGCAGTTCTAAACAGAGGAGTCAGAAGTATGTCGGGAAAGCCTGAAATATAAAAATATTCCCTGTCTGAAAAGCTTACAAGGAATTGTCCTCTTTTAGAAAGGCCATCACCTTCGACTTTCTTGCATTGCCCTTAACTGGTGGTCCTTTGTGCCTTGAGAAGAAACAGTTTCTCTGAGAACTGTAGGAGATGAAAGTATTTCTCTTAAGTGGCCACTTGTAGGCAGCAGCTTGTTTCTTTTCCAGGGAGAGCTGTGAGAAATGGTAAATATTTTGTCCAGAGCAGTTCTTCATGGAATTTCTGGAACAGAATGTAGTTATTTGCCAATACTGAAGGAAAAACAAACAAACAAAACCCAAAAAACCCAAATCCAACCAAACAAAAAACTCCAAACCCCAAGCCCTAAAGACTTGTGTGGGGAAATCACTGTAACTTTCAGAGAACACTTTCAAAACAGAAGTAAGCACAAGACTTAAAGTTTAAACTATATGGGAGGGGGGGATTTGTTTTGTTTAGCTCATTCGTTTGGCGTTTTTTTTTACCTTTTTTAGCTGAAGGACCCAACTGCAGTTCCTTTTAACTCCAAAGTAATCATTGGCTTTATGTCTAAATCCAGCTGTAGTAGAAGCAAAAGCACTGTAACATTAATCATTATTTGGTTTATTATTCATGTGTAAAAAATGTAATTCCTGCTTTTAATGTTGAATTTTACTTTAAGTGCAGGGGTGCCCCTCTTGCCTGTGCAATGAAAAGCTTGATAGAAGAACCTCTGAGAAAGGGTGGTTGCAAAATCCATGTGGTTACTGAATATTGAAATGGAGCACATAGCAAGAGGAAGAAGAGAGTATAAAACATTGTAAGGCCCATTATTAATATATTCACCTACCTGGAAAGAAAATAAATTAATTGTAAATCAGAAGAGAGAACCTAGATACTTACATAGAATCTATGTAAGAGATTCTTACATACTTAGAATCTATGTAAGGCAAATTTACGTAGATTGGCTGATGCACAATATGCATCTTTAAGTGTGGAAAGGTCATTGTAAAAGCTTTTTCTGAACAGGTCTGTTTTCTGTGTCTCTGGGGTTAACTGCAGTATCAAAAAAATACAAAGTCTTTTAATTATGTACTGTTTAGGTTGTCTTCATCATTACAATGTCCCAATTGCCTCCAGCAGTTCATTAAGGAATGCAAATAGTGCACAACTTGTAGTTTGTTTTTTTTGACCCTGCACATATAAAGTAGCTGAAAAGGATGGCAAGAAGCTGATTCAGTTTTACATTTTCACCAGCAGGACTGTATCCCTTTTATCCTCTCCCTGATGCCTGTACAGAATTCTAGGAGTCAAGGGACCTCCAAGTGCCATTAAAGACAGAATTACAAAGAGCCCAGCTGAATGTGCAATTACTACAAAGCCTTTTTTTTCTTAAACTAGTTAACTTGAAGGCATTTGGTGTGAATATGATTAAAGGAGAATGGGAGGCAATACAATTCTTCTTTACTTTTAGAAATTGACGTCTGATGAGAGCTTAGTTTTGTCCAGTAAGATCTACTTCTCTTCTTCAGTGAAAGAACAGAGGATGATGCTACAATTAAATCCAAAGACAGTAAAAAGGTAAATGGCAGTTGTGTTTGAGAAGGAAAGATGCGTGTTGGATATGATTATGCAGTATGGTAGAATAACTTCCCAAGATAAATTCTGCGGTTGGAGAGAGGTGAATGACGTAGGTTGGAAATTATGGTTGAAATTATGGAGCCTGGAGCAAGTCAGTGTTGAAAGAACATGTAAGTGGCCTGTCAATGTGGGTCTAATTTTTACCACGACTTGGATATTTTTAAAACTTCTTCTTGACAGAAAACAAGTTTGTGCAAAATGCTTATGTCATCAGCAGTGTGTCGGATGATATAGCCTGAAAATGAAGCTGCTAAGAAATCATCAACTCCAATGCGGTTGTGTCCAGAAGGAAATAATTTGCATTAGAAATTCTGCTGTAGCAGGCTTGGCAGCCCACACTCCCTCTGCTCTGCGTTATCTCATTAACATTATTATTTGGGAGCCAGAGTCAAACACTTATATTGGGTAATAGTTCTGACTACTTGACACAATGTCAGTAAAATGCAATTTTTTCATGTAATTAGAATTTTGACAGGAAAGAGAGGAAGAGGCAGAAAATGAGAAATTAGTTATTTCCTGTGCCTCTGTCATTGCACACATTAAGCTTCACTGGTGCATTTTGCATGATCTCATGGCAGCCCCTTCACAGCAGCCCGATCTGTGTCAGATTTAAAGACAGATGAGTAGAATAAGGGGTGATCACTTAGAAATGTTCCTGGTTGAAACAGTAGACCTTTTAGATTTTCAAAATCACAAGAGGTCCAAGGCAGAATATGGTATCTCTCATCTTGCTTGGAATCTGGGTTTATGACAATAGAAGTTTCAAGTAAATATATCCTAAATCTGGAGGTAAAAATATTCACTCATTAGCCTGGACCCTCTGTAGAATGACAGTGAAGCTTTTTATTATCAAAGGACAGTAAGTGAGAGTAAATTCTAATGAGTATTACAACCATCATAAAGTTTGGTGTGGTTTATTTTTCTTTCTGAAAGAGAGCTTATTGTTCCACTCAAAAAGAAAGATTCATCCTCAAAGTCTTTAATGTGGAGCTCAGATTTCAGGATCAGCGGTCTCTGCATACAAGCAGACATCTGCCACCAGACCTCCATCTGGTACAGATATTTGAGAGACTAATGTCCCTAGGATTAAAAAAGTCAAGTTATCCTGTGTCATCTTGGAAGGAGATATTCATTAAGAACTGATATGTCTGCTTATAACAGTCAAATAAGCTTTTCAGCAAAGTGCATTTATTCAGCACTTCTTACGGCACTATCCAAATTTTGCCATGTGGTTTTTAAAATCAGATTAATTTATTACTACTTTTCCCTCTTGCTGCTCTTTAATACTTTTGTGAGTACATAATTCTGTAAACTCCTGTTACGGTTTATTTGGGCCATTATACATGTTGCAGTCACATCTGAAAGTGAAATTTCCACTGGAATACACACAGTACGCGCACGTGGTAAGGGGAGTCCTTACCTGAAATGTTTGCTTTATAGCTGAACAGAAGTGGGCAAGGAAATGGAAACACACAGAGGTGAAGTTACTTTGGAAGGGTCACAGAACAATTAAGTGGCAGAGCGGAGATTTTTTGTCTTCAGCAAAGTTTCCTGAGATTGATCCAATCATGTGAGATTGAATTCAACAGTGTGGAATCTCTGTTTTAGGTAGAGATCTGCTAAAGCGAAACAAGATTGCACAGAGCAATTTTAAGTAAAAACCTAGTGATTTCCCTCTCTTGGTTTCTCTGTTCCTCCATTTTTCTTTACAGGACTCACATATTGCTTCTATATATGAAATTGCTTATTTGGAGAGTTTGTATAGAATCATAGAATAGTTAGGGTTGGAAAGGACCTTAAGATCATCCAGTTCCAACCCCCCTGCCATGGGCAGGGACACCCCACACTAAACCATGTCACCCAAGGCCTCATCCAACCTGACCTTGAACAAAGCCAAGGATGGAGCATTCACAGCCTCCCTGGGCAACCCATTCCAGTGCCTCACCACCCTCTCAGTAAAGAATTTCTTCCTTATATCCAATCTAAACTTCCCCTGTTTAAGTTTGAACCCGTTACCCCTTGTCCTGTCACTACAGTCCCTGATGAATAGTCCCTCCCCAGCATCCTTGTAGGCCCCCTTCAGATACTGGAAGGCTGCTATGAGGTCTCCACGCAGCCTTCTCTTCTCCAGGCTGAACAGCCCCAACTTTCTCAGCCTGTCTTCATACGGGAGGTTACAAAGTTATTATGATAGGCTGCTTCTGATTCCTGACCTGCACATTCTGAGATTTAAATTAATTAGTGATAAACCCATGATACCGCTGCCTTCTTATTTTTCATCTAAGATCAGCGAATTTGTTATAGAAGCTTGCCCTGTTCTTTCCTCCAATGCTTTTGGAAAAGCTCATACTAAATTATTAGTGATATTATAGCATGCTGCTTTATGTGCTCTCCCTGCAAGTTTGAGACTGACTAAACCACCCACTTAATTTGTTTATTTCAGTGGAAGTTGAAACTGAATTTTGATAGCTAGTAATTTGGTCAATATTGAGTCTTGCTAATGATTTATAGCTTTAAGTGTATGTTTTGCTCTTTGGGTTAATGCTGCAATCAATATGTGTGAACTTGTCCATTATCTATTTGTATTGTATTATTCAAACTTAAATGCTGGGATCTATTTGATAATCTAAGCAGAATTCAGTAACAGCAATGTTCATTAATCTCCTTTTCCTATCTCATATCACTCTCTTTTAATCTGATAGTCTGATTCACCATCTTTCTGTCCCATTTTAAGTCTCTGACAGCACACTGTTTAGACAGTATCATGGCATTTTCTACAGATGACGACAGAATGATAGAAAGGTGGGGTTTTTTTGGTGTCTCATGTTAACAGATGTGTATTGCTAGATAGTAATCAGGTTAAATTAGAATGAAATGAAATAAATCTCAGCTTGAAAGGATTGTGTCCCATTGGAACTGCTATTATAACAGAAACAGGAGGTGAAGCTTGAGTTGAAAAGTCCCTATTAACATAGTTTGTGCCAACCAAAAGCACAGCATTTCATCTGTCAACTGACAGCAGCCCAGACTCATTTCTGAAACCAAGCTGCTTTTCTAGTTAGTCATACTTTTTCAGGAAAACATGCATTTGGACATACATTGGGAAAAACATCATGCTCAAGATTGCAATGAATCCAGACACAGTCCTAACATACTTATCCTCTCACTCTATATCCATCAAATCTTAAAGTATGGACACAATTATTCAGGCAATGACTACAGACTTCTACTACTCAGAAAGCAATGCAGTATTCAAATGACAGCATTCCCCAAATTCTCAGACCCTATTCTTCCATAATGATGCTTCAACAAAATGTGGAAAAAAGTGAAGTTCAAGAGGTGTTATGCTTCTTTTCAATGACTAGCTAAAACTTGGCCTTATGTAGGTCACTTGTTAAAAGATTAACCTTATACTGATGGAAAAAGCTGGGGGGGGAATTAAATCTTATTTTTCTGGGTTGTTACAAAGTTTGCTAGTAAATTTTGTTTGGTTTGTTATATTAATAGTGGGGAAAAATATTGGAAAAAGAATAAAATTAAGAAATCTACACCTTTTGAATAATAAACAAGTATATAAACCAAGCTGGACTGGATATCTAGTGAAACATCAAGCATATGGTGACATTTTCTGCTACTGGTTATTCTATAAAACAGGGAACTGTAGAGAAGCAGTCATATCACAGTTCTCAAAAAGAGGGACGGTGTCTTTCTCTTGTATTAGAATGGGGATCTCACAAGTGTCACATTGGTACTCCTAAAAGTCCTCCATGGAACTTTTCTTACAGATTCCACTTTTCACACAATGAATCATGCATTTCAAATAACTGGATTCTCCTCTGTGTATGGAGGTTATTGAAGAATTCTTTGGAATCTCTGTGAGGTATAAAATATCTATGTACAGCCTACATTTGCATGAGGAATATAGTGCAAGAGAGAAAAATAACTAATGCATGCTCACGGCAATTGGCAACTTATTTTTTCTAGGTGTTGCTAAAAGTATTTATGTGTGTGTGTTGATAGTACAGCAAAATCTGTTACTGAAAATGGCTATCTCCTGCACCAGTGTTATCAAAGGATCTAGAAGGCTCTCTTTGCTTTCTGTTACAAAGCTCCATCTTTTTTGCATGTGTATTATGCATCTAAGAAATTTTACTTCTTTTTTTTATTATCATTAATTTAATTCAGTACTTTCAGTTAGAAAGTGACGCAAATTAGCAGGTATTTGCACCACAGGCAGAACAAAGCATCTGCACAGCTCTATGGAAACCCCACAAAGGATTCCTGAAACTTCATAGCATCGTACTAACATCAGTACGGGATCCAACAGATATAACTGACAGCTCTGTAATTTCGCCTTCCAACATAATATTCTTGGAATCTCATAAAAATGCAAAATGAAATCTTGCTAACAAATCTACAGTTTTACATGTAGTTATATTCTCCAAACTTACCAATAAGGATTTCTTCTCAAGGAAGATTTAAAAGTGGATGTAAAGAGGGTCAAATCATATTTAGTCTTGATAAATGTCACCAAAAAAAAGGGAAAATTGTTTTTATAAAGTGGATAGATACATTTCAAGTTGTTCTTTGAAACTATTTGTTGTGTCAGGATCAGTGATGTGTAAGTCACTGGAAAATGGGTTGGGGAGTAATTCTTATTCTGATAGAAGTATATTAAAACCCACTAATATTTCATAATAGTAGCATAAGGGAGAAATAATTGACTGTATCTTGTCATATGGGAGTACCTTGCAATCTAACCAGAAATCAAACACAATCATATTAATCTGAGATGTTTATAAGCTGTCAGAAATTAAGTCATAGGAGAATAGTACTAGCTCATAAATCAGTAAATGAGCTCAGATAAATAAATTGGTGAGATTTTGTAAATGCAGTGAAGTGCTTTTGTTCTCTTCCTTGTCTTTCACTTACCCACTCTCCTTTTAAGATTGTTCTTCCATTGGTTCAATGTTTAGAAAGAGGAATATATAAAATGTAGGATTTATGAGAGCTTCTGACATTTATGGTATTTTTGGTTAACACCTTTATTAAACTTGTCTGAAAAATAATTCATTATTTCAGTTTTTCTTTGTAGTTCTCTAAAAAGCTGCCATGGTCATCAAAAAGATCAGGGCATGTAATAAAAGCCACACAGCCAGTAGTAGAACATACTGTCATATAGCCATTAAGACTGTTCTAAGAGCCAAAATGTGGGAACTAAAAGTATTTTTAATGACTTGAAATTGTTTGAAGTGCTTTCTGAGTTGAAGGGTGCTGATTTATTTATGTAGTGTACTTACCTAAATTAATTTGGATAGAACTACTTTGGTTTTAATCCTCTTACAGTGAAATTTATGTTAATATTTTTAGATAGCACATCATTTTGTCTGAAGGGTAGAGTTAAATAATACTGGGCTGAGTATTGTCATTAAATAAGAAAATGTGTCCAAAAAAGCATTAAGGAGTGCAATCTTACGTGGATTATAGTAATAATTTTTGGAAGTGACCTTGCAGGGAAAGCAAAATTTCAGTAGTATCATCCCTTTTTTTCTCCTTTTAATTAGTCTTTTAGCACAGCAACTCTCAGTAACACAAGTACATCAGCAGCTATTTTAAGTCATTTTGTATCATATATCTATGACTTAATGTATTGTTCCTTCTTCCTATTTTCTTTAACATGCTTATTGAAAGGAAGTGTATTAACCCTTTGGGACATATTGTATGTGTTGTAATAAGCAAGTTAAAGGCCTGAATGTTTTTGATTCTGCTGGTTTTTTCTGCTGGGTTTTTTAAAAAAGCCATTTTTATCTTTGTTGTACTTACTGCATGGCTTCTTTTGGGAAATTTGGTAGTCTAGTGTCTAAGTTGCTTCTTCATTGCCCATCACTGTGATGAAACTTATCCTCATCAGTGAGAGTAGCTCTGATCAAGACTTTTTCCTGCTATACTTCACAGCTCTCCCAGAGCAATTTCCCCCAGCTCCCACCTGCCTCTTATTTGCTGTGTGACTGAAAACCCTTTTTCCTTCATTCCTTCTGAGCACTGCCTCATTTCTGCTGCATGTATTCATTAGCTAGAACTTTGTTGGTTGCAGTCACTGGAACATCTGAATATCCTTGATGATCATCTGTCACCTTCACTGACATGTTTACTTACCAGTAGATAACGGCTTTCCCTTGTACATACGCTTGTTTTCCTAAGTCTGGCTTTAGTAAAACAGAGCAACACACTGATTTATACAGAGATCAAAAACATGTTTGTTTCTATTGACTCTTGATTACAATTTCTCCACTGCCAAACTGACATTTTGTTCTCTTGGCAAAAAATAGCTGTATTATGCGGCATGGGCAGGCTGGCAGGGGCGATACTGTTGTGGGTGTCTGTTACAGGCCACCAGATCAGGGTGAGGAAGTTGACGAGGCCTTCTACAGGCAGCTGAGAGCGGCCTCACAGTCACAGGACGTGGTCGTCGTGGGGGATTTTAATTTCCCTGATGTTTGCTGGAAGGACTACTCAGCAACCCAGCCACAGTCCAGGAGGTTCCTCCAGTGTATGGATGATAACTTCGTCATGCAAATGGTGGATCAGCCAACCAGGAGAGGAGCGCTGCTGGATCTCATCCTCACTAACAAGGAGGGTCTGGTCGAAGCAGTAAAGGTTGAGGGCTGCCTTGGTTGCAGCGACCACGAGATGGTGGAATTCAGGATCCTGTGTGGTAGGACCAGTAGAATAGCAAGTAGAATTGCAACCCTGGACTTCAGCAGGACAAACTTTGGCCTTTTCAAGCAATTGCTAGGGGAAGTCCCATGGGCAAGGCTGCTTGAAGGTAAAGGGGCCCAAGATAGTTGGTTGACATTCAAGAATTGCTTATTCCAAGCTCAAGAGCTGAGCATCCCGACACGTAGGAAGTCAAGGAAGAGGGCCAGGAGACCTGCGTGGCTGAATAAGGAACTGCTGGGTATGCTCAAGTGGAAGAGCAGAGTTTATAGGTCATGGAAGGAGGGGCTGGCCACTCGGGAGGAATATAAGGCTGCTGCTAGAGGATGTAGGAAGGCAGCTAGGATGGCTAAGGCCTCCTTAGAATTAAATCTGGCCAGAGGGGTCAAGGACAACAGAAAGAGCTTTTTCAAATACATAGCTGATAAAACTAACACCAGAGGCAAGGTTGGCCCACTGGTGAATGGGATGGGTGCCCTGGTGACAGAAGATACAGAGATGGCAGAGTTATTGAATGCCTTCTTTGTCTCAGTCTACTCTGCCGGAGGCAGTCCTGAAGAGCCCTGTACTCCTGAGACCTCAGATGAAGTCAGGTCACTGGAGCGGTTTGCCTTAGTCCATGAGGAATGGGTTAGGGACCAGTTGAGCAATCTGGACATCCATAAATCCATGGGTCCAGATGGGATGCGCCCGCGGGTGCTGAGGGAACTGGCGGAAGTCATTGCTAGACCACTCTCCATCATCTTTACCAAGTCTTGGGAAACGGGACAGGTGCCTGAGGACTGGAGGAAAGCAAATGTCACTCCAGTCTTCAAAAAGGGCAAGAAGGAGGACCCGGGTAACTATAGACCGGTCAGCCTCACCTCCATCCCTGGGAAAGTGATGGAACACCTTATCCTTGATGCCATCTTAAGGCATGTCAAGGATAAGAGGGTTATGAGGGGCAGTCAACATGGCTTTACCAAGGGGAAGTCATGCTTGACCAACCTCCTAGCCTTTTATGAGGAAATAACATTGTGGATGGATGATGGCAGAGCGGTGGATGTGGTCTACCTTGACTTCAGCAAAGCATTTGACACAGTCTCCCACAACATCCTCATAGCTAAATTGAGGAAGTGTGGCCTGGATGATCAGGTAGTGAGGTGGACTGCGAACTGGCTGAAGGACAGAAGCCAGAGAGTTGTAGTCTATGGGGCGGAGTCCAGTTGGAGGCCTGTATCTAGTGGAGTGCCTCAAGGGTCAGTATTGGGACCAGTATTATTTAATATATTCATCAATGATTTAGATGAGGGAATTGAGTGTACTGTCAGCAAGTTTGCTGATGACACTGAGCTGGGAGGAGTGGCTGACACGCCAGAAGGCTGTGCTGCCATCCAGCGGGAC
The DNA here is from genome assembly GCF_963264785.1 of Psittacula echo. NCBI lineage: Eukaryota > Metazoa > Chordata > Aves > Psittaciformes > Psittacidae > Psittacula > Psittacula echo. The sequence continues at coordinate 8,613,773 of NC_137743.1, read as the reverse complement.
CTGGACAGGCTGGAGAGTTGGGCAGGGAATAACTTGATGAAATATAACAAGGGAAAGTGTAGAGTCCTGCATCTGGGCAGGAACAACCCCAGGTTCCAGTATAGGTTGGGGAACGACCTGTTAGAGAGTAGTGTAGGGGAGAGGGACCTGGGGGTCCTAGTGGATGGCAGGATGACCATGAGCCAACACTGTGCCCTTGTGGCCAAGAAGGCCAATGGCATCCTGGGGTGTATTAGAAGGGGGGTGGTCAGTAGGTCGAGAGAGGTCCTCCTTCCCCTCTACTCTGCCCTGGTGAGACCGCATCTGGAATATTGTGTCCAGTTCTGGGCCCCTCAGTTCAAGAAGGACAGGGACCTGCTGGAGAGAGTCCAGCGCAGGGCGACAAAGATGATTAAGGGAGTGGAGCATCTCCCTTATGAGGAAAGGCTGAGGGAGCTGGGTCTCTATAGTTTGGAGAAGAGGAGACTGCGGGGGGACCTTATTAGTGTATATAAATATATAAAGGGGGAGTGTCATGAGGATGGAGCCAGGCTCTTCTCAATGGCAAACAATGATAAGACAAGGGGTAATGGGTACAAACTGGAACACAAGAGGTTCCACTTAAACTTGAGAAGAAACTTCTTCTCAGTGAGGGTGACAGAACACTGGAACAGGCTGCCCAGGGGGGTTGTGGAGTCTCCTTCTCTGGAGACATTCGAAACCCGCCTGGACACATTCCTGTGTAACCTTATCTAGGTGTTCCTGCTCTGGCAGGGGGATTGGACTAGATGATCTTTTGAGGTCCCTTCCAATCTCTAACATACTGTGATACTGTGATACTGTGATATTGGTTGTCAAAGTCCCTGGGAACTGGAGAAATGCTGTGGCACAAAAATTTTGCCAACAGAAAATCCTGATGCCGGGTAACAGTTTTATCATTTCTCTTTTGTGATCTAGAAAGTGCAGGCAGAAATATACCTTATATCAATATATATATATATGCATGCAGTATATAGATAGCATAAATAGAAAGGTCTGAGAGTGTCAACTTCCTATCATTGTGATTGTTTTATTAATCTGGTCTAGCAGTTTGATTTAATTTTTTCCTTTTTCAGAATAATGAGAAAAATAAGATTTTTGGAGCAAATTACTAAAAATCATAGAATCATAGAATAGTTAAGGTTGGAAAGCACCTTAAGATCATGCAGTTTCCAACCCCCTTGCCATGGGCAGACACACCTCACACTAAACCATGTCACTCAAGGCTCTGTCCAACCTGGCCTTGAACACTGCCAGGGATGGAGCATTCACAACCTCCCTGGGCAACCCATTCCAGTGCCTCACCACCCTCTCAGTAAAGAATTTCTTCCTTATATCCAATCTAAACTTCCCCTGTTTTGGTTTTAACCTCTTACTCCTTGTCCTGTCACTACAGTCCCCGATGAAGAGTCTATCCCCAGCATCCTTGTAGATTTCTTCTCATCAAAAAAGGAAAAATTTGACATTTCTTCTTTTTGGAGTAATGCACATAGATTCCTGAACTATTAAGGGGAGGAACATGAATTAACTTTTTAGTTTTCTGAATACTTCCCTAGCTTATAGGGAAACTTGATTTCTTAAAATGTCCCGAAAAATAACCGTACTTCAGTTGGATGACATTGTGGAAGATTTTATGATTTCAGAAACCATTTCTACATTTTTCTGTTCTAGCATGTCCCAGGCCAATAAAAACTTAGCCTTACAGTTCTTATTTCACTCATAACTGAAGGATATTATGGCAAGCTGTGCCTAATTTATTTTCCTACTTAAATGTGTCTGGCTTATGCAATCTCTGCCAAAACAGCAGTACCTAAGAACCTGTTTCTGATTGCAGGAGAGTAAGGCAATGCTACAGTGCTCTGGAAGCATAGTGCTTTGTACCTTTCTATGAGCAAGTAGTGAAAGGAGTTACTTCTGCATTCTGGCTTTCTTCACTGGTAGAGTTGAGGGTTTTTTAGATCAAGGAAGATAAAGATCTGATGTTAAAAGAAACACCCAGAAACCACCACCACCAACAAAAAACTCCCACTAAACCAACCCTCTCTAGCAGAGAAATCCTGGAACCCACCTAGTCTTCCAGAGAACTTGGATAAAATAGTTAAGAGGTTGAAGAAATATATCCTGCTTACATAAATATTAACTCACCAGCCTCGTAATCACATACTCTGTTGGAAAATAAAGATTTTGCAGAAAATCAGTGCATTTTATTAAACTAACTAATATATTTCCAAGATAGAAACCAGGCCAGCTTCAGCAAAGAACTCTCATTCAGAAATGGCAGTCTTCAGGTTAAGTACAGGTTGTAAACAATATGTCTTAGTTTGAGTAGTATAATTAACATAAACGGTTAGTTTGAGAGAAACTGGCTCTTGTGAGCAGGGAGACATGCTAGCAAAGGAATATGTAGTTTGGTGTTCCTAGCGGGTTAGTGGCAGTGCTGGCTTACAATATTTTCAGTCCTCTGCTTCAGGCCCCTATCACTTCTACCTTTTACCTCTGCACTTTTGTTTGTGTCCCCCCACATTTGCTTGAATAACCACTCTTAAATGAATCAAGGAAGCTAGCTAACTCAAAAACATCTCAACTTGCTTTTGTTTCCCTTGGTTATCATTAAGGTAGGTAATTTCAGCAGTCCGGCTCTCAGGATATGACTACTACCTAGCAGATCTGTGTATTGCAATGCAGAGATGAGAAGGTAATGCCAATTCCCAGCCCAAGAGCTGAGTGGTTAGTTGACATGGAATGTTAAAGGAGACACTGTGCTCTAAAATGGATAGATAAAGTCTGTGGGGTTTTTGTATGAAATAATTTGCAGTAATTTTTACAGTGAAGTACCACTAGCACACATGGGATGGCACAGCACATGTTGCAGCAGGAAATATCCTTTAGCCTTCAAACTAAATTCCAGCACTGACATTAAAGAGATTTTTTCAAAGGTATCCTAAGGAACCTAGGGCCTGAATAATTTGACAGGGGAGAAAGGAGCTGGAGCTCAGGTGCAGTAAACCAGAAGTCTCTGTAAGGAATAAAAACATTGAAATTAACTTGGCTTAATGGCCTTACTTGTGTGCTATTTGAGATATTCAGTATATCTGCTGCTCATTATAAGAGCTCTTCCATAAAGGAAAGCAAGCTAAAAGGCCTCATAATTGCTGTGTACTGTTACCATAGCGGGCTTTATAAATGAAGGGAAGATTTGCTAATACACAACATTTTCATTTGCATCTGTTGTAGAGGTAGGAGAAAGGGAAGCTAAAACTCCCAATGCAAGAAAAGCAACAGCAAATCTGAAGAGCAGTCATTCCTCAGTCATCCCTTTTCATAAACACACATAACTAAGGTGTAGCCAAGTTGATGGAGTAGGTTTTAAATGTCTACAAGAAAACTTGCTAATAATAAAGTACTTTGTTTCAGTTTTATATTCAGTGGCTTAGTGGTTGTGTTTTGGTTGTGCTTTAATTTTTCTTGTGGTTCCATTTAAGGTAATAATTAAGGAAATCTCGATGCTGGCTATCACTTCTCTTCTGTGCTTTATTATTACGAGTGATCTTTTTTCCCCTTTTCTTTCCTTTTAGCTAGAAACCCTGACCTCGTGTCATTTGTTCAGTCCCATGTGTGTTACTGCACATAGGGCTGGCCACAGCAGGGACTGAATTCCTGCAGGAGTCAGCCTGCCAAAGCACAGATGTTTTGTTATTACAGAAATTGTCAGATGGAGGTGCTAATACCAGAGACAAGGTTGGAGACAGGGTTCTACTTTGTAAAAGAAGCCCCAAAACCCTCTAGCCGAAGGTGAGGAGCATATGCTGGCAGCTCTTATTGGACGGAACTGCTAGCACTTCCCAGACAGCTTCTGTGGCTTCAGAGGGAAAAGCAGGGAGTTTGGTTTGCATCTGCCTTGCATTCACTTGCCAGTAATTTTATTCCTCTCTGTTCCCATGAGGAATGTGGTCTTTTCTCTATAAGCGCCTTTTCTTTTCTGATTGTGTAAGCTCTGATGCTAAGGGCACAGTTCAGCCTCTGAAGATAGGTCATAGCAAACATCACTTACTGTTTAACTTTGAGCAAACTGGCAAACTCCTCTCATGACACAAATATTTTATTTAGAGTACAAAAGCAGATAGGAAAGCAAACCTAAATAACCTTTAATACTTAACCAAAGGTGAATGGCAGACCATCTATAATAAGCACTTTCATTTAGTCTGTCAAAATCCAAGCTGTTGGGACATTTCTCTTTCCTTGTCACTGATTTCAGTTAAAGGCTCCCATCTAGGAAGCTGCTTGAAGGAAGAAGGGACACAGTTCCTCTGCAGGATACACATTGATTTGTTTACAAGTATTCTCTAACATATATGTTCACAGGTGAAGCTTATTAATATTTCCTACTATAGCATCAGTTGTTTCCAACTTTTAAACTTGTACTAAGTGGATTTATATATTTAATTCCATTCAGAATTTTAGACATTTGACATAGTTGTTGAACCTGTTATTGTCCTTCGTTCCGAAAAATAACTTTAATGATAACCTGTTCACTTCTAAGAAAAGGTTTACTGTAAAGAATAGACTTGCTATAACCTGAGTTTGTGCATTTTTCCCAGCATGTTACCTACTCACTTAACATTCAATACCAAATGCAACTATAAATTATCCTGTAAGATCTACAGATACAAGGAACATTTGAAAGTTTCTTACATTAGTGCATTTTAAACTTTACTGACTATTTTATATGGTCAATGAAGCAGGTAGTGCACCTCTGTGTTTTATTAATTGCAGGGTAGTAATCTGCATATAGGAATAAAGGAGATATATAGCTAGTGGCTTCTATGTGACAGTAAGATAACTTACCATGATGCTTCTGTATTGTTTCATCCAGGAATCCTTCAGAAGAAATGGTCAAGATCTGGTTTTGTTTGGTTTGGGTTTTTTTTTTACTTTGAGATCTTGTGAAAAACTCCTTAAAGGGAAGATAGAGATCTTAATGCATAAATTTTGTTGAATGACTGACGAACTTGAAACTTCATTTCAAAAAGCACTGGGCTTTGTTTAACTCTGTATTTTTAGTATCCAGAGTTACTGAAGCAGACTTTACTTAATTAATAACTATAGGATGTGAGGCAGTTCCAGTGCTGCTTTTTCTATTAACATGCAATTTCCGTTAGGAAATGATTAAACTGAGGGGTGAGGGGGAGGGGATGAGGCATGGCCGCTGAGAATAAATGTGGTACCACTGTGCATTGCCAAATTCATTTGAATGAGTTAACAAACATGGCTTGTAAATTGAGTAAGTTTAATTCTATAACTCACACAACACGTTATGTAGGAATAACAAAAGCAGAAGACTACTTAAACTGAATATGGACTAAGATTAGGAAAGCCAAGAGATCATTTCTAAATGTTCATTAAAATAGTGTTCTAATATGAAAATCCACGTGGTAGTTTATCGCTATCAAGGCCATATTTACATAAGATAGAGACATATTTCAACTTCACTTTTGTCAATGTAATCTCTATTGCTTCCATTTAATTTGTTTTGTCATTGAAAGTAGCATCTGAAATGCTCTGACTGTTAACAGTTTCCTAAGGTTTGGGCTAGACATGAAAAAGTTACTTTTGTTTGGAACTGAAAATTACCATGGAAGTCTGTGGCTGTTGCCTGAAAGTTGCATTAAAACCAGGGGCTGAATCTTTCCAAATATTTTCCACATGGATGAAGAACAATACTAATATTTGATGCTATAAATACTTAAGTCATAGTTTTCCCCATTAAATTCAGTATACTAATAATTAGAATCTGTGTTTTAAATGCTCTAATTTCAGGAGGTTATCACTTATTTATAGGGAGGTTTTGTAGTAAAGTAATTCAATTAATTGTAGGGCCTCTTAATTGAAATTTCTTTTCAGTTGCTATCTGTTTAGATTACTGCTGAAGTAGCAGTGTTTCATGTTAGAACACCTGAGACACTAAAATATTCTTTTTTCTCAAATATTATAGAGCCTACCTTTATTCCTATAGCTAATGTGTACGTATATTTGGCTGGGAAACAACCATAATTCCGTTCCTACAAAAACACTATTGAATGTGTACGGTGAGTTTTCCACAGATACTGCGTATTTCCTGTGTTGTTTGCACATTTGGTAAATGATTCCTGAAACCAGAGGAGCTACGATTAGGCAGCTGTCAGAGTTAAAACTTAACAACATAACAATCTCACATTTGCTGCAATAATTAATTGAATGGTAGTGCATTTTTCATCTGAAAAAACACCACATACATAAGTTACCTGCATGGTAACATAGGGCTGTTAGCTCCCCACCTATAGTATCGTGTATGTGGCTTAAACTGCAGAATGAGTTTCACTGTAGTCTCACTGTCGTTTAACATGTGCTTATTAAAGAATTAGCCCCACTTCAGGTTATTATTTATTAGACATGGTCAGTGTCCGTGTTCAGAGTCTGTAGTATCATAGGTTCATCATTTATGTGGATACCAGTTTAAAACATTTGTCGTTTAATTTTGGCTGTGTATAAGCATCTATTCATTTGTGTACCTGAAATTATTTCTTGTTCTTGATTAACATGTGCTAGTGAGCTCATCTGACCATGTCTTGTTATTAAGCTTCTTTATTAAAGTCACCTTTTAATTTCCTGAGTTAATTAAAGATTTGTGTTACTTTTGCAGTCTCCATAGTTGTGTGATGGCAAGTATAGTACCTTTTAGTCTCTTGGTTTCTTGTAATTTATCACACTGTCAACGAAGCTGTTGAGCTTTTACTTCGTATTTAAGTATTAGCAATGAGTGACTGAAACAAATGATTTTTTAATAGCTAACATATATTTGTAAATGATATTAAAGTGCTATCTTTAATTTGTGCAGAACATAGCAATTGGATGAAAAGCAGTATTTCGTCATTTTGGTTTTTGTCATGGATGCAGTATAATGAAGGTGTCAGTGGAGTAGAGGTGGAGAATTGTATCCCTTGACCTTCTGGTCATGCTCTTTTTGATGCAGCCCAGCATGTGGTTGGATTTCTGGGCTGCAAGTGTATGCTGCCAGATCATGTTGAACTTCCATCTGCAGCTGTAGTGATAGGACAAGGGATAATGGATTCAAACTTAAACAGGGGAGGTTTAGGTTGGATATAAGGAAGAAGTTCTTCATTATGAGGGTGCTGAGGCTCTGGCACAGGGTGCCCAGAGAAGCTGTGGCTGCCTCATCCCTGGCAGTGTTCAAGGTTAGGTTGGGTGGGGTTTGGAGCAACCTGCTCTAGTGGAAGGTGACCCTGCCTATGGCAGGGGGCTGGAACTGGATGACCTTAAGGTTCTTTCTAACCCAAACCATTCTATGATTGATGTCAACCAAGAAAAACTAAATTTTTTATTAGGAAAAAAATTCACAATTTTTATTTTGCTACCTGCACTACATACTTGTGATTATCTGCTTGCACATGTAAATTAAATGATTGGAAGAAAACCTGTCTGATTTATACTGCAGTAGGCATTGTCATGAGATTGAATGCAGAGACAGGAAATCTACATGCAGTGACAGAAAGGACTTTCACCATTCAGAAATACTAAACCAAACATACCTAAAAGCATGCCATCCTGTGCTTTCATACCTGCAAAACTTTCTTAAAAGCTGCCCAAAACAATGTCATAGGCAGGTCTAAAACCTGTAAAGCACTTCACCATTATTCATAACCAGTGTTCATTTTCTTACAGGTTATCACACTGGTACAACATCAAGTGGTTGAGTGATGTTAAGTTCAATGTGGCAGATACAGTTCAATCATTTGTTTCAATTTGGGAAGCTGGAATTAGATTGTAATTAGCTGCATCAGTTCATTCTGTTTTCTTACTCTGACCTGACCACTACGGCAGAATATGAATTGCATGACTGCAGTTTTCAGAATGAGCTATCTGCCAACTCTTTGATTTTTAGTATTGATTATGAATAATTTAAAATATATGTCTTAAAGACCACAAACCATATCTTATGAAGACACTGAAAGGTCTATAGATAGTTTAGGGGCTTTATGAATCAACATTTAAGATTCTGTATTTTCTGTTCAATATACTGAAAAGCACTTTAATGAAATAATAAACGTTGTTCTGTTGCTGAATGCTTCACAGCAGATATATAACTATTGAATATATGGCTATAATTCTATATATCAAATAAATTCCATTAAAATAAGAGCATTTAAGAACTTTGGAGGTAGTTTCATACAGCTTTTTAAAATTTGGGATATTTTGAGGTTTTAGGGAAATTATGAATTTAGGAAAAAAAATCATATAATGTTTTAGCCTTAGTTCTTCAAAATTCAAAAAACTGAGCATGTAAAAATCTATCCTTAATCACTACATCTTACAGAGGAGATGTTGATGGTGAAGGCATCTGTGCATACTGGAATTTGTAGAACCTTGGTACCATCAAAGCTATAAATATATAGTATAGCTCCCCCCCACCCCCCCTTATTTATCAAATGCAAACCAGACAGTAAAAATGGTCCCTGCATGATGAAATTATAAAATCAGAAAAGGTACAGTCCAGTTTTCGGTCTTCTATTTATGCAATTGAATTGATGGAAGCTAAGGTGCTGGTTTTAGATCTGAAGTATACAAAAGCTGGTATGAGAGGAAAAACTTCACATTTCTTCTCTAAATGACTTCTTTCTCTAAAATGTATAATGTATTTAGAGTGTGTAATTGTGTGGTGTCTGTTAGTGTTATGCCTTCTTCAGCATGACTTACATAAGCCCTGACATTCAAGAATAATGTGGCCTTCCTAAAGTGATATTCATTGAATGTTTTCATCTTTTATATGTGTGTGAGCAAGAGTTTGGGAGGACTGCATTACTCATAAATGAGCTATATATGAGTTATATAGATCACACCAAACAACCATCAATAAAAGCTCTGTAGATTGCTTTGCCATGCATTATGCATATGCCACATGTTTCACAGTAGAAGAAGATAGAAATAAAAAACTGTGGTTCTTGTATTCTTAGATTATAAAACTAATTTCTTAATTTGTATCAGTCTAAATTTGAAATCCTGAAGCAGGTGCTGTGTATCTCGGTGGAAAGCTATGAATCTCCCAGGTCAGGTTATACAGCCCTTTAATTTCCAGCTCCAAGAATCAAGAGATAGCAAGCCTGGAAGTGCTCAGTGGTGTTAAATGAAATATCAAGCATATATATCATGAGAATTCCAGATCTTAAGAACAGAGAAGTGCCTTAGCATTTTGAGTTAGGAACAGGTTTACAAATGTACTTCGATATTTTTTAGGTCCAACTATGTCTCCCAAAGAGTGCGGTTTTTTAAACTATGGATGAGGTGAACAGAGGTGTGCTGTGGTTTATACCTGATATGACAGGTATGGGAGTGGCCTGTGTGGGATATAGTAGAATGTAATTTAATCATTTGCTAATGTACATGCTAATGGAAAGGCAAGACAGCGGTAGGTGCTATATTTAAGAACCCTGGAAACAAGTTTTTAGATGATTCGATGAGTTTACTTTCAGAAGAATGTGGAAAATTGCAGAGAAAATGTCTCATGTTATACAATCTGTTGCTATCAATATAAAATAGATGTGCTATAACAAAACTGGATTTTGAGGGATATCACTGAGTCAGAGAAAAGTAGAAGTGCAGAAAAAAGAATATGATAAGTCCTTGAGTTAGATCTCTGATTTGTGGCTCTGCTTTCCTCCTTCATAGATTTTTTGTCTTTTAAACCTTTGGTGATTAACAAGTTCATTTTATTTCTTTATTTTCTTTTCAACTCCTAATGATCTTGCTCAGCTCCTAAAGATTTTATTGCAGCCATCTAATTGCATACAAGTGCTGTCCAGAAAACAGTTCTATTTTGTCTTTAGTTCTCCAATTAAGTGCTTCAAACATGGATCACAAAGATCCCTTGCTGAAGTATTGGTTGGAAGTATAAAATATCACTGAGATATTAGCTCTAAATCAAAACGTGAGTATCATATGTACCAAGTGTTCTGGATTCTGTTGTTTTCTGTTCACGACATGCTATGTAAAAGGCACTCATTTCCACGTACATGGTCCAGTATTTGTGATCATCACACAAAATCTTTTTCAGTATGGATTAACATGAATGTAAGTAATATCTGTAATTTTAAGTAGTTATAGTAAGGTATTAAACAGAATAAGGAAGGATAAGAAATAGATATGATGGTAGAACTAGAAATGCCCCACAGTAGCTGTAATCCCTTCTATATGATTGAGTGGCACCCTTGGTCTGTTTCTCTGTGGTAAAAATGAATAATGCCTGCTGACACACATCAGTAAGTTACCTGCTTGTAAGATTACAGAAGGTTTCCCTTTGTGCTAGAAATTGCTCTTAAGTATGGACGATAGCTTAGTTTCTGTCTCTTTGTCATGGCTGTGAGCAACCCATAAGAAAAGAGCTAGAGGCTGTGCATCAAGCCTTTGCGCCCATCTGCAGTCCATAACAGCATACTGGGAATGGAATATATATATATAAGTGCTGTAAGTACATAATGCCGTGCATGCTATAATAAAAAATATATCCCCATTGCATTGGCATGTTCAAATGAGCATGTTCCACAGGAGGTGGCAAGAGAGAAGATTTATTAGGCTTGAAGCTGTTCAGAAATTCATGTGGTCACTGCAGGGTGTAGAAAGTGCTGTAATATGGATTTAGGTAGACAGCAGCTTTGAAAACAATATTAAAGGGAAATAACTGATAAACTTATTGATTAAAAACATGAAAATGTGAAAGAAATCCCTAGCGGGTGGCCATTGATGTTCTGAAAGACTAGGATCTTTGCAAATGCTCAGAATAATGTGCTTTTCTTTTGATTGAAAAAATATCACTCTTATCCAAGGAAGTAATTTTATATTTAAAGAATGTCTCTCTTGTTTTCATCATTAGGAAAGTATGACGTTCATTACCATCACTTTTTATAGCTGGAATACACAACTCTCAATATTGCTAAAACACCAGACACTTTATGAAAGCAACAGATTTTTGATGCTTTCTCATAATAACAGTGACTCAATTAGAGGGATCCAGTGATCCACAATCTAGATTGTCACTTTTCTTTTTCTAATGACTTTAAATTGAGAGAACTAAAATGTTTACAGCAGGGCAGAGAGGTAGCATAAGGCCCTCACTAGTCTTTGCTACCTCCCAATAGATGTCTGAACCTTGTTACTGCAGAAGGGTTTGTTTACAGATGGTTGATTAGGGTCCTAACTGAATCTTTAGAAGGACAGATGAAAATTGATTAAAATCTACATCATCTACATGAGCAGCCATTAATAAGTAGTTCTCACAAGAAAAAATAGTGATATATCCAATTAAAATCTTCGGCTTGCTCAGCAGATCACTGAAAATGAGGAAGCTCTAATGACCAAAACCAGGCAAACTGGAGAAAATTGCAACTATACAAAGAGGCCTTTAATGTGGACATGAAAAATTGTTCTAAATATATAAAGAAAATGTAAAATAAAACTCAGTAATATAAAGACCCAGTGGTTGAAATGTTAATTCCTCAAATTAACTTCATCATTGTGTGTTTGGATACTTCCCATAACTGAGGGTTACAAAAGATAATTTTTTTCTTCAAAATATTCATCTATTTTTTATGTTGTATTTCTTATGGTAAATTCATAGCAGCTTGAATAAGGACAAAACCAATTGGAATGTGAAGGGCAAAGATTGCTTTAGCAAAGAGTGTTAGCTGATAAAAAGACCGAAAAAGACAGTGTTTGGAATTGCAAATTTCAGCACTAGGTGATTCTGCAAAAACAAGGACTTTACAACAATCAGAACTGGAAGTCATCCAGAAATGTCACAGCAGAAGAATTGGGGACAAGGGAACTGGAGAGAGTAGAAACCATTCTGGCAACTCATGATCAAAGAAAACTAACAGACATCTATGAAATTCTTAAATATAGAATCATAGAATAGTTAGGGTTGGAAAGGACCTTGAGATCATCCAGTTCCAACCCCCCTGCCATGGGCAGGGACACCCCACACTAAACCATGCCACCCAAGGCCTCATCCAACCTGACCTTGAACACCGCCAAGGATGGAGCATTCACAACTTCCCTGGGCAACCCATTCCAGTGCCTCACCACCCTCTCAGTAAAGAATTTCTTCCTTATATGCAATCTAAACTTCCCCTGTTTTAAGTTTGAACCCGTTACCCCTTGTCCTGTCACTAGAACCTCTTAGTGCAACTCACTTCAATAGACATTTGGGGAATTATGAGAAACTGCTCTGTCTGCAATGGAAAAGGTTTTCAAGAGGATTTCTCTTTCATATAAAACATAAAAAATCCATTCAGATGTTCTAAGTATGGTGCATAGGTAACTGCTACTTAAAAGGCACATTGTGTGTTCTCTGCATCCTTAACCTTCCTGTAGCTGTAGCATTTAACTACAGCACTTTCCTCTCTGGATGTTGACATGTGTCTTAATTCATTCTTTGCATTCAGTCCCACACAATCACTTGTAAATTGTAACTGTCTTATTAAACATGCCTGCTTTTTCTATTATCTCTTGATTTGTCTGTGACCTGTTTCCAGAATATCCTTTGCCACACATTTCTCACTCTTGAGATGTTTTATAGATTTTAGGTTTATGTCATTATCTATTCATTTTATTATTGTTTATTATTTAATTATAATTTATTATTTTATTATGTACTGTATGCTGTTGCATACAGCACAAATCACCACAGTTAAAACTTTTTAACTGGCTCTTTAGTTGTGCTCTTTTGCTTAATATTTTCCTCACTGCGGTGGTACTGCATGTTAAAATAAGATACCAGTGGCACACATAGTTCCATACTTGTGTATATTCTTACGGAAATCTAATCGTGCTCTGATTGTATTGCTGTATTTTAAAACAGATTTGTTTCTAACAGACTGGGAAAAAATTGAACTGAAACACAGTACAGAAAGTTAAAAGATATTAGGAACACATAGCAATAAGTTGAGAAAGAAAACAGCTTTGGAATTTCAATTATAATAATCAGAGGTTGCTGCCATACCTTTCTTTAATTTTTCCATATTTTGAAATTTATCATTTTATCCTTTCCTAGGGTTTCTCTGTGAAAGGAGATAGAAAGGCCTCAGAAAGGAATATTTCTGATATCCATATGACACATTCATTCTGTAATAAAATTCCTGCTAATTTCCTTGCATAGCCTTAAATACAGTTTTCCTTTCTATGCGTTATAATAACCAGACAGCTTCCACCCACCTGCTCAACTTCAAATAGAAGTCTGCCCTGTTATCCATCTATGGGTAGTTTGATTGCAGCAAGAGAGAAGTGGTTGAAATACCAGGCACGAGTTGAGCTAGTGGGACTTTACCTGCCCCTTCCCACTGATACTGGTTGTGGTGTTTCCAAGTCACCTGGCAGGGACGGCTGTGGCTTGCTCCAGCCTTCTTTCCTGTGGATGCACTCAGGGTCAGGGATCCTGCACTGATGAAGTCCCACTGACTTCACTGGAACTGGGCTTTGAATTTTTACTGTTCTTCTAGTATGATTAACAAGCAGCAAGTCTGAAACATGGTTATGATATGACAGGCCATTGAAAGATGCTTTCTGAGTGACGCACAGGCTTCACAAAGTCTACTAAGAATGAAGAATGGTTTAATTGCTAAAGAGGCTGGGGCTGGCATTTAGTAACCACTGCTGGTTTTGTGCTGCTGATCTAACCACAGGAATTAGCAGTGGGTTCCTGTTTTCCACTGTTGCTGAATAGGGAAACACTGATTTGAGTGGCTGCCCACAGGGGGGGGGGAAATGAAACAGACGGGAGTTTAGTGCTGAATGAGTACAGTGTGTGTCATTTTATGGATGGCTGGTATTGTGATACATTATCTTTTCAGACCTATAGAAGTCCTGTCTTGTAGTTACTATTGAGAGCAAATAACCAGAAAGAAAATATGCGAGGTTGATAACTTACCATGGGGTGCAGCGTAATGCAGGGCGCTGTAGTTGCAGTGCTGGCTAATAAAGAAGTGTTTGTTTGGAATATTTTACAAAGCTTGGTCTCTATAGTAACAATCATCATGAATACTTTCAGCTTCAGAAATAACATCTGCTTGATGAGTGATCTCAAATCTCAACCCTTGTTTAAGTAAATAAGGTCCTGCTTCTTCTGCTTTTTGTATCAGTCAGTGACATTTGATAGCGGGCATTTATTCACATGGAAAGAGCATCCTAAGACTGGGAAGGGGTGGAAAAAGGGAAGAGGAATCAGAAAATAATGGTAAAATACAAGATTTGCCTCATTAGTGTAATAGTAGCCACTGCTAAAATACATTAAAGTTTACATACAGTATAGAAGTAAATGTGTTACACTGTTCTGTTGACTGAAGGTCAGGACAAACATTACTGTGTTTTAGTCTTGGCAGTGGCTTAAGCTATGCATAAAATTAGGGGAAGAGAAATCATTTGGTTAGATATGAAAAATATGTGAGATGGAGTGCAAAGCTTTGTGGAATGCAAGGATTTGAAGCAGACTCCAGTGAAAAGTTCACAACTGAATTTTCAAGGAAACTCTTAAAAATATGGTCAGTCTGCTGTGAAAATGGTATGTTTTTTGAGAAAAGATGTTTCAAGCATCATCACTGCTGCTTAATTTTATTTATGAATTAATATTTCAAATATTTCAATATTTCACCGAAAATTTCAAATGAGAACATTTCCTGAAACAAAATAACAAGCTTTTCGTGCAGTAATGATGGGGACTACAGAATTCCATGTGAATAATGAATTTAGTTGTTGCTGACTGCATACCACCTTGCTGAAGAAAATAATAAAGCTATAAAATAACGAGAAGCTCCTGCTGTGCCCTAGGAAACACATGTGGAACAGAAGTGTAAGCTGAGCTGGACTATGTTTCCATACTACTCTTTTTCAGTTAGCAGTGCTCAAGGGGCTAAGTAGGCTTGGAATATGGTACTTCCTAAATAAGTAACACTTACTTTCCATGTAAGTGGGACTCAGGAATTGCAAGTTAAGCAAAAACTTTATACAGTAGATCTTTGCTGGTTTAGTAAAAATGATGCAGATTTTTTAATATTTTGAAGGAGCAGTCTTTTTCCTTTTTTTTATATTTAAAAAGTGCCTCAGAAAATAATCCATCAGTTATATTAAGCTAACATGAGTAACATGCAGAAGTAATTTCATTCATGCGAGTAATCCTGTTTGCTTTAATGCAACAGTTTCTCCAAGCACTAATTCTCACATGTCTAATTATTTGTCAGATTAGATCCTGTGTAAGCTTTATATTTTGTGCATTTTCAGTGAAGTTCTTAATATGTTTATGGTCACTGTAAGTACTAAGTCTTGATGGGGAGCATCTTGGAAAGCAACATCAAGTGATTATACTCAGAGTTTATTTGCAGGATTTTTCAAGGACACCATTAAGAAATTATTAATACAGTGTCAGATCTACAGCTGGTATAAATCAGCATGTTCTGCTGTTACTTGAGTGTTGTGCTGATTTAGGCAGCTGAGGATTATCTCAGATATGTGAGATTTCAATTAATTCATCAGACTCTAGTGAAAAACTGTCACTGATTGTGCTTTCAAATTGGTGAATGGGCAGAGTAGGTGATGGATGTCCTCGAGAGGAAAGTGAGAGGCGTATCTTGAGACACCTTTAAAAGGATCTGGTTTGTGCTTTCACAAGCCTGCCAGCTTGCCCTCTCCTTTTCCACCTTGCTGGCAGCAACTACTGCCAAAACTGCTAGTCAGTTTAACATGCTGCTGCTACTACTATGTCATACAGCAAAGCTGGGTTCCCTTTTGCTGCCACTTTTTCCTTGGGATAGAGAAGTCTTTTATTGTTTCTTCCTGCTGCTGGAGCTGCTACGATCTGATCCGCAATATCCACACACAGTCACTAGGATGAAAACTTTATAGACTTACAAATCTTAAACAGGGATAATTTGTTTCAGAATGTTTTTGGCTATGGTGTACACGTTTTACAGCTGTCCAAGGACAAATCTTGTCCTTGGCAAGGAAATAAAAATAAAAGCTATGTCATGCTTTCAGACATTTGGTTCGTGTCCTCCCTACATTCAGTAGGCTGTGATCTGTGTAAGTTGTCATGATAGAAAGTAATTTGTTATTCGGGTGCCATTAGCATTTTTTCCCCGCATTAAGAATATTGCCAAGTTTGCACTTTAATCCCTTCTGCTGACAGCTAGTTTTCACAATGTGTGTCTTGATTTAGTTCTCTTTTTTTTATTATTATGATTCCAGGTATAAATGATTTAATTTATCATTCGCTAGGCATCTTGCATGTGTCCAGGAGGTTACAAAAGAACTTTAAAAGGTATTGCTGAAGAAAAGTTCACTAAAAGTGTATTTTGGATGACATATGGTGTACTCTATTTTCTTTCCAATTTTGCAAGAAATGCAAAATACAGCATAATAATTTCAGGACACTTGCCTTTTCTAACCCTCAAGTCTGGCATAGTTCTACTATATAATAATCAAACCTGATCATTAATGACTCTAGAGTGCTGCAGAGCTCCAGGAGTGAGAACTCTGGTCACAAAAGGCACCTGCTGCTCAGAACTTTCGACCTGTCTGCAATGCATTGACACAGTGACAGATTGAAATTTTATGATCCACCCCTAGCAAAGGGCAGTCCAGGTTTACCCACCTCATGGACTCTTCAGAAATCTGCAGCTGACTCAGTTTGCTTGTTCCCAATGAAAGTAACCTGTATGTGCCCATCTTAGGTCAGTATCCCCCTGTCTACCACCACAGCCACCCTGGCTAGCCTGCAAGTTAGGCAGAATTGAAACTGCACCTTTTACTTCATCTTTCCCACTCTGAAAAGTCGTTCATGGCTCTGGAGGGGCCATTTCCTCTTCCGCCAGGCAGTCTGGGGTAGAGTTAACCCAGTGGGAATGATGATCTGGTTCTGATAAGTTCAGAAATTGATGGACTATCAGTGTAATTTGTCACCTGTGAGTTTTCATAGACAAGCCTGTAAGGTTGAATTGTGAAGGAATAACAGAATTCTCCGTTTCTTGTTTCTAATTATAGATTTATAGAATAGTTAGGGTTGGAAAGGACCTTAAGATCCAACAGATATACCCACCTGGGAGACAAACACCTATTAGCATCACCCTGCATACCACCACTTTGATTTGGAGAATTTGAAGTGGCACTAGGAAGAATTTACAGGAAAGTATCTGGGAATATGTGATACTTGGTATATGCCACAGATAGAGGGTCTCAGGTGCTTTTCCCAACAGGATCTAGCTAGCTGCTGCCAAGACAAATTTCTTTTCACAAACTGGATGCTAGCATTGCCAGCCTTTAATCGGACTCATATAGCTTAATAGGGGAATGTTCTGGAGGCTCTGGAGGATATCTTTGGCAGTAATCCAGTACAACTACTACACACACCATCCGTTGTGAGCTGTGTTCTATATTTTCCAGATTAACCTGAAATTACTCCTATTAGCAGTTAAGATGTAATAGTAAAGTAAAACCAACTCTATTTACCAGTATGCAGGCATACAGGAAAAAAAATGCAAAGGCCCTTACAGCTACCTGGTATTTTGATTTAACTTCAGTGGCTCGTGTTCCGTTCAGCCACTTGTGAAAGTCAAGGAAACTGCAGGATGGTTCACACTAGTGTCACAGTTCAGAAAAAGCAACCGCTAGGCAGTAGGATGAAAGCTGAATAGGGAACTTGACTAGGAGTTCTTTCTGGAAACCCCACTGAAAATAAGTGTGTCTGCAGGAGTTTCTTGTTACTTTGTCTTAATAAATCAGTCTTAATCAGGATGTCAATTTATAACTCTCTTGCTAATGAAATGCTGTATGACATAATATTAGGTTTTGAAACAAAGTTTCTTACTAGATTAACTAACTCTGTTGCAGATATAGTTCTTATAATAAAAATATGGCTCTTTTGAGCATAAACGCTTTCAGATTCATACATAAATTTAACATCAGCAAAAAACTTTGATAACTAACAACCACATTCTACGCAGAAAAGGCTGCAAAAAGGAATACAGTCTATCACTGTATATTGACATAGTAGAGATAGATAAGACAATAAATTGAAGAATAACAATGCAGTTTGCTCACTGGGGCTGTAATCACAGCTTGGTAACCATAATGCGTTCTTTTTATTGTTAATTCCCACTGTTTTTCTTACAGAAAATGATGTATCAATATATTCTAAGATTTCCATCGCCAATTTGAAACAAGGAAATTAAGAGAGATTTATATTCTGCAAAAGCAATGGGGCAAAATATGTCTGGAAAGATAATTTTCTATTAAAAAAATGTCTGATAAGGAATGTTAGTATAATTTTGGTCACGTTTCCTTTTATTACCAATAAATCTGTTGACCTCAGCTCCACTAGACACCACAGAAGTTTTCAGGGAAAACTGGTTCGTTCCAAAGGTCAAGTAGAATTTGTAGAGTCCTCCTAGTAAATCAGTGCTGGCTGGATACTCAGTCGCAGAAGGAAGGCAGTTACCTCAAGTCTCTTTCGGTGTAAGTGGAAGAATTGTAAGGTATTCCAAAGTGTTCTCCAGCTTTTACTGTTGTAGGTAACATGGTTATGTTCCTCACATGGGTTAGTGGGACCTTTCTAACCAAAGTTAGAAGTCTTTGCCTGAGAAACCAAAAAGAAGGAGCAGTGTAGAAGTCCAAAGTGTTGAGGACACTCAGGCTCTGGGCTATTCTTGTAGGTTTAAATGAGGTAAAGCTTTCCACTCACTAACTGCAGGAGAGGAAGTTTACAGGATGGATTAAATGAGAATCTTTAGTGGATGCTTATAATTTCACTTAAACCCTAGGGTTGTATGAGGAACTGCTGTTTCCTATGCCAGCCACAAAGCAATGTTCAGAACTCCAGCCTTCCTGATTTATTCTGTTGTGGTATTTCCTAAAGGATATTTCTCCTGGCACACAAATGATGTTTGGTGAAAGCTTTTTTGTCTCTTGCACTGTCGTTAAGGCTTGTTACTCACTGAATAAATCTGTGGAAAATGATCAAAACTTTTCGATGGGTGGGAAGCTCATACTCAAAAGTATGTTAAAGTGTTAGTTAATAAGTACTCACATTTAGAATAGTAATGCAGTGTAGTACTGATACCCTAAGAAAATGGCAGTACTAATTAGTCTTTATTTCTGTCTGAGGCATTGCCTTATTTTCAATGCTCTGGAAGAAGTGCCAGGTTCTCCTTAGGGCAGCAGGAAGTGCTGTGAAAGCGGTGGGTTTCTGCTGGGAGGAGCAAACAGCATTTCTTCATTCCTCTGATGGTACTGGTGGTATTGATTCTCTTGGCAAATGGACATAAAAAAAGTAGGATGGGTATAGGATGGAGATTGGCTACAGGTGGGAATCTCCCATCTCCATGGAAGGATAGCTGCCATTGGGGTGTTTGAAGTTTCTCCATCAAAGTGGCTAAAAGAAGTCCCCACCAAATGACATCAGTGGATTCTGTGAATTTGAGAGGGTGAATTTTCTTTTGCTCCTTTGCACTGCTCAGAAGTCTGTCTTTACTGTGCTGAAAATGGTCAGAGCAATCACAGAATTTTCCTCTGCATCTAAGTGTTTCATTTCCAAGAAGCATTTAGTAAAAGCAGAAATCGAAAAGCCAGGATTAATCCTCTTTCCATGAAGAACAGAGCTACTTCTTCTTTCACCTGTGTTTTAAAAGAAGGTGGCCACAATTGTATCATAAAAATCTAATTTTGTAAGCTGTTTTTGGAAACAGCCACTTAGATTGAGCTCTGCATCCAGGGGAGATGCAGGAATGGAAATGAATGCTGAGTGGGTGTAAGAGAGACCAGGATGTGCTTGGGAAGATAGAGGAGAGCTTCAGCTATTGGGAAATTTTTAATACTGAAGCTAAGATTAGCAGGGGTTTTGAGGCTCTTGAGTTTGCATGTAGGTATCTAAATTTGACCAAAATCCAACTTAGGTACTCAAGTGCTTTTCCAAGTCTGTTTGTTGCAAGTAAATCAAGAAACTCAGAAAATAACCAAATGATTCAGGAGCAGAACCTGAAGCTGAGATAAAATGGTAGATGGGAGTACTTCTAATGTAATAGTCTAAATTTTGTTTGTTCCTTTGCTACATTCCTTGCCTTTTTAGAGGACGCAGTCTTGGTTTTTTTTTTTCCCCTTCTGAAGTCTAGAACATTGATCTCCAGAAAAGTGGCTATTTACATTTTGAATCTGGCACTAATCCTGCCACAACAACAGACTTGATTGTTTATTTGTCAAGCTGTCAAGCTTAGTTTATGTAGAATTCACCAGATTAACTCTGTTTTAATAATATGATTAAAAACTAACCTTAAAGTCACATCATTTATTACTAAAACAAAAAGTATAAGTCAAGCTATTTTTTTAAGAAGAAGAAAGGAAGTTTTATTTATAATGATTACTTATAAGTAGTACTAAAACCATTTAAGTTAGGAAACATTACAGTGATTAATGCATAGTTGTTTGCATTTTAATACTTGATTTATATATCAGATCTGTATTTGTGCACACTGTCAAACTTCATTCTGTTCTTGTCAAAATACTTATTACTGCTGACAGGTGTAACATGCTCACATTAATCCTTAATTCCTTGATTCAATTTTCTAATTGCTTTTTTGGCATGAGTTTGGAGCCATTTAGTCTTCCGTGATGTATTTGTCTTATGATACAATAATGCACTTTTAAAAATTGGATGCACCTAACTCAGAACACTGAACAAAAAAATATATGGAGATATTACTTAGTACAGAAAATACTAAGTTTTATAGCACTTCAGTGAGACACCACTTCTTAGAAGTGTGGTGTCTCACAGAATAGAAGATAGAGCCAAACACTTTATGCTTTCCATCTTCCCATTTCATAGTATTAAATGTTTTCATTGATAGATAAGAACTGATGCTAGTCTGTGTGTTTTGCCCAAGGAGATTGTGAACCTGTAGGGCAGAATCATAGAATGGTTTGAGTTGGAAAGGACCTTAAGATCATCCAGTTCCAATCTGTTGCCATGGGCAGAGGTGCCTCACACTAGACCATGTTGCCCAAGGCTCTGCCCAACCTGGCCTTGAACGCTGCCAGGGATGGAACATCTACCGCTTCTTTGGGCAACCTGTGCCAGTGCCTCATCACCCTCACAGTGAAGAACTTTTTCCCTATATCTAACCTGAACTTCCCTGTTTAAGTTTGAACCTGCTGCCCCTAATGACTTTTCATTAGTGCTTAATGAAGGGTCCCTCTCCAGCATCCTTGTAGGCCCTCTTCAGATACTGAAGGCTGCTATGAGGTCTCCATGCAGCCTTATCTTCTTGAAGCTGGAAAGCCCCAACTTTCTGAGCCTATCTTCATACAGGAGGTGCTCCAGTCCCCTGATCATCCTCGTGGCCTCCTCTGGACTTGTTCCAACAGTTCCATGTCCTTTTTATGTTGAGGACACCAGAACTGCACACAATACTCCAAGTGAGGTCTCACAAGAGAAGAGTTAGAGGGGCAGAATCACCTCCTTTGACCTGCTGGTCACGCTCCTTTTGATGCAGCCCAGGATACGGTTGCTTTCTAGGCTGGGTCATGTTGAGCTTCTCATCAACCAGCAGCCCTTCTCCTCAGGACTGCTCTGAATCACTTCTTTGCCCAACCTGTAGCTGTGCTTGGTATTGCCCCAGCCTAGATGCAGGACTTTGCATTTGGCTGTGTTGAACTTCATGAGGTTGGCAATGTCCCACTTCACAAGCATGTCAAGGTCCCTCTGGATGTCATCCCTTCCCTCCAGCATATCAACTGAACCACACAGCTTAGATCCATGAACATCCCCTTAGTCATTGTTGTGCTCTCCTGCTCTTCTCACCTCTTCAGCTGCTGCCTGCTGTTGCCCGCTGTTGCCCATCCTGCCCACCAAAGGTGACGGAATACACTTCTCAGCTTCTTCTTGGTCTGGACTATTAAAGCTGCTCATTTGTGTTATTCCTAAACAGCCAAATAACACTTTGCAAGATTTGCTGGGGTTTTCCATACTTAATAAAAATGAAACCTGTTTTGTTACTTTCTTGTCATTTTAAAGCAGATGTGCTAAGTTACTTAGAATGGAATATACAGGTATAATGGCATAAACTGACATTCGTTTTTATGTCAGTAATGGCAGCATTGCCATCTGTCCTTTGTAAAGGGAAAAAGAAGTCTAGCCAAAATTTATTCCTTATGGAAACAGATCAAGGGTGAGCAAACAATCTTCTCAAAGCTCAGCAATTCCTCACAAACTCACCCAAGCAGCTGAACTTTGGCTGAGTCTTTGTGGGATTATCAGAAAAAAAAGTGGAGAATGGAGAACTTTCTCTCTGATAGAAATCTAGGACACCAGGAAGATGATTTCTGATATGTATTTCCTGTGAATAAATATATGACTGCACGTTGAAATTGTGGATAAAACCCTCTTCCTCTCCCTCCCTCTCTCTCTCTTCCGTTCTGTTTTATTCCCTACCCTCTCCACTTATATCTTTCTACACCCACTGACTTATTCCACTTTTCTTGCTTTCAATAATACCGTATGCTCTTTCACCCTTTTATCCCTTTGTGGTTTTCTTCCCCTTTATTTTTCACCTTCCCAAGTGACATACCTCATTCTGTCATGCTGTGAGCAAGAAATGGAATATAAAAGTAAAATGGTGTTAAATAAATATTTGTTTATTCTGCCCTCCACTGATAGAGTTTTATTAACTCTGTGATTGTCATTTGTGCTTTTTGGCAAAAACATATGGTACTTTCTGTACAGGGGGAAAAAAAGGTGATTCTAGCAGGGAAATCATGGTAGCTAAGTGCTGTAGGCAAACAAACACGTGCCTTATCTCTTCCAGGAAACCTGTGGAAAATGCATGATAAATGGCACATTTCAGAGAACATGTTATGTCACTGTGAAATAACTTTGATTCATGGTTATGTATTTATCTTTAAGCAACTGACGAACCTTAGGTTATCTAAATTATTATCATTTGCTCTATGCTTCTGTGGGGTTTTGCTAGTAAATCTGAATGATGTGAGGTAAGATAAGACGTCTGGTTTATCAGTCATAATGTTCTATAAAGAACAAGTAGGCACAAACACAAAATTCTTACTGTATTTGAGTTTTGGATGAAGTCCTCTGAAAAAATGTTTGTCAGAAATCATATCCTCCAATTGTGTTTTGAAAAGCATTATTATAAACTTCAAACAGAAAAGGATGGGGCCTGTTAATGAAAGTTTTTATACTGCACATCAATAAAGATATCATCATTTTGATTTATAATAAAGTAATTATTCACCAAATTAAAAGGCATAATGATAAAATTGTTCCTTTCAGTTGTGTGTCCACATAAACCGTATTCTGAATTACATTTTAAAATGAAGATTTCCTTTTTGTCTGCATTTTCAAATACAAAGGAATCATGTAATTTTATTTGCTGTTGTGACAAATCATGAAAGATAATTTATATGCTCTATTGTTTCCATTAGTATTACCAACTATTTTAACTGTAAATGTTGTACATGGATTCAGGTGCTGTTCTGGTATGTAGTAGAAGATGGTCCATTTGTAAAATCTATTTATAATGTTAGCAAGTGCACGGGGGTCACTGCCTAGCCACCTCCCTGGTTTATAGCACGTTGTCCATCGAGCTGCTCACACAACTCCTCCAGCAGGAACTTCCCTAGACCTGGAAGGTCTGTTTTGCACTAAAGATGCCAGTGCACAGTGAAGAGGGAAGCACGGGATTGAAGTGAAGTGAATTTAGCTGGCATGCAGCTGTATCCCTGCCTTGATGGTTGGGGAGGGAGATATAGGTAGAAGTGCTGGAATGAAGGGGCACAGATTCAGGTCCAAGGAGAGGTGTGATATGAGTGTGTGACAGTTAGGAAATCTTGGATTTTGACAGTTGAAAGAGCAACATGAGTGAATGAAAGCATGTAATAGTGGGAGAAGCAGAGAAGACTGCAGCAGGTTTCTGTCAGTACTGTTTTATCATTGTATTACTATATGCTTATACTTATCTGATTGGATTTAAACAGTCCAGGGCACAGACTACCTGCTAATCTGAACGATCGCATCAAGACCCTTTCCTATATTAAATTTTATGATCTGAAGTGTTACCATTATTTTTCTTTGTTGTTTTTTACATTTTCCTTCAATATGCATAAGTCAAAGGATTCTTAATAAGATTTTTTTCCCATGCCTTTCACTTTTTTTTCCAGTAATCCACTGGTGCTACTTTTGTAGTATTGCATGTGCAGCCAATGCTGTTAATGTTATTAAGGTTTCGTTCTGTTTTTCATCTTTTCTGCATTGCTTTTAATAGAGAGTCATATTCTCCACCAATGCCTGTCTAAATGTTTTATTGATAATAGATCCATGGAAGTCAACAGATATACACCAGCTTACCCGAGTTCAGAACCTGGTCTCTTCACCTGTTCCTTTGGTGTACATTGAGTCAATATGTTAAAAAATTATATATTATTATTAAATGCTACAAGTCCAGTGCACTCTGCTTACAAAATATATCTTATGTTGGGGTTTTTTTGAAGTTGGATGGGTTTGTTTTTAGCTGAAGCTTCTAAGGTTTTGCTCTTCTGTTTCATT
Source organism: Psittacula echo (assembly GCF_963264785.1). Lineage (NCBI taxonomy): Eukaryota > Metazoa > Chordata > Aves > Psittaciformes > Psittacidae > Psittacula > Psittacula echo. The sequence goes on along the minus strand of NC_137743.1, from coordinate 8,589,115 downwards.
TTTGGGGGAAGATTTTAGTGAACAGTTGTCACTGATTATTTCAAATTTAAATTTAAATTAGATGGCGTTCCTCTCCCAAGTTATTTTAATGCTATCACCTCAAATGAATTGACAGAAATGCCTTTCAAATATGACCATGAAGTAAAAAAAAAAGAAAGAAAAAGTGTATTTATCTATTGCTCAATTTATTGCTCTATTCTGTGTTTCCTTATCTTCACTGAGCAGTAATAAATGTTGGTTACTTGGAGGTAGAAAAATAGAAAATGATAATTGGTTTCCATGATGGAAGTGCCTTTGTTTTCTTTATATCTAGTACTTTGCAGTTTATTTAATACACTTGGCTAAAATATCATTTTTCTTAGGACACTTGAATCAGTTGACATTTATATATACATTGAATTTTGCCTGTAAATGGAAACTTTTATGGCTTTGAATTTTGAATCAAAACATTAGACTCATATTTTGCCTTGGAACATGACAGATATTCTAAAAATTAACAAAACCAAAAAAGGAACAAATGCTTCTGCTGAGTTTGACCTGCTATTTTAGAAGTATCTTTAGCTCTTGACTAAATGTTTGAGCTATCAAAAGTGAAATGCCTATCTCTTAGTGAGCACAAATCATGGAAATGTGTACATATGGAAATATTTTAAATTGTTATATTAGAACTTACTATTCTATGGATCTTTAGACTGCTGTGATTTCTTACAGCTTCTAGTATCCTCAGTCTTGGTAACTTCAGAACAATATGGCAGCAACCATTTAGTCAAAAGCTAACTGCAAATTAAAAGATCTGTATAGCTAGTAAGAGAGATGCTTGATAACAGCATGTACCTTCCATCAGCAAAGCAGTTATCATAGTTTTATATAAGACAAAAAAAGACGATAATTGCATTGTCAACATTTTCAGAGAGTTTCTAGATTTATTTAAATATAAACAGTGGACCTATTTTCTGTGCATGCAAAATTAAAATCAGGAAGGTCCTGCCTCAAAGAAATCACTTATTTCCTAGGAGAGATACAGAGAAGGCAGACTTACTGGTCTGGGAAACTCAAGAAGGATTTGTTATCTTTATATATTTGTATGTAATATAGATTTTCTCTCATTTTATGGCTTTGATATTAGGAGGCCTAGGTAATGGATGCTGTTGGAGTAAGATTATTTCACATGGGTACTTAGTAGAACAGAGGAAATTCTGATACTCACAGATACCGGTGCGTTTACCAAAAGGTTTTGCTATCTTCTAAGCTTTGAGAAGTTGATATCACTACGTTTAGTGAGCTATAAAATAAAGTATAATTTTATTGTCTTTAAGTTCATTTAATTTTTTTCTGTTTGGTTAGATTTGCAATGTGGGCTGTTAAAGCCCATTTTTAAGTCAATTAACACAGGTAGAACAATCTGTTTAAATGCAAAGAAATAACTGGGGAAAATATCTTCCCTACTGTTGCAGTGAACCTTAAAATAAATTAAAGATAAACAAGTAAAAGTGTGATGGAAATCTTAATGTTACATTGGTATTTTCATTTTTCAGGGTGCTCCCAAACCAATTGCCATTGAGCCATGTTCAGGAAACAGAGCTGCTGTCCTCACGGTATTCTTATGTCTGCCCAGAGGATCATCAGGAGTCCCACCCCCTGGTCAGTCAGGTAAGGCTCGTGTTGGTGAGCATCATGTCTGTCCTCGTTCAACACACAACTGCACCCACACAGGTCCAAAATACTGGCACAGCAGATGAATACAAGTACAAATGGACGAGTTTAGGACTGATGTTTAATGAGGAATTTTTGTTTGAAATTTGGTATGGTAACCCAAATAAAAAGGCCAGTGATCAAACTAGGCTGGTGTACAATAGTTTATCTCATTAGGACATGTGTGCATACCAATATGCTTCAACATTGTCTTTCAGGGCAAAAAAAAATCATATGCTGGCTACTCCTATGGTTTCAGTTCAAGTTGCTATAAATACAGCTATATAGGGAATACCCATGAGTATTCTCATTTCAAGATGACGTTTAGTGCACTAACTTCTAGTTAAGTTCCTTTGCACCATGGATCCCAATATTGTGCTGCTCAAGATTCAGTTATAGTATTAATATTTTCCATAATGCGTGTTGGATGAAACCTGGGATTGTGTGAGTGCTTCACTAAGAAGGTGTTCACTTTGAAAATGATCCCAGCTCGTCTTAAAGGAGCATTTCCATTATCTACCTTATCTGATCTAAGCTAGATCATTGTACAAAACCATTGCAGCCATTCTTATAAAATACTTCCTAAAGAGGAGGTACCTAAATATACTTTTTAAATCCTTTAAATAACTGCCTACAATGATATGATGCAAAATGGTCATGACAACAAAATTTAAACAGTAATGTGTCACATCATAGGTGACCACTTTACTCTTTCAGATTTCAGTGGAGCTGTTGCCAAAATGAACACCTTTGCAATGAATAGTATGTGCCCAAAATGCTCCTATAAACCAGAATATATACTTTAAGGCTAACTTTTATCGTTAAGAGCCAAAAAGATATCCTTTTAACCTTCAAAAATCCATTTAAGAGATTAAAAAGTATTGAGTAATGATGAGGGCAAACTCGGTTGACTTATGTTGGAAATAAGCTCAGGTGAGTGTTCTTTCTTCTTTTGGCCTGATGACTATCTGTTATTTATTTAGGGTTTTCAGTTCATTTCTAGGGGGGAGTTGTGTTATATTTTTTCCCTCCCTGAGTTCTGAGATGAGGACTTAGTTCTTAAAATGCTCTTTATGGCTTAGAATATAATTTCTGGAAGTGCTATGAAAATAAAAGTGTTACTGATGCTTTGTCAAATACATTTCCTGGAAGAAGTATATAAATGTAAGTGCTCTGAAGAGAGCAATGAGGGAGGAAGGATGTTTAGTGTATTCCCTGTGCATGTTTTAAGGAAATGAAAAAGAAACGAAGGTGTTTATAGTCTTACGACAAGGAAAAACATTGTGAAAGGAAATTAAAAGTAATTGTTGAAAATGTAACTTAAAATGGGTTTTTTTCTGTTGTTTTCAAATTTATCTATGGTGTGCATCTTGCCAGTAAAAATGTATTTATCTAGTTACTTCACAGTCAGCTTCTATTTACTATATACAGGGCTTTTTTTAAAGTAATTGCTGTTCTTTGTTGTGTGTAAAACATGGAGAGAATAGGCTTTTTGAAACAGGAGTAGGGTTCAACAGTACAGCAGATGTGTTATTTTGAATGTTTCTAAATCTGTGAAAAAATATGCCTCTTTTTTACACGTTATATCCTCCTGTTCTGCTCTGTCTTCTCAGTACTTTGCCTTCCATCAGCTTTGCAGGCATGTATTTCAAATGCTATTCCTCCATTTGTTTTTATGGTCTTTGTCAGCCATTTAGTATTTAAAAAATATCTAAGATTCTTAGTCCTACAACTTTCACTTTGTTCAAGGTCAAAAGCAAATGGAAAAGCTTGAGGTGTGCAACCATGCTGATTCAACCATTAGATTATATTACTATAATCATTTTTTCTTGTGTGTAATGAATTTTAGTACTCATGGACTGCTTTCACTGTATGTAACCATGCATAGTCTAGGCAGAAGCTATTATGCAAGTTTGCTGGCATACCTGTAGCTGTACTAATTCACTTCATTCCTGTCCTGCAGCACTACCTGCTGCTTCTTCCATGGGCTTCCTAGGAGCAGATGCTGTGAACTGTGCCAAGTTATCTGAAATGATGTGGAAGCTTTGTACAGCAGACGTGTTTGCTATGTAGTTGGTTTCCCTTATGACCTGAGCTAGATTAAAAGAACGATATTTAGGTGGATGGAAGTAGTGTGCTCAGTAATTATGTCTTGCCAAGTAATTTTAGAATCCTCTAATACTTGTATATTACCATTTTCAAGCTCATTGGGATAATTCTAGGATAAAACTGACAGTGTGTCAAACGTATTTTTTTAATGGTATGTCAATGATACTGATTCTCAGTTCGCGATAAGAGACTGTGGGTTTAATTTCTTATATGAATATGTCTGAAATAGAAGAAGGAAATGCCTGTATTCTTCTGCAGTATATTTTCTGCAAAATCAAGAAAGCTAATTCTTTCCACAAGTAACTAGTCTATGTGGCACTGGAGCTGCTGGTTGTATCCCTATGTTTTTAAGACCTGAATTTGATCAAAAGTGAGTTTTGCATGTTCCCAAGGTTTACTTTAAGAAACATCTTGTTGGAAAATGTCTCTGAATATTAAAAAACCCCAAAACAACCCAAACGCTAATATAAAGGTTGCTCTTTCTGCAACATATGTTCTATACTTCACCTTTATCAGCAGCTGGAAGAAAAGTTGAAAATACAGATGGTGGGCTTTGGCCAAAGGCTATGCAAAGCAAAACTTCTCTGGGAGAGACCGTATGTCCCAGTAGAGATTTAGCGCTCTCTACTTCCTGCAAAAAGTACTCAGAACTTTGCAGACTTTTGATGGTATCGTTTAATTTTAAATGCTAATCCTGTAAATATGCAAAACCCAGCTAGGTTGACACAATAGAACTGCATAAAACTAATATGTGGTTAAAGACATGTTTTATACAGGTCATGTAGATTCAGATGAAATACTGATAAAAAATGTATTTATTGCAAACAAAAAAGAAACACTATTCATTGTGACTCATGTTTTAAAGAGGGAGTTTTTCAATGAGGGAACAATTTCTAGAATTAAACATTCTGAGAACCTGGAAAATCAGTAAATGTTACCATCATAGTAGGTTAGGTGTAGCACAGAAGACATTACATTTTCTTTTAGGTGTAAGTTTTGAAGAGAATCCTAATAATTCAGTTATATTTCTCTAGATTAACAACTGTATTTAAAGAAAATTTTGCTTGGATTAGAACAAAATTATAAATTATAATGATCAATGAAAAGCATTAAGGAAGTTTAGCAGTGATAAAAACTAAACGTCTCTATTTAGAATTGACTGATAGAACATGTGGTTTCTTCATTCTTCAGTTGTCTCATGGGCTGCATTGTACCTGGGTAATCAGATCAAAATTCAAAGGTTAAAAAACCCAGCAATTCTCTGTACAATTTATGTGTAGATCAGTTATCAACCGATGCATCGATGTATGTGCATATCAGAAAAATCACTTGCTCAACACCTTTAGGCAGATTACAAGATAAAACGACATATATGTCTCGCGGATTTTATGACACATTGGAAGCTAGAGATCATCTATTATTGCTGTAGTGTCTGACCCCATGCTTTAAATAGCTTAAACTCTTCTTAAATAAAAAGAGATCTAATAATGAGAGCAGCTGCAACCAGATCTCTAGAAAGAAATAAATTATACATCTCAGAGAGTACTGAAAAAAATAAACTGGAAAAATAAAATAAAATAAAACAATAAAATAAAAAGGAACAAGATGCTTATGCATAAATTACTTAATGCAGATAAAGGTGCCAATGAATTGCCAGTGGTTGGAAAGACCAAGAATAACTTCTTCAAGGTCTTTGTACAGCTCTGGTGATATATTGGGCAATACAAAAATTATAGCTTGGTAGTGTGATAAATCTTGTTAAAAGAACTGTAGTCATGTCATCATTACCATTAAAGCCAACTGTATCCCACACTTTGAGGTATCGAGGTATTATACATCAAGTTTATAAAACTCTATTATGTTTGCATCGTTCTTGGTTAAGGCCACTAAATGCTTTAAAGCACAAAGAGAAATATTAGAACATTTCAAAATAATTCAGAATCAAGGGATGAAATTTCCACATTATTTGCAGGTTTTGTTACTTTCATACAGCATAACTTTACTATCTACCAAGTAGGTAAAGTGGTAGAGTAAAGGTAAAGGTACCTTTACTCAGTAAAGGTACTTTGCTATTAAGACAGTGAGCTGAATGGTCTCTGAAGGTGTACATATATGAGTGTTTCTCTATTAAACCTCAGAGGATATCTAACATCAATATGGCTATGACGAGGTAAGGTGAATCTAACTGACTAGTTAAAAATAACACTTAGAAATTAAAATCAAGGTTTACATAAAATATAGCAATTAATCGAGCAACTTCAGTGGAAATAATTTTGCAGTGGAAGTTGTGGTATTTACATCCTGGAAGACTCTGTGCAATAGTCTGTTGCTATAAATATAAATGAAGATAGCAATGTTTCATGTTCAGCAGTCCTGTACAAAAGTTAGTCTCTGATATACTTGGATCAAAACAGAATTCCATTTAATTCTGGGCCTAGTAACTGTGGCGTTCAATCCTACTTAATCAGCAAGCTGCAGTAGAATCACAGAATCAGTAAAGCTACCAGGCCATCTGCCTTCCCTGTACTCACCATCATAATGAATGACGACCCATTAAGTGTTGTACAAGACAATTAGGTCTGGATGGGAGTTTTCAGTACCAAGGCTTTCTTGGTTCTATTTCTAATTTTATCTGATTAAAATACAAAGCCTGGTAATACATAAGACACATATTAATATAAATACGAAATAATGAATGTTTTTATGGAGTATTATATTTAATGACATTGCTGACTTGTTCTGACCCTGAAACAAAACCATAGATAGGGTTTTTCATGTGTAGAATAGGTTCATATGTATATATATCTCAGTATGCAGTGAAATAGTTGCAGACGTACTCCAGGGCAGGTGAGTTCCATGAATTTCTACCTGCTACAAACACATTCCTTGCTTAGTCCTATCATACTTGTAAAATAACCCAATCTAAAGTCAGCAGGGCTAAAAGGATGAGTAAAGATTTTCTTGTAGAAATGTATTAAAAATGTTAATGAAAATATATTGAAATTAGGACATATAGAAGATGGTTGAATCTCTTACTGCCTTTTTACATGTTGGAGGGTATTTACTAAAGAAGCAAAAATACTGAAAAAGTTGATAACTATAAACTGAATTGTACAGGCTGATGTATGGAATACACCTTATTAAGGGCCCACGTGTGCATGCTGAAAATTCTAGCATTTCTTACGTACTCAAAGGGAAAAGACAAGAGAAATACAGGGGAAAAATCTGAATTCAATTCTGCATTAGCAAGTGTATCCATGTGCTCACTGAAAAGCTCCAGCCTCACAACAGCAGTGAGGGTGAAGAGTTGAGGGTGAACTTCAGAGGCTCTTTTGCTAAGGACCACTTTAGCCCCTTGTCTATACAAGATACATATTCTGTACATTATATTCTGGTACATTATTTCACCTTTTTGTAGACCTTTTCTTATACTCAGAAAGGGAGAAAACAGGGGGTTGGCTTGAGGCTTGCTTCTGTTTAGAGCAGAGGGCTAGGTCAGATCATTAATCTTGTGTGCCCTTTGTGTGGTCTTTGTTCAAAGTGGAAAACAATGACTCACAAGTTCAAGATCTGTATGTATGTTGTAATGTCAGGTAGCTAGTAGAGAGGAGTGCTGGCAAAGTATCTGTTTTGGAATATTGCTTACATCAAGTATATGTTTCATGCTATATAAAACGTGGCATTGACTATTTATAGTCTTGCACACAGCATTTTGGAGGCATATATGGACTAATACCAACTGACAGAAAAACAGCCTTCAACTGTGCAAAAGGGAGCCAGTGAAAGAGCTAAGACATTAACCTAGAAAAAGAGGTACTAAAGTTATATTAAAAAGGCTTTCTTTCTGTTGCTCCTTAGTTTAGAAGTAGGACTTCTAATTACTTATATATATATAGCAGGCTTTAGTGAAGAAAGACCATGAATACTTAATGCTGGGAGAAAAAAAGTGGGAGTAGGCATAGAAATGGGAAGATATTCATAACTGTAGATTATTTAGACTCATAAACAAAAAACCAAGAAACATAGAAGTGATATTGCAAAAGAAGAAAGGAAATCTATGAAAGGATATATGTCTAGATAGAACATAGTTCTGCATTCTGTTTTTTCCCAGCCAGTTTGTTAGTCCCATCAAAGTAGTACCTGGGAATCTTACATATGTATTTAAGTAAACATTTCTCTGTGTCATCCTGTTCTTTGTTCTGTACCTCTCTAGAGTCTGCTTCTGTAAACTGAAGTAATCTCTCCTTTGTAATCGTGGAGGCAGACTACTGGATTATTTTCACTGTTTGCTCTTTTATTGACATAAGTTTTTTACTGATACACCAGAGATGTAGATTTTATACTGATAAACTAACAATACTGTTTAGGTAGAATAAAGTGACATGTAAACAGGAAAAGCATTATAAAAACACTGAGTAAAACCAACTTCACAATACCCTACAAGGGACACTCCCCCATCATAAGTAACAAGATTTCTCCTATGAAATGTTTAAAAAAAATAAATCTCTATTCACCTTCTCTGAAGTGCCAAGATTCAATTGGAAATATGCCAAACTACATATCACAGCAAAACAGTATTGGATGTCTAGAATTTGTGTTAAAATACAGGGTGAATCAGGCATTTTATCTGGACTGAAACTAAAGTAGGGTTTACAGTGCCATATAACTCACTATTCTAGAAAAAAAACAAAAACCGACAGTCTCCAGAAGATATTATACGTCTTCATTATGTGGATGATACTTCCATGATGGAAGTCTCAATGCCAGTTCACGTAACATATCTTGCAGAGGTGCATGGCTGTGTTCATTTGACCAGAAGCTCTACAGATAAGGTGAATTATTGAAAAGACTCAGTGAGGAACAGGATCTTTTGAAAGTTTACCTTTACTGTTCAGACTGTGTGAAGACTGAGTTAATAATTTTCTCTAACCTAAGGCATGACTAGAGCATTTTGTATAGCAATGTGATTTTGGTAATTGCATTGAGGGATACTCCATATTAGTTACCAACATGCTGCCAGTCAAGTGCTCAAACAATAGAAAAAGTTAAAATTGAGAAAATCACAATGGTCTTTGTAAGTGTTTGATGACTATAACTAAAACCCTAATTAATAAGCAATAACTTCAACTTTCTTACACTGAGAGACTGGTTTGTCAAGTACCATGGTCTCAAGGGAAGTAAAATTTGGAGTTCTTTTTAGTTAACTAGAGATGCTTAGCAAAATAGCTCTTTAAGACTGATGGAAACTGAAATAATCTATTCTGAAGATTATTTTACTGTAGGAGTTGCTTTCTTTTAAATAGTAAGTCCTATTTTTGGAGCAACTATTTTCTGCTTAATTCTGTTCTTCTGCACTGCATCAAATGAGGGAGCAGACTGTGTTTATAGTATTGACAGTGTGAAAAGAACACAGTGGTAAGTGGCAGATGGTGCTGATGATTACTTAAAAAATATTTATGGCAATAGCAAAAACAAAATAGATAATAAAACCCAGTAGCCACCACCACCCCTCCTCCAGCTCAAACCCAAAGAGTTACTTTTGAAACCTCCTGGGTAAAGTCCATCTGAAAAACACTGAGGTTCTTAGCAAGCTTTGTAAGTCATGAAGAATGAGATAGGTATTGATTTTGTCTGATCTTTAAAAGAATTGTATGTGGTTCTGTAATGAATTAATTTTTGCATTATTCTAGCCATAGAACATTGCTTCCTTTATAGTCTGAAGAATTTATTTGAAAGAGACGTAAACACTTTAATATGAAGAACATGCAGTGTAATGTTAGCAATGTGTCTTCCACAAATCTTAGCAAAAGTAACATCGATTGGACGGTCAAAAATGCATACTCTAGAGCTGTCACCTGGAAAGGAAAAAAAAAAATAAAAAGGAGGAAAACATAGGAGGTAGAGATGGTTGTTTTACAGAATCATAGAATAGTTAGGTTTGGAAAGAACCTTGAGATCATCTAGTTCTGACCTCCCTGCCATGTGCAGGGATGCCTCACATTAGACCATGTCGCTCAAGGCTCTGTCCAAACTGGCCTTGAGCACTGCCAGGGATGCAGCATTTACCACTTCTTTGGGCAACCTGTTCAATTGCCTCACCACCCTCACATAAAGAACTTCTTCCTTATATCCAACCTGAACTTCCCTTGTTTAAGTTTGAACTCATCACCCCTTGTCCTATGTGATGAAAAGTCTCTCCCCAGCATCCTTGTAGGCTCCCTTCAAGTACTGGAAGCTGCTTTGAGGTCTCCACGCAGCCTTCTCTTCTCCAGGCTGAACAGCCCCAACTTTCTCAGCCTCTTATCACACGGGAGGTGCTCCAGTCCCCTGATCATCCTCGTGGCCCTCCTCTGGACTGGTTCCAACAGCTCCATGTCCTTCTTATGTTGAGGACACCAGAACTGCACACAATACTCCAAGTGAGGTCTCACAAGAGCAGAGTAGAGGGGCAGGATCACCTCCTTTGACCTGCTGATCACGCTCCTTTTGATGCAGCCCAGGATACTTTTGACTTCGTGGGCTATGAGCGCACACTGAAACCAGCTCATATTAAGTTTTTCATCAACCAACACCACCCCCAAGTCCTTCTCCACAGGGCTTCTCTGAATCTCTTCTCTACCCAACCTGTAGCTGTGCCTGGGATTGCCCTGATCCAGGTGTAGGACCCTACATCTTTCTTGCTGGATTTACTGCCCTTTATGACTCAGTAAAATGAGACAGAGTAATAAAAACTTTGAAGTAACATGACAGCTAGTTATTAATTGTTAAAATCAAAACTGTGACTGTTCCTTTCAGGGTGGGGGGAGGGCTTTTGCAGCTTTAAAGGGAACTGAAAGAATGATGAGGCTGTAGAAGTTTTGACAACTGCAAAATGTAAGTAGAGTTGTGCACAGCTACACTGTTCATGGAGATTGGTTGAGCCATTTTCAGGTTGCATCCAGATGGCAATTTGGTGATTTCCTCTTCCCACTCATCACGGGGAATAGAGAGGTAATGATGGATGCTCATGGCTGCAAACAAATACATTAGAACCCAAGCCTTCAAATTGAAGGCTCTAACCTGGAAAGAAACATCATTCTTCAACTGTACCTGCCTGCTGACCGTAAAGCTGAAGTACTCGGGGGTTATCCTATTTTCAACATGACATCTATCACCCACAACGTTTTGATACAGCACTCGCATCTCTTTTCCACCTTCATTTTGCCAGACTAAGGCAAATGAGGTCTGCTTCAAACATGTTCTTCGGACTTCTGAACACCTTTGTAGTTCTGTCCTAGTTTCAGCTTCAGTTCAGCTTCTTTCACCTTGCATGGCCATGTTGTATTCAGAGTGCCACGTGAAGTCCCATCTGGTGTTGCCCAATGACACTAACATTTCCTTGCTGTATCCCATTTAACTTTTGCTTTTAAAAAATTATTTCTCCCCCACCCCCAGTCAAATTCAGTTGCTCTGTGGCCAGTTACTTATATCCCTGCCCTTCTTTTCTTCCTCAGTGAACTTTTAGTATATACATTTCTGCTTGTTCCAAAAATACACGGTTTTGAATTTTGCGCTGCTGAATCTGAGTGTATTTATATTCCTCAAGTTTTTGAGGTCATGTATCTCTTTCTGGATTATATTCCACTCCTCTGTACTGATGATACGTACCAATGTTTGTCATGATTGAATTTCAGCAGAATACTCTTATTTTTATGGCAAGCTCTTTAATGAAAATATTAAAAAAGACTGCTCAAAATGTTGATTTCTTTTGCCATGCTATACCTTCAGCATCCTTTTTCCTTTTCAAAGCTACTTTTGTTTTCTCCCGTTCATGCAGTTGTCCACTTTACACAACTCCTGTACTAACCTCTCATATTTCAGAGATTTCAGAAATCTAGAAAATCTTCTGCATGTCCTTACCCAGATTATCAGCTGAAAACAGGTTGGTCTGGCACAGTCTTTGGTGAAATGTTGGTGCATTTTGACCGATTTTCCATTTATGTACCTTTAAATATTCTTTCTTGACAAGTATCATATAGCTGAGTTGGCTTAATATATCAGTAAAGGGCTAATTTTTTTTCTTGAATCTAGACAATATTTAGTACAAAATAAAGCACTTACTGTTCTCAATTTGTATGTCACTGCATTTGACATGACAGATTATTAAATTTCCCTTCTACCAGAATTTGTGTTTCTTGTATTCTTACAGAACTAGCATTCTGATACCCTAATGTCAATGCATAAAACTTCTGTTGCTTCTATTGCTATATCCTCATTCCATTATCCATGTTGGTAGTACCTTTGATAAACATTATCTCCTTCCTTGCAAACAATGATATAATTAGTTCCTGAAACAATATCTAAAAACCACTTTCTTTCTACAGAATGACTTTTTTGTCTCTATTTATACATTGAAAATCTTTAGATGCTTCTTTTAATAAACCTTTACAAGGTCTAACTCAGCTTGACTTTTGACAATTCTTATTTTGTTCTTACAGTTCTTTACAAAAAACACAGCCTCCTCTGTTGCTTATGATTAATTCTTTTTATCTGTATTCCCATGCTTTCTGAATTTAAAAACCTGCATAGGCTCTTTCCGTTAGTTTATTGGCTTCCATAATACCATAGTTAAAATGTATTTGTTGGAAGTCAGGAAAGAGTGAAGAATTTATACATGCTGTAAAGGTAGGTCTTCAAATTTTACTAAAGGTAGGTCTTCAAATGGGACTCCCAGGCAGACTCATAGGTACTCTGCAAGGCTTAGCTTTCCATAGCTGAAAGAAATTGTAGTGTGCTTTTCTTCTCTTGACATGACCTATACAGATGTCAACAAAGGAAAAGGGGAAAAAAAACACCACCAAAAAAAGTGATAAAGGCAGCTAACAAACATGTGAAGTTCTCATTTGAGAATTTTGCTGAGAGAGGTTATAAGATAGTTATGTCATTTATGATAGAAATCTCATGGAAATATCTTTCACTAGTGTCATTTCTTTTGCACAAATAGAAACACTGGGGATCAGATAATTCTATTAAGCAGTGTTTTGTTCTACTGTCTTGATATTGACACAAATACTCAGTATTCCTTACATAGAAAATAGGCAGTAATAAGGTCTGTCTTGTCTGTGTTCAGCCCGTGTGAATGAACACCTTTACCTAACAGAGCATCTTATCAGCCACATTCCTTCTGAAAGACCAAGCAGATGATTTCAATTTTGTACTGTTAAATTTTGAGGATTTGACAGATGTCTAGTTAGAGTTGCAAAATTAGGTAAAGTGAACAAATCCCTGTGCAAGTGACACACTGGATAAGTGTCCTTCCTATTTGAAATTGGTAGTCTGGTTTTATATTCAGTCAACACATACTAGGTGGAGCAGATGGCGTACAGTTAAATTAGAACCATAAATCTTTCAAAGATAGAGTTGTCTATGGTTTAAATCTTTCAGCAGGGGTCCCATCACCTATTTCTCCTTCCTCTAATTTTGAATTCCTTGAAAAGAAGCACATTTCTTTATCAACAGAAGTCAGATCTGTTCAAATCTACCACTAGAAAGTTACATGGAAACCAGTCTAGGTTCTTAGTCATACCATCATGGAAAGTTTCGTTTGTCACTGGGACAATGCAGTTGCATGTAATCTACCTTCCCACATTTATTTTATCACACTCTTAGGCTAAGATGCTTCTACTGTCTATTTTGGGGTAAAGCTATCCAAAATTATACAAAGACCAATCAGATTTATCATTTTGTGGCATTTGATGGCATTCATCTGTTTATTTATGAAACTGTTAAAGACTTATTGAGTTACTAGACTACAGAGAAAATAAATTGAGTTATCATCTATAGTTAAATTCAGCCCTTACATCTGCTGTCTTTTCAGCCTGTATGGTGTTTTCTGAAATTGCTCTGGCTTGCAGACCCAAGCTTCAGGAATATATTTACTTCACAGCCTTTTTATGCCATTTCAAGTGAATTTCTAATGCATGAGCAATTTGTGGTTCAGGAAAATGTTGACAGAAGGATGTCAGGGCTTTCTGTTGTTAGCAGTTTAAAAGCATGATAGGGATGGTTCTTGTTCGAAAGTAGCTCTTAAAATTTTGAGGCTGCTCAGTTTCTAGAATCATTTGATCTAACCCCTTTCACTCAGTTTTGTGCGACTGTTGTAGAAGGCTAGGTTTAAAGCTTATACAAATAAATTAATATCACTATCATTAAGTATAAAATGCTTTTAAGATGAGGGCTGGAAGATGAATTACTCTGTGCTCTATATATCCAATTACTATTTAAGTACAAAGGAAAAGACATAAGGTTTAAAGTTCAAAACTTTCTGTGACTAAAATTGAATAGCGGACGGAGGATATGTATCTTAATGGGATACTTTCATTCTTGTAATAAGAGTGAGTTTGTAACAATGAACTTGGTTATTGCCTGCATCCTTTCTGGTTGTAGATTAACTGTCCATTAATTATGAAATCACTAGAAATGTCCTGAAGGAAAAAGTTTGGATCCAGCAATGATACTAACTCAAAGCACCCTCAGATGTCACAAAGAACTCAGGGTTGCTATTAATTAGCTTACGGTTGTTAGAGAAGAGTGTTTCTTGTTATGGCATCTTCCTTTACTGTGACAGCTTCTCAAGTTTTGTTATTTGTGTGTCTTGGATAATTCTGATTCATAATTCTGGAGCTGAGGGGTATGGGGAATATAGTTCAGAGACATCCACATGTCAGCTCATGTCCTTTAGGGATATAGTAGATCCAGATGAGCCTGTTCAAGACCAGGGCTGAGTTCTGCACCTCTCATGCTATCCTTTTAGCATGTAGGTTTGGCAACATGCCTACATATACCACCAGCTAAATGCTGCATCCAAATGACTAAGTCTTTGTGGAACATGAAAAGGGGAAGAGTGTAGAAACCACCAAATGCTGCTTTTTGGAATGAGTTTCAGCCTAACGTGGCTGTCAGAACTTGTACTCTGTGGTGAATCATACCTGACTGCGGAGCTGCTCAAGAATTTCTGCAGGATGCACCACTATCTCTAGTGCTTCTAGGATATTCCTGCCTGCAATTACCTAGCTTTAAAGAAAAAAAAAAGGTTGGAAGGTGACTTGGTGATTTCTCTGCTCTTCCTTCCTTACAAAGTATACAGAAAGATAAAGGCCTGAGGAAACAATGAGAAGGGTTAAGTTTATGCATACAGATTTAGCAGGTCCATAAGATGAAAACAGGCTGTTTAAAAGATTTTTTTTGTGGAAAAATTGGAACAAAAATCCAAGGATTGGTTAAATATATAAAGAATGAAGATAAGAAAAATATAAAATGAAAGAAAGCTTAGGTTTCTATGAATTTTGGACCTGGCAAGTAAGTTACACTCCAAAATGTGTGTATTTTTCATACTGGAGAAGATGAGCTTGAAAATGACTGAGACCTAGTTAATATGAAAAATGGCAGACAAAATCCATCCAAAACAGGGACATTTTAAAGTAGTATCTCTGTGAATCACTTCATAAAGGATTCCTTTTTATAAACTTAATCTTTCTAAAATTCTTGGATCTGCAAAATGTTAAAGTTAAGTGAATTTTCCAAACTGCTAAGCATGAAGTGTGAGTCTGAACAGTAGCAGGAAAAGACCGCTCTTGTCAGTTTAAGTCTTTCATTTCAATAAAGTTGTCTTAAGTGCTCAAAACATGCTAGGGTGTAAATGAAAGATTACAAAGAAAATTACAATAGCAAATTATATTTAGGGTTTAGAGTGACTCAGCGTGACACAAGCTTGGGAAGTTTAGAATGACATCTACCCTTTTCACCCATTCTGTGCTGAATTCCTACTATTTTTGTAAGTATTTGTTACTTATAATTCACAGTTTGGTGATACCCAGTCTTGAGTGTCTTCTGTGATGTACTCTCCTTGTTCAGCTTGCTTTCAGTGCAGCTGACTGCAAGTGGGAGTTAAAATACCTAGTGCCTTGCCATAGGGCAAACCCAGTAAGGCAGTATACTTAGATTTCTCTAATCAAAGTGCAGCTTTCCGTATCCTTGTCCTCTGACAGTGCTATACCAGCATGATACCCTAACTGGAGTGCAAGGCTTCAGGCTTGTCCCTGGTAACATCATTCAAGGCACTTTTCCAGGTACATAACTGCTTCAGGCTTGTGCTGTCTGTTTTCCCTTTACTCTTCCTATGTATTTGTAGCTGTATCTGCCTCTTTCTCATTTAGTTCCAATTCACACAACGGTGGGCTCAGCAGACCTTGCTCTGTACTGAAATGGTTTCACTGACTAGATGTAAGCATGGAAGTTTTAGATGGCTTCTTGTAGCTAATCATATGAGGAAGGAAGAAAAGGCTTTCTGGGACTTGTACCTACTGGAACTTTTATCCAAAGCAGACTGTAGTCCTTCCTCTATTACCAGATCCCCGTGTATTTGTAATTAGATGGTGTTTCTCTATGCTCTTTGTAAAATGGGAATGAGGATGTTGTGGGAATAAATGAATTAATGTTTGAGATGTTCTTGGATTCATTGTCGTAAATGTAAGAGAAAAAATATAGTCAGTAATTCATAGCATGATTTAATGCATAACATCATTCATTAATTTCCAGCTCTGTGCATTGCTTGAGCAGAAAAATTTGAGTCAAGGATAGAGTTAAGAACTCTTTTTTTGGTATTTGTTGATGCATTTTCAGATCAGTATCTCAATATATAAGATACTCTGTTGTATTTTGTTTGGGTTTTTTTCTCCAGGAAAGTACAGATTAATCCATTATTCTTCTATAGAGAAATGATTCCTGTCAAATGTACTCATGAAGGAATCTTTGTCCACGATAGAGAAATACTGATTAGTCACCATGAGAGAAAATGGATAAAGAATATTAGATAGTATCTCATTGCAGCTGAGAGCACACCATACATTTTTTCATAGAGATATTTTGGTTACCTGAAAATGTATCAATATGCAGAAAGCGTAACAAGTTACAGTACAAACTATTAAAGCATAGCACATTACATTCACAAAGAGACTGTACCTTTTCCTGGGGAAGCAGCAAATGAATGTTGTCCATGAAATGCAAAATGTTCTAAGTATAAATGTGAAATTTAGATGGAATTTTCTTTGCAATTTCTGGAGATTTTAATTATTAAAATGTAAATACCAACTACTGAAGAAATATCATTTGAATAAATTCTATTTACATGTGTATATGGAGAGGATGAAAATAATGGGGTTTAGATTTTTTAGAAAACAGCAAACTGGCTGGCACTTCAGTGAGCCACATCCTGAACTGCATCAGAGGATTGCTGAGACTGACATAGCAGAAGAGTTATATGTAGCTTTATACAGTCTGTTGGATTGA
Organism: Psittacula echo; assembly: GCF_963264785.1. Classification (NCBI taxonomy): domain Eukaryota; kingdom Metazoa; phylum Chordata; class Aves; order Psittaciformes; family Psittacidae; genus Psittacula; species Psittacula echo. The sequence goes on along the minus strand of NC_137743.1, from coordinate 8,571,988 downwards.
AATTAAAATATATCTTTTAATTTACTGTTTTCTGATGATTTAAGAATATTTGCTCAGAAAAATATTTAGAATAATGAAAGCTCTAATTTATGTGAAACAATGGATTAAAATCAGTTACTCATCCACCTCAGAAATATTATTAGCTACCTGTCAGCTTCAATTCAGAACAGAAGCTGAAGAATGGCCTGAAAAAGGCATCAAATTTCTTGTTTTGTAAACAGCTTGGAATGCAAGATACTGAGTATGACAAATGCAGCTAGGTACAAATTGCCACCCTTCCCACAGCTGCTGGAGTTCGAGGTCCCAGTTCCCTCCGCTGAAACGCACACAGTTCCACCTTGGTTTGTACCGGAGGAAATCTGGAATGCCATTACAGAGCACTCTGCAAACTCCCATTATTTTCAATAGGAGTGATGCCAAGTGTCTTTCAAAGTTGATTACAGAATCATAAAAAATAAGGCTGGAAAGGACTTTTAGAGATCATTTAGTCCCATCTCCCCTGTTCAAGGCAGTATCAGCTGCATGTAAACAATTCCTGGCAGATGTTTGTCTAACTTGTTCATAAAAGCATACAAAAATTGAGTTTCTGCTTCTTACCTAGGAAATTCTTTTCCCATGCATTGCTGTGCTGTTAGAAAGCTTTTCCTAATGGTTAACCTAAATTTCCTCTGCTATGGTTTAAGCCCATTACTTTTTATCATGCCCAAAATGAGCATGGAAAAAAGATTATTTCCTTCCTTCCTCTTTGCAGCTTTTTGTATTTTTATGTTTCCCCTCTGTCACCTTTCTCTATATCAAAATAATCCCAGTTACTCCAAGCTGGTCAAGGTCATGTCTTCTAGACCTGATTGTTTTGTATTAGTCCTCTATATTATGCTGATGCAAAGACAGGTACAGCAGGAGCGTAGAATATTGAGGACTGGTGAGGCAGATTGAGTATTTTAAAAGGAAATGATACCAAGCATTCAATAGCATTTTTTGCAAGTACACCATCTTATCTTTCACTCTCTTCTTCAGTGTGCCCTTTTCACACTCACAACTTCCATCTTCCTTACGCTGTTAATTACTGATGTTTGATAGGGCTGAAATGATTTGTTGAAAGGCTGGCATAACTGAAATGAGAGGTATGTGATACATGACATTGTAATTCTGAACTTTGGCAATATGCAGAATTTAGAGTAACAGGAAAACGAAGGCTGTGGTTGATTCAGATTTTTTGCTTCCCAAATCTTAATTTTACTGAGTGACTTGACTCTGAAAGCAGAAAGCTTACTCCACACTTCTTCCTAAGTTTGGCTATTTTTAGGATTTCCTGCAGAGATCTTGGCCCTGGGCTTGAATTCCTTCTTCCCACAAACATGCCTATCTCTTTCCATACACAGTGGAGTCAATGATTCACGTCTGGTACAGTCAGCCAGCAGGGATCAGTTATTTCTTCCTGCAGGGTTATGGCACTTTGTAACAAGGTGCAATGAAAAGCGCGTTTAATGAAGAGGAATTTGTTTTAGGAAGCAAGTGTGACTTAGTTCCCAGCAAAAGTGGTGCCTAGCAATTTAGGATCTGTGATGTACATTTTGCTTACAAGGATGCATAATTCATTCAGAGGGGAATTTGTAAATTATTCAGGTAATCCTTACCTGTGGGATAAATATTGTCTCCTAAGACTCGCATATAGCTTTATAATCTTATAATCTATTCCACCAGTATAGTGCTAAAAAATTCTGTAATAAACTTTCACTAGTTGTTATTAGATGACTAAAGCTTTATTCAAATGGCTTTTTCCTGGTATTATGCTTCAGTGATGCTTTCTCAGATTTTTCTCTATTGATCAAAAGTAGTGATATGAAAACAGATTTTTAGAAAGCACCATTCTCCTGCTTCTTATCAAAATTATTGATTTTTTTCTTTGATGGTAGGTACATGAAAATATTCCAGATAGTCAGATGAACATTCAGGATCCATGTCAAGGATTTAAGGCTCAGTTTTTGCGTTAGATTTAGAATTTGATTTTGCCAGGTTCAGTACAAGTAATTTTTCTACACTCACAGGAGGCCACTTTGCACTTTTTCCCTGCTGTGACAATCCCTATGAAAAATTCCAGACATGCTGGGTTTTATATCCCAAACTAGACAAATTCTTCAGTGGACTAGAATGTGAACAATGTGATAATCAACAAATAAGACCACAGCCACAATCTGTCCCACTCAGACAATCTAGCCCATCTATTGAAGAGTGTTTACATCAGCCAACAGCAGACCATGTCTTGACATTGTGCCACACTAAGCTCAAGGAAGACCCAGTACGCTTCTTCATGTTGGAGTAATAACCTTGTTGAATCTTACTCAGCAGCTCCAAGGGATGCTAAATAGCCATTTCCTGGTCTAATTCATCATTAGATCCTGTCCAAAAGGTTCAAATATGGAAATACTAGCAAACCTAATCTGTTTTGCTATGCAAAGCCTGTCATCATCATGGCTTGACTTTGCAAATGAAGATTTGGGAAGGGCTTTACCCATGCTTACTACAAGCACGCTGATGACTAAAAAGGCCAATGTGGGATAGGCAAATCTGGCTGCAGAAAGCACAGTGAAAGGTCTCCTTGGGTGGTATAGGCGGGGCATGATTCTTTCTACGTTGTCTTTTCTCCTTGAGACTAATTCTGCGTGTGCTGTCAAAGGAGACAACGGCGTTAAGTACGGTGTGTCTCCAAGTCTCCCGATTGGAGGCCAAGGTGGACCAGTGGTGGTAATCAATATGGCCAAGGTTGAGGTATTGTTCAGCCTGTAGCTCTTGCCTATCCAGCAAATTGGAAACTGATTGAAAGGCAATGAACATAAAATAATTCACCTCAGCAAGTGCCCTGCTCTGCATCATCATATTCCATGCTTTTATCCTCAAATATACCAAATACATCTATAGATGTATAGAGGTGCAAGTAAACTTGTAGCAGCCTTTCAATACCTTGAGGGAGACTTAATATAATGGCGTGTAGTGCAGGACAAGGGGGAATGGCTACAAGCTGAAAGAGGGCATATTTCGATTACATATTAGGCAGAAGTTCTTCCCTGTGAGGGTGCTGAGGCGCTGTCACAGGGTTTCCAGAGAAGCTGTGGCTGCCCCATCCCTGGCAGTGTTCAAGGACAGTTTGGACGGGGCTTGGAGCAACCTGCTCCAGTGGAAGGTGTCCCTGCCCATGGCAGGGGATGGAACTGGATGAGCTTTGAGGTCCCTTCCAGCCCAAACTGTTCTCTGATTCTATGAACTGAAAAAGCACAGTGCAGCAGAGTGAATTTACAATCCACAAAGGAGAGAAATTCCCAGCTACCAGTAAAATAATATATTTTACAGATTTCTAGCCCTCAGTCCTGAATTATGTTAATGTGAGTCTATCCAAATGAAAAGGGTAGGTCCCCTATCAAATCAGTGCTTCCACTGAAAGAAAGATACCTAGCCACCTGAAAATTACAAAATTAGTTCCCAAGCTCATTTTCTAAACATTATTTATAGTTATATTTCTATATTTCTTCTCTAGTCTATTTCAAGTTCATGTCCCTTCAACCGTATCTCCTACAGTTGAGTAAGGGATGGAACATAATTATATTTGCAGTAAAATTTTTGTCCATTTACACATTCATCAATAGTACAAAAATAGCACAAATGAAAGCTTGGTGTGAACACTGTTAGTAAACTAACAAAGAAATTACATTTGAAAGATGAATTCCAATCAAAAGAACTATGCTTACATAGTGTGGCCTGTGTGGACAGAATTAAAGTGTGCAAGTGCACCATATTCTGAGATAAATTATTACCTTTCTCTTTCAGGAGTAAGGTATGCTGCTATGACCACTGTTGTATCTGTAGATATCTCTCTATAATCTTTTCCACATGAGGAATTCACTATAGTGATACCAGTGCCATGAAAGCAGTCTAGGTTTCTGAATAAAAAAACTCTTAGAAAAGTCCCGAGAATCTTCACAAAACAAATAATTTCGGCAAGCAGTCAAATTACCCAGCTTAGGTGTTCTTACATCCATTTTCACGCAGTACCTGATCTGCCTTCTTTAGCTTGTGTTGCGTTGCTTGGGTGCTTTTGATAAAAGCACTTGTTACATTCTCCTCTTTGAATTTCTTCACCTAATCACAATAGCTACTGTGTGCATTTTCTCTTCCCTTTTGAAAAGCAAAAGTTAGGAGACTTTGCTTCCTCAAATTATTTTTCTTCTGATATGAAATGGCACGCTTGAATTTTAATGCTGCATTTCTTGTTCTGGGAGCTGAAGCTTTTGTTTATTCAGCTGAGCAGTGGCAGCCCTGGTTCAGTTTTCCCAGCAGGGGTCACTGATGTGTCTGGTCCCTTACTTTGAAGGAAGCTGCCTCCACTTATTTCTTAATGCTCCTAGAGAAATTGCCAGCAAATATGGAGGTTAGTAAAGGTTATTGATGTTCTCGTAATGATTTCTGTAGTGGAATGAAATGAAAAAAAATACCACGTTCATGTAACAGGGAGCACCAAATAATAATCAGATGGGAATAATAATAATCTATATCTGAAGAGGAGGACCACATTTGAGCACTTAACCTGCTTCATACTTGCATTGTGTTTTGCAAGACTGAACTGAGCATGACTTGAAGTTACAAGCTCTTAACTGTTGGTTGGGGGGGTTTGGGTATTATTTATGTCTTTTGAATTGTGATACAAGGGGCCCATTGAAAAGTCAGTCGTGAGTAAAAGCCCCACATTTGAATCAGTAGTTCTAAGCACTCTCTGAAGTATAGGGAAGAGAATGGAATATTGATTTCTCAACAAATCATATATCAGAAAATGAAACAGCTTAAAATAGGTAGGGTGAGGTACCTCATTGGCATTGCTTCATGAAGTGCATTCTGATCTTCTTTGCTTTTGGATGCCACTTATACCACAAATCTGCCATTTTCTAATTGGAATGCTGTTCTGCCAGAGCTTGAAAAGGAAGCATTTTTTTCTGTTCAAAACATTTTCAGCATTTCAAGCCAAATAATTTCTGTAAAGGAGTAGATCCCTCTAAAGAAATAGGAGCAGACTACTCATTATTGTATCTGGAATCTTACTTTAACATGTTCTTTCATTTGGAAGCAAGGCTATGAATTGTGCTCCTTTTATGACCTGACCAGCCACAAATTAAAGAGCTGTCTGATTTTGTCTCCATAGTTATGTGCCTTTCTTGTAGACTCTGAGTATGTTGTAATACTGTTTTCTTGTCCCTGACTGGTAAGGTTGAAATGGAAAGACATGAACATGATTGAAGTTGCAGGTCTACTTGTAGATTGTTTCATTCTATGTACAGTTGAAACCAATTTTATTTCCCATTAGTGAAGAAGAAAAAAAAGCATCCAGTCTTATATATGTTGATGCCACAAAGAAGGATAGATAAGCTACAGTTCAATTTCCTGGATCTGTCGCTGACTAAATGAGAAGGCATTGTTAGACAAGGCTGTAAAGTTAAATACCCCATTTGTAAGCTGAAATGCCAACATGGGATCAAATTGTTACAGTAGACAGCTTTTTTAACTGTGATGTTGCACATGGGTGTAGTAATGCGGTAAAAAGTAATAGCTTTTTTTTCTTTCCAAATTGAATGTAATCTTCATATTGAAAAATATTTAATTTGGAAGAAACTTCTAACACTGTCCTGCACGTACAAATATCTTTCAAGTTGCCACCTTCTTATGAACAACAAAAACAGAAGCAGAAATGCAAAATTGAATCAACCTTAACTGCACATACCACTCTTCCATGAGCAGCTTTGATTATTCATTGTCTGCGTGTGGTGTGTTGATATCACGGCATAAAATATCCTGAATTCTACCAGACTTTCAGGACGTTTCAGGGTGTGGTTATGGAAAGTAACATTCAAGAGATTGAGCAAGTTATGACATATTACTTGGAAATGACAAAAAAATGACTACTTTGCTGAAGAAGTAGATATTGCTACAAGTCAACATCCCTATGCATACGGGAAAATGTAATTTACTATGTTTTGTCCATGGAAGCAGTAATTTTTATTATTTTCATGGAAGAACTAGAATCTTGCAGTATTATTTGATGTTAGCAAGTTAGCTCTTCTTTCCACATATTCAACTTTCTTTTACACATACCTGCATATGCATTTTTTGAAGAACGTGATAGTAAGTATGGCTTTATGAGGTAAAATTGGGGGTGAACTCATCAAAAACACTCAGTGCTGAAGTTTCAAGTGCTCTTAAGCAGATACTTTATAAATTATTTCCATAGCATAGTGCTATTCCTTCTATGCATTTTTCAAAAAACCTCCAAAACCACAAACCAACAACCAAAAAAAAAAACCCCAAAACAACCAACAAACCCAGAAAACCTGTACTATTTCAGAAATGTTGAGGCATTTGAGTGTATTTTTTAATGTGAACGCATGTGCATGTGTGTGTGTAGATAAAAATCATAAAATCTCATGATTCTTAGTCAGCTAAACCATAATCCCCTTGGGAACACTGTCTTTAGAAAGCTCAAATCTGATGAAGGGGTCCTGTTCAAGAAAGTCTGTGTTTTCCCAACTTTATCAATTGGTCAATACCATCTCTCCATACAAATCCTACCTCAATGTCATTCAATGATGTATTGCTGTGATGCATCGTTAAATATTGAACCTTGATTATGTAAGTGCTGCAGTACTTAGTTTTGTTCACTGTACATAAAGCCTTATGAAACTTGGCCAATAAGTTCCGAAGTGAGAAGAAAAGACAGAAACACTTAGTGATGCTAATCTTCTCAATAGAATTGATGTGGAAATGAAGAAGTTGGACTCCCCATTGTTTGGTAAAGATTCAACTAGTTAGGGTCTAGTCAACTAGTCTAGGTCATGCTTTGCCCAGAAAGGCTGGACCAGATGATCCTTGAGGTCCCTTCCAACCTAGTATTCTATGATTCTATGGTATGTAATAGTGCAGTTTGCCAATCTTGAGAGAGCTACTCAGAACAAATGGACAGAAGTACTGCAGTACTATGAACTTTGTTGTTATGAACTAGCTGTGGGAATTACTTGAAATATTGTAAATAACAGGATGAACTATCTGTACTTATTTATGCTCAAGTTCCTTAGACACTGCAGAAGTTTATTTTCTAATACTGTTACTGATTCAGTTGAGCTATATATAAGACATTGGTAACTATATGTAAGGTTGTCTGTAGCTGCAGCTAGCTATTTGAAGCAATTAACAAGTTTAAATGCAACTGCTGTCACATAGGTGCCCACTTTATCATGTTTATAAACTTGTTTGTGAAGCGCTTGTGTAGTTGTACATGAAACATATGTTTAGACAAACTTAGGGCTCTCTGCTAAGTTTCCCAGCACATTGGAAGGAAAGATTTTTGCAGAAAAATATGGTTGTTTTCAAAGGCAATTTCTAACACTTCCGTTGTTTACAGCAGACTTTTAAATTTGGTCAAGGAAAAAAAACCCATGAACTAAAGAAGTGCCATTTCTTTATTCCCTGAATTCAGCCCAGTTTAGTGGAATCATAAACTGTAGAACATCACAGTTTTCTTTCTTTTAGCTGCATTTCATAGGAAAAACTGGCAGCAGACCAAAATAATAACTGAACTCAAGCATTTTTAAAGATTCAGGTTCACATTGCTGCCAGAGCAGCTGTAGCAGCACAGGCTGCGCTGTAACATGTTTTGAGCGGCTGGAGCAATGGGGAGGAAGGAGCAGGCACAGTCAAGGCTCTCTGCTCTGCAACCATACCTCTCCAGACCTGCCATGGAACCTTGTCACTTTGCTCCATCTGGAGAGTCATAGAAAAGATAATTTTCACACATGGGTTTATTGCTGACAATTGATATATTTGGTCCTTAACATGAAGCTGAAGAATTCTGTGATGCAGCTGATAGGTCCAGCATCAAGTCCTGGGGCTTTGGGGAAAACATTGTCGTTAAGCTAGCAAATTTTAGAAGCCATTTCCTTTAAAACAAACAGCAAAAGCTAGGGAAAAAAAAATGCCTCAAAGGTTGTTTTAAAAGGAAATCATTGAAACTGGAAAGCCAAGTTCTTGGAAATAATGGTTTGCCAGATTTGGCTTTGCAGCCACTTTCAGTTCCCCTGGGTGAGTGCACTGTGAGACAGCCTTCAGTAATGTAAGATTGTCATATGTTTCTGCAGAACACCTGCAACATTCATTGCATAGGCTGGGCATAAGAAAGGACAAAATTGTTTGTACAAACAGCTGCAATGTTTTAATGCTTGGTATTGTCACATATGTTTTTGCATACTGTTCTGAGTGTGGATGCTGTTGAATGCACATGTAAGGGTGGGAGTATCTATGTGAGTGCACACGTGCACTTGTAATTGAGGAGATTAGGAGGTTTTCGTTGCTGCACAAAACCTATCAATTTCTCAGAAGAAGGATGCTGTAGGGCCAACTTAAACATTTTAGTGCTGTAGATGTATGATTTTAAGCCCTGGGTAAAAGCCGACTGAATATGTCATAGACATGATTTGTCTTTGGATGAAAGCAGCATCTCTCATAAAGCACTCCACTCAATCTATGGAATGATATTAGTAGTGAATGTGGAGAATGCTCTTTTCCAGTAGCTTGAGGTGTACTTATATGAAACTAGCTGGTGAGTGACATGGTAAATAAAATCCAGAGGAAAAATGATATACGCTTAAAGGTGTATTTTAGTGACAGGCCATGCAGCAGCAAAGGCAAACAGAAATAGAGCCCTGCAGTAGGTATGTGAAAGTAAGAAGAAAGAAGAAAAAATGCCTTCTAGAGCTAATCGTCCCTTGAACATTTTATGTGTTATCCCAAATTAGACTAGGAGAGATCTATTTAACAGCAAAAAATATATTTGTTTGTCTTTCACTAAATCTTACGTATTCCTCTCACTACACACACTTCTGAAATGCATGTTAGGAATAGAATTGTAAAATTTGAAGGGAAAAACTACCATGCACATACTAATGTGTGTAGGTCTGTATTGGTACAACATTATTTTACCATCTAGGTAGTTTAAACCACATTTTTTTCTTATCCTTCTGACACTAATTCTAGCACCAGAATCACAGTGGTCCCCATAGTAGATCTCCTTTCCTAACAGTAGATTTCTCAGCAAATGAAAAATCATCCAGTCATTACTTTCTAATTATGTGTCTCTAAATACCTAATTATCATTGGGAACAAATTGCATCCTACAAAGATAATATTATGAAGAACTGTTAATGTGTTAAGATGCTGCTTTTGAGTTTCAGCGGTTGATGCAGCTGTTAAAACAGGATTTTTGCTACCTGGACTCATCTTTACAATTTTGTTGTAAAATTCAGAAGCAGCAGAAGAGAAGCCGGAGTACTGGACTTAGCTTCCTTATGCATTCTGCATGTCAAATAAAGAAATGTATCTATATGTCTTTCATAATCTACTTTTTTCCATGCTTTAAACTACATTCTTAGAAGGTGAGTCTGTGGCAGCAATATATAGTAAAATACTACATTTTCTGTCAGGGCTGTTTGATCTGTTTAATAGCTTGGTTTGCGTTGTCCACATGTCTGTGGCAACACAGGAGAACACAGTAGATTCGTGGATTTTTCTTGCCAAATATAGTCTGCATAGAAGTTATGTGTTCCTTTAGAATACTTGATAGTTGTGCTTAGGTGGCTTAGCTGTAATTAATGTCTAATGTGCACTTTGGCTAGAAATGAGAAATCACCAGGTACTTACCTCATGATTATTTCAGCGTGCATAGTTGTGTGTTGTGGTCATAGAAGTGCAGGCTCCTGAGCATCCTCAGCTCCTATTGAAGTCCATTGGTGCTGAGTATCTCTGAGACCTTCTAGATGAGGTCCATAATCTCTGAGAAACATACAGTGACTGTACGTAAACCATGATTTATAGCTGATGACTGCATACAAGTAATGCCTCTGCGTGTTACTGATACCATCAAAAATTCACAACTCAAGGGCATACCTGATCACTAGAGTTATAAAACTTTATTCATAGTAAAACCTCCTTTTAGAGCTGAACTTTTGGATTTTCTTTTTTTCCTTTTTTTCTCTATATCAGTTCTTCAGGATAGGCATGCATGAACCAGAGTCATTTCAGTACTAGAGGTAAACACAGTTGTACACTCACTATCTATTTGTATCAATTGTATATTGATCTGCTAATATGAAACCTAGAAAAAGGTCAACTGGTTGAGAGTTCAGTTCTAATTAGCAGTCATTATGCTGCCACCTCTTCTATGTAATGAAATCTGCAAAATACTGGCAATATGAAAGAGAGGTGCTTGAAGTTAGTGAGACCCATTAATAATCTGGTCTCATAGGAATACCGCTGAAATTTATTCCCTATTTTACTTTCATGAAAAAGTTAATTAAACTCATCAACATTTTAAAAACCACAAGAGAAATCCTGTCCCAAATTCTGCCCATCTGTATACAGGCAGCCTTGAAATGGGAATGAGGATATAACCATGCCATGTCCCTTGCCAGAACCTGCAGGCGACTAGTGAGGATAGCTGTAAGCACTGTGAACTTCCCCAGCTGTGCTGGCCGGTCCCCATGGACTTGAATTCTGCATCTGTGGAGTTTTGGAGATGTTATAGGATTCATCATTTGCTGTATCCAAAGACACATGGCATTTTGTTTCTTTGCTCTTCTGGGATCTGCTCACAGTGGCTTCTTAATCTTTACGCCTGGCATAGTAGAGATTTGACTGGGTGGCCATGGGTACTTTCCCTGTTGTGGTGATCTAGGCAGAAGCTTGAGGAGATAGGCTTGGAATCCAACCTGGCCAGGGTGCACAGAAACCAAGACATGAGCTGGTAAGCTGAACAGCTAAGAGAGCAATACTCCAGGCAAGACCAAGAAAGAAGGGTGTAGTTTAAAACTGCCACATGAAGTAGCTCAAATCATGGTCCCAGGCTTTGCACAGAGCAGCCAAGGATCACTCACAAATGCTGTTCCTTCATCTCTTCTGTGAACGAGGTATGGTTTTGAGGCATGGTAACCCACAGCAGAAGGCAGCATGCCTTCTGCAGCAAAACCAGTGAAGCTGTGAATGAACATCCAAGTTGGCTTCAAGGGAGCTGGTTTCAAACTCAAACTCTTTGTTATAAAACAGAGAAAGGGAGACTCTGAGCTTGCTTACTTTAGAAGAGCCAAAACACAGGAAGCTGCATCCCAATACCTAAAGAGCACAATGCAGTAACTTGACAAGATTTTTTCAGAGAAGAAATTATTTATCTAAAAGCCACAACTGTGAGCTAGATTGAAAAGTAAGAGGAGCATGAAGGCTATTTTGCAATGATGACCAAATGGACCGGTATTGCTGGGTAATTTAGTTTTGGTGGAATTTGATTCCTCCATATTGTTATTTCTACAAGGCAGCGTCTGTATCCGGCACTCCAGCTGGGTTATTTGTGAGAATGTTTGATTGTTTCTATTATTCTGATGCTGGGAAGCCCTAATCATGGGTCAAGCCTGCATTGTTTTAGGCACTAAATGAACTCAGAACAAAAAGGCAGTTCCACTGCCATACAGCTTATAATCTAAGTACAAAACAAGAGACAACAGATGGGGCTAGACAGACGGGGAAGCATAAGGAAGCAATGTGACAGTACTGGTCAGCCAAAAAGTCAGTGTTCAAAGGAGAGCAGCAGGCCAGCTACGAGGTTTCTGTAAGCAACATATCAAAGATAGGATTTTAAATGAGGTAATTAAGACAGCTTTGTGGATGACTGTAGGCAACTCCTTCTAAGTATGAGGCAGGTTGATTAGGAAGTATTTCGGAAGTAAAGCCAGACATCTTGGGGTTTAGGGAGTAGAAAGTGGGAAGCCAGTAGAAAGCACACAGATAGTGGGAATATCACTAAAACTTTAGATGTGAGGTTTTTTGCATCAGCATTCTATATAGGTGGGAGTGAGTTAAAGCTGCATGCCTTTGATCTACTTTTTAAGTGTGGAGCACACTGAGGAACACTCCTTCTCATCCTCATTGAAGGATTTCTCTCCCATCATACCGGCGAATACTTCCTTGCCATTTAGAGTTTGATGAGATTTCCTTTTAAGCGCATAAAATCTTTTGCTTGGCCAAGGAGGTTACAAAATACATCTGTTTCCCCAGATTTCAAGGGCTATTGAAACAAAAGCCTGGATTTGGAAGTCAAATAAATTTCTTTTCTGAAGCAGATCAGGAAAATAATCACAAGACCATGTTTGATCGTACTGGACAGTTTGTAAACAACTTGACAGCAATTTCATCATACGGTTACATTAGCTATTATTTTATATGCCAGTTGTGTTTGGCAAATTAGAATTTCTCTTTGAAAATGATCCTTGGAAAATAATACATGACATTTTAAAGATCCCAAATCCTTATATGCAAACCAATAAATGCAAGATAACTGCATACAGCTCGTACAGCTAGATGGCATTAAGTGAGTTGAAAGAGCCTTTACTCTGAGATTTCTCACTTTAGTGCTTCAGTATTCCATTGCTACATTAATAAAGTTCTCTGTATTTAAAATGACAATTGCTTGCAAAAATATATGATAAGCTTTATGTTTGCTTTCAATTTCCATGCTGTACATAGGGGAGATAAGAGTACTGAGTATCTCTTAACAAAATGAAATCCCTCCATATGGCACCCTTTTCCCATTAAGATGTAGAATATGAACCCAAAAAGCATCTTTTAAAATAGTTTTATAGCTGAAACGGGATTTTAGTTTAGCTTAATTTGTGAATTGCCTGAAGGAAGAATTATCTTTAATGCTGTCTGTATAAGGCTGCTCCCACAGCTGTTCTTAACCACTTCTATATCAAAATAACCAGGAGCTGTCTCACATTCATCTAGAAGTTAGGTTTCTAATCTGTTTCCTTGATAGTCAACAGAAAGAATGAAGCACTTTGTCCTAATCTTGTCCTATTCTATTATATGAGCTCAAAATAAAACTATTTTAAATCTCAGTCTTGAGGTAGCCTTGCTTCCCTGAATCCTATGGAGGGAGCCTGTATGATTAGCTTAGTCTAGTCGCCTCACTCTGGGCAGGTGGATTTGGATGAGATTAAAAACCTTTGAAACTAAGCTGAATTGTCTTTTATTTCAGCCTGTCAAATGTAGAATGGTGATGCAGTTAGCAGACAGATCTTTGGCTAGAAAGCATGAGAAGAACGTAAGGACAGCGTGTACATAGCCAGGGTAGAATAGTTGCATTAATTAACCTGAATGTTACACAGCTAGAAGGATGGCCAGGCTTAGCAGTAGCTACTAGTTGTAACAGGAAATAACCTTGAGAAGGTCTAACATTTTAGGTAATATAAGAATAATGTCATATCTTGAGTGCTATGTAAATAATAATATCACACTTTATAATTCCTGCGTTAAGAGGAGGCTTTACTTAAAAGAGCATTAAGTTTTTGCATGACTGGACTGTTCTCATATCAATGTCTCTACTTCAGCCATGAGGTCATCAACTATCTGTTTACCCAGAGCACCATTCTATGCACTAGATTACCACTAGCACCTTAGTGTGGCAGCATTTATTATGCTACAAACATCTGATCTGTTGAATGCAAATTGAGAACTTGGAGGAGTGTTTCATCAGCTGTAACATACTTAATTCTTAGAGCTATTTACCAAATGCAGATGTGTTTGATTGAGTGCAAGGACCATGATTCTGTCTTACCTGCTCCCATTTGTCACCTGTTTTACTACTTTCTCTGTTAAAAGTTGTGGTAGCCCCGCTGTTTGAAGAACTTTTCTGTAGTTCTCAGAGCCTGTAAAATAAGCCTTTTTCATAAATCATATTTTTAAAAGTGCTGCTCCAAGTGATTTGACATTTTTTCGAAAGTAAGACAAAAGTTTATGCGCTTCAGAATGATGTCTCTAAGTATGCACTTTATATTTTATTCATTTTGATAGCTTATGTTATGATGCATTTGATAGATCCTGAAAGACACTGTCAGTTTTAAAGATACAGCCAATAAACTTTCGTTAGTGATGAAAATGTGCCCTATAATGATCAGATGCCTCTGTCTATGCAAAGAGATTGCATCAACCTTATGACATCTTTTGTTTTCAAACACTTGTGTTGCACTGTTCTGACCAGAGTTACATAACATATGCCAGAAAAGGAGTATTTGTCAAAAAATGGAAAGAGAGAAAAAAGTAAAATTAAAATATAAAGTTTTGCAGCTGAGGGGCACAGATTCTCTGAGATGATAATCCTTAGAGAAAACAGGTAAAAGACAGTAATGGTCTCTTATCAAACTTTGTTTTGAAAGTTGCAAAAATAAGCCCATCTATATGTGTATGTATATATAGTTCCAGCATCTAGATTCTGAAAGTAACATCAGTTAGGACTCTAGCAGTTTTCCAGCTGGCAGAAAGAGAACCTTAACCCCAGCTAGCCAAATGTGGGGTTAAACCACTGCCTGTAGTAGAGAGCATCCATTAATACCAGCTGAAGATATAACACATAGCACTTCTGAAGGCTTCAACATTATCCTTCATAATAAAATACACAGAAGAAGATTATTTTTTTTCCTCCTAATGTAACAAATTTCAAGGGCAGTGTGGAAATACAATGAGCTGAAAATATGAATTAATCAGTAATGCTATCTAAATTAACATTCCTCACCAAAAAGTTCAATGGGATAAATTGTTCAGTGAGCTAAAAAAAAAGTTAAATGCAATTACCAGGTGGGAAAGTTTAAACAGATGCTTTAGTCTCTGGCATCCTTCAACCAGTTTGGTTGGGGGATTACAAGGTGAGAGCAAGACAATATGAAAGTGTTGCGCATGTACTGAGGTGCGGTACAAGCAAGACTGCAGTGCCAAGATAAGAGACTACTTAAAATCCTACCAAGCAGTTCTTCTGGTTTTGCTGTATTTACACTAACTGATTCAGCAGTCAGAGCACAGAAGGATTTTTCTTTGTCTTGAGAAGGACCAATAGTTCTGACAGTTCATAAGAGTAATACTGTGATTTCTACTGAAGTAGAAACCTCCTCACTGTTGTGTGTTGAGCTTTTGCAGGCAGTGAGAATACGAGCAATAGTTGCTGTGTTGTTTCACAGAATAATATAAAGTAGTTGTTTACAGGCATATTTTTAAACTGAGAAGAGATTTGAGTGGTTTGTAGCTGTAAACATGTTTGCGGTTCTGCCAGAACATATCCACATGTGCAATGTCTCACTAACATCTCCTTTCCACATTCGTTCCATATCATGGATATCTCCTTTGCCCTCCCCTTCCTACCAAATGTCACAAGACATGTACTGTGTCTGATTCCACTCGACAGAAAGACAATACCAGATTTTGAGATATTTGGCTGGGAATATCATTTAATTGCCTTTAACAGTCATTTCATTGAGTAAATTTTCCCTACTGTAGTATTTGATTTGTAAGACCTTTTCTAGGTGTCTCATCCTCAAAGAAAAATTTAAGACAAACCCAATGGAAAGTTTCTGCCACATGCATAAGAATTATTGCATTTATTTTTTCTTGAGACAGTGGACAGTGTACCATGGCGAATTTATGATCTGTCACTGTGTGCAGTCAAGAAGCATCTCATTTTGGTTTTGAGATGAACTATCTATGAATCTGTTGAGTTTAGGGCAGGCAGTCATGGGAACCTTGTCCTTTGCAAAGACTTCCACACAGAAAATTCCCTGCCAGAAGACCTGCCTTGGTGCAGTCCTTCTACAATAGGAGGGACCTCACTGAGCTCCACTCTGAACCCTCTATAGGCAAATGCCATTTCTGAATGACCTAAGGTTTGGTCTCCCTACTAATGCCCCTGTACTAAGCTTTCTCCCAGGAAATTAATGAATTGCCTGTTTGCATTTAGCTATATTAATTAACAATATACTGTGATGGAACCCTGTTATATGTAGGGAGATCACCACTTTTCTTTCAGTTTTGTTCAGATGTCTTTTTTGCAGTGATTTATACTTCTAGTTTATTTACACTCTGAAATAAAGTGTGTGAAAACAGTACACATGAAATTACCTCAATTCTAAAAGCTGAAGTGTTTATAGTTGGAAAGGCTAAGTATACTGTATAATTAAAACAATTATTTCATCAAAAGATGCTTTTTTAAATTGTTTTGCAATTAATGCCATTGAAAAAGGTCTATTATCTTACATGTATTTAATTTATGTATTGGTCTCTCCAAAGCACATTTTTTTGTAGAAGGGAAAACAGTGTAATATCTATAATTAAGGTTTAAACAATTAAGGGTATACATGATCAGATTAAAATCCTAGACTAAACCTTACCACACTGGGACTGAAGCACAGGAGAATATATTGTGGTGGATAACTCTATTTAAAGTTACGAACATATGGGTATGCTTATAATGTTTTCCAGTTTCAGTGATATTGTATCACTGTATATTCCCAGAGAGCTGAAAAAAGAACTTCCCACTCCTGACAACATACCCTACAGGTGCTTACTTAATAGCTCCATGGCATTGTAGCAGTAATGGATCCATTGTTAGGGGTAGGTTTATAATATTGATTTCCCTTCAGATTTTAGAAAGAGCTTTACATCCTTGTCTTGCATCTCTGGTCTAGACACTCCAGGTATTAGCCTCAATTTGTGAAAGAGATTTACAGAGAGAGTGTTTTTGTGTGCACAGTTGCATCAAGACTGATGGAAAATTGGTTTGAAGCAAAAGCCTGCTATGTTTGAGGATTATTCTGCAGTTCTCATTTTAAGTGTCCTGAAACTTGTGGGCAAATCATCTCTTTCCACAGATATTTTTCTGGAAGACAACTGTGGGGAAGGAAAAAAATCATGCGTATCTCCTAGAAGATTAGATATTTCCATTAAGGGATAGGTAGTTCTGCCGTTGACAGGATGGATCTCTGTAAGGTCTTGATCAAGAAGCATGTGTAGAAGTTTGAGCATTGACATGATGATAAGCATTTGTGTATATATCTCCAGGAAGCGATTGACAACATGAGGAATATTTCTTAAATCAACAGGAAAGAAGTCTAGCAGATAGGAAATCCATCCAGACTTTGTCCTTTCATTCAGCAATGGACATGCACTTCTTTTCCACTTTTGATCTGGTGGATCGAGGGGAGTCTGTTATTCTTGGACAGCAACAGTTCCCCTCAAAGCTCCCATTTCCTGAACAAGGTTTTTACACTTCTGGCATGGAGTACAGGGGCTTTTTTTTAACAGCAGAACAGTTGATAAGGATAAAGTGTCTCTGCAGGTGTACAGTCTTACTTTATTATTTTTATTTTTTTCTTTTAAATGAGAATTAAAGTTTCTTTTTGATCTTTTGATGCACATATGCTTTTGTCCATAATTCCCCGAATCTAGAAAGACCTCTCAGTAGTCAGTACATTTTCTGCTTCCTTTTGACCTGTCTTTTGTTCACACTTCAGCTTTAACCCTTGGGTTTGTCTCTATTAAGGAGCAAGGTTCATCAGGCCTCATTACATACAGCTTGTAGCCCATCACTAGGAATATTAGAAAACATAGCTGCAGAGTGAACACACAGCCAAGTTTCTCCAAAGGTTTTTGTGACTGAAGTACAAGTAGATGGTGATCTGAAAATACCTGGTATTGACAGCTTAATTTCAGATGGGATTTGTGTTGATTGCAGACTGACAAACCCAAAATGTATTGGTAGCTTGATGATTTCAATTTCATTTTTCTCATCTAGAAGCTTATTTCATGGTTTTGCTTTCATTTGCTAAGATAGTGTAGAAATCCATATTTTCAGGTAATTTGTTTCACCCTGAAATTGCTGAAATATCTTTCCTGAGTTCTTCAGCTTCTGATTTAGACAGAATAAATTGTGAGTAAACTATTAGTGAAACATGTTCAATTAGAATAACTATATATAGGTGTACAGGTACTTTTGTATATATGTGTGGGGGTGTGTATATATATATGTAAAACTGATTTTTAACAAGGCACTTTGGCTTTTTCTTTAATTGCTACCACCTATGTATGTGCTTTTTCTCCCATTGCTTTTCTGGGCTGGTTGTTCTGATGGTTTGCCTCCAGGTCTGTTGACCATTCAGGGTATCTCCTTGATTCCTTCTTTTCAGAGTTTAAGATGTGAACCATTGACTTACCTACTCCGATGTTTTGTTTAACAAAGTTCCTTTAATTTATTTCATTTAGGTTTCTTGAGTTTATGCTTTAGACCTGGATGTTAGATCTTTCTTGCTGAAAGGGTGAAAGAGTCCTTTTAGTTCATGATTTTTCCCTTCCTTAGAACTTCCCAATTATAATCAAATAATTTCCCCTTACCTGACTTATGAATTGGCGAGCCTTTCTGAAGCTACTGCTTTGGTTTTGTTATATCGCTTATGATTGTTCCAGATGTGCTATAGTGGCAAAACACCTAATAAGAAAACAATATTTAAATATAACTTATTTAAAAAATACTTTTTTTTTTTTTCCTATGGATGTCATCTTCACCACTGCTGACTCTTTTGGTGTGTCTGTGTCTCATTGCCATATCTTGCCGTAAATGGCAACATGAAAGAACATGGGACCTGTTGGGATGCCTTATAAAAGAAATGTTCCAAAACAATTCTGTGAGAGCTAATTTTACACATACTTATATTTACTGTTCCATCCTTTAATCTCTTTTATAGCAGTCCCATGTAATCAAAAAGTTTCAAATAATCTGTGAATATTATTTTAGATGTGTCACTAATTTGATCGCTTACATTTCATTCTTAAAGCTTCTGTCAAAAGGCAGTTCAGCCCACCTACAATCTCGATTCTTCTTTGGGCATGCCTCTCTGCTGATTTTTCGAATCTGATGTGATACTTTCCAGATTTGGATGTCACAGCTAAGTGCCTGAAGGCAGATTGGATGAATTTGAGACCTTTGTCCTCATTACAAAGACCCAATCTACCTTGATCTGATGGATTTCTCAAATTTAAGCAAGTCTGTTCCTCCACATGTAATGTACCTCTCTCAATCTTCACTTCTTAATGTTCTCTCTCTTTCACACTTCATCTCTGCAATTTCCCTCATTTCAGTATATTCCCCAGTTGCCCCATGCTCAGCTTAGCTCCATCACTGCCCCTTTCTTCCCTGCACTATTAGCTTCATCTATCCTTGCCTATCTTTCCTGCTATTGCCCATTTCATATCTCTTCCCTTGAATGTTTCATTTATCCATTTGGGATAAAGAATATTCTTCCTGTTTTTTAAAGCACTGTACAAATTGATATATATGTACATATTTTCATAATTATCACATTGCAATTTCAAATAATACTCTGCCTAATTCTCCTATTGTGTTGCTGAGTTTAGCTGAGATGGTTGTTTCTGTTTAACTAATGCTGTAGAGCAGTATGTTGGTCAGAAAGGTTTGTACTATAATTGAGTAACAAATTATTATTTTCTTCTCATGTGTTCAGTGAACTGGTTTTCAGATCTTTCAGCTCAATTCATTACGATCAAATACAGAAGTATTTGTTTCAATAAGATTTTAATCTCTAGGACTATCTTTTGCATCAGTGACTTTTCATTGTTAATTGCTTTCTTGTCCCCCATTAAGGTGTTCTTGCAACTGCTTCATCCAAACTAAGCTCCTTGTCTGCACACAAAATTTGAAAAGACTCTTTACTACTTTTTAGGTAATATATAACCATTGTTGCCTTCTTAATCCAGCAGTGTGGGTTTGGCGTATTTTTCTCCCTTGATGCTAACAAAAACCGAACAGAATCATCTCTCAATGGAATTTTAGAAATGTCCTGAATCCCCCTCAGATACATCAGAACATTAAAAAAATGTTATTATTTCATAACACCAATTAAGAACACCAGGGCACCTCTCTGTGCTGGATGTTTGCGAGTGCATCACCATTATGATTTGAAAGGATATGCACTGGCTGGAGCACGCCCCTAATGTCTCATAGTCGTCCTACTGAGAATGATTTTTATTATCACTTCTCCTGAACCTGTTGCTACTTTAGACCCCATAAAGGGCATAGGATAGAAAGACCAAACAACAATTTGAAATATGCCCCTAATTTTACATGTTGAAATAACAAAATTAGGAGAAAAGTTCAAATGGTTCTCTCCCTTTTCAAAAATCAATCGCTTGTGAATTTGTTATTTTAACACAGCTGACAGAGAACATACAGAAGGAATTCAGTAATGAAAAACATTTGGGGCTTTTGACAGGTCTTGGCTGAAATGAAGTCCTCCAAGACCAACTTTTGGAGGCAGAGGTGAAAGTAGAAATTGGTTTACATGAAGATCTCTGTCTATTGAATCTAAATTTTCAAGGGAAACTGCCTGCCAGTGTCAGGGCTGATTTTTGACACATCCAGCCTGAAATCTATCAAAATGTGGAAACTTCCTGACTTCTCATTGTAACTTCTGTGCATGTGATTTTCAAAAACTTTGTTTGCACAGCTCCTGAAAGTTTCCCAGAGATCTTGTGCTGATCTTAGGGTCTGCTCAAAACTACAAATCTCTTTTTTTATCTACATTTTCTATGCTTAACTCCAAGCATTAACTATATTTAACTAAAACTCACTCAGGTATTAAAATTAACTACACAAGTCATTGAATTTTGCAGCTTATTAATTTATTAGTTTTCACAATAATTTAGTCTGGTTCTCTGGAAGAAGTTGATTAATATAGTCTTATTACTCTATAGATCTGTGCAGCATTTGTATTGACAGTATTTAATGTAAAATAGTGGGGTTTTTTTCACGCATGTTACAACTGCAAGCCAATGTAGGAGTGAGGTAGATTTTGTTCTTTCTTGTACATCTAATGTATTAGATGTAAATATTTTAATGTACCTATTTACAATGGTCTACTCAGTAGCAATTGTGTAGCACGATGTTAGAAATATGACTTGAAGCCTCTGAACTACACAGTGTAACTGAGAGCTGATAGCAATTTCTATTAATTTTATTGCTTAGTAGGTTATTGTATAAAAGTCTAGCTAAATTTTCATGTTTGGCCTGACTGTAAAAGTCTGTGGGTGAAGAAGGTCTGTGAGTATGTTTCCTTTTAACATGAAAACCTAAGCACAGTGGAAAATTGTTTAGATTGTAAACTGTTTGGTGCCGTGCTCACATATTACACCGAAAACAGTAGGAGCTGTATTCCTGACTTGGGCTGACAGAGGTTACAGGGGGATGTCTAAGTAGCAGTAATATCAGTTGCACTGAAAAGGAAAATGAAAACCCATCACACTGTTTTGAGGAGCCATTCTATCCATGCATTCTGTAATATATAACATACATGCACTACAGTTGTGTGTAATTTTAAATATTAAGTGCATCAGCTAGCAATTGAAACCTGTGTGATAAAATTGGCTGTGTTATAGGAATTTTTCACCGGCATTCAGGGCATGCACAGAATTATATATAATTATAAAATAATCCTTTCTTGGGGTCATGCTTATATATCTGTGGAAATCAGATTACTAGTTATATATTATTTACATGTGCAGTGTTTACTGTCTGAAAAAATTCAGCCATGTGTACTTAGGGCATCGAAGAAGAAGCCAAGCCCTAAAGCTCTCAAAGCTGAGTCACGTTAGATGGCACAGTGATGCACTATATTCATCCTGAATTGTGCGAACCAGAAGATACTGCCTGCATTTGAAAATGCAGCCAAGTATATTAACTCTCATGTGATCACTGCACTGCTCTTTGCTAGCTTCTGAAAACATAAAATGTAGGAAAAATATTAAAAGACCCATAACCTCCTATTAGACGTTGCAACTGCTGGAGTGTTGAGCAGGAGTTAAGGATGGATAAAACGTAAAAGGTATGATCCATAGCAAGGAGTAGCAGATAAACTGCATTCAAGACAAATAGATTCTTCATGAAAATGCTGTCACATTTATTTTTTATATTAAAAATTCAAATCAAGTGTTTAATAGATGTGTTGGGGGAGGGGGGCATCGTTTCATCCCAACACACCCAGTCAGTTGCCAGCACCTACAATAAATGCTCGGAGCGATGCAGAGATATTCCAGCCGCTCCAGCCAATGAGCCGGCTTCATTTGGAGCTCGGCTCAGATGCCTCTATACAAACGCCCGTAGCATGGGAAACGAACAAGAGGAATTAGAGATGTGTGCACATCTATGGGGGTATGGTATAATAGGCATCACAGAAACATGGTGGGATGGCTCCTACGACTGGAGTGTTGGAATGGAAGGTCACAGGCTCTTTAGAAAAGACAGGCCTGGCAGGCAAGGAGGGGGAGTTGCTATTTATGTTAGGGATAGGCTGGAGAGTATGGAACTCTGTCTGGGGTGGGTGAGCAGTCGACAGAGAGTTTGTGAGTCAAGGTTAAAGGGAGAGCAGCGATGGGGGACATTACTGTGGGGATCTGTTACAGACCGCCTGATCAAGAGGAATCTGTGGATGAAGTGCTCTATAGGCAGATAGGAACAGCCTCACGCTCACAGGCCCTTGTTCTCACGGGGGACTTCAACCACCCTGACATCTGTTGGAGTGCAGGTACGGCTCGGCACAAGCAATCCAGGAGGTTCTGCGATTGTGTGGAAGACAACTTCCTTCTGCAAGTAATAGAGGAGCCGACAAGGAGAGGTGCCATGCTTGACCTCGTGCTCACCAATAGGGAAGGGCTGGTTGGAAATGTGATGCTCCAGAGCAGCCTTGGTTGCAGTGACCACAAGATGGTCGAATTTGAGATCCTCAGGACAGTGAGAAGAGCGTGCAGCAAGCTCACTGCCCTGGACTTCAAGAGAGCAGACTTTGGCCTCTTCAGAAACGTGCTTAGTAAGGTTCCATGGGATACAGCCCTAGCGGGCAGGGGGGCCCAAGACTCTTGGTTGTTATTCAAGGATCACCCGCTCCAAGCTCAGGAGTGTTGCATCCCAACTAGAAGGAAGTGCAGCAGGAGGGCCAGGAGACCTCCTTGGATGGATAAGGAGCTGCTCAGGAAAATTCAAAGGAAAAAAGAGGCTTATAGAAGGTGGAAGCAGGGACAGGTGGCCCAGGAAGAATACAGGGATGCTGTCCGGGAAGCTAGGGACCAGGTGAGGAAGGCTAAGGCCCAGTTAGAATTGAACTTGGCTAGGGATGTTAAGGATAATAGGAAGGGATTCTATAGGTACATAGCGAGTAAAAGACAGACTAGGGACAACATAGGCCCCTCTGGAAGCTATCAGGAGAACTGGCTACCCAGGATTTGGAGAAGGCTGAGGTTCTTAATGACTTCTTTGTGTCAGTCTTCACTGGCAAAGTCTCTGACCGCACCACCCAAGTCTTGGAAGGCGAACACAGGGACTGTGAGTATGATGACCCTAGGCCCACTGTAGGAGAGGATCTGGTTAGAAACCATCTTAAAAACCTAAACATACAGAAGTGCATGGGGTTGATGAAATCCATCCACGGGTCCTGAAGGAGCTGGCAAATGAAGTTGCTAAGCTACTGGCCATCATATTTGAAAAATCATGGCAGTCAGGTGAAGTTCCCAACGACTGGAAAAAGGGAAATATAACCCCCATTTTCAAGAAGGGGAAAATGGATGACCCGGGGAATTACAGACCAGTCAGTCTCACCTCTGTGCCTGGCAAACTCTTGGAGCAGATTCTCCTGGAAGGCATGCTAAGGCACATGGAAAACAAGGAGGTGCTTGGTGACAGCCAGCATGGCTTCACTAAGGGGAAATCCTGCCTGACCAATTTGGTGGCCTTCTATGATGGGGCTACGAAACTGATGGACAGGGGCAGAGCAGTTGACGTCATCTACCTGGACTTGTGCAAAGCGTTCGACACTGTCCCACACGACATCCTTGTCTCTAAATTGGAGAGACATCAATTTGATGGGTGGACCACTCGGTGGATAAAGAACTGGCTGGATGGCTGCATGTGAAGAGTTGTGGTCAATGGCTCGATGTCCGGCTGGAGACCGGTAACAAGTGGTGTCCCTCAGGGATCGGTGTTGGGACTGGTCTTGTTCAACATCTTTGTCGGTGACATGGACAGTGGGATTGAGTGTGCCCTCAGCAAGTTTGCCGATGACACCAAGCTATGTGGTTCGGTTGATACGCTGGAGGGAAGGGATGCCATCCAGAGGGACCTCGACATGCTTGTGAGGTGGGCTGATGCCAACCTGATGAAGTTTAACCATGCCAAGTGCAAGGTCCTCCACCTGGGTCAGAGCAATCCCAAGCACGGCTACAGGTTGGGCAGAGAAGAGATTCAGAGCAGCCCTGCAGAGAAGGACTTGGGGGTGCTGGTCGAAGAGAAAATGAACATGAGCCGGCTGCAGTGTGCGCTTGCAGCCCAGAAAGCAACCGTATCCTGGGCTGCATCAAAAGGAGCGTGACCAGCAGGTCGAAGGAGGTGATCCTGCCCCTCTACTCTGCTCTCGTGAGACCTCACTTGGAGTATTGTGTGCAGTTCTGGTGTCCTCAACATAAAAAGGACATGGAACTGTTGGAACAAGTCCAGAGGAGGCCACGAGGATGATCAGGGGACTGGAGCACCTCCCGTATGGAGACAGGCTGAGAAAGTTGGGGCTGTTTAGCCTGGAGAAGAGAAGGCTGCGTGGAGACCTCATAGCAGCCTTCCAGTATCTGAAGGGGCCTACAAGGATGCTGGGGAGGGACTATTCATCAGGGACTGTAGTGACAGGAGAAGGGGTAACGGGTTCAAACTTCAACAGGGGAAGTTTAGATTGGATATAAGGAAGAAATTCTTTACTGTGAGGGTGGTGAGGCACTGGAATGGGTTGCCCAGGGAGGTTGTGAATGCTCCATCCTTGACGGTGTTCAAGGCCAGGTTGGATGAGGCCTTGGGTGACATGGTTTAGTGTGGGGTGTCCCTGCCCATGGCAGGGGGTTTGGAACTAGATGATCTTAAGGTCCTTTCCAACCCTAACTATTCTATGATTCTATGAATATGTCTCATAGACATCAGCTTTTTCTGTAATTCTGGGACTGGTGCAGTTTTGCCCTTAGTCATTTGGGGATTGCTTTTCCATCCTCTTTATCACATGGTGCTTTTGCAATATTCCCACCAGTTTTCCTAAGAACTCTGACAACTGAATCTTTTTTTCACCTGTCCTAGAAAACAAGGTATCATGAAGGAGACTGTCAAATAGAACTGAGAAGGAGGGAAAAAACAACCAACCACCCCAAAATGCTTATTAACTCCTTGATGTAAACACTGTTATTTTTGAACATTTAATGAAACCTCTCAAAAAATATTAGCATGAACATATAGAATGCACAGCCAGTATTCAAACCTTTTCTTTCCTAAACAAAGGAAAGCATTTATCATTCTGGTAACACAAGGGGAAGAAAACAATGCCTCTTCACAAATAAAACCTTTCATGGTTTAATATTGTTGTTTTGTCCCCTGCGATCCTAGAATGATAAATATTGTACCTTCTTTTGTCAGTACCAGAAACACGTTCATAAGTGGAATAAAGTCTCGTTCATTGTACTTGATTTGGGTTTTTCTCCAGATTCCTTTTTCCAAGCTACTTCAGTATATGTCGTACCTGTTATATCAGGCCAGCTTTCTTGTGGCTGTTCCAAAGCTCCATGAAAACCTGTAATGCTACCAGTTTCATTTCTGATTATTAATAATTTTTGTTATTATTATTTTCATTTTCAATGCTCTCAGAGGCCTCACTGTGGCTTGAGACCTCATTACACAAACAGGTGTACAAACGTGCATAATACAGCTTGCGAACACTGGAGCTGTATGTGCCATGAACTGTCCATTGAGTGTGGCTCCCTGGGAAGCCCTCAGGGAAAGTGTGTTTGGTCTGTTACTTTATTCCCCAAAGGAGGATAAAAAGGACAACCCTTTGGATGGACAGCCCTATGGAGGGGACAGCACTATCCTCTAGATACTTTCTTTGCTGTTTCCTTTTGAGAAGATGCTGTGAGGCCTCAACGCCTATGAAATTTATGCACAGCACAATAGTCATCCCAGGTGAGATTCCTGTAGCTCCATCCTCATCCAACTAGCCAACAGCAATCTGTTATGGTTATTTGCGTAGCATTGTAACCTTTCAGTAACTCAGAGCACATCTTGATTTCAAAATGTTTCACCAAAAGTAGTTGTCTTTTGCAAATAATCTCAGTACTCTAAATAGACTTACATTATTTTCAGTGGGGAATACAAAATGTTAAGCATATTATGTTTTAAGAGCTGTCCTGGCTTTGGTGTGATACCAAACCATCTCTCACTGGATGATGACATTAGAAAACATAGTCATTGCACTAAACCTGGGCAAACTAGTTAATATATTAGCATGCATTAGTCAGTCATTTAATGCCATTTTTCCTCCTTGGACACATCCCTTGTCTTCATATTTAAACCACTATGCAAAGGTTAGTACACACTGATTTTATAAATGAAAGCTCTAACATATGACTTGAAAGAGCTAGTGTTTCAAAGGGAAAAAAAGTGTGAAAATTCAGCTTGTTTATGTCAGGCCTTCCTTCCATTTTGGGTGCCAGGGTTCTCCTACCAAGCTTTAGGTCTCTTTACAGGCTCATATACGGTTAAGCATTTGTTTCACTAAAAATTTTATCATTTTCTGGACCTAATACAACTGCTTGTATGGATCAGAAGAGGCACATTTCATAGCAATAGGTTGATTTTACCTGAGTAAATAAAAAGGCAAAGAGTAGGAAGCCAGAGGGAAATGTAAACACTGCATCATGACTTCATCCCAGATGAAGTACCCAGTCACTGAGCAGGTTCAGCAGAGCACAGCAATGATGTACCTCCCCTTCAAGGTTGGTTGTTCCTTCTGGCCCTACTTCCCTCCCCTTGAAATCCATCTCAGTGGATGTGGAGAGCACTTTAACCACACTGTCTCAGTCTCTGTGGACCTTCAGAAGCTTCATGGACATCTCACACTGGCACAAAGGATAGCTGTATCCTTGAGGATACAAAGGATCCTTGAGGACATCCCAATGGGAAAAACACATTTCCATCCCTTTCACAGCATGAGCAATGAAAGTACAGTTAAACACATCAAAGATGAAAAGTTGCATAAGAAAATATGCACTAGTTAGCACATGGCTTTTAAAATCCTGAATGTAAATATTGTTCTTAAGCACATGTGGGGCTCAAATAATGAAATAAGGCTGGCTGTATTCAGATTATTCACCATCTACTTCATCGCTCTGAAAGAAATAATTAGATCATAGTTCAAATGTGACCAGTTATTTTTATCTCTCATTGTAAATGGTGGATGTATGTATTTTTCTTGGAAAAGAATTGCCCACTACAATGAGAAGTCAGAAGGACAAATAATGTAACTGCTTATTAAGATGTATGCTGCTTTTAAAACCTGCCATGCCAGCACCTCTTCACACTAGTACAATCCAAAGAGATGAAAGAATGTGGAAGGGAATTAGAGTAGTCTTAGTGACTAACATCAGATCCACAAGGAGAATTCCTGATTTCTGGAAATCCACATAGAGAAAAATTACTTTTTAAAGGCAGCTTAATAGTGTGGTGACTTAAGCTCAATAGAACATGAAGAAGCAAAAATAAGAATGGAAAACTGAGGGCCGTTTAGAAGGAAAGCAATGAAAAATAGTGTATAAAAAGCTAGGAATCCTGTATATTCCAGTGTTGTTATTTTAAATTCTTGTCCAGACGAGACAGAACAAATAAAATTCAACTCACAACATCACATATATGGGCACAGGCCTTACGGAGGTTTAGTGAAGTCCCTCTTGTCTCTGATGCTTCTCCTGTTAGCAGATAATATCTTCCATTTCTGAACCTCACATATTGTCAAATCGCATTCTCACAACTCTGTTTGGGTTTTTTTTTAACCTTCACCTTAAAAGATAGAGGCCAGAAAATATGGTTAGAACTCACCTCCCACCTGTTAGAAACAAGGTGCAAATATTGGTAGAAACAAGGTGCAAATTAGTTTGCCACTGATTACCCACTATTTCCATTCTTTGCACCCAAGCTTGCAGAATGCTTTTGATGAACTATTCCTAAGCAGGAACCATGCTTTTCATTATCATCTTCTTTTATATTCTTTATGAAAATCAATGTTTGCTTATGGCTGCTCCAGACTCTCAATTGTATGATGTCTAATGGTATTGCTTTAAAGTTTTATATTTTATCTTTATAACTTAGGATAATTATTTATCATGGCAAATCATAATGTAGCAGCATTATGGGAAACAGAATGCTGGATTGCATTGCAAAGGGAAGAGCAGATTCAGGGTTTATTATATTACTGTGTTACAGAAGGCACTTCAGAGGCTAAGGAAGAAAGCAACTCAAATTGTAGCAGTTCTCAGAAGCTGGGATAGTACAAAACAGGTTTCATTCGTAACGCAGTCTTGTATCATCATCACTGTATGTATAGCCATTAAAATATAATTGAAATATAGAAAATCAGGAAATGAGAGAACTAAAGCTAAGTTTTTCACATGTGATCCAAAAGCATATGGGAAAAAATAGAGGGGAAAAAGGTCAGCAGTTAAACAGAAAATAGAAGACTCAACATAATTTCTGCTTTTAGAAAACAGATGGGAGATTTAGCAGAATTGCAGTGAGGGAATTCTAATGTCCTGCTAAAGGTTTATTTCTCCATCACACAGTAAAAGCTTTTTGAAAATACGTAAATGAAAACTATCTTCTAATCACATCCTGGAAATTCAAAGCCAGCATGGCGCTTTATACAGCACGTCAGTTTGTAATGAAAGCTTTGTGAAGAACAGGGCACAGAGTTGCTCTGAATTCTGCCTGTTATCTCGAAGAATCATCCTGACGTTGGAAAACTCCAAGCAGCATGTATCTCTTGCCACATCTTCTGCCTGCTTTCATTTCTGCCATTTCTTAATGCCATGACTTGAGATGAGGAAGGGTTTCTGTAGTAGCTCTTCAGTATCTGAAGGTTTATTTTCACTGAGTGCCTCTTCTGGGACTGACATTGCTGGGAAAAGGACTTTATCAGAACTTCTGGACTGTTATCTTTCACTTGTTTTCTACCTTTTTTTTTCACATCCATTTAGTAGCATTAGTCCCATTCTTTGCTGCATAAAAAGTTTGTGTACCCATCAGGCTGAGATTTATGCCAAATCTGATCCCAAGAGACGGATATTTCACAGCTCCTGTATCTCTTGTGGTTATTGTTCCTAAAAGGAGAAACATGGAACCTGAATTTGGTGTGTCGGAAGGATCTCATGTTTTCCCAGTTACATGCTCTGGATGCAAATGGGCATCTAGAGGCATGTTTTAAATGGCAAAAGTTATAGCTTGGTAATCTTTGTACCAGAATGATTCTTTCAAATTTGGATTAATAAATGAGACAATGAGAGCTACTTGTTGGAGTGTGAGTGTACACAGAGCTAGGTAACAAGCTGTTACTATCCATTGGCAGTTTTCTAGTTTTAACTCTCCAAACTAGGAAACATGTCTAGAGCATATAATACATTTCCAGTGCTATGCAGTCATATTACTATCTCACTCTTACAGGCATTTGCTCTACCTGCATATGTCACAGAAACAGAAATGGTGCTGTTATTATAAATTTACTGATATTTATCAATATTGGCTGTTCAGGACCAAGTGTATATACTCAATTATGAATATGCAGTGTTTAAAATGGAACCCTATTTCCATATATTTTGACACTAACCAGGTCTAAGTGTGTCGCTTTGCCTGTTAAAGTCATAATATAATGCTTCAGTGACATATAGATGATTCAGGAAAGAATAAATGAGTAGCTGTATAGCTTGCCTATATATACTGGATCGGAATTATTCTCTTTCAGTGCTGACTAGGATTCTGGTAGGGTCATTTGTATAAATCTTTGGGGGTTTTTAAATGTATTTTATGGCTTGAGCTTTTCAGCCTTTTACCAAACTTTTCTGCTAGAAATAATAAAAATCAATATTCTGTATAAGCTGATGCTAGCTTTGCTAATGGAGCCACCATAATACTGACAGCAGAGCATTTGTGTCTTTTCTTATTCTCAGGCATTAATAGGTACTGAAACTACAAATACCCGTGTATTAGAGATCCTGAGGACCATGAAGTTGTCACTTCAGCAATATTTCAAAATATGGTTCAAAATTCTGAGCACGTTTCTGTCCTGTTGACTTAATTCTGTGTTACACTCCCAAGATCGTTTGTTTTGTCAGGGTGACTGCTGGCTGTGTAACTGAGGATGTACTGAATGTCTAATTGTGGAAATCAGTAGAATACTGAAAAACTGGCATTATTGTTTGGCCAGAACCAAATTACAAGCCAAACAGTGGTTAGAGCGATGATACATTGCAGCAGTATGTTGGAAATGGAAAACAAGTCCAGTACTTCATCAACCTTGTAAGTGAGAATGGATTATGGGAAAGCACTGCAGATATCATGCCTACTTCTGATTAAGCTGCAATCCTATTGAATTTTTGGTGAATTATAAACATTTGTTTGTATGAACATATTCATCACTTTCTGGTTTAAATAGGGTTTTTGACAGTGGAAAAAAACCCAGCACCTGCAAAATACTGGTGCAAGAGTGAGAAACAGCATTTTTTGAGGATTATTGCTCTAATCTTCTTCCTTAACAGTAAATGATAATGTAAGTAGTGTTATTTTATCTCCCATGGGGGCAGAATTGGCCTCTCTGGGGTCCTTAAGCCTATTGTATTTAAAGTGATGTGTTTTGTCTTGAAGAGGAGAGTAGTAAAGCTTCAAATCTGACAGTATACATTATCACCCAGGTGGAACACTAGGGAGATATTCATAAAAAGCTAATTTAACCTGGTGAGGTGATTAACCCCTTATTTGCTCTACAGAGGTAAAGAAAACCGTTTCAAATCATCCCCTGCAAGTAAGGTCCCTCTGAAGGGAAGCAAACCCCAGTGAATACGTCTGCCTTTTCTCCTTCTAACTGTTCTGATAGCTCAGTTGTGTTCAAACCTTCTCCTTGTTTTCCATATACTCATGCACATCTATGCACAAACACGTGCAGATATCCTGATTGCTTAATTACATGAAATGATAGTTCAGCCCTCTATTAATGGAAGGTCAATCACACTTTGTTTATACAAATGATAAATCTCTCTCATAGGTGTTCTTCCTACTCATGGTGTTCAGTAAGGCTTTAGCTTTCATCGCAGTGGATGGAGTCCAGCAGCGTGAATAGATTTGAGTAAAAAGCTTTAAGAATGTTTTTCACAGTTTTCATATCTCCATTTTTCTCTGACTGGCGTGCATGATCCCAGTAAAAGGGCATTGCTGCAGATAGAGACAAAGAGCAAAATAACACTGTGCAAGTAACCTCAAGCATACTGGTCTGGAGGAGGCTTTTGCAGTCCAAATGTGTCTAATTACTATCGAGAGGTTCATAAACTAACTCCAACTGGGTCACAACTGTGATACTGACTTATAAACAAAACCAATTAAAATTTTGTTTGTATCAAACCAGGTATTGCTAAAAGTAAGTGAAAATAGCACATCTGCAGTACTCAAGTAGATTTTTTTCTCTTCTACAGAAATAGGTTTACAAGACCAGATTAGATTCTGGCATGATTAATGCATCTCACCAAATTCTTCCAGAGTAGCAAATTAGTTTATAGTGATTTTCTTGAAAACAAATTAAACGGCTGCACAACATCACAAGAATAGAGATGGTTTTCATAACATATGGATAAATGAATCAATGGAAAGGAGATGTAATCAAACTAAAAATGTAATCCGAATGTTTCAAATATTACTGTCCGTTATGGAAACCTGTGTAATTACTTGCATTTTAGCACATGATGTGCAATATGCAGTGGGAAAGCACCAAGGAATTAATCTGTGTGAAGTCAGTGCATATTCTAAGAAGATTATTCACAGACTCAAAGTGGTTGAAACTGGCAGGGACCTCTGGAGGTCATCTGGTGCAACCCCCTGTTCAAGCAGAGCCACTTAGACCCAGCTGGACAGGACTGTCTGGTGGTGGCTTTTGAATATCTTCAAGGATGAGACTCCAAGCCTCTCTGGGCAACCTGTGCCAGTGCTCAGTTAGTCTCATAGTATTTCTTTTTAGGTGTTTTTAATGGCCATCAGTTAAACCAAAACTCTTGTTTTGCTAGTACCTTAAAATAGCATTTTGTGAATAACAGGTGACTTGCCATTCGTGTAATTAATTGATAGCTTTCTGAAAATGTTATGTATCCTATAAATGCAAAATTGCACACAAAAATCTGCCATCATTTTGTACAAAGCAAGCCATGTTGAGCAGGATAATGGAACAGTTAGGGGCATTCTCAGTTTTCTGTAAATACCAGTTGTGGTTCAGGGTCCAAAATTTACAATAATGGAATAAAATAATGATCTAACATTAGATCAGCTGTATGTAACTACTGCCACGGTAAAATCTCTTAGATAAAAATATCAAGACGCTTTAATTCTCTTAGCTCTGCTATTCTGTAAGAAGAGTATATTTCCTGACTAAATGTGATGCCTGTTTTATTAATTGAAATCTAGTGCTGATAAGCATTGCAGCCTTAGGAGCTATTACTAAACTAGTCCATCTGTAACGATTTCCCAAGCTTATTGTAATATCTAAAGTGAGTCAGTAAGAGGTTTTGAGAAGAAAGTTTTATCTTCAGACTCAGAAGTCAACTACAATTCTTTTTTTTTTTGTTTTCATTTATTTTTTTAGTCTTTGAAGTAAGTCATATTCTTAACATCACCGGATAAATCCATGACAAGCTTTACCAGGGAGCCCCGAGGAATAGAGTCCAAGAAACAGATAATAAACCTAGTAATGTTATTTATCATAGCTTAAGGTGTGCTTTACTCTTCAAATTTAAAGATCTTTTTCAAAGCAATCTGTTAGAGATCTTAGGAGAGTATCTGTTGTTCAATTTCTTCCTTTATTTGTAGAGAAAGCATGTATTTGACCTTAATGGAAGTCTATATTCCATACACCTGGATTTGGGTTACCTTTCACCAACAGGTTAGATTACAGACAACTTTTTTATGTAGTTCATTTTTCATTCCCACAACTTTTTCCATTTCCGCAAATTGGTTTGGATTCCACTGCTTTCCCTTAAGCTTGTGCTTGATGTCCCTTAGCTCTTGCCCAACTATTCTTTGACTATCATTTCTTCACTTACCACCAGCAAAGTCTTCAGCATAGTCTTCAGTCATTCAGCATAGTCTTGCTGAATTCTTTTGGCACAGCCTCTCCAAAACACCTGCATAGGGAAACAAAAGCCCTTGCCCGGGATCTTTGCAGCTTACTTCTCAATTACTGACATAGTGAACAATTAATATCTTAACCATGTTTATTTCAAATCTTTTTCTTGACTATTTTTTTCTTTATCACAGAAATAATTTTTTAGTACCTTCACATAATCCCTTTTTCTATTGCCTCAAGTGTCATTATTCATCTTCAAGACCTGCCATGATTTACCATTTGCAGCCTGTCATCTCTTACAGTGTTTCAGATGAGGGGTCCTTATCCAGTCTAAACTTCCCCTGTTGAAGTTTTAACCCATTACCCCTTGTCCTATCACTACAGTCCCTAATGAAGAGTCCTTCCATAGGATCCTTATAGGCCCCCTTCAGATACTGGAAGGCTGCTATGAGGTCTCCACGCAGTTTTCTCTTCTCCAGGCTGAACAGCCTCTCCCAGTTTAGGTCAGCCATTATCTCAGTCTTCTCTCCCATTTGTTAAGTAAGTGCATTTCTACTTCCATCTGTGCTGCCTTCCCTTGACAAGATGCACAGATTGGGTTGGTGCACAGGCCTGATGATATAGTCCAGCTAAATGCAATAATCTCATATTAGCTCCTTTTAAACAACGAATCAACTAATCAACTAATCAACGAAGGAGCAGCTGAGGGAGCTGGGGTTTAGCCTGGGGAAAAGGAGAGAGCTCTTACCACTCTCTACAACTGCTTGAAAGGGCATTGTAGTGTGGTGGGGTCAGTCTCTTCTCCCAAGTAACAAGTGCTAGAACAAGAGGAAACAGCCTCAAGCTGTGCCAGGGGAGGTTTAGACTGGATACTAGGAAAAATGTCTTCACTCAGATGGTTGTCAAGCATTGGAACAGGCTGCTCAGGGAAGTAATGGAGTTGCATCCCTGGAAGTATTTAAAAGATATGTAGATATGATGCATAGGGACATGGTTTATTGGTGGACTTGGCAGTTAACAGTTGGACTTGATGATCTTAAGGGCCTTTTCCAACCTAAACATGTCTATGATTTTTGTCTTCCAGAAGGGCTTGAGGTCAGGGCGAGAGAAAAAAAGCTTCAGTTAATCAACAGTAGATTGCACCAATTCCACTACCATTGTGTTTACACCTCGTCGGTTGGTCCCCTTCATCAGTACGGTGTTTGCCCTGTGGAACAGATAAGAGCATTCTCAAAGTCCATAGTCAACCCCTGCCTGTCCATAGCCAGAGAGACCAAACACCTCAGGCTGCCTCTTAGCCACTGGCAGGCTGGATAGTTTAAAGGCACCAGATGTTGTACAGAGCTAGATTACAGACTAAACTACAGATGTCTCACACTGAAAGAGGAGAAATTGCCTGACCATATACAAAAAAATCACTACTGGCCCCTGAAAGCACAAGTCTTTCACACAAATATGTGGGGCCATGTCCTTTTCAAAATGAGAAAAATTGGAAAAGGCTGAACATTTCATAGAAGATCCTTTATTGTATAGTCTGCATTTCCCACAAACTGGCGGCAAGTAATTTATAAGTCTGTTCTGGAAGTAAGAGTTTCTTAGTCCCTTGTAGATGGCTGTTATTACTAAATACCAAGGGTATAATACAAAGGAGCATGACATCTCCTCTCCACTAGTGTGTGGGTATTTAATTCCACACTATCATTAGTTCATTATTGTTATGGTTTAAGCTCTGTCTCATATTTTACTTATTTAATTAAGTTATATGCATAAGAAAAGGAAAACATACCTCCTGGACTCTTGGCTGTCTTCCCATCTAGCAAAAATTAACACCAAAAAAAAAATGATGGAGTTACTTGCCCAAAGTAATTTCCTAGTTTCTTTAGCTTCTTTAATATATCTTTTGCCTAGCAAGAGTGGTGTCCACTTGAAATACACATTCCTGCACCTAACAGGAAGAGAAGCCCATAAAAAGAATTTGTGCTTTTGAGGTGCTGTCAGCCTTGTCCTTTTTAAAAAAATCTAATTCACATAAAAAAGCATTCAATGTGACAGGTTATGAAGATGTTTATTCTTCTCGGCAGTTCCTTATGATGGGTTTTCTCTGCGACTAAGCCTGTGATCTCTGGATATTGTCTAGGCACACCTGCCAGATCAGGACCCTCAGACACACGTGAAGGATTTGCTATTTTCTGACTTTGAAATGAACTCAGCTCTGTTAAGAGATGCAGTGGTTCCTCTAGTCATGTACACTCTTGAACTTCAGATGACTCAACTTTTCTCCTGGAAAGTAGGCACTTGGGTATCAGGTTTGTACATGGATAGGAGAAGGTTTTGTGGATCAAGCTCTTGAATCCCAAATTTTGTCTGGTTCCATTTTTATGTCTTTTGGATATCAAGTCATAGATCTACAGAATTCACGCGAGACACAAACAGCATTCTTTTCAGTCATGGAAACTAATCATGAGTTAGTCCACTTGGAGAAAATTTTGTTGAGAAAACAGGAAAAATATAGGAAGTACCAGACTCTTGAAAATTTTACCAAACAACTAAACTGAATAATAATATTCCTAGCACAATATCTCATCAGCACCTACCTGTTGACAACCTTCTTGAAAGTTATGTTCCTGCACCATTATAGATGCTATAGCTGACATATATATCTTCTATGAAAAGTAAGTGTATGCAGTCCTGGTATGCAGTCCTGGTATGCATCCATAGAGGTTATGGTCAATGTAATCTGCTTCATCAAATTAAGAAATAGATAATACAAAACTGCATTATTAACAAGGTGGGTTTGTATATAAATGTCATTTATATGCACATAATATGCATTTGGTATTTACAAAACAATTCTTTATAGACTTGAAATAATGATAAATGTCAGAACTCATTAAAATTTCCTGTGTAATAACTGGCAGTTTTATTGATGGGCATGAAATTGTCTTCACTGGCTTTGGTGTGTGCTATGCTCATCTTCACGAGGCACTAGAGTCTTTAATTCTCTTGTTTTGTATGTCTTCAAACTGCTTTAGATCCACTTGTGCAGATTTTCATGGTCATTGCATCTTCTGCAAGGGAAAGACTTCAAATAACAGACCCTTTATGATAAAAGGACTTTGTCCATTATTAGGCGAGCATGTACAGTAACACATCTTTAAAGAATCCACAAATGGAAGTAACACAAAAACTGCTGGGTGCTGAAGGGTGAAGCTATTACTTTAATAGCATAGTATTTACCCATTCTTTTCTGTTTAAGTCTCTTGGCATGGCAGCTGTCATTTTATTTTGGCTGCTTAAGGTCATCTTAAGCAATGTCTATAATTTTAGTTAAAATGTCAGACAAATCTAATTGATCCACCTGAGTTGTAGTTATTTTATTATCTCCAGCTTTCTGAATGTTCTGATTCTGCATAACAATGAAAACATGTGGAATTTAATCAAGTGAAGATATCTATCAAATGTTATCTGCGAATAATACAAATTTAAATTGAGAAAAAAAAAACAAAACAATTCCAGGTACCTGCCTAACCATGAATCTGAGGTCATTCTTTGTTTCTTTGCTTTTAACAAAGGGGATAGTAAGAATCTCATTAAAATGAACAATAGAGGAGGAAAAAAAGGTTTTAAATATGCATGCCAGCATGTAAGACTAACTTTCTCAATGTAAGTTTTTTTCTACTCTGAGAGATAGCATAGCCTTACATCAGTTCAAATGTAGTTGTATACAATCAGAGAAAAAAATGTTTAAACATCCCAGCATGGGTATTTCCATTTAAATCTGATTACAGTGAAATAAAACTGTAGCTATTAAAGGTTTAGAAGAACTACAAATACAAGCAGTAAAAGAAGACAGTTAGTAAATGAGGTAGTAAAACATTTCAGCAGGGCAAACAGTTTATAGCACTCAGCCTTCTTGTAGCAGACTGTGCTATTCACTACAGACCCGTGCACTGTTCCCTGAACTGCACTTAAACCTGCAATTAACCTTTCACGCCTAATGAAGCTGTTTTGCTGCAAAATTAAAATATATAGTACTGCCTGTTTTTACAGAGACTGGGAGGAGAGCATCTCAAAATGAATGACTTTTTCAGATGCTTTTGTTTGAATGCAGAATTAAAGCACTGTTTGTATATAAATTGAGAATGTGCTTTTCAAGGCAATCTTGTTTGATGTGCTGTATTTTATTCCTCTCCTTATTAATTGTTTTGCATTATTGTAAAAAAAGAAAAAAAAGGACAAAAAATTCACACATCAGTAATTTTATGATTAGACACTTACTTCCTGAGAATAAACTGTTGCCATTTAACTTCCATTAGGAAAGACAATAGTTCTGCTAAAGATAACCAAGTTCATATTGCTTTCTCTGGTATTTTTCTCATTGTGGATGCAATTATCTTCCACAAATATATACTTTCCACATATGTTTTTGACTGGGCTCACTTCTTAACAACCTTCTCATACCTATCCTTAAAAAAATCTATGCAGTTTTAGGTGCATAGAACTAGGCCAGGTTATTTCTATAACATTCAGTAGAAAAACAAACTAAACTTAAAAATAGGTCTGGGTCTGCAACTAGGCTTGAATTTCCAGAAATTAGTCTATTAGAAGTGACTCATTGAATCTCCATGTGGGATGCTTACTGATTGCACTGTTCCTTTCTGCCACTTTATGCAAGATTCAGAAGCAAATCAGAGACCCTGTACTGGCTTGGAAAATACCGGTTTGGATGGTAGATAGGATATTTAAATGGCAGAATTTGGGGAAGGCAGTTAAATGCAGTAACTTATGAACTGAGGTAACAGATATAGAGCACTATGCGATTTATAGTTTCAACTTTATTAACGATAAATGCATTCACATTTGTTGTTTATATATGAAACCTGTAAAATAAAGGGAATGTTTTGGGTTTTTTTCTTTTAATGAATACTTTAGCCACAGCATTTTTATCACATCTTCTGTTGTATTTTGATGTAAATTCTGCTTGCTTGCAGTGTCTGTGCATCAACTTGACTTGGTAAATGAAATTCCTTTAGACTGCCAGTCTGAAATAATGAATTGTTCCCCTGGTTAATTGTATTGCTTTGATAACAAGGAACTATGCTGGGCATAGAGAATATAATAAATTAATTTCATCAGATGATTCGTGTGACATTTTGAAAAATGATCTTTTATAGTGACCTGATTTTAGTGGAATTCCAAGGGTATGCAGGTATATCCCAGATGCAGCATTAGATTTGAGGGAAATCGTTCTTCCGTTTTGTTAATAGTTACATGAAATGAGGTTAGCATCATACATCAAAGTATATGTTAAAGATCTCATAAAAAATAGAAAATCTGTTTTGCTAATAACATTCATTCCATTTAGCCCACTCCCTAAGCCTAGCTGTTAAAGTCAGTATCGCATGTAAGTAACCATCAAGATGTTATTTAGCTTTTATCCCTGAATTTGCTAATACCAGATACTGCTGCTACTTTAAAGGTGCATCAAAGATTTCACAAATTCAATTTCTAAAAGTCCAATTTAAGGCATCACTAGCTTATGGCAGGAAATATATGTGTATGTGAGAAGAATGACTTAATTAATCTTGGCTCTTACACATCCTGCAATGTAGCAATGATAATTGTACTTAGCATTTTACGGTATAGTGCCGTGCCTTTTCAAAAAGCTGTATCACATTAATTACCTCTTGTAACATTTTCATGAAGTAAGAAAGGTAGTGTTACAGTGTGCAATAGCATAGATTTTTGTCAGGATACTGGAAACAGGAACTGAATCTGACAGTATATCATACACTCAGAACCCTGTAGAAACTCTTCTAAATGAAAAATGTTCTTCACAGAGTTTCTTAGTAGATAAGTGTTGTAATGAGGGAATGCATGAAAACCATTGCAATATGAGATTCTGTAATACATAAACTGAGTCTGATATTAGCCTGGGGTAAAAAAATAGAGATTCTCTATTCATCGTGGCAGAAAGTGTTTTCAAAAGTTTCCTTTTGTACTGGTTTTGGTTTGAGATTGAGACATATGGGACAAAATGGAGAACCAGCACCATCTTTACCTATATTACAGGTCTATATAGATGTGATTTTTCAGTCATAAGTGTCATAGTTTTATTGCAACCATGGTGCAGTAGAAAATATGAATGATGCAAATACTCCTAATTTATTTCATTGTGATATCACCTGTGTGAATTTAGAAATTCAGATCTACCATGTATTAAGTGTGTTGTCAATCACAGCATTTCAGCAGAAGCCAATAATTTCTAGCAAGTATGCAGTAACAAGAGAAGAGTAAATTCTTAAACTACTCATTTCCTAAGCCCTCTGTAATATTCTGTTAAGATTATAAAAGGTCTTGAAATATCAACAACTTAAACAGAATCTCAAAAAGAAGAGTTTTAGTGAGTTGACATTTAGAATTTATCGAGGTCAACACCATAATGGTTCACTGTCTGTTTACAAATCCAAATGCATTCTGGACAAATATTTTCATATCTTTTTGTTCATGGTAAATACAAACTTCTGATTATTCACGAATCAGGGAGGCACATACATTGCAAAAGGAAATATTCAAGGATACAATTTTGTCTTAATGGTGGTCTCTGTTTCTCTTTTATGTTCAATTTTACAGTTTCAGCCATTTCTAAAGGCAATGCACAAACATTTAATAAGAGAAAATCCATACAAAGAGCTGCTGCTGGTCCACATAACCAAGAAAACGGTGATAAAGAGAGGTGATGCTAAGATCACACAACAAATCAATGAGACTTAAACGGAACGCAGTTCTCCTGATTTCCAGTATAGTGTCTTAAGTGCACTTTTTTTTTTTGTCTTCCCCTGTTTCTTCACTTTTACCAGGTAGCATTTTAGAAACTTGTTCTCTAACTCCAAAGTAAAAAATATTTGGCACGAAAGGAACCATCACACTGCTGCGGAACTCTTCTCAGGAAAGCTGGGCATTAAATTTTGGTTTTGCTTTATTTATCTTACAGGTCTTGCAATCGCAAGTGCACTGATAGACATTTCACAACAGAAGCCTGCGGACTGTAAAGATAAGAGCTCAGGAGTCAGAAATCGAAAACATCATCTTTCAACACGTCAAGGAACTTGTGTCTGAAATTCAAAAACTACACTTGTATATTCTGTAATGTTTTCTTTTTAAATGGCTTCCATTGAAAGCTATACTACAGCCTCAGTTTTTATGGAGGCAAATCTATGAATGAACACATGAGGTACTGTGCTCTGCTATAGTCACATAGCCTGCTATACCCCAAAGCAGAACAAACTTACGGTAGGTATATTTGATGAGCTTTATTAAAAAGAGTGGATCAACAAAGTATGAAATAAAATACTTAGCATTCTTAATCCTAAACATATCAGAGCAGGGAAATATTCTTGAACAGAACTAGGAAAACTGTACATTGTTTTGTAATGTAGAAGGAAATTGTATAATTGAAAATCAAGCAAATTCTGGGAAACTATAGGACTTTTTTGTATAGCTTAATGTAACAATGAGAATTGTACACTTCTTTCCTTGTAATCAGCATTAAGATTTCTTTCCAGCAAGCAGGAACTAAAGAGGATCATTTGGATTTAGACATTCTTTTATTGTTGCCTGAAATAGGTTGGCAGCTTTCGAATTTAGCAT
Organism: Psittacula echo; assembly: GCF_963264785.1. Taxonomy (NCBI): domain Eukaryota; kingdom Metazoa; phylum Chordata; class Aves; order Psittaciformes; family Psittacidae; genus Psittacula; species Psittacula echo. Next base: position 8,531,210 of record NC_137743.1, on the reverse strand, counting down.
AGGTATAACCCAAGAATACCACATGTGATATTTGAAAGTTAATTCCATAATAAAAACTTGATTTGAGCATTTCATGATTATTTTTCTTTACCTTGCAAAAGCCTCAGAAACATAATCTGGGCTTCAGTAGAGTGATAGGCGGGATTTCATGTACCTAACAGTCTATTCTGAATAATCTGTTTTACAAAGAGCACATGTGGGTCCTCCATCCCAGTTAACTGATTAGCAAAATTAATTTAGCATGGAAAAGCTTCTTCTGCAATAAAGTTTATTTTTCAAGGAAGTCTCCAAGATTGCAAATCTAATGAGAGGTTAACTTGCTGTTATTCTACCTGCTACCATTTCAAGATTGAAATTCACTAGTTTCTATATATTGCCTTGACCTCCAAGAAGAAGAAATGAATCCCTGTTAGCACTTTGACCTTTGTTTTTATAGTAAAGTAAGGGTACTCCTTTTCTCCCAGCTGCAGAATTTCATTCTCACTTTCACACCAGTTAAGGAATTACCCTGCATAACAGAAGTTAAATAAAAAAATATTTAGAAAACCAAGCTGCTTCCAACAGTGGTTCTCAGATTCAACATCCAGTATGGAACCTCATATAGTCAGTACTCAGCAACAAAAACAGATGAAAGAGTTTTCTTTCTATAGGATATTAATCTTTGGGGGCTCAGTCACCACAACAGGTAACCTAGCAAACAGCTTTAATTGCCCTCAGTCTTTTTAGTTACTCAAAATTCATGAATATACAAAGAAGTAAGAGAATGCTAAGGGGTAGGTAGCAGATGTGTCATATTTTCATTTACGCATTACATGATAACAGCAGTATCATATGAAACTAGTAGTTTTGTACAAGCTTGTTGAAAGTCTAGTTTCTCAACTCCAGATTTGCTACCATACTAGTACAGGAGAGTGGTACTGAGGTATAAATGCCTCATGTAATGAGAGACTTTTGGTAAATATGAAAGATATAAAAAGATAATTGATGTTTACTACTATATCTGTATTTTTCATGTTGTTTTTATTTCAGGAAGATGATGACATTTTACTGTTCATAGTTGACTACATAGTTACTTGCATGCCATGGTGGTGCAGTAGCGTTAATAAAGCCCTGTTGTGAGTTGTGTTAATTTCGTAACGCCATTCATACATAGAAGTACTCAGCTTAATTTGGATGAGGACTAAATGTAAAAATAATTATAAAAAGGAACGATTGTACAGTATGTATTTATATCTTATACAGGAATATTATGTTGCATCTAACCATGACTGCTCTATTGTTTTGATAAATTATGCACTTCTGAATTATGGTATAATTATTTCTTATGCTGGCATGATTGTTTCAGTATTTTCATATCTTAAAATAAGATTTTTATTCTAAAATAATGCCATCACAATCTTGTGACTTTTTTGCCTTTTCCGACCTCAATCTCTTATATTTTAAAACTTTAAAAATTCCTTTTAAAGCTTCTGTTGGGACCTTTCAATCAGTGCTGCTTAGCATAGTGAAAAAATGGTCTTTTGAAAACAAGCCTTTCTGTCAGTTTTAAATTTGGTCTGTTCAAATGAATATAAATCAATGGAATTGGTTTATATGATGCATACACTAATGAAAAGGAAAGAACCACTTGTCTGGAATATATTCCAAACTCTGTAGTATCCTCAACCTAAACATTTCACATAAGAAATATACAGTGTGTGTTTTGTGAATGTACTGGAAACCCCATACACAGAAAGGCCATGTAGTCTTGTAGAACACATTTGACTGTACACACTCAAAAGATTACATTCCTCTGTATCTCAGCCAGAGTTTGACAAATACTTGAAAAGCAGGTGTGAATTTTAAAGGGATTAAAATATTTTATTGCAAAACTGAAGAGGGGCAAATAGCTATCAGCCATTTTATTGTGTTAACAGTTAAAAACGTTATTTTATTGTAAAGAAAAACATGCTTGTCATGGGTTCATTCAGCATTTTCATTCACTCTGAGAATGTTTTTTTCTAAAATACCTTTATTCTCCAAGGATCCCTGATTGCATGTAAATTAGTAAAGTCATATAATAATAAAATAAAAAAAAAATACTTACATAATGGCCACAGTGAAATACCAGAAGCTTTCCAGCACATCTCAAACCAAAGCTTCAGAATAACTGTTACAGCTTTCTCTTTGAAAGGAATAAAAACAGCATAATATCTCTGATAACTACATTTTGTTAGTTGTTGGGAAGTGAAAACTTTTTAATAATGACCACTGTACATCAGATGAGATGTTTTATCAACTGTCACATCAACTGCTTCATGAAAAAGCCATTTTTTTTTTTATAAAACCCTGTTCTCCAATTTAACTTTTGAACTCTTTCTTAGAGTCAGAAAATGTTGAATGCCGTGTTTTACCCCTAGTGTGATCTATGTTGGATGAAAATTAAACAATTAAGCGCTGTTCTGGAAAGTAAGCCTCAGTAAAGTTCTGATTGTCAGGATTCCACCTCCACCCCATCAGTCTGTGGATTCTGCTAAGGGAAATTCAGCAGCTATGAATTACTGTTCAAAATATGAGATAGACTGTCCTGGGTAGCATGGGGTTCATTATACATGTGCAGTTTCTCCCTGCACCATGTATATTTATTTAGATTCCTGAAACTTAAATCAAATTTGTACACATATAAATAACACTTTAGAATACTTGCTTCCATTCATTACATTCCTATCAAATGTAGCGAAAAATGGTTATCTATATGTTGACACTAAAAACCAGAAAGGTCAAATTCTAGCTGTGCAAAGGCATGAAGATACTATTAATGAGGAAGATTCAGATTCTCCTGATTTTAGAATGTTCATAGCTGACTGCTCTCTTTATCGTTAGAGTCCCCTCTCATCTTCCTGTACCAAAAACATTTGGACAAATCCAGATTGGGATATGGAATTTGTTATGTGTAAAATCAGCAGCAATAATTTCTAAATAATCTAATGTAGAGAGCTGGAATCCTGATGGTAAGAATTATAGTTTGGAATGGCTTTAACAGATGATCAGTCTTTATGCACAATAACATTCATAGTATTCATCTAATATATAAAATCATGATGTATCTAATTTCATTACCAGTTTTTTAAAAAGCATCTGAAAGGTTTCTTGACAATAAAGGAAAAGTCTCTGTTAAAGGTAATTAAAAATCCCTCTCTTTTTTTAAGCAGATTTATCCTAGCCACAATGCTTGTCATTACTGGGGAAAATCAGTCTCTAAGGTGCAGCATTACCTGAAAAGCCGTAGTTTACTGAAACTTATTTCAGATCATCTCCAGAATAAAGTAGGAATACCTAAGGCTATTCTAGGTGCTTACAGCAAACAATGGCAGAACTGCTGTTGTCTACAGGTGGCCAAAACTTCCCATATTGTCTTCAGCTGTGCTGCTTTGTTAAATGCTAAGGAAGTACAAAGCTGGCAAAAGCAGGCCCTACAGAATCTGGGCTTGTATAGTTTAGGGCCATATGCTGTTTCAGCTTTTCCTTATTTAATGCTATTTCACTTTCAGTGTGGATGCTTATATTTCTGTATGACAGCATATACAGTCACATGTGGCCATTTCTATGGTTACAGGTATTTCTGATGTAAAAAATCATCTTGTATATGTAGTTGAAGTTCTAGTGACCTTCTGAAATTTATTGTGAGGCTGAAAGGGGACTATTATTGCTCCAGGCTTCCCTTCATTGATACTTCCTTGCTCATGTAAGTACAGGCTCGGTCATGTTTTGGTAAAAAAAACATCTCTTTGCACCTCTTGATGTAATAAAAGCTTCCTTTTTAAAAAAAAAAAAAAGAAAGCAAGGGTAGGAATGATGAACAAAGAGAAAAAAACCAAGCACAAACCAACCAACCTGCTTCAAAACATAGAAGAAGCATATATATATATGTGTATATATATATGGGATTATGTCCTTGATTTCACAGCTGACCTAAATCAGAATTTTTTCATGGTTTTCTTGCAAATTCTCACATGTTATATTAAATAGTATGAAGACTTTAACTGAATCAGTGATTATTTTTGTGTATACTGATGATCATTTCTACAGAAATAAGACTTCAAGTGTATTTATTCTTTTGAGTGGGGATGTAGAAGGCTGTTTGGAAGACTTATTGAAATGTTATCAATTATTACCAGTTAGATATCAGTATTTTCAGCATATCCAAGACTGAGTGCATAAAGGGAGGTAAGTGTCTTCCATTCTTTGAGATCCTTTATTTTTTTAATGTATTTTCCTATAAGAGTTTTTACATGCTAGAGTCAAAGTTAATAATGCATAAAGAATATGAAATTGCATTTTGGGATTATTGTTACTCATTTAGCATTAAATGTTTACTTTTCTATGGTATCATCAAAACAATGCTTAGCTATGTTCTTTACCAATTTTAGCAATGCTTTTTTTCCTAAAAGACCTCTTCTTATACAAGAAACAAGAAAAGAATAATATTGAGCTCTTTAAATACTGTTCCAGACTTAGATGTTATCTTAAACATCTCATTCTAATGATGGTCTGAGTCTTTATAATGTTCCTTTCCAGGTCAGTATTTATCAAAAGTCAATGTTATGACATGATTTTTAGTGGTTAGCATGAAGGACAAATGATTTTTTAATGTGAAGTCCTAAAAGTCTTTTACGATATTCAATTATAAAATATACTTGAGAAAAAAAATAGTTTGGGAATATAATGCTTAGGATAACCAATATGGATGTTTTTGTGATAGAACTCTACCCAAATTTTCTGTGTTCTAAAGCTTTCTCTCAAATATGAAATCTGTCAATATTCCTGCAAGACTCCTTTTCCCCCCTTCCCAAAGCACAAAGAGCAAAATGGTTAAGTATAAAAATGTATCTAAATGTATTAATGCAGGTAATTTTGCATTACATTCTGCTTCAAAGTAGGTGGTTGGAAAATGGCAAATCATTTTTCTGCTTTGAGTTTCCTAGCTCAATACTTAGGAATGATAAAATTAACCTCGCTAATGGCATGGGAATGTGGAAGATTAATTAATTAATTAATGTTTAGAGAGCACTCAGAGCTCTTTACTGATCTAAAAATAACAGTCACTGTATGAATGCTAGGTATAATTTAGTTATTAAGTTATTTAATATGAGATTTATTTAATAGTCCTAAATGTTATGTTTTTCTATACCATAACTTGAGGCATAATTAAAAAAAAAATAAAAAGAAACATTTGCTAACAAATATTAAATAATTCATACTCTGTGGCCTTTCATAAAATAGCAGTCACAGAATTTACTCTCAATTTCTCCTGTTGAGGTTATTTTCCAGTTGTTCGTAAATCATTTTGCTAATTACTCAATTTACTGATATTTTTGTTTAATCATGCTTCTCTGATGTCTGATTTTATGTTATTTGTTCTTTGTTTTTCTTCTTCAAGGAGCCATTCTTTGTACAGTACCTTCTGCTTCATTCGCAATTGCCCAGACCATAGGATCCCAAAGGTGCTCACTATTTTGATGTTCATTGTAGTCTAAAAATGTCCTTGATTGTACCATTTTAAGCATCTTGAAGAATACTGGGGACAATGTATTTCCAGGCCTTAATCCCTCATTTATATTAAATGGGCCAGAGATTTTACACCCTCTTCATGCTCCATCTTCTTCATTGCAACTAGTGACTATGCCTTTTAAAAAATGCTTTATGGAGTTATAAATTCCACCAGTGTAGCTCAAAGGCCATGGTATAGCATCGTAAGATTTCTTAAAGTCTATGAGTCTGCAAATTCATTCTGATTATAGTGTTATATCTTATCAAATATATCATGAAAATATTTAATATTTAGTAGAACTCTTTTCCAGAATTCCCACCAGTGTTATTGAACTGTTCCTGCTTTATTAAAAAAAAAAATAAATAAAAGAGTAAAACCTTCTGAGAAAGCTTTATAGACTTTCAAAAGAAGACAGGCACCACACTAGCTTTTATACTGCATTTATGAAAACCGCCTTCCATTGCTCTGAAACTTTTTCAGATATCTGAAATCAACAGAATTATTCTGTACAGCCTTTGGCTTCATTCACCTCCTCCTGCTTTTAATAATTTAATGGCAACCCTGTCAACACATGGTGCCAAGCTCTTCCCTCTCGGGTTGTAATTGCCTCTTGGATCTCTTCAGATCTGAGCTCCACAAACAAATCGGGTCCATCCCTTTGCAACTTTCTTCTTTGAAAACAAAATATTTTCATTGTTCAGCAGATTTGTAAGAGGATGATACCTTTTCCTCCAGGCATAGATTCTGCCTTATCCTCAGGCATTAATGTTCCTCCTCTGTTCCATCCTCTTCACCATGCCCTTCAAATATTGTCTTTTGCATTGACTTTTGGCATCCTGTTTTGGTTCAGTCTCATAATGAAACTGATCCAGGTTCTGAAGGCATGCAGCCCTTGCTGCATGCTGATCCTGATTGCTTTCCAAATTCTTTTATTTATCTCTTGGATGTACACTGTTGGTTTCTTCAGCAGTTCTCCTAATGGACCTCCAATAATCTTACTTACTAATACTTACTAAGATTAGCATCCTCTGCTCACTTTGTATAGAAATTTGTCAAAGCTTCAAATCTGTCCTTAGCTGCTACTCAGTGATTCCTGAATCCCTCAGAATTTGTAAGTTTTATTTGTATCATATACCTTTAATTTGATTCTACTAGGACAAGGCTGTCTCCTGTACAGGCCTTTAAAGTTTTGGTATCCAGCCATTTGTTTCCATTCCCTTGCCTTGCATTCTGGATTCTCTTGTACTGTATGAACTCAAAACATTCCATGTCCAAAGGGTCTGCACTTTCCTTAGACCTCTACTGTTTTATCTGCTTTCCTAAGATGTATTTAAGTGTCTTCTAAGTATTTATGCTTCTTTGTGAAGAAAGGGCCTTCAAATCCGAGTAATATTCTTTTAATAAGACTTCACTCCTCCAGCCTGCCCAGGTTTTTGTAGTCAGCATAACTTTTGGAGTCACACATGATTCAAGGTGTACTGTGTTATGTCAAGACCCAGGCAACACTAGCCAGAGCAGGGATGCAAAACCATTGCCTGAATTCTGTAGTAGTGTAGATCTGGGAGTTGTTTTGTGCAGTACTTGCAGAGTAAGGGGAGAATGTTTGAGAAATCGAAATATTTTAACTGAATTAAGCGTATTGCTATAGAGGTGTTCTCATCTTAACCTGATGGCCATTTTCTATGGTTTGCTTCCCACTGTGCCTCTCCCAGTCCCATGAAAAGGAAAACACAGCTTCATGGACTCTTCACCACCAAGCCACTGATATTACTAATGGTAGATTTTATGTTATTTTTTATTTTATAAACTAATCCATTTTTCAAGAGGGGCCTTTAAAATTGTGTGGCTCAAAATTGAAGCATTCAGAACTTATGATTTACCCTGATATTGCTCAACCTCCTGTTACAAATAATTGCCTTCATTATAAAAATTACCAGTCCAAAAGGAGTGCTTTGAAGCTTGGCTTTTACCTGCTTTGCAAAACCTTGCTTTGATGGCAGACAACATAGAATGTTTGCTGTTGCAAAGCTTTATTTGTGTTCCTGTGACAGTACAATGTGCAGGTGTAGTTTTACTGTCTGGTAAGACCAACTTACTTGGTTTATAGACTCTAAAAATGAAGGCCAACAGGAAGGGCATCAGTGGCTATACCTCTATACAGGTTATGATTTCAACAACAAAACTGGTATCACTAAACTCTAAATAAGTAAAACTTAAACCAGTAAATGACGTGATATTTTGCTTTCTGATTTCTCACTTGATTGTTAGGAGTGTGATATACAGATGAAGTTCTGTTTCACTGGAGGAGAGACAAAATAAAGTGCAAATCTAACTCATATTTACCCAAAATGGTACATTTGTGCTCACACACATGCACACGTAATATGTATGTGTGTGTCACCTATAGAAGTGTCAGTTTGGCTTAAGTCTGTGGTTTTGCTTGCAAATATCTACGATATCTTTCTCCATAAAGAGCACAGTGTCCTCCAGGGGCTTGAGGAGTTTTCCAGCCTTCTGTTCTACTTTTACATAGACTGTAGCCAAAAAGGGATTTTGCTTTATGAGTGGATACTAGCCTTAGTAATCTAAGGGAAGAATGAGTCCTGATGAAATCTTTGGAATCTTCAGGCTCCCAGTTAGCCAGAAATTCATCCCTCTGAACTGAAAAAGGATCAAGCAAAGTGGACTTAAGAGGCTGGATATGCCACTCCTGTCCTTCAGGTGCAAGAGCACAGATGCCAGAACGTAGTATCTAGATCAAGTTCTTTAATGGATCTTAGGATCACCCTTCTGAGGTATGTCAGCAAAAATTCATTGTTGACAGAGTAATAGCACAGGTTTATAGGAACTGGGAGCAAGTCCAAACCTTTCCTGTGGTATAGGGACTCATTTAAAATTTATTAGTATGGTGTTTATCTCTTTATTTATTGGGATAGTCTTGTTATGTCAACAGTATACATTGCATTACATTACATCAGGGTTTTGTATGCCAAAGATTGTAAGGATACACTTATATAGCGTAATGTAGTATGGTGCAGATTTCTCCAGGTAACTCTAGGTTAGTCCAGGTTAGTCTGAGTACCAGAAGAGCATAGCTGCATCAGCACTGTACTGCATCCCTGCTAATAGTTTACTTGCTCTGCATAGCCAATTAGCTCAGTGAGAGCACAGGATACTGGCCCTGGTACAAGCCAGCTTGTTTCCAGCTAACTCAGGTAGTTCTGCATAGCATTTAATTTTGCAGTCTAGTTTTAAAGTTAGCAACACTTGCTGGGTTAGCCTAAGTGCCAAAGCAACATAAATAGCAGCCCCAGGAGCACTCAGTACTGTTGAGTGACGTTTTTCTGCAGGATTCCTTCTATGAGCTCGTGAAGCAAAACAAATGTTAAGATATTCATATTAGTAAGTATATTGTGCCCTCAAAAAAGTCAGTTACTCCTTCTCCTGTGAAGGCTAGTGCTAACTGATCTGTGGAGTCTGAGTCATAGTGTAAAAAAAAACAAGTCAGAAGAACTGTGTACCAAAGAACAGGCATCCAAGGAACAGCAAATATTCCTTGAATTCCTTTTGAGCCAGCCTTTATGAAAGCTTGTTGCCTTTTTGTCTGCTATTTCAAGCTGCTCGGTGAGCCTCTGTACCGATGTGTCTGACATTTTGTTAGGTGCTTTTGAGTAAAACGCTTAAGCTCCAGAATGATTTAAATTTGTATTGATAACGAGCAGCTTTCATTCTTTCTCAGTCAATGTTGGCACATGGAAAGCAAATTGAAAGCTGTGATCAACATAATAAGCTGAAACATCTATCTCTTCCAGTCAGCCATTACCTTGCTTTTTTTTGCCTACGTTAGATAAACAATCTACAATGTGTTTACTGAGGCTTGTACTGATATCCCTCAATGGTATAGGTGAGTCTACTTTTATTCCGGCAGACACAGAGAATAAGCCCACAGTGCATAGTGCTTGCAAACCCCTTGGAAACCTAAGATTATTTGTTCTCTGACTGTCCTAAGGTAATTAAGGAGCATTGCATGTTTCTCAATTAATGGTTCCTCATTCAGCTGGGGATCTTTGATGCTAATTTGTTTTAATCAGGACAGAGAATGCTAAAAAACTAAACAATTCAGTGAAGAGGAACTAGGAATTTTTAATCAAGTGGAAAAGATCTAAATGCTGTGAGGGACACATCCATCATAAGTTTTCACTTCTTATTCGTTTAACTTTGTTCTTTCAGGTCTCATAAAATGCTGCATTAATCAATGCAAGAAAATTTGTTAAGATAAAGAACGTGTGCTGTTTTTTCCTCTAACTAATGTGAACATTTGTGCAAAAAGGAGGAGCTGGAACAAGAGCTATAATATTAAAAAGCATTCACCACTGGTTCTTAGTTATGCACTAAAGTTATTGTTTCGTGTTTTGTCAAACATTATATAGGAAGTTGCCAGTCATGGTCGTGATATGCTGGGTAGTTGCTAGAAAAAGAAGCTGGTTTTGTATGGGATTGGATGCTCTCCATTTAAATGTTAATTTTTTTAATTATTTTGGTATCACACTATAAGCATACATTGGACAAAGTGACCCTCTGCAGTCTTCTACACGTGGAATTAATATTTCCAATGCTGCAGCCCATGCTACATGAAACCGTGTGGTTTCTGAATAGACCATGTATATGTTTGGTAAATGTACTTATGAATAGTGTAAGGTGTCCCTGCCCATGGCAGGGGGCTTGGAACTATATGTTCTTAAGGTCCTTTCCAACCCTAACTATTCTATGATTCTATGATTCTATTTATAGCACTGATGCAAGTGCATTCACAGTTTTGTCTCCTCCAGCTCCTTTACTACGATAGACCTCATGTCTCCCATCATGCAAGTAGTACCAGTATCTTCTGTTCCCATGGTTTCAACAGAGAATGTGCTCCCAAACCTTTGCTTTCAAGAGTCTTCAGCCATCTAACGGGGTTAAAGCCAGGAAGGACACTTAAGTCCAGAAGTACATCTTCCTGTATAATCAAATTAAAGGCAAATTGTAGGTGCTAAGGAATTTCCAGCTCTGAACAAGAGGCATTTAATAGCTTTGAGGTTTTTAGTGTTAGGAAACACTCTCAGACTGCTAATTCTCATGTGACCTCCGCCGTGTTCACAATTACTGCTTTTAATGCATGAGTTCTGTTTTGGACTGGTACCTAACTTCTAGTTCTGAATCAGTTCCTGGTGAAGTGCTGTGAACTAGGCCCTAAGCAGTGCCAAAAACATGCACAGAGCCAAGGAATCTAAATGGCTTCCTGCCACCTTGCCCTTCTTTCTTTATCACTGTAAACCATTGCATTTATTTTGTAGTTCAGGAGTCCAAACCAACAAAAATACTCGTAAGAAATTCCTAATGACCTTCCTTAAGGGTGAACTTCATGGAATTTTATAGCAGCAAACTCTCAATATTCTGTATGGGTTTTTTTTTTTCAGCTTAAATACACCACAGCTGAAAGTAGATTTATATATGTTAAATGATTCCTCTACAAATGGAAGCACAGCTGTCTAAGAGTTTTCTGTAGAAGGTGGCTTTTTTTTTCCCCACTCAAAAGCTGTCCGTACACTGTGAAACACAGTTCAGATGTTTGAGCTTATACTAATTGAAAGATCAACATTTTTCCTTCTTCAGTGAGTACCCTGCTCTTTTCATCTTTGAGATGGCTCTCCCATGTGCAAAAAATGAGCTGTAATTACGCCCAGCTCAAGGCAATCTCAGGATCTAAAATATCCTGCCAACCAGTGTGTTCTCAATCTGCCTTGTTAGTTCACAAAATTGTGCATGTGCCTTTGCTACAGTCTCAAACCTGATAATGTCACATCATTGGGACAGGAAGCCCTCTCTGATCTTATCTAAAGTGACACTTGCAATTTCAAGTCCTAGCTTGATGAGATCACATTGTCAGGGCTCCACGTAAGTGTGATCTTTCCTGATTTGCAATTGTATCTGTTTTGAACGGTCTTTACACTGTTCAAGCAAAAACATATGATAATGTATTTTGTCAGATGCAAGGATAATGAAAGGGTGATTTCATGTTTCCACTTTTAGAAAATCCTGTTCATGTGACTAAAATCAGTTTTCTTACCAGTTCCACCCCATCTGTCTGATTCCTTTTGCACCTGGAAACTCCAGTACCTGAGCATGTCAAGGTAGCTCATCCCCTTCATAAAATACATGAGCCTTATTACCTTTAAATCCTTATTAATTCCATGAAGCTCAGGGCTAAAAAATGGTTTGCACATGCTAGAGTTGTTAAAACATAGATATTATGTCTTAAGTAAAAATATTTAATGCAGTAAAAGCTTGTAAAGTTGAAGAATACTTAAATACCTACTCTGTGTTATTGGCAATAAGAAAGTCTGTGCTATTTAAAACCAGGATACTCTGAAGTCACATTTCATATATTTTTATTCATTATATTAATTTTCTTCAGATGTAAATTATACAGGAAGGAAGGAGCTGGTGCGAAAGCTGAATATTCCCTTTTTACCATATAGATTACTGAATCCTGTAGCACCAAGTAAAAATAGAAGAGGGAAGAAATATCACATATAGGTAACCTATTAAGACTTCAGGAGTTTCTAAACAAAACTATGGCAGTAAGCTACAAAGACTTAGACATTCTATCCCCATTTAATATGCATTATGACAGAGCCCTGTCATCAATGCAGACAACTAAGACAAAGAGCAAGTTTTGACCTTTCTTTTTAACAATAATGACATATTTATTTGTCTGGATTGTGGCATACAGATTATAGTAACAAGCAATACAAAATTACAGCTATTTGACTAAACTACTACAAAGCCAAAAAGTTAATTAATATTTATTTATCTATTTTAAGGGCCAAAAATAGAAGGCAATAAGAATCTGGTGTGTTTGACTTTCCTGAATAATAAGGTGAGACTAGAGTCTTCGTCCTGGGAGGCTAGAGAAGTTGAAAAAGAGGACTTTCTTGGCCAGCAGTTTAAAAATCCATATAAAACCTTTGACAATTGCTTATTTCAGCTGAATATTATGTCTAAATAGTCATGTCCAAGCCACAGGAAAAACAATTTCTAGTTTATTAGTGTTATTCCCATGTTGCAATAATAATTATATCCCTCCTCCTACAAGATTAGATAAATATGTGGTTTTGTTGTATATCACATACTGATACATGACCCAGATAAATCAGTAAAAATTAAACTTAAAATGTTGCATTTGGACTGACTAATCCCGGACAAATACTATTTCTTTAATAATGAATCCAAGCCCAGAATGCATTGTATTGTGAAGGAAGTGACAGTTCTGCCAAAACCCTACATAACTTGCAAGATGCAGGCTCATGTGAGATTACTGTGTAGTGTGCTGACTAAGAAAAAGAAGGGACAGAATTAGGTTATTGTGATGCTACCATATATATTAGACCATTCTAGAGATGAGAGATGCATATGTAGTGCTGCCTCTGTGCATCCTTTCCAGATTCAAAGTACTTTCCAAGTTTTTCTTGTATTTTGGGAACAAAGTAAGCAGATGCTTCTCTCTACCCAATACATAAGATATTAGAAGTTCTTTTACTGAATTGTATCATGTCATATTTATCACAAAGCTACTCAGATCAATGCATTTAAAGGAAAAAGCTATCTTGCCTTATTTCTAAGGGACTGTATTTCTTCTAGCGGTTTGAGGTTTTCTATTTATTCCTTGCTGATGGTCAAACTTTATGACTGGTTAGTCTAAAATATTATTAGATGGCAACAATAGCTTCCAATCTATTGCCTGGCCAGCTAGATTTTTATTGTTTAAAACAGCTTAACCTTTCCTTACCATTTTATAATAGGGAAATTTTATAGGGTATATAGTGTATATAGAAGTTACACTTTGACTGAAAGATGTACTTAGTAGATGGATTTCAAAAGTACTGTGATTGAAAATCTGCATCCTGTGGAGCCACTTGCAGTAATTTTTTCTTGCCCTAGTACTAGTTATTCTTTAGCAATGATCTGGAAGAAAATACAAAACCTCTGCTGGTAAAAATTGCAGATGACATAAAAATTAGTGGAGTGGTAAATAATGACAGGACAGATCATTTCTGTATTCTAGGTTTGCATCATTCCATGAGGTGAGCTCACATCTGAACAATATGCATTTTAATACAGTCAAATACAAAGTCATATGCCTGGGAACAAAGAATTCCAATCACATGTACAGAATAGCGGAAAAGTACCCTTGAAATACAGTGATACTGATGAAGATTTAGAGTTTGTGATAGGTAGTGTCTGAACGTGAGCTCCCTGTTCAATGTAATGGCTAAGAGAAAAACATTAGCTTTGAATGGGTAAGCAGTGAATGTCAAGCAGGAGGGAGATGAGTTCATGGTTTGACTGAGATAATTACTACTATTCTCTGTCCTGATCTTGTTTTCACCCATTAAGAAAAAAATTGAAGAACAGAAAAGGTTCAGAGAGGAACAAAAGAATAATTCTGAGCCTGGGGGGAAAAAATTGCAATAACTATGATTTAAGAAAATTAATCTACCTAATTTATCTAAGAGTAGGTTAATAGCTGAATTGGTACCAGTCTTCAATATCTATGTAAAATAGCTATTTAGTGAAGAATTGTGAATACATCACTAAAAAGGATAACAGCATCTAGTGTTTGAGAAGAGATAAGCAAATACAGACTTAAAAACACCCCACACAGTGTTTTAAAACTGAGGGTAATTTATTACCAGAACAACGTATCTAAGGTCAGAATGTATTTCCCCTTCTGATTAAATTTGTGAAAAATGCACTATTGTTTAAATAGAAGTTAATTTAAAACAGATTATTGTAATGATCCCTTTGGTTTTACAATCCATTAAAGAGACATTACAAATCTCCAAATATGACCCAGAATGCAGATTTTTGTTTGAAGAAGAAAGTGTTTACAAAATAAAAGACCTATAGGAGCATGTGCTTGATTCATTTTAAATCTCCAAGAGAAGTGTCTGAAAGAAATAAGAAATGTCTAGTGATAGCTGCAACCCAAATATTATGCATCAGAATTTAAAAGGAAAACCAGAACAGAAGTGACATGCGTTTCTCTTAACTGCCTAAGCTGTCCCAAAATGCAGACGGAAAATAAACTGGGATGGTACGGTGCTAAGAATTGAATTCAGTAATAGCATAATTATTGGCATATTTCTTATGATACATGTTGTTTATTGCCCTTTCTAACTTGCTACTGCCTTTCTATTTTACCACTGAAATATAACCAAGATTGTGACATAAAAATACAGCCATTAGATGAAAGAGTTTTGATGAGACAGTTTTTGAAATATTAGTATCACTGCTCTATATTTCTGTGGCTTGTCATGTGAAAGAAATGAAGAAAAATATTAGTGAGGCATTAGAAAATGTTTGAGTGTCTAGTAATGCTCTGTACTAAGTCATGCGGAAGAACTACTCCCATTGCTGAAGCCACACAAGGTAAAAGATATTAGTACGATAATGACACCAGAGAGGGTCAAAGGATGAAGAAGTAATGAGAACAGACATGTCAGAAGGATGGATAGGTGTGGTCATTAATTTCAGTAGAGAAGGCAAAAATGTAGATTCTGGCAAGATTTAGAGGACAAGTAGAGGCTGAATATGATGCAATAGCTATAGGACAGAGAAGAGTAGAACACCTTTGGATAAGGCAAGAGAGAAGAGAAACACTCTCCCTGCATGTAGCATTTATTCTTTTTTACAGGGTAACACCTCATTCTGCTGCAGGGTGAGCTCAGGGACAGAAAAGGAAAAAGGGCTGCCAAAAGGCAAACTGCCTTTGTCTGCCAGGTATAGCTGTTCAAAAACTGCTCACCTCAGTTGCTTCAAGGGAGTGTCTGTTTCAGAGCAAATGATGGTAAATGCAATGACTGAACTCCTTGTGAAAGAAAGTGCTTAAGTACACGAACTTGTGGAATATAAATTTCCCAGGCTCCAGAACAGGAGCAGTAACAAGAGGGAGTTTCTAATTCCATACCTCTCCTCTTGCCTTAGAGCAATATTAACACTGCTAGGTAACAAGAAAGTATATAAACTAGGGGCAAGGATCTCAGCAGGGTACCATCACAACAGCCCTGAAATCTCAGTGAGTGCATGTGTTGGCTTTATAGTATTGTTATGCATGATACTCACCTAATCATTTTTCTGGCTGAATACCTACAGGAATGTAGTAAGCCTAGAAATGCAGTGAAGATGAGAGGCTATGTATATGTATTTTAGTGGCAAGGTCTTGAGCACTGATGTAATAGAAATAATTATCCAAACTTCTTTGACATTCTGATCAAAGACACCCAAAAGCAAAGAGTTCAGTTATTAACCTCCCACATTTCAATTAACATTCAAAGAAATCTTTCCTTCTAGGATGAACAGAAATGAGTTATTGATATAATTATACAAATGAGGGGGAAAATGCTTAGAATACTAGTTTTACCAACTGATGCTAGGAACCTATTTCTTTTCAGTATCCCGTTAAAGGCTTTTTCTTTTTCTATTTGCCAGAGCCACAGTTCAGCAGAACTTTTAAATGTTTGCGGTAACTTATTCTATTCAATGAAACACAGTTTCATACTTACCCATATGTCCCATTGACATTAGGCACATAGTTAAAGTTAAGCACACAATTAAAGGCTTAGCTGAACTGGAGACTAAGCTTTTTATAAAAGAAGTTAGCTGCAAAGAGAAAATGAGGAGAGGTTCATTTCTACTTAGTTGGCTAACAGCTAGATCTGTGTTTAAAGAGTATAATGTCTAGAAAGAAATACGTAATCCTAATTCCTTTGGCAGTAGTCTCTAGACAGAGCCAGCTGCAAAGGAAGACTGATTGGAAAATTAGGATTTTAAGACTTGCTCATCAAGGACCTTCAATTCTAGTCAACCAGTTACTGCAGACAATCTTGTTGCCTAACCCGTATTAGGTCTTCCTGAGTCTAATAGCAGATCCAGAACTGAGGACCCATTGCCAGCCCCCTGCCTAGTTATCTGGACCAAAACAAGTCTTTGGTGGCATTTTATTGCATCTGATATTTCTGGAAAATATGTGACTGTAGTGTACAATCAGGAGGGTAAAACAGCGTAATTAGCATCCCTTTAGACTGTGAAATCCTTAACTAACCTCCCTCTTGTACTGCTCTCACACTTTTCATAGCCCTTATTTATATTTAGTTGCAATGCAGAACCATCACCATGGTTAGACAGGAAAGTTCATGATTTAGAGCATTAAACTGTTATAGTTCTTGAAGGTGTTTGGAAGAGATGGTAATTTTCCTTTTTGAACTGTCAGGGACTTTTCTCCTAAATTCCCTAAACTACAGATTGATATCTGAGTGTGTGTATGTGTTATCCTCAGGCCTCATGCCATTCTCATAACTATTTATGATTACTGTTATTGATTTTTGTCACATATCTTAGTTTGGGTTTCATATCAGCCACAAGTCCTTTCTTGTAATAAACAGTGTTACTTATGTATGTTTATCTAATTGAATAAACAAAGATTCCAAGAGGATCTTTATAGTACAGTTGAATTCAGATAAATAGGCTTTTCAGCACTGCTGTGAGTACAAGTGACATTTTTGAACCAAAACTTAATAGAAAGTGACTGGAGTAGCTGACTCCTGATTTTTTGTAAAGATAAAATGAAACTTCAGTCTTCACACAGTCCTATCATTGATTTTAGCCTTTTATCTTCCTTGAAAACATCCCCCTCAAAAATCATTTAGCTGTAGATTTAGCAAAAACAGAAAACAGATTTTGTCTGTTTTCAAGCTACCCCAGTAATATAGTTATCTGACTTTATTGGGGCATACAGATGCTAGTTGGAGAACAAACCCACTTCTAAGCTTACTTAACCCATTTCTTACCCTGACAGGGAAAAATATGCTTAGTATGTATCCTTGGCAAGTCACATAGGAAGAGCTCAGTGCTGGGAAAAACACAGATGGCAAAAAAGAGCAAATGGAATAATAAGGGGAATGAGGTGTCCATCAACACATACTTCAAAATTCTGGATTCCCAGCAGCTTCATGTGTGTCACTGTAGCCTTGCTGCTGACCATGTAGTGCAAGTCCTTCCCTTCCTCCCTGCCTCCTTACCCATCATGTTTACTTGAGCATAACTGGTATTGCAAGCTTCCTTGAAGCATTTACCACCTGTTTCCCATAGGTTGACAGGACTCAAAGACTCATCAAGTCCTGGGATATGCCAGTGTGTATGGCCTATGGGTGGTCCCATGCCAAATGCATGTTCCTCCAGACGTGCTGTGTGTTTCCTGGCATGCACATCTGGATAGCTTGTGCCTCCTACACCGTGACACAGAGCACTCCTGTACACTGTGGGCCTCCTCATAAGGTACTACGCTGTTGATAACCCTCAGGCTGTGCAAACTCTTGAGGCAAGGCCATGGAGTGAGGCTGTCATTCTCTGGTGAGAAGCGATGGCATGCCCTGCTTGGCAGGAGGTGAACAGGTTGTGAAAGCTACTGATACACTCTAATCCCCACACATGCTCAAATAGTAGTAGTGAAATCATGGTCTAGGAGCACACCTTATCTTTAGACTGAAAACAGTGTGGATACTGATTGTGACTATGTGAAGTTTCCACCTGAGACTGATTCTTTGGGTTTTTCCTATTCTTGGACACCCCTAGCCTTGTGCAATCAGTCTTTCAGAGGAATACTCCTGGACTGCAGTCTGTGAGCTATCAGTGTAACTGGTTTAGTGTGGTGGAATCATCCTGTTAAAAATGAGATGAGTATGTGTCCTGCTTGTGCCATGAAGTAACATGAAGACAAATGCTACTCATAGTGTGTACTTTGATTGTGCAAGCCTGCAGGCCTTCTTAATCAGCTTTGTCAGATATATGATGATGGATATCAGGCATGGGAGTCTTAGAGTATGGAACATGTAGATTTCACATACAGAGACTGTGGCTAGTTCTTTTCCTTCCCTACTGGGGACATATTGGCCAGAGCACTTTCCAAAATCCTCAGGATACTGTTGAACAACTGTTTTGGAAGTCAGAGATCTGAACTGCATGAACAGGAGCACTACAACATGATGATGTGGACAATGCCAGGTAGCCTCTGCATTGCTGCATGGGATTGTAGGTCTGTTCATAAATGACTATCTGCAGGAGTGGACCTTCAATGTGCAGATTTTGCAGGTGCATAGTTTCAAGAGATTCAAGGAGATTCAATCAGTGGAATGAATTTATGGATGGTCAGTATGACAACAAGGGAACAGGATAAAAGCTTCTCTCTTGTTCAAGAGGAACACAGGAGGAAAGAAGGGAGGAAACAGAATTTGCTTATGAATGCATAGTAAAGCCTGAAGCAAGCTTACTGGATGAAGGAGCAGAGAATCTATTTGCATTAGCTTAGCTGTGTGTGGTTTTGTTTGTCTAGTAATTGGCCAACTAAAACCTTTGGGACATCTTTCCCTAAGAGCAAGTTAAATGAAAGGCAGCAGTTACTGAACAAACGTGTGCAGAGACATAGAGAGGAGGAGGAGGGTAGGGATCGGGTTTGTCAGTGTTCTGCGGAGCAAGGTGGGAAACTGCTGCTCTTTGTTTAAATGTCTGATCCCACTGTGGAAGTTCTTCACTGCTACTAAAAAAGGTGCAGTGGGGACTGAATTTAATTGCCTAGTTACTGAAGAGGAGAAAACGGGGATGCTATTAGAAACAATGGTAGTAAAGTGATAGCTCACAATTCTGGCACTCTTCTTTAGCAGGGTCCTGATGCCCAAAGTTGCTGAGTGCTAAGGCAATGGGACTCCATATGGAAACAGATTGGAGGTCAGGCTTCCATGGTGACCTCTGCTATCACCACCAATTAGGTGGTGCCTTCATGTATCCCTCAGTATATGGCCCACTGCATACATCTCCCTATTTCTCAGAGCTGCACCAGAGCCAGCTGGTAGAATTGGTATATTTGCCTGTTTGCTAAAAGTAAAATTTTGAGGAAGCCATCTATAGCTTTCATTTTGATAAAAATTTGATTGTGCATCCTGTACTAATTGTAACAGAGCTTTTTTGCTGCCTGTCTCTGCACATGCATCCCTTGAAAACCACTGCTTACTTCAACACTCATCACAGTGCCTAGCAGCTGGTGCTGCAAACAAAGAGGCTTTATTGAGCACTTCTTCATGCTGGGCACTGCTCTGGTGGCTGGAGCCGAGAGAACCACAAGACGATTCAGTGTTTGTTGATCCCCCCCACTGCACTCAACACTCTGTCCTGAGCTTGAACCCCAGCTATCAGAGCTGCGGTCCAGCTACCCCATATAAAGCACTAGGACAGCTGCTGGTTGTAGCTTTGAACTGTTACAGCACCATGGCCCCAAGTTAGCCTTGGGAAATCACCTACAGATGATCCCTATGTCCCCATGAGGGGACATATAGCCATATTGCTTGTCTGTCTCCTGTACCTGCAGTGTGTGAGGACAGGAAGCAGTGAGAGCTGGGAGCACAGCTTCCCCTTCCCTCTTTGCAGAGCAGAGACTGCTTCTGGCTTGCCCATGCCATTTTGTTTTGTTTCCCCTCATCTAACCCCTTAACATAATTACTGAAGAGCTCTAAATCCTAGGGGCAAGCCATCCTCCTCAGTGCTTTGTTGCAGCCCATGTTTGCCTTGTGCAGAAAAGCCTATGTGCAGCCCGAGCGGTGTACAGAACATGACAGATCTCAGAGATGTGCAATGCTGAGATCATCCTGGGGATGTGAAAATAACAGTCAGGCAGTGAAGATCTCTGACAGTCAATACATACCACCAAAACTGGTAGGGGGAGAGTGTATATGAAAGTCATACATAAAATTTAATGTGGGGTGTTTGTTGGGGGTTTTTTTAAACATAGATATGCAGTTTCCATGGACACCCATTTTTATCCTATAGTATGTTTCCTTTTATTAAATATGCATAACCAGGCTTGCTCAGAATGCGAGGTCTGGTGTTTGATTTTCTTTACATTGTCACTAGGGAATTACTAATAGGCAAGCAGATTTCTGAAGTCATTTAGGACAGTTTTACCTTCCTGCTATCAAAGATGACTTAACCCTTAGGAAGCCAGCTAGATATAGGGAAAGGCAAACTCCTGTATGCAGTGTGAAAGGCTCATCTTTCCCTAGCATGGCCCATTTTTCCACTGGACTGGTCTTTTCTTTCAGTAGGCTTCTCTTGTTTGGCTTTTTTCTTAGCCTTGATAGCAGCAAATAGTTTATTACTAGTAAAAGCTGATTTCCATGGGAGGGACTTGAGAACTTGTGGTTGCATGGGGAACAGGTATGTGAAGCAAGAAAGCCCAGCATTTAAGGTCGGGTGACTCATGAGGTTATTTTATTTTTGTTATTTTATTTTTATTTCTTATTTTATTTTGGTTATTTTATTTTGGAGACATCTTGGTTTAGAAGAAGAATCTTTAAAAAGAGAAAAGGCCTCATCTGCTTTTTAGGGTCATAGTGGTAGTACAGTGGTGTCTTACTAAGGTGTCCTACTTTAGAATGCCTAAGCAGTGAGTTACACTGAAGTTAATACAGTGCATAACCAAGGAGAAAAAGCAGGTGTGTAGGAGAATAGGGTCTTTTTTTTTTTAAGTTTTCTTAAATTTTAGTGCAGAATTATTTATTTTGGCTGGCTGATCAGAAGGAATTACAGGTGGCATGGTTTTATGAAGTCTTCCTTCTGTTTCAGTTAGCACCAGAGCTGAGTGTTCTGAGCATCTTCAACTTAAGGCACAGCGCTCTTAAACGATATGATCTTCACTTAGCTTATACCACAGATGAGTGGTTATGAAAAGTTGTCTTGCCCATATGGAAAGTTAGCTCTGGCCTCAGAGAGGAGGAAAAGCGAAGAATAGTTCAAATATCTTGATTCAGATGATGGTATTTCATACGCTTCCATGAAGTCAAAGATGATGCAGAAAACAATAGTCATGTTTCTCTCTCTTTTTTTTTTTTTTTTTTTAGTTTCTTTTCTTCTTTCTTTCTTTTTTTTCTTTTTAATCCAGATCTCTTCTTAAATTAGTTTCTTCTTTGATGTTCAGGAGCAAGAACTGGTGCCAGATTCAGCAAGTTTATTAAAAGCTATTGATCCCACATTGTTCTGTGTTTAGGTCCCCACCTGGTCATCTGGTTCAGATTCATACTGCTTTTAACATTATTTCTGCCTTCTAGAATGAGGGAACATGTATTTCTCTGTCAGGTTTAATGGTGAGAACATTGTCAGTGTCTCACTGATGTGCCATTTAGAAGAGAAAAGGTGAAAAATTCAGAATTATTCTATCAACTTCACTTTACTCATCCCATTAAAAAGGAAGAGTATAAGGCAGGTTCCCCACAAATGTCATTACTTATGTCTGCTTACACTGCAAAGCCTTCTACCCTAAAGCTCTCATGAAGTTTTTGTCCATTAGCACCTTCTTTATCAGGTCGATTTTATATTATTTTGGACACTATGCTGAGCAGTAAACTCTGAAAGCCAAGAGGCAGAGCAAAGGGCAGGTGACATAGAGGCTGATGTGGAAGGAGGTGACTCATTTGGCATTTCATCCTGATCAGATTACTACATTGAATTTAGACATTGGAATCTGAAGTCTTCTGACACTTCTTACGGTAGACAGTAGGAGAGATGAATGGGGGAGAAAACGTACTGAGCTCTCAGATGCAGCAGGGTAAAAAAGATTTCTTGCCATTCATTTGTATTGTTACACTGGCAAATACAAAATAATTGCTTTCTAGCACAGGTGTAGAGTCTCTTGGCTGTGACTAGGAGGCAGGCTACCCTGAGTTCACTGCATATCCTTTCTGGCAGAGGAGATTAGGCCTAAAAATGCATCTATGGAGATTGCATAGCTCTGTCTTCATGAGAGGCATGGACAAAGCAACTGAGTTATATGAGACCCTGGTGGCCTCAGTTCCTTCTCTTTTATATAGCAAATACAGAATCCTGGCGAAATCCTGTGGTCTGACCAGGTGTATGGCCATGTGCCTTAAAGTCCTATTATTAATCAGTGTTATTTTATAGCCTGAATGTGACTCAGGTAATTCTTCAGTAAGGCAGAAATGGATTCTGCGTGGTGAAACCTTGAATTCCTTAACCCAGTGCTACTGATGAGAGCATGAAAAGGACTGAGAGTGCTATGATTTTATCCCTTTATCTGTGCCTAGGTAGATGCATACCTGTTGCTTACCTGACTCAGGGACCACACTTGTGTCATCCTCCTTTTACCATCACTGTCCTGCTGTCTTGTGGAAGGCAGGGAACAGAATCAGCAATTAACATTGTTTTACTGAAGTGCCCTTAGAAGAGATTTCTTTCTAGTGGAAGCCTTTCCAGTGATAATGATTTCCAGCAGGGCTGACTGCCCAGCGGGGCTAGTGATAACCTGCCACCAAAGTACTAAGCGATGTTTTCGATTAGTGCAGCTCACTGCAGTGGGCTCAATTTACACTTAGTGTAGACACAGTCTTGAGTTACTTTTCACACCAAACTTCTTTGGCATGGGAGGATAGTAGTGAGCTGCATTGCCTAAAGCACACAAACATGGTAATATATGTAGTTTCATGACAAACAAGGATCTATATCAATGCCCTTACTTTAAGAAGGTGATCTGTGGTCTACAGCTGTCAGTGCTGCATGTGATTAGTCAGGTCTAATGCTGAACTCTACGGATTAATGTGTTGCTATTCTCCCATTATATCCCTTCTCCATGAGGCAGTCTATCTCTTGCATCAGTAATGACCAGCTGCAGAGCCTCAGGGTTTTCTCTAGCTACTTTTAACTGATCTAGCACTTCTTATTTTTATCATGCTCTGCCCTTTTCTTGATTGGTAAATTCCCCAATGTCTTTAATCAAGCTGTGTTGAGTGTAGCAGCTCTGGCAAGTTTTCTTTTGTTTTAATAAAAGGTGAGTTTGTTCCCCAGGCAGGTTCTGCAAGCTCAATTTCAACTATTGCACATTTGTCTTTAAAAAAGGGGCCTTCTGTCTCATAACCATAGGCAATACAATATCCTAGGTGAACTCCTGCAACCTGCCCTTTACCCTTCAGAGGAAAGTGAGACTTCTCCCTCCCATTTCTGAGGTCCATGTTTTGCCCAGTGTAATCTTCATTCACAGCTTTAGGCTAACGGACACAAAGAATTTAGTTGTGCGGGTGATATTCAGCCCAGCCTCAGATCTCAGATGGCCAATTAGGCTTTCCAGAAATGTCCTTGGTTAATACTCTGACAATGATAATGTTCGAAGAACCTGCAAAGCCAACGTTAGCATCCTTGAGATCTCACTATCTGTCTCAATTCTCAGCCTCTCCACTTTTATAGGCATTTGATCAAAGGTGGAAGAAATGTTTCAAGTGAATAGACTGTATGGAAAACTGCACCTAAAAGGGGGCAGCAAAACTGTTTATGACTTTGGCCAGTGCAGGTGAGTGGATTTGGTTAGGAGACTTTTTAATTATTAGTATTTCAAGCTCTTCTTGAGATATTACCTAATAATACCTAATATTTACAAGCAGGCATTTTCATTATGGAACTGAAGAGCTGGTGGGGAGAATCCCAGGTAAGTCATGAAGACTGAGAAGATGAAGTAATACAGACTATCTATCTCAGTTCCTGAGTCTTCCTGCAACTTGTCCTAGCATTCCCTCTAGAATATGTTCTTCCCTCTATGGAGGTTATTTTAAAAGCTATTCTCAGAATTTATATGGGGATTTTTTTAAAGCTTCCAGCCATCAGTAAATCCAGAAAATTCAAAGGTAAGGCTAATTTATCAGGAATACTTCCAAAATTTAGACACAAAGTGTGAAAATTGCTATTAGAAGCATCTGTGTAATGCATTTAGCCCTGCATAAATAAAAGTGCAGTGAAAAGACAAGATGAGAGCAATACAGGGCTATTTCAGGCAGGAAATATCAAAATTGATGTAACAAACCAAATGGTGTGAGAAATCGTCATCATGTATAAAATGCAGTAATTTATTTAGTTCTGTGGAATATAACCCAAATCTTTAATTGTTCAAATACTGATCCGAAAGCAGCTGATGGCTGATTAACAAATGCAGGAGGGATTTAGAAACCGTCCTCCTTTCACTCAGTAGGTCTCCTCCCAGGAGAAGCAGTTACTGGATGCCATGTGCTGAGCCCGTCGCCCTTGTGTGAAATACTGCAGCAGTCCTAGGAAGAGTGAGGAAGGAAGGGAGAGCATGTGAACCTCTGCAATGGTTGGGATTTTCAGCTGGGATATGGAGCTGCCTTTTGCAGGTCTTGGTCCAACTAACATTTGCTTTAACAGTGTCAGGGGAGAAACTACCTCATGTCCCAGGAGGGATATACAAACCCTTAAAACAGGGACATGACAGAATGGGCTGGATCAGATCCTGTGCATGTTTCCACACAGTTCCCCGTTTGCAGTTCAAGTGAAAGATCCCAAATTTCTTGTTGCAAGGGGGTTGGAACTAGGTGATCTTAAGGTCCTTTCCAACCCTATTCATTCCATGATTCTCTAATGTCTTGCTAGGTGGGAAAGCAGAGAAATGAGGGAATAGCAGCAACAGTCCATCTTGGCTGAGAAGACAATATGAAACCCTGGCGGGGTGGGAGATGGCATATTGCTTTCTGCTGAGAGGAAGTGGACCTCAGTAAAAGTTAATTGAGTGGGTCCACATTAAACTGTTGTGTAAAAGGTAACAAAACCATCTACCATCCTTTCTGAGAGTTCTGGCTCAATACTTCTTTCTCAGATGGAACCATTAGGAAATTTGACCTCAATTGAGAAATAGTTTCTGGACAATGGAAAAGGGAGGTTTTTTGGTGACTTTATCATTGACTGAAAAAATATATGTTTACTCAGCACTACAGCAATATAAATAGCTTTTATCTCCATTACAAACAGGCTTATTTTGTCTATCAGTGAGGTACTTTAAGTCTCATATTTCCATTACAAACAGGTTTGTTTTCTTGGTGACTTACTTTAAATCTTGTAGTACAGTTCTGCCAACCCTGATTTTCTTTATGGCCAGATGCAGACCAAAGGAAAATAGGTGCCATATACTCCACATTCACAATCAGAAAAACAGGGGGGCTTTGCAAGCTTTTCTTCCCTGTTCAGACAGGGTGCTATTGAGGCAATTCCTGAGGCTTTTCAGTCATGAAGGAGGAAGAACTGGGGGTAACTGGTTAAGTTTGGGAGTACTGCAAATAGTGGGTGAGACAGGGAGGAACTCATGCCCTAGCCACCATGTGAGGCTGCAACAACTCTAATGCTCCCTCTGCATGGACCATCAATTATACAAATGTCATTGGATATAGAACTCAGTGTGTCTGCATAAATAAACTTCCCAGGCCAAGATCAGGAGATGATTGCGCTTGCTTTCTGAACAGAACAAAGCTTAGTCTGGTGATGAAGCTGCGTGCTTAGCACTGAAGACATGAATATATGAAGTCAATTAGTAAAGGAAAGCTCTGTGGTGCGCAAGTAATTGGTACAACTACAGTGGCTCTTCTGCATGGAATATATCCTTAGTGTATTGCTGCAGCCTTCCTACACAACCAAAGTAACTGATTAGAAAAAACAAGCCCCCCTTACAAAGTAAGTGTGAATGGAACAAAGGTGGGGAGTTGGGGGTTAGCAGTGGGGTACATATTAATTAATATTTTGAATGCCCCAACTATGAACTTCCATACTTTGAGATATTTGAGGTTCTTTTAAATACAGCCAGAAGTCAGAATCCTCTGAGTTGTTAATGCCTGTGGTAATCATTAGTGCTGGGCACCCAGTGAGTGTTAGAAACAAATGAAGATATAGTTTATGTTCAGAAGAATTTACAATCTAAATTGAAATAAGGCACAGTGAGAGGAAATCATAAGCAAAAAAATACAAGAAAGAGGTTGTTAAGTCAGAGTTTTGGTGGTGTTCCAACGCCTTGATGACATGATTTTAAGTGTGCAGGTTGCTGTGGT
Organism: Psittacula echo; assembly: GCF_963264785.1. NCBI lineage: Eukaryota > Metazoa > Chordata > Aves > Psittaciformes > Psittacidae > Psittacula > Psittacula echo. Next base: position 8,504,702 of record NC_137743.1, on the reverse strand, counting down.
ACTGCTGCATCACCTTTCTCTATCCCTTCTCCACAATGCAGCTTTGCCAGAAGTAGTACCCATGGTTTCTCATCAGAAAAATTCAAGGGTATGAAATTCAGAAAAAGTGACATAAACGATAATAACATCATGCTCTCAAATCTTTGGATTAGTTGATCTAATTTAGTCACTTAGGCCATGGTCGTTTCAGAGTATACACACCCTGTCAGAGAACAAGCTGCTTCAAGAGGTCTTGCAGGGCTGATTCACATCAATACCTCTCCTGGCAGCTCAGCGAGTCCCACACACTCTCTTCATACTTCCATATGTCTCAAGTGCCTGATTTCCCTCTCATCAGCCACCCAGGTAAGAGGCTGCAGATAAGCAGGTTCTTGAGGGTGCTCCATCTGAAGTCATTCTGGTGGGAATGCCTCCAGGCAGCACCAGAGCTGGCTGTTGAGAGTGCTACAGCTCCTCTTGGGAGCCACTGTAATGGATGTGCACCTCTGCAGAGCTACCTACTGGCTGAAGAGGAGGAGGACATTGCCTGCCCAGAACTCAGCGCTCCTGTATATATGGTTCATGGGGTTCTGTGTTTGGGATGGAGTATTTCACTACCTAGATGCGATTTTGGGGAAGTCTCAGTGCTAAGCAGAACAGTGCTTAATTACAGCTATATCCTGAAAGTGCAAGAAGTACCACATCCCATGCCTCATCTGTTAGGTGTCTCATTAACGGGCTCAGTTTAAAACTGTTTAAAACCCAAAAAACCTCATGTTAGCTCTTGCTTCAAACAGCAGAGAGACACAAGAAGTATTTAAACAGTGCTCAGTATCCAGTACTAAACTCAATTTAAATAGGATTCTGTGTCTAAATGCTAAGCAGCGTTTCCCGCAGCCATTTAAGATTGAAGTGGGGCTAGCATAATACAGACAAAAAACTAAGCCAATATGAAAAAGATTCCAACAACATTTCAAAGGAACTCTAGCTATACACGTAGTTGCTTGCACAGTGGATGGTCCATCTGCAAAGTCATTAAAAGGCTGGGGAAAAACAAAAATGGGCACTGAATAAGAAGATGGAACACATCTTTTAGACACAATGAATTATTGGGTTTCTCTCTCACTCCCTCTTTGTTTTCAGGGTTTAACATTTTGTCCACTGACACAGTCTTGAGGGGATTTTGTGAAGTCTCTTGCGTGTCTTGCTTTTTAGATTTCATTCATTACCTCTCCTTCCTTCATTTAGCAGTGCAACGGGGAAGTTCTGCCCTCTTCCAGGCCAGAAGCAGGTGTTGGAACTTGACTGGCTGCAGTGACATTTCCCATGTAACGTCTTGGCCACCTCCTTTTTGGTGGAGGATGGTGACCGTGGACAAGCACCCAGGTTAGTTCCTGCCACAGCTGATCTTTTCAGGAGCAAAACATGCCCAGGCTGTGTGGTTCTGAGAGGCTTTCCTGGCTCGCAGGTAGCACAGCAGGACTTGGCCCACTTTTTGTCTTCTTCTGGTGGTTCTGCTAAATAAGAAGCACCTTTCCCTGAGCTGCCATAGTACGGTGGAGGTAAGAAGAGGTTATGAACAGAAGTCTGAATTCCCTGCACAGCATGGAAGTAACACTCAACATCTAGCTGCCAAGGAACAAAGTTTCTCCTAAAGAATAATGAACAATGCAGATGCCAAAATACTATTAGAAACTATTTGGCAATATACCATGCTTTTACTTTGTCTCAAGCCTTCATCTTATGATTGCCTTGATAAAGGTGTAAAGCACAGGATAAAATGATGGAATGGGCAAGGAGTATAGATCGTTTCTTTCCTGTTCTATGTCACTGCTTTGCAGAGAAGATGTTCCTTCAAGGGAACGTGTGCATCATTTTTCAAGTTCTGTGTCAATCTTCTAAAGGAGATATCTGTTGATCATGCTCAAGTTTATCTATGGAGTTTATCTATCTCAGCAGAGAGAAAAATAATTCAACTTTTTTAGGTCTGCCACACAGAGCAAACATCTGTTCTTATAGTTAGAAAAAGGATAGGATCCATATCCTCTGTGTCAAGTTATGCCAGGGCTGAGTGTCATTGTTAACATGATCTGCAGGTGAAATAGTGGTATGTAACAATAGCAAGAATCGTTTTTCTAAAACAAAGAACATTTATCCTTAAAATTTCTGATTTATACTCTGCCTCATTACTAAGAGAATTTCACACCCGTCCCAGAAATCCTTCAACCTTTTTTGTCTGCATTATTGTTTAGATTTAAAGAAATGGAGTGCAGTTTCTCAAAGAGAGGTCTCATGAGCTGCATGAGACTACAGACCGCAAACAGATACCTTCCATCTTTGAGTCCCAACCATAGACGCTGGGCCTCTCAATCTTATTATAGTGTATAGGAAAATAGAGTGTACTTAAAAGTAAATCAGACCTTGAAGGAAGAGAACAAAGCGTATCATGTCAAGTGCAGAGCACAGGAGTAAAGAAATAGTAGCTATAGACTTTTATGAAGACACTGAGTAGAGAAAGATACAGTGAATGATAATCAGCTTGTCATGTTTACAGTTTTATGACCTTTAGAAGCTTAACAGATTTTAATAGAGTAGAAAAGCCACACATTTGAAGCTGCTGTTGGAATGCATATTGCCTTATAGGGTTAACTGGGGAAAGCCCAGAATTCTGTAAAATCTTAATAGTGTTATTTAAATTAGTAAAATACATATTCATTTTTATGTTGACAGAATAAAACCATTGAAGCAGTAGCTTGTGGCTGTACTCACATACTATCTGCTGTATATTATCTTATGCAACTTTAATGAGTTTTCTTTATCCTTCCCCTGTGCTGGTGCTCTTAAACCATCTCTCTCCTACTTTCAGTGTCCTTTTTGTAACTGTAGACATGGTTTTCCTCTCCTTTCCCTTTTCCCACTTTCAGAACTGCATTCTGCTCCCCTCTGCCTTTTGCCATAGCCTGGAAAGGGTGCTCTGTTTGGGAGCCCTAGCTACAAGACAGTAGAGACATGAGCAGCAGGACCTACTCATAAAGCTCTGGAAAGCCCTTGGCCAAAGCTATTGAGAGGTCATGTTTATGGCTTTTAGCAATATGAGACAGAGCTATTGATGCAAAACTTTTATTACAGGAGGAAGCTTTAAACCTGAGAAAATATGAGAACAACTATGGCTATAATATTTTGGGGAGGAAGTTTGTGCTGCTTTTCTCAGATGATTCTCAGTTTTGACTTGTTTTCTCCTTATTGGGTCCATTCTGTTGATGCTCCCCTAGGATATATCCATAAAACGTAAGTTCTTAAGGCTCACTAGCTATGTAGTCATATTTGAAAACAAGTAACGCATCCTTAAGGGCTCTTAAGTACACTAGTGGTGATGATAACTGAAACAGTGAGAGATCTTTCCTTTCTTGGGTAAAATACTTCTGCAAGACAATGCCACAGCCCTGGCTATATTCCATCAGTCTCGTCTTCCCTGATTCACTGTCATGGCTTGCTAGTCTGGAACAAAGCTCTCAGACATGTTGCAAGAAATAAAAAATCTTAGAGAGAAAGAGAGTTAATGACCACAGTCAGAACTATTAACATCAACCAAAGCCAAGTTAAAGGAACATGTGGCAGATCTACTCACTGAGCTCCCTCTGTGACTGTTTGATCCTGTGCAGCTGTAGAACAATTCAGCATAGCAACACCTGCTGTAAAACATCTCAGTGACTGTGCTAATTGCTAAACTGAGGAAAAACAGCATTAAATAACACGAGGGTGACCACACTGTTTCCGTCTTCAATCACTCAACAACAGATCAAACACTGAGCTCTGCTGATGAAATGCAGTGAGAAGGAACAGGAGAGCTGGCACTTGTGCTGTGCTCAGAGCCTGAGCCTCATCTAATACACTTGGGAGAAGAAGTCAAGGATGTCTTTAAGGCATTCTGGGTGTTTTGGGGCCATCTTTTCTGTTCTTCCATCGGTGCGGAATAGGTATGTATTCCTGATGTATGGGTTTAGGGGCTGAAAGGAAGCAAGTGTCTGCAAAACCTTAAATGCACATTGGTGAGACCCGTGTTTTTGTTTAAGGAGAGTCAGTGAAGAGCAATGAAACCAGCTCTTTACAGACAGGACAAAACTCTTGGCAAGAGAAAGATCTAGGTAATTTTTTTGGCCCTACTGTAAGAAATCTTTAGGCAAAGAAAGAGACCTGAAAAGCTTTTATTATGGATGTGGAAACTTATTCTTTAAAAGACAGGGCGTTTTTCATTATGAAATCAAGATAGCTTTGAACTACAGAAGCGGGACATTACCTTACATGTTTTTTTTTGCCTTGCCATAGGTGTTACACTGTTCTCCATATGCAGATGTGAAGCTGGCATCCTTCTGTCAGCTACAGTAATTGCAGGTGTTTTCACTGTAAAGATCCAGGGAATGCAACAAGAGGGAGATTAATTTGCAAGTCTTACCTAAAATAGCCTAGCCCACGTATTTGAAGCGTCCCTTCCAGTGTAAGGCAGTGATAAATTAGAAATCTCTGCCCCAGTAAGGCTTGTTAGTAAATCTGATACACAGTTAGCTGACAACTCTGATGCATGGAGTTTCAAAGCTGCTCTTTGGAAACCCTGCCTTCTGCCCACCTCCCACCCTATTGTTATAAAGTATATCCATCAAATTTTACATGGGATAGCTTAGATTGCTGTCTGGATGACAGCAGCAACATTTTCTGCATTAGCAACTCTCTACAGAGAACGCCTTGAGGATTGAGAGAGAGATTAAATTTGAAGAAATATCCCATGATATTCATATTTAATCGTTGTACTTAGAGACTGTCTAATCAGTCAAAGCAACAACTGTTACTGACATATAAGTTGCATAGAAATATATAGTAAACCAAAGCAATAAGCTTTGTCCCTTTGAATTCACCTCCAGTCTTTAAGCAGCTCCCTGACAGAACAGACTGTGACTTTAGAAATAGAAACTGATGGCTCTAATGAAAGAGCCACATTACCCAGGAGTGACAAATGGTAGCTTTGGACATATCTGTGTGGCTGGAGGAAGGGGGAAGGAGAAATTGTCCTTTGGGTAGCTTGATCTAGCAAATAGTATACCTTTGTAACCTTATTAGCTTCCGAGTTTGGGATAGATTAAAGCAGTTAAACCCATGTACCCAAGTACACGTTTTAACATCACCACCTTAGTCTTTTTCCACCTTCATAAATGCCAATAGGATGAGAGGAAAGGGGGAAAACAGCAGAGGAAGAGAGGATGGTTTTGAACAGACTAAAATATTTCTGCTTCTCTGGACACAGAACTACAATACTTGGCAAGAGTCTGGGAAGCGACATTTGTCAGGAGAGGATGGAAGAAGATGGTGAAGAAAGGCTCAGAGAGGGACAGAGTTGGTAATCTGAAAACTTCTAGAAGAGACAGAGCAGATATAGTGCTGATGTGCTGTAAGTAAAGTGCACCATAACCAGTGTGACTGAGGTGAGCTGGCATGTGCTTTCGCAATGAAATTTGGCTCTTCCATCACATGAAATATGCTCTGGTTGCTGCCCCATCATTTAACAGTATGGCATTCTGCTTAGGACAGAGCAAGCTGTTATGTACCTTTAGAGACAGTGAGTACGTGTAGTTATGTGTTGAATGTTTTCACTGTAGCATATAATAGAAAGCCTCTCCAATGTAAGCATTAGCAATGCAATTTCATAACTATCTGTTCAGACAGTGCACAGGAGCTTGAAAAACAACTTGAGACACTTTATTCCCTCTGGGAAATGCCATCCGAGAATATGTTAATCTGACAAATATGCGAAAGGCTGTCCCCTATTGGTGAACCATGAAGAATACCACCTTCTTTTTTTTTTGTAGTTATGTGAAATGTGCTCCTCCCTGCTAAGAGTGGAACAATCCTTAAGCTCTCATCAAACCAGACAGCTGAAAAGCACAGAGACGCTGTGCTGCCTCTTTTGCCTTGCAATGTAAATTTGATATTATCTATACCACCTTTGACAATGCACTTGAAATTAATCAGAGGAGAAACGTCTTATTTGATTATATTTAACCATGGACACTGATCAGTTACATGCAGTTTTAACCTCAGAGCTGTATGTCCAAAGTCCTTTCTAAAAAGGGCAAAATGTTGTCCAGACATACACGGGAACTTGTATTATCTGAGTCTCTGAACAGACCCACTCAAGGGAAATGAGTGTACATCTGGGAAATTAAGAATCATTTATTATGAAACCCTCTGTGAGAGATGGACCGTATCAAAAGAAAGATCCCCCAAAACATCAGTCCTTTGCCCATTCCACGTTTTCATTGCAGTTGCCTTAGTTCATCTTACTTTAAGATTCTTGCATTAATTTCTGGCAGACCAGAGACTCAGACAAGTCCCTGAGGAGACCATGGCAAGACCCGCTGTTCCTCAGCATTTCAAGTGGAACTGGAAGCATCTGGCTGCCGTGCCTGTAGCCTGAAAAAAACCCATGGAAATGACATTGTCCTCTAGTCCTTTTTCAGGCTTCATTTCTGCCACAGGATACTTGTTCTGGCCTTAGGTACAATAATAATATGGCATCCTCGGGGTAGAGAGATCAGTGAGAGGATCTATTGGGAAAACTCAGAGTCAAGTGGTCCAAGACCTCTACACCCACACAATATGCAGCTTGAAGGCTTTACTTTGGATGTTGTCAATCTGATCCCCCAGACTGCACTTCCACACGAGGCACATTGTTAAAAGACAAAGCCTTGGCTATTGGTGCAGACCATCACATCCCTGTTACTGGCTGGCACATGTTTGGTACACGTCTGGACTCGAACTTCAGGCTTAGCTGTCTCTAAAGGCTACCTGACTGTCATGAACCAAAACTGCTTCCCAACATGAACCAGCATTGTACTGCACTGCTCTACTGAACAAAACATTTGTGTTTGTAAGTACTCTATAGGATGGCAGTGGAAAACTTTCCACTGTTATTGTTTGTCTCTTAAATGGGTAGAGATCATCACTTGCTGGTTCTGGCCCTTCTTCCTCTGTTTCTTAGGGTATGGTAGATCTCCCCAAATTTGGTCTATCTCATGATGCTCAGTTAGGCCAACACTTTTCACTGATGAAAATAATTTAGCCTAGGGTGAAAAAAGGAAGAAAGGCAGAAAAGAAATACTTATTGTAGCATGTAGCAGGATAGTGGGCTGAAGGTCAAAATATGTCTGCTCTAGTCTCTAGTCTAGAGCTTTTGACAACTTATCGTTCCTCAGCTGGACAGGATCTGTGAACTCAAATAGTACACAAGCTCAAGCAAACTCCTCTTTTCCTGAAAGAGAGTTAGGATTGCCATATTTCCCCCACCTTCCTCAAAGATAAGAGGTTTCAGTGTAGTGAAGCAAATTTGTACGTCCTGACAGGTTTTTCTTGATTGTCTCTTGCATTCATCATTCCTCCTTTCATCATAAAAGACAATAGGCTTTCCCACCTCTCACCCCTAACCTTCCTGTTCTCCAGACACATTGAGGGCCTTGGATATTTCCTCTAGGGAGGAAAGTGTCTCAAGCTATTTTTCAATAGCTTTTTTTGGAACCTGAGGAGGAATTAAGATTTCACAAAAGTGACTGGGTGGGTGGAGGAGGGAGACTGAATGCAAAATCCATTTGTTGATTGGGATTCTGGGGTGGCAGCAAAGGAAGAAAGCTTTGCAGGGAGTGTTTTCAAGCTCTTAAGAGCGTGTTTTTCTAAGAGCTGTTCTTAAGCATAAAACTGTTAATTGTAAGAGCACAGTAGGGTAATAAAATGACACAAACAGCACTCTTTCATTGCAAAGCTGAATGGGTTTGTGGTTTAGTATATTTTTATGATAAAAGAGACAAAGGAGTAAATGTTTTTTCCTTCTCAAAAGCTACCATGCCTAGTAACATCTTTGGCTAATAAAAAGAACTCAGCCTCCACCCCCTCCTGACGTATGTTCTTACCCAATTAAAGTCCTCCTGCAGATCTGTAGACCTATTGACAACTTGTTCCATGTCACTAAGCTTGGTTTGCTGCCCTGCTACAAAAAGTAACAATGCAGTGCCTCTTAAATAGTCTTAGTGTTAATAAGTGGCAGAAGAGATGGAGTTTTGCAGGCTGCCAGCCTCCTACCTAGGATCTTCATTCTTCTCTTTCTTCTCCCTTCCATTTTGTTTTTGTCAGCAGCAGGGCTTACATACCAACCGGAAGAGATTCGGTCTGCTTTTGTATTGTAGGAAATCGATTGCTGTTGTTGTTTTCCTTTTTTCTTTTTGCCAATTTGTCCTAGGCAGGTTGGAGGTGAAAGGCTCTGAAGTGTGCAAGTTTGCCATGGAAGGTACACAGAGAGAGGGTGCTATCTGGGGGCACATGGAGAGGGGAAAGAAACTGTGGGAAAGAATAACCAATGTCCCTTAACATGAAATCAGCCTGTGAAATCTCAATGGAAAGGAGGAAATCCTTTTCTGTGTAGAATACTAGAAGCCCAATTCTAGTCCAAATAATAAAGTACTCTCAAAGTAGACCTGTAGATAAGCTGTGCAAGCAGCATTAATACCTACTATCATTTCAGCTGCAGCCCACCAGCTGGTGCTGGCTATTTGTAAATACGTGTGTGCGGTTGAAAGCAAGGCAGTGTTTCCCATTAGCAGTTCAGTCACTTTCTTATACAAGTGCATGGAATCCAGACAAAACTGATTTCACTCCCTTTTCAGCAGGAACATTAGGAGTAGAGGGTGTTGCAAAACATCAAACTGAGGTTCTCCGGTTGTGTCTTCCTCAATTGTTCACTTGGTAGCAAAATCTAAGGATGAAACCCTATAGCTACAACAAGGAGAATATATGACTGTAATGCCTACATTACAGTAATCATTTCCCAACTCTCTCACACTCTGTGTGAAAGGCTTGGGTGGGTATCTGGCACGGTTACTGTGAGCCACTGAGGTATGTAACTCCCAGTGAAATTAAGCGAAAGCCCTTAAATAACTTTTCAGGAGCTCTGCTATCTTTTATTATTAACACATAAAAGAGAGATGATAATGCTTCCAGGTTTCTCTCTCCTTCCCCCCTTTTTACATCTGTATGTTCCTTGCTGAATGAATTTAGTTAACAGGATCCACCACAGCACTTGCAGCAGAGCCCCTTCCCTCTCTGCCCAGCTGCTGGATCCATTCCTGATCACACATCTGGTACAATAACCCTGGGTGGATCATGAATGGCTCTCTAAAAATGCATCCATGAAGGAGAGCTATACCTTACTACATAGCTTTAGGCCAACTCACTTTGCAGCACAAGAGACAATGCCTAGTGCACTGTTATCTTGGTCTTTGTTTCGTTTCTCTGATTAAAAGCAAACTTCTTTTTCCGCTGCTGGATGCATTTGTTATCATTAGTCCATTGACTAGTGCGTATACAGCTGGTTTTAGCCTCCATTTAAAGTGCAGTGAGTTTAAATACTGATGTGTATACTGCAGCAGGGTAACTAAGATGTACTTGAGCTCTCATACATATAGACATTTATTATTTTACCAGCAGTTTTAGAGTTGTGAGTTTTTTAATCTAATCCATTCAGTCAGTGGTCTCAAGGGTAAAAGCTTCTGCCTCAGCTTGGTGTTGATGCTTGGTTGAGTCTTAAAGCTTCATGGTTTTTTGACACTGCACTGTGTCTGAAGCTTTGATGTCTGAGACTGCTGCCTGCACAGGGTAAATCATATTTTGAAGTTTATCAGCAAGAAGACTGTGCCTTTTCTCAAACATACACACATGCATCCACACACAGCATCTTTCCACTTCTTTCAGCTACCTACAAGTTTCCTTAGGATTAAATGATTCTTTCACTTACTGTTCCCTCTTTAACTGAAGCTCACAGCATTTGTGGGCTAAGGTAACACATTCTTGTGCTTAACAGTGCAAATTGAGGGCCAAAAGAGAAACAAAAATGTTTTTCTCACTCCACTACCATAGCCACTGTACCTGGTCCATACTGGCCATGTATCTCCATGTAAAAGCTGTTGTTGAAACTGGTGGGACTGAAGTGAAGGCCAGATTAGTGCATCAGCAGATACTCCAGTGACAGTGGCTGCTCACTCTGCTCTTAATAGTGTCATGAAATAATAAGTTTCTCCTATGTAAACCTGTACCTGTCATAGAGACTGATGGTGATGTTTTGATGCAAATAAGACCACGCTTCATGGGCCTCCAGGGAGCTCATTTCCTGGGTTGGCACAATGGCTGTGTAGCCCCTGTGGCTGCAACCTTGCTGTTCCCCTTTTGACTGGGTCTGGGGAAATGTAAGCCACCTCTCTGAAGCACTGTGAAAGTTCAAGTCTGCTTTTCACAGGCAAATGGAGCACATCAGGGTAGGCGATTAGGGGGATTAGCAGGATCAGTGTCTGAACTGTAGCTGTCCAAGGCTTTCTCCAGTGTACAGATAACTGCTGGCAGAAAAGAGCCTTGGCTCCCCATATGAAGGGCAAGACCCTGATAAGCAGGCACTATTCTGTTACAAGCAGCTTCTCTTTTCCAAAATGTGATTTTTATAAGAAGCAGACAGTGCAGTTTGCATGGGTATGTGTGCCTTTGTGTGCCAAATACAGACATTTTAGCAAGCTATTCGAACCAGTGACACTTACGATTTCTTTGTACGTCTCCTGGTTTCCATCCGGTAAGAGCACAGTAGAGCACAGAGAGATTGTGCAGGATAAAACTAGTCCTGAATTTCTTTATGCAAAGTTGAATATCAAAGAGTAGCATTCAACACAATCCAGTGCATCTGGTACTAATGGCTAGATATGTTGTTATTCAGTTCAGTGTCTTTTGAGGAGACACTGGAGAGATGGTATCACTTGAAGAGAGAATACAGAGGAATGCTGGAAGTGGGAGTTTCTGGTGAGTGTGGTTCAAGTCACAGCCAGTCTGTGCCCAGAATTACTTAGAAACACGAGGCCAGGACTCTGAAGAGCTGAGAGAGTGGAAATTTGTTCCCAGCACAAGTAAAAAACCTCTTAGTGTAATAAACAGCTGAATCTAATCCAACATCACCTGCAGTCATGAAGGATAATGCACAAAATCTGCTGTTCCAGGTGTTAATTGTGGTGTGGCATTTCAGGTAAACCTAAGGAATGTAAGAGCTGTCAGTAGGACTTATGCTCCTGAGTACCATCAGTGCTTTACAAAATCCTTAGGTCCCTCAGCCGTTATTGCCAATGTCTCTTGAGGTCTCTTGCACCTCCTGAGGAATGTCTGGAAATTCTCAGGGCAAAAAATAAAGTAAAAGGTTTTTCTTTTGTTGTTTTTTAACAAAACTCTATCAGTCATTCTCTAAAGAGCTGGGGTACCCTCTCTTCAACACCTACCATCTGCAGTTGTTTGTTTGTTACACAGAAGAAAAAGCCAAGTATTCAAGCTTTTTCTCTCTTTCTTCAGAGTAGCTGCAAAGAACTCAGATGAGAACTATATTGAAACACATTAAGAGCACAGAAAACCTCCATCTATCATTGCAGCATTTTCCCTCCAGCTTCTATTTATCTTCTATGTATAGAATCCCAGAATGAAGGAAATTCTTCAAGAATTCATGATTCAGGCTGTGGGACCAGGAGGTAACTGGGGACAAGGAAAGAAAGAGCAGGTAAAACATAATTGCCTGTACCCTGCTTTCCCTCAGTCATCTATATAGCTCTTTCCTATGGAAGTGTAAATGCCTTGGTATAAAGGTCAAGATATTAGTGGACTGGGCATGATTCAGACAATCTTCATTCAATTCCCGTTATTGACTCTTTGTATGACCTGAGGTAGGTCCCTCATTTCTTTTGGTCTTACATCTCTATCTGTAAAGTCAGGATAAGTGTATTTCTTCTCTTTTTGTCTTGTCTGTTTGGACTGCCAGCTCTTTAAACCTTAGTGTTAGATGTGGATGCAAACACATCCACAGCCATGGCTCTCAAAGCATAATGATGGGAATGCGAATACATAAGACTGAACTTCAAAATCTGCCACTAAAAGAAATAGCACAGTTTACCTGCCCTCAGGCTTAGTGCTTTTCTGATTACTTGTCTTTTTTTGTATAAGTTACCATCAATGCTTTTAAAACAGTAGAGTAGGAATGAGCTCTTCTGTAAAGAGCAGCATGTTCATAAAAACCTTAACTCACCTTCAGATCACTGAAGCTGGCAAGAAACCTCCCAGATGGTGGTTTCATTTGTAACTGCACCTTTGGACTGTAAGGACTTTCTCAAGCGTCTTTCTGGCCAGTGTTTACAACAAGGCACTGGACCGCAGAGATCACAGGCTGATCTGGCACTGAATTCTCTGTCATCCTCAAAGGTACTATAAGAAAGTGTAGCAGAAAGTGGTATGCTATTTAAATTCACAACAGTAACAGCAATAAAAGGTTTAAATGTTCCCATGAACCAGCTTCTTAATATCCTGTCAATGCTACTTCACTTCCACTCTTGCTGTGAGAGGAGCAGTCAGGGAGACACAGGTTTCAGCAGCAAAGCTGACCAAAGATGTATTCTCCCCCCTGGCCAATTCCCACCTATCTTCTTGCAGTTCATCACCCCTCAGCTGTGTTGATACAAGAGTTTATTATTAACAATTATTTTCAGGCTGTTCATTTCAGGAATCCAAGTTACGGCTCAGCTCCACAAACAGTCATGATTGCACAAGTGAGGCATATCAAACACAGTGGCCAGGAGGGGATGTGCAGAACAAGCAGCTGGGGAGCAGGGACTCCTAGGCAGGGCTTGCTGCTGAACCATGCCCCGCGCTCAGTGCATGATGTCATCCTGTTAGCTACGTGTGAACGAGGGTATGTCTTTTCCTAAGAAGTTGGGTGCATAACGAATTCCTAAGGCTATTGATGACATAGCATTCGTTGGAGAATATCTGTGCTAATTCAAATGTTCATCTCATGGTATCTAGGAGTTGGAGTCACTGATAAGAAACATAAGACATCTGGACATGTGACACACTGTGACAAAGAATGGGGGGCATTGAACACAGACCCTGAAAAAATCATAAACAGAGGAATCAAATAGGAATAATTATATAAGATGACTTTTCATAAGTTTTTATTTTTGCTTTTATTCTCTTTTGGGACATAAATGGGGATATTGGCTCACATTCTGGCTTGTAAGCAGTAATTTTAACAGTGATCTTACTGAAAACTTGTTGAACCTCATTTTGCAATCAAAATTGACTTCAATTTGCATGCTGGTGCAGAAGCTTACGCTAGGTAGGATTGCAGCATTTATTGTCTCCAGATGGTAGCTGTTTTTACAGATGAAGGTCACATCTTTTTAGATCCATTCTGTATCCATAGGCAAATTGGTTAAGATTTGGGGCTGCTTTGAATCAGAATGAATAACTGAATTTTGGAACCTCAGCTTCCATGCAGGACAAGAGGATAAGGACTGAGAGCTACTAAGGATTCACCTACTGATCAACATATTGGCCAATACCAGCAAGCACTTTTTCAATCAGAAAAGCCCTACCTGGGGATGACAACTATTGGCAGGGGAAGGAAGTAATTTCCTAAGGAGAATACTGCCAAATTTACTCTTCCCAACAGGTATTGTGGAGATAAGCCCATTAACAACCTTCTGTTTCTGCTTCTCTTTGGATTATTTTTCTCTGTCATAGATGCAAAGTTTAAAAAACGTTTCATCTCTTACAGATTACATAGAGTTTTATGCCTATTTGTCTACTTACTTCCATTAGCAAGGGTAGAAAGAACTTTTTGTCTGTTATCATATCATTAATCCTGAGCTCCTAGGCTTGATTTGACTATTGTGAATGGAGTCACTTCCAGAATCTATTTGAAAATTATTATATCCATGCTTTTCTTTTGTGGAAAAATTGATCAGCTCTCTGACAGTGTGCACAAAGCCCAGTTGCATCCTCACAGGTGGAACGTGCAGCCTTACATCAGACAAAATCAAAGCCCAGGAGAAAATATAGGCTGAAGAGAGAAGAACAAGGCTGGATTCTCAGAAGTGGCTAATGATAAGAGGTGCCTAGAAGATCTGGCTTTCAGCTAGCTTAGAATGCCTAACCTCTGAAGATCAGAGGCATTTAAGCTGTTTCAAACCTGAGCCAAAATCATCTTCTCTCTGGTGTTTGCTCACTGATTCTTCTCCTCTGTTTGGGCTGATGACTTCATTTGTCCCATAGGTCCTTTATCAGTGCATTTCCATATCCTGCCTCTACTCCTTTCATCTCGCCTCATTTCCTGAGGGAGCTAAACTACTTGGAATTCTTTTCTTTTTCCAAATTGAGAGTTCAAAGGATGGATTTTTGATTAACTATTCCTGATGAGTGGTTTCATTAAGTGAACAGAAGGGAAATTGGTCTAATAACCTTCTGTGTTGCTGAGGGGAGGGATAGTGATTTTGAGATCTTATGAAAAAAAGGGCAGCTTCCCAAAATATTGAGAACTTCTCAGATCTGTAATATGTTGTTTTCTTCAGAATGATGTAGATGGTTTGGGCATGCTGCTACACCTCTGTTTTGTTGAAATCAAAGTGAGCTCCACCATGAAAGACAGCGGCCTTTCTTGTTCAGAATGGGGATTGTCCCAGTATGGTCACAGTGGTTCACTAGAACTAGAACACATTCTCCAGAGACAAAGATCATAGACATAGAGCCCAAATTTTAGTGCATCTCAAGCCTCTGGATTCATTCAAAGAATATTTGTACAAGTATTTGCATGCATTCTCTTTTAGGGTACTGTATATATTACTTGTAGAGCATCCAGTACAGTTCCTTCCAAGATAACTGGAGTATTGCCACTTATGCACTTACCTGAACTGCCTCGATAAACACAGTGGGACTTCCTAAAGCTGTCATGGCATCAGGCATGCTCTTGACAAAAGGCTTTGAATAAAGGGTAGTACCTACTCACTAACAGTCACTGGGTCAGGGTGCAGAATGCCTGCAAACTTCTCTGAGAAGCTAAAAAAAGGGCTGCTAATAATGGATTTTCCTGAGTTAACCTTTTATCTCATCCTGTTCAAAATGCTGTCATCTAGCATGAATTATATGCCACTAGATCATTTTCTTAAAGTGGTCACACTTTACACCAATGAGAGCTAAGCTCTTTGTCTGGACTATCATTTTAAAATATGCTTTAACTGCACCTTCTGTAGGATATAGCCTCTCAGGGAATCTTTCAGAGACACAATTCACTGCAGCAAATCCATCTCTTATGTCTAGTCATGCAAAAGGAAAACAAGAAACTAATCAAGAATGAAGGCATCAGTTGTCCTTGAATATATCTGAATTATTTCTTACAGGAGAAGGCAGAAAGACAGTGGTCATAATCTTGCTGCAGCTTGTGCAACACTTCCAACACTGATTCACACTTGTACACATGTTCTCCATAATATCAATGGAAATTCTATGTGGTTTCTATGAAGTCTGAAACCCTCAAATGAAGAATTCATTGGGGGTTACCAGCTGCAAGGAAACAACAAGTATCTCAACTGGCACTGCTTTCCAAACCAGCTTCAGCACAGGAATGCAACATGACCTGACTTTGGCAACAGCCCTGTAGTTTGCCTCTGAAGGGCATAGTATGAATCTGAATATCTTTGGACCAATCAAGGACTAATCTCTGAGCTTCCTGCATTTTACGGACGTCTTTAAGTAATTGAAATTAGCATTAGGAGGCAGCACCAGCACAACCACCCCATTCCAGCAGTTTTTTCCAATCAGAACCTGGGCAGAGTTGAGGTGTTTTTCTATGTGTCCCTGAGGTGTGATATCACTTCAAATGGGAGACAGGCACCTTTCTGCTCCACCCCAGGGAGCCTCCCAGCATGCAGAAGTGCTTGATGAGCTCTAGAGTCCAGCATGAAGGTGCTGACTGAATTAAGTCATCTTTGGGACTAGGCAGTGTGGAGAGCAAATACTGTACCTTGTGTTCTGAAAGGCTGGCTTCTGACTTCAATTTAATCCCCTTTTTAAACCGTTTGAACCTTTGTGTCCTCATCCATAAAATGGATTCAGCAGCATTTTCCTGACTCTCAAGACAGCTGGGTAAGCACACAAAGGTGTGTGCCTTAGCACTAATGAGCCCTTATGAATACTCTAAATGACTACTGTCTAGATTAAAATGCGATGGGGGCTTTCCTTTATTTTGCTGAAATTAACTGAATCACTAAGGTCACTTTTGAGGGGGTATCCCAGAGGAAACATTTCTGTTTTGTGGAGGAAATGGTGGGGCCAGAACCCATCAGATGCAAAGGTGCATGCATAAATATGCATAGCACACTTCAACATTTTCAGCCTGGGGAACACAACTGCTTTGTTTTATTTTGGGATTTGTTATTTTACAGGGTTTTTTTTTTTCCACAGCAAGAAGACATGAGTAAAGGCAGCTGCACTAAGGAGAGCGCTGATGTCTCAGATCACTCTCTTTGGGCTCTGAACCCCAAAAGTGATGGAACAGTTCCCAGGCCTTTCAGTCCCTTTCTCATGGAAACAGAGGGTCAAACATGTTCCATACACAAATTGTTTAATCCAAATCCATCAATTATTATGATATGTACTTAAAGGATTTGACTAGTGTGAAAAATGACAACATCTACTCTTTGACAGAACATTGCCATTGTACAGAAGAATGGACAAACCTGAGTTTGAACTGCACATGTAAGAGCAGGCTATATCTGCTTGTCCTGAGGTACAGAGGAGCCATTCCTCTCATGCCTGCTTTGCCTTTTCCCCTTTACTCGTGTTTGTATCCCTGCCTATGCTTGTGCCTATTACTAATGGTTGATGCAATAAAATGTTAGTTTGTGGCAGGATCAGGAAGTGATAAATCTAAGCAAAAGAGGAATATCATGGTATAAAATGACTTAAAATTACTATTTGGGGCTTGTATCCAATGAGCTTCATCGCTTATAATTTGAAATCGAACAAAATGCTCTCTTTCCTTGGTTTTCTTTCCCAGGTGTTTGAAGTAGGATCTTCTGACGCATCCTTTGCTGTTTATCACAAGACCAGCTGCAGAGCAGACATATGTGAGGTGTACAAGGCAAAATTGAGAGATTGTCATTCCTTCTGGTTTGTCTCTTCCTATAGGATTTCTGGGGTTCCCTTCAGCAATTGTGTGATTATAGTGAGTATGTTTATGTCTATATGCTTAGTATCAATTTCCAAGCTGAAGACTGTGATTTTATAGTGTATTATTTATAAACTTCCTGCGAGGCCTAATGCTTGCTTCATGAGAAATCACTGTTGAATATTTGAACTGAACGTGTCTCATTCCACTTAACAACTTTCCACAACAGCAACATTCTGCTATCAGCATGCTGTCAACAGTAATGCTGAACCCACTTCACACCAGCATAAATTTTAACTGTCCCATTACTTTACTAGAAAATTAGCCTTCCTTCTTGATAAATATCTTCCTAATACCTTGTACTGAGTGTGACAAGAGGTCAGGGTTTCTTTCACACAGCTGTATGTTATTCCACCACTGGCATTTTACTCTGGAAACTTTGGACTATTCTTGTTTTCAAGTCAGCAATTGGATCATATTTATTTAGGTCTGGCTGTGCAAATATATTGATTTGTAGCCTGTTATTGTTTTGTGCCTTGTATTTATGTGGCTCTAATGGACTGAAAGTGTTTCAAAACTGAAAGGGATTAAAATATAGAGCTTTTTCTCTTAGCAAGTGTAGAGAATATTAACAACTTTAAATGTTTCAAAATGGGAATTTACAGCATATATATACTGCTATTTTAAAGCTAGAGATACTCTGCCATCCAGTAACTGAGTACAAAGCATACAGAAAAGAAACAATGAAGTTGGCAACACAAATCCTTGTCAAACGTGAGGAATGAGCTTTGAAACAAGCTCTGACTTTGCTTTAGTGTCACTTGCTTGGTCGAACAATATCACCCCCTAGCCAGACATCACCATATGGCCGGTGACAACTTCTCATTAAAGGCCTGTGGTGTTTATCATCTCCTTTTACATATGGATAAAAATAAGGTCTGTGGTCTGCTCATCACTTCTGAGAGGTGCTTGTTCTCCTTTAGAAGACAGTCCCTAGCCTGTCACCCATCCTTGGTGTTTAAAGTTTCCAAGCCCAGTTTTAGTGTTTTGAACTGTTGTTCAGCTACCGCCAACACTGAAAGCTGGCTCAAGCCCACATTTTCATCAGTCCCTAGGTACTGAGGATGGCTTTTGGAGAAGCTGAGGGCTCAGCTCTTGACAGTGCTGAAAATGTCATTGTGCAGTTGACTCAAGCCCCACATGTTCCTGCACCTGCTTTGGCTGCCCACATATCCAAGGGGCTTTTTCAGAGCGTGACTCCACAAATATGAATGCTGTGTCATGCGCCTCAACTGCTGAGCAAGGAACCTACTGTGTTGCAACAGCACCAGACACATTTACTAAGGAGTCCTGGCACCCTTAATGAATGAGGGAAAGGTGCTAATGATCTAATCACCCACTCATTCTTGAGATTGCTTAATCTTTATACAAGAAGTTTGTTTATAGGAGTTACCATGTGTTTTAAGTTAACTTAATATGTTCTTGTATGCATGGCTGGGCTTTCTTAGTAATCCTATACAGTGCATGGATCCAAGACACCATTCAGTGGCTCCTTGCAAATCCCCACAAAGCAATTACCGGCCTTTACATATTCAGGAATTGTCAGTTTCAGGTGCAATTAAAGTAAAATTGCTTTCAGTAGATACTTAGCTATGATGACTTTTGCTGGTCATAATTCTCCCCATACTTTGTTGTTTCTTCAGATAAAAATTATGTTTCTCTTGTGCCCTGAAATCTCAAGCTCATTTTTGACCCAACGTATCCTCAGAGAGTTATAAAACTTAGATGATATAACGGCACATTACATAGTAATGAACATTGTGAGAATCAGGCCAGGAAGATGAAGTCAAGAGGTATGAATTAGTGTTTCAATAATCTTCCTCAGATTAGTAGAAGTCATACAGGCAGGGATCCCAGTAACTGCTGGTGAGCAATGCAGCTCCTCCAGGATGGACTGAGATTGCTTTATAACCCTCCAAGGAGATGCTACTCTGATGTCTGCAAGGACAGATGGTCACCCAGCTACCAATAAAGTTATGACCTTGTCCCAGCAGTATGATGCAACTATGTACTTTGGACAGAACTGCTATTTACAGTGCCACAGCTTTTGTTGAAGATACAGGAAGCGGATTAGTTTATTTTTACTTCTATTTAATCCTAGGCTATTCTTTTCTGCCGATCCAGGGCATTCACTATTTTTATAATAGAAAGACTAACACATACAACTGTGAATCATGCTACTTGGGTTTACAGTGGTATGACAGAATACTTGTTGGAGCAGTATCTCTGACTGCAGTCTGCTGGTGTTATCCTTCTCTGGTACAAGAGTCAACCAACATGAGACCTACAGAATGCCAGTCTCCCCACACATACATGTATGCTGTCAGTGAAGATCTGCTGTGATTTCTCCATGCTGAAATAACCAAAAGAATAGTGTCTTGTTTTTGCATTTTAGAATACAAAGAATCTTCAAAGACAGTGCAAAGATTCTACCTCAAAATGGGAACTCCAAACAATACAGAACTGCATACTAGAGAAAAGGGTTTACCCATTATAGACTAAGAGGATGTCCTCTGGCACAATGCAAGGTGTAGGAATTTCCTGAATTATAGCTTTTCTTTGGGGAAAACACTTTGTCTGGTTTTAAAGATTTTGTTCAGTGGTGGAGAACACAGTATAAATCTTGTTTACTTGCTCCTATGTTTACTTACCTTCTCTGTTAAAAATGCCACATTTTTGTCTTCTGAACTGGTCTAGATTTAACATCCATCCATCCGTCTGTCCATCCATCCATCCATCCATCCATCCATCCATCCATCCATTCTTGTTAAAGCTTTGCCTATGGGATGGAAACTTTCATATTTATTTTATAATTTCTGTTCCTTGGCAGTGTTCAAGACAATGCATAGTGGTTTTGTGATGGGGTTGCACTGTTAAAGATGTACAATTAGCTATGCTTTTCACAGCTTTTTCTTAGTATTATCCTTTTGGCTCTTCTAGGAGCCATCTTCAATTTTTCAGCACAGTTTGATGAGGTTTACTGAAAAGGGACAATACTGACTCAGAAAGATTCCCATCTATGGCTTTCAAAACAGGTAACAAATCTTTCTTACATTCCATGCATGCTATAGCAACAAACACAGAAAAAGATTTAATCTTACATTTTTAAGTACCTGACTGCTATGAGATGGGTGCAATGTCACAGAAATGATAGCACTCAGTGAAGCCTCAGTTGACTCTGTTCCTTCACTTGGGTACAGAGAATATGGCTTCAGTACATTTGCAGTGGCTCTAGCAGATACAGTCTTCTCAGCAAATGTCACCGATGTCAGTAAACCAGAAAATAGGAAACAGTGGACAGTTAGTAGAGAAACTGTTACCACTGCAACCTTCTTTCTTTTCTTTAATATACCCTGTTGATATGTTCCATGTTCAGAGTTGCTTTCCAGTTCGTCAGCACTATTAGTCCAGCCTCTGGTTGATGAGTGTTTAAAAAGTCAGTTAACCACAGCCAAGCTCCAAACAAGCATCTGGCATTGGTTGTTTAGATGTGTCTGTGAGTAATGACAAGCTACAGGAAAGCCAAGCCAGTATTCAGACATTAATTTTTGGCAATGGGATTTGCTGTGTTATTTCTCTTCTGTATTAACGGAAAGGATCTGGCTTTTGTTTTTTAACCTTGTGGTTTCAAAGCCAGAACAGTAGAAATATTACACAAGTTAAAACAATAGCTCTTAAAAGATGTGATACTTTCTCTCATCGCCTGTTTAGTACAAAGCCTTGGTAGTGCCATTTCACATGAAGAACTGCAAAAGTCACAAGGTCCAGAAATACAGTAACTCCAGCACTGAAAAAAAAGAGACCTGCTTTGTCTTTTTATTGGCTATAAATGTGGTGAAAAAGGCCATCCCACATCCTCAGCTGCAACTAGTTAATTATTTTCTGTTGTTTTTGCAGATGTTTCTAACCAACATTAAGCAAAATGTACACTGTGGAACAAACCATCCGTACTGTATATGCCATAATTACTGTTTAGCAATTTCACACTAGCAAAAATTTATTAAAACTTCACGACTCATTAATAGTAAGTGATCATAATCTCTTAATAGAAAAGGAAACTGAGCTAATGATAGAAGTGCTGATTAATGTTTTTGACCTTAAGACATGAAGTCAAGTGAAATTAATGTCACTGGATGTTGAAAGTTAAGTTATTGTCAAGTGGAGACAGTCTGCACCCATAACAGAAACCCCCTAACTGCACGAATTTTGTGTTCTTCATCAGAAAAGTATTCCTTTCATGTGCTGAGTGGCGTTTTTAAGTCTTTCTGCTACATTTCAAGTAGGCACAAGATTGTCTCATTTATTACAAAAGTTGGCTTAAAAAAAGTTATCTAAACATGCATATACATGCTCACATCAGGAGGAAATCTCACAGCAATACTTATTGTGCTAGTAAATTCACAGACTCATAGAATCATAGAATAGTTAGGGTTGGAAAGTTCCTTAAGATCATCTATTATATGTAGCTATTTTTCTCTTCTTTGGTCAACATGATTTCTTCTACGAGCTCAGGTTTAATATTATTCAAGGGAAGCACACAGTACAGCTCACCAGCCAGTTGCCTAATCACATATCAGATACTTGAGCACCACCGGACTTGACAGGATGACTGTTTCTATAGCCAGCTGTGTGCCTGGAAAGCATCTTCCTTAGCTTCACATCTGCCTGCTTCTGATGCCAAAGGGGCTGTAGCAAGTGGTGGCATTTGAGACGCAGCAGGCAGTGAACTGCACTAAGAGGTCTTGTGACCAGCCTTGGGTCGGATCAATGTGGCAATGTGACATCTGCGTAGACCTCAATGTGCAAGGGTCGCAGTGTCTGAGGTAATATAGGCGCCAAGTTCTAAGAGGAAAAAGTCTCCTGCTTCAGCAGTAAATACCCTTTTTTAACATGTGCTTCTCTCTTTCTTTGAAATGAGACATTACTTTAAACCAGACTCACCAGGACACGCCAGGTTTTAATTATGCCACAGCCCCATGTGCTACATTTAAGGAGGATGAAGGTTCTGGACCCTCTCACAAATTAGTCTACTCCCATCCCATTGAAGACGTTGAGTGAAGATGACTGACTTGACTTCTTAGCCTTTTCCTCAGTAAGGCAAACTTCCTTCTCTATATGCTAATTTAGGTTGCTAGCACTCCAAATTCAGTTTGAATAATCTTCCTTAGATTATTCAAGAACCTCCATGATGGGCAGAATGGGAGAGATGGTTTCTTGCAAGTACAAGCAGAATTTGTCCAGAATCCTGGCTGTGACCTTTAAGTTCATTTGACATCAGTCAAAGTCACAGTGGGCAGGACAATCCCTTCCTAATAATGTCACTCAATATTTAGCCTACCTACATTTGTATTAATAATAAAGCCCTCAGGCAGTGAGTTATGTGCAGCCATTGATCTGCTCAAAACAGCACTGCAGTATTGACAAATATTGTTTTGGAGGCAAATAAAAGCTAAACTGTATTTACAGCCACCAGATTCTGACCTCTGATAAACAGGCAAATATCACTGCTCAGCCAGGTTAATGCTACCTCTGAGGTCTCTCCAATCCAGCATGAAGCCAGCAGTGGATGGCTGATTTCTTTCTTAATTCTTGGTTTTATGCTTATATATCTGTGTGTACTTTGTGAGACACTTCTGCAACTGCCTCTCTTTAAGATTTTTGTGTTAATATCCCTTTTGAAAGCAAAAGGGATGTGGCACACTTGCAAACCTAGAGATAAATACCATCTGTTTAGCTAACCTTACAGAGAATGTTGGTGGAATGTTCTTTTTTTCACTGTATGTGTATATATATACATATATATATATAAAATAGCAATTCAGAGGCTTGAATGTCAGGTCCTCCCAAAGCAATTGGCTACCAGATTTTATGTTATAATGCCACAAAATACAAATGTGGCTTTTTATTAGAAACTCTGAATTACACTTTTTACCTCAAAGCAACATATTTTCTAGCATCCTCTCTGGGTAAAAACCACAACAAAAAAAAACCCTTTCTGCACAATTATTTTGGAGCAACATTTCCCAGTCCCTGTTTTGGCTTGTTCCTGGCTGTTGCTCTGCAGTTTTCTGTAATTAATACAGATAAAGAAATTTGGCGATGCAGAATTAAGGAGCGTAATTTGTATTGAGGGCCAAAACACGCGTTATCACCAAAACAACTGGGTTCATTGTCACCAAAAAATCATTTCAGGACATCATCCTCCTGCCTCTGAATGTAAAACAGCATGAAGCAGACAATACACAGACAGCTTTCGTTGCCAACACGCAGGAGCTGTGCAAGTGTTGGAGCTGGTCAATTGCTTGGACAGAGTGGTTTGGAGAGCTGTAGGAGCATGCTTGGAAAATGGTGAAGACCACCTTCCAAAATCCACGTCCTAGGCAGCTGTGATCCTCTACTGGTTTAATGGCACACTCTAAGACCACTCTTAATGGGAAGCTGGCCAATTTGCCCTATCTAGCATATTCATCATATGCCTGCTTTGAAGATTTCAAACTGCTTTCTTTATCTGCTTATCAGGGTGTCATTTAAAATGTCTGCATAACTCAACCTATTTAACTGAAATGATTCCATAAATGTCATTAAAAGTAGATAATCTCACTTATTTGGGCATTACTACCGAAACTCAGACAGATTTCCTGGTGTGATGGGCACTGTTTATTTAACACCTAGCATCCAGGACACCAGAGAGAGAATGTCCTTATGAGGACACTGGTCCTGTCATGACAAGAGATTGATGCTATTAGGCAGCATTCTTTATTAATCTCATAGTATATGCACGTGGATGAAGGGCAATGTGGCACAATGGCTTGTATCTATGCACCTTCTAGGAAGACTCCTGGTACTACTTACCCAGCTGGCCTTTGTCCAGTAGAAGTAGCCCTTTTGCCATTATCTCTCAACCCAGATGGATATTGTTGAAATTCACTATGTGTGAATAGTAACAATGAAAAGTAAAAAGAATAAAAATCAACAAACCCTAGAAATCAATCCCACAGACGACACACACTAAAGAACCCATCTGGTCATGCATAGCTGGCTGCTTAGTGGTGTCAAGCACAGCTTGGTTTAAACTGTCCCCAGAGAGGCTGCTGCTCAGCCAGCTTGTCACAGAGCTGTACCTCTTGAATGGAGGCTTCACTGCTGTCCCTCCCTCCATATTGTCCTCTTTCACAGTGCTGGTGCTGTGGCAGCATAGAGACAAAGGGAAAGCAGGTAGAAGGAAAGCCTGATGCTAACTCATATTGTCAAACATTCTGATCGTTTTGTGCATCACAGTCCCCTACTCTGCATCTTTAAAATGGTTAAACACTTGGGAAATGGCACTGCAGGAGCTGAAGTACCTGCAGCAGTTTATGCACAGGACCATAATAGCAGCAAAGTGACTCCTAAATCCAAGCAACCTCCATAGGTGGCCCAGGAACCCAAGTTGAGCTGTTGGATGCTCCCAGGTTCTGCTGCGTTCCTCTTCTACTTTCAAAATCACAGATCATCTGAGCAGCAAGCAATGCCAGGACAGCTAAACATACCATGTAACTCTAGCTCCTTCTGGGGCTGCCAAAACGTGATGGTGAACATGGAAGATGGTGAACATGTAGGATGGTGACCTGCTGCTGTGATAGTTGGGAAAGTATTTTCAGCCCTAAAAGAGCAGCCCTTTCATCTTCGATTTCTACCACTTCCACCTTTCCTTTTGCATCCTGCCACCAAAACTTGTTTCCCCTCTCTGAGAAAACAGCAGTTGAAATTGTCTTGCCTTAAAATGACAGGAAGCTCTGGCTTGCCCTTTGCTGTGCAGCAGGTTTTTGGTGGGTGGCTGTGATTGCTCTTTGCCCCTAATATATTCATTTGTTAAGCCTCAATTCGAACATGAGTAAATGCTGAAATAATTTTCCTGGTTTCTAGTCATCAACACGAGCAAGTGCATCATGAAAGCTTGTCTGTTTGTCCACCTTCCCTTTGCCCTTCCAGCACACTCCTAAAATATTCCCTTGCCTTGAAGACCCTTTTGTCTTTGAAGCCTTTGCAGCCGTTTTGCTCCCATTGTGTGAAAACAGGAGCAAGCCCTTTCTTTCTGGCCTGGCAAGATGAAGGGGTGGGATGGGTGTGGAGGCGTGTTTGCGTGCCAGAGAGTGAACAAGCATGAATAGGGCCAGCTGGCCACTCTTGTGCCTGTCTTTCTTTCCATCATTTCCATCTGATCTTCCCTGCTCATTGTAATTTTGCAGGCCATATTCACTAACACAAAAAGACTAGGGAGCAAGCAAACGCACAGATATTTAAAGGGAGAAGCTTTATTTCTTATTTTCTTAGATCATAGTGGACTGTAAACCAACAAGAAAAACAATGAGACCAACCTTTAATAAGCTTGCTTTCTTTTTTAAGCTTCCTTGTTTTTTTGGTATAAATCAAAACAGACCAACCAACCAGGAATTTTTTTTCCTCACAAAACCATGCTTTTTAATAAAAAAAAGAGAATAATGTTTATTGTGAGAGTTGTTTTCTGGATATGTACAATACCAATGCAGGAGAATTATGCTAACAGAAAACGCTAAACATCATGAATTAACTTCCAAAGTGTGGACGGTCCAAAGAGCAAAGTCCTCAGATCAATGTCTAAGTAAATCAACAGGAACAAGTGAACAGTGGTTCTATTTTTTTTACAACAAATTACCAGCCATTACGACTGAAGACCTGACACATACATAATAACCTGCAGTGAGATGCACAGAAATCCATAAGACAACTTAGAATTTACACAAGAATGTAACTGTTTGCGTAAGAATTTTACTCCAGAATATAGAAGCGTGTTCTAGACTGATAGTTTCGGGAAAAAAAAATAAAGAGAAAAAAAAGCAGGAAAATACTAACATTGGATATCCTCAGTTCACAGTGAATGCCACTCTTCCTGGGTCCAAAATGTTACCTGTTACCTTTATCTGTGTCTTTTCTGCCTACCCTCAATTAATCCCTTTATCACTGCGGTGTAACAAAAATTACTTTTACCTGAGACTTCCCCTGCTATTTCCTCTTTGCTGCAGCTCTTGTCAACCTGCACTTTACACAGAAAGTGCAAACTCAGACATACCCTCAGGATAAAGACACACACACCTTCCCAGCATGAGCGGGACTAATTACAGCTAATCATTTCGGCACTAAGTAATGCTACACAAAACATTGTACCAAGCCTGTTAGGCAAACTCAATAGCAATAATCTGGGGGGAGGGAAGAATGCAAAGATTGCCACCAGTTAAGTTTCCCAAGTGTTGCAGTGTTTTGAAGCAATTTCTTACACTGACCGCGTTTGGATTTTTACAGGGGGTTTTGTCTGATCCAGAAATAGTGGAGAGTACTGGGAAGAGGCAAAACGTTGATTTTATGCCTCACTTCTACTGTGACCTTCCCAGAGAGGAGGCAGTGTAAAACTGAAGACCAAATTTCTGCTTTCAATTTTTACCTTTACTTTTCCTTCTAAACTGTGTGTGACTCGTCTCAGTCCAGACTGCGCACTCCTGACTGCCAGATGCAACCCAATGTGGGGCTTTGTTCCACCTCTAACAATCCTTACAAACACTTCCTGAATTAACTACTGCTTAAGAATTCAAGTCTTTATCCCATCCCAAAGCATGCAGAGGTATCATTACTAGTAATCAGGTTTGGGGCTGTGGCAAGGAGATCCTGTGCTCCCATCAGCTGCATTTGGTTTGCACACTCCTGAGAGAACTGCTTCACCTCTCAAAAGGGGGAACAATTCACAAAGTCAAAGAAAAAAGGTATGATTTCTACCTAGTGGGACATACATCCTGCTTCTCAGCAGTGTGGTCTCTGCAGTATCTCCTTATAAAATACATGGTAGCTCCCTAAACAGTAATTTTTGCATCTTCTGACTGTCTCGTGTTTTTGACAAAAGCTTCTTTCTGTCACATACATCCTATTCCATAAACATTAGTGGGAAAGGACCACAATGTTTCAATTTTATTTTGAAAATTACTCCAGAGTTTCAGCAGATTTGCTGGCTTCTGTGCTCGAAGCAGTTTATATCTCCCTGTGGTTCACTATCTGTAGGGTTTAGCTTTTGTACCTTTTAAGCTTCAACCTAAGGGCAAGTGTGGTGGTCAAAATCAACTCACTCTGTGCAGGTGAGCTGAAGAGCTGGAGCCAGCAAGCCTGGCATGACTCGCTTGTCAGCTTGTAGCTCTGAAAAGGTTCATTACAGTAGTCTAAACAAACTTCGCACCAGCTAGAGTGGCCTGGGTGATGTAGCAGACACAAACGTTAGGTACAGTACAGACCGGCTAGTGCCAACATACCTCATGTTACCAGTGCATCAGTGGACAGCCAGAAGAATGCTGCTGCCTCTTGGTGCTCACTGTGGTACTGCTTTTATGCAACTGGCCAGTAAATATGGACTGAGATTACTGGTTGAGACGGACTTAGGTTACTGAGACTGCTGCCAAGAACTGGGTGGCATCAGTCAACCATTTTCAGCTCTTCGGTGCTTCCAAACAGATTGAGCAAATTACCTCAGAATAGGGTAGAGCGCGGGTGTATTTCAGACAACAATAAAACAATAGAAGACGCAGCATTTTTACATTTACAAAAGCAGGACTTTAAATGTCATCTCCCACTGTCAAAGCAATGTCCAACTGGAAGAGTCACAAGGAGCTTTGCATCACTGACAGCAGTGCTAGCAAACTGCTTGACATGAGCTGGTCAACATAGGAGTAGTGTAATGCCATGACACCATCTCCAATTACTTATCTTTCTTTATCCATAACATCAATTTGTAGAACGAGTGGTTTGAAGAAGCCTGAAAAAAAACATGGCCTCATTTACTAGAAGCTGAATCCCCCAAACTGCTCAGTTTCATAGTGACTGAATGTGCTGGGCAGGGGGTATTCAATGCTTTGGAGGAAGGAAGTCTTTAAGGAGTCAATTATTGTGGTATTTTGGCAGGAGGAATCTGAAGATAATTGCCCTTAAATCTATGACTCATTTTCTCCTGGATTCTAGGAAATTCTCCTTTTGACAGATTAAAGAGTAGAGCAAAAGAATCAAACTGTGTTGGAATCACTAAAAGCAGGGGGAAATGGGCAAAGGGGAACCCTTGCTGAAGTGCAATCAGGTTTGGCTGCTGTAACCCAGGCAGCAATTAGCTCTAAGTGTATGCATGGCAAAGTTCAGCTGCTGGCACCTGGCAAAGGTAAAACAGTAAAACCTGCAGCTGCTCTGTTTAAAAGTGCTCAAAGAACCTCAGTGTCTAATCTGGATGGTACCAATTTATCATACCACAGTCTACATTGATAAGAAATGCTACTGAGAAATTGGTTGACTCTGTGCTCTTTTAAACTTCAACTAATCTTTAGGCCACATCTTGAATTTGTTGCTCTGGCTTTTAAGAATGATGAAAGAGACAGATCACCTGAGTAGCAGTTGCAGGACTTGGCTTCTGACTATTGAGGTGACCATATCTAATATGAATTTAATAAGTATAACCATCCCCTGAAGGCAAGCATACTCAGATGAAGAGAACATGGAACATGGGTGTATGAAAGTCAAGATAACTATTGAGTTAAAAATGGCAATTCACCACCCTTCCTGATTTTACCTTAAAAATGGACCCATCAAAATTCCCCAATTAAACTTCTTAATCTTGAAGAAAAAAACCTTCTGAGACTTTACCTATTTGACTGAAATTCCAACTGGAAAATACATTGGAAGTATTTAAATATTTCTAAAAGATTGTGAGAGTTTAAAAGTTTTTAATCCTCACTCAGTACCAAACTAAATTTTAAATTCCATCTGGGGAATAGCAACATCATGTTTTAACTTGTTCAAATCAAACAGTGCTAAACAGATAAACTAGGAACTTGCAGCTTCCTCCCCCTCAAAAAAGGTGTTGGTCATTCAGTAGAGACATATTCCTAATCACATTTTTCCCCTCAGAAATGAAGGCTGTAATTAAAAAAAACCCAAACCGCAAAATAAAACCAACACTGGGGCAAATCTATAAAGTGGGTTACTGTACAGTATGGACAAAATGACCTTCTGAAGTTAAAGGGGAAGCTGCAATAGCCTGTTATTGAAATGTCATAGGAGCAACTGAGCTGGGAAGCAAAAGCAAATATTTAAAGATGTGAAATATTTAACAAGTCACTGGATTAATTTCTCTGCCAAGTTCATCAGAAGCAAATATACTTCTATTTGAAGTCAGGGACATCAGGTACAGTCTGATGGCAGTACCTTACGGCAGTAAAACAACCTTGGGGGGCTCTTTAGCCTGGAAGAGTTTTAATGCAGAAGTCGCATCAGTGAACATATGTTTTTCAGTAAAGTAGATCCATCTTGGTGTTGAAGACAAACAACTGCCCTTTATGAAAGAAAGTTTTAATTGCTGTACAAATAACTGCTCATTCTTCCACCTTTTACTGCTTGCTCTGAAGGAGCTGCTGTTCTAGCAGGATTCAGCTCTTTTATTACAAGGTAAGTATGAGATACTCCTGTCACTTGACATACACAAGATGTATGTCCCTTCAGGGAGCTGTTCTGAGTTTTGCTCTTTTCCTTCACTGGTGTCTCACCATCTCTCCTTCATGGAAATATCATCGTGATTAAGCCAACAATCACAAATTAAAATTAGATTGAGATTTCAAGGTGATTCCTTCTCTTTTTGTTTCACCTCCAGCCTAATTGCACAGGCTTAGCAAAAGTGTATGCTTTCATGTTTTCAGTCTACTGATTCAAACTACAATATCCCTCAAACAGCCTCATAAAAGGTTGGGCCTTAGAGGGACATAATTTCATTTAAAAAAAGGCCAGAAACAGGTCTCCAGACAGAGTCTATCTATGCAGTGCTTTGAAATGATTAAGAATTCCTGTTTCTCCTAATACTTCCTCACGACACAGTAGGAATTAAGCTGTTCAATGTAAAGTGGCTGGTGCCCCAGTGAAGATGGGTGGGCAGCTCTCGCTCAGTGCTTGGTACCTCCCATTCTCTTTAAGTAGCGGGGATCTTGGGGAGCGCAGTCAGGAAAACAAGGGCTGCACTCCTCGTTACTGACCAAATCACTGCACAGACACTCCTGCTGCCTGTTGCTGGATGCATGTTGCTGGATGTCACCACCTGCACGGGCTCACCTGCACAGGAAAGCCACAATTGCTCTTACTTTTGCTAATATCTGAAAGTTTCATTTTCAGTGCCTCTCTCATTGGACTAGCTTGTGCAAACAATACGTACGTTAAATACCGCAAAGCCTTAGATATACATTTCAGTTCAGTCTGAATTTTGTCTTTGTGTGTACTACTGAGGAAACATAAACCTAATAATCAAGGTTATTTAACACGGCAGAGTATACACACTCCTAATAATACTAATGACAATGTTCCATTATGTTAAATGAAAAAGATTATTTGTATATGTTTACGGTAGCCCACAATTTAATTTACACACAACTGAATTGGTTAACTTTTCAATTTAAACAATAGATCATCTGTATGTACATTCTGTATTTGGACAGTTCTTGCATTATTGTTATATTGATAGAAATGTATTAATATAGTAAGCTCAGCCGAAGCTTGTTCACTGAGCACTCAATACATGGTTTTTTAGTGACTGAATGGGTGGAAAAAAGAAACAATTTACATACTTCAGTAGTGCATGACTGCATTGACAAGGTCACCATGCTAAATTGACATCATCCGCGCCACATTCATCTTCTAAAAATCCACCAATATTTGCATGGTGATGCCTGTATAAACCTCATTAAGTGTCAGACTCTGAAGGTTTTTTCCCCCTCTTGCCTGGTTAATAAGCAATTTATTTTTTTAATTAAGAATTCAGTGTGCTTTTAATTTACTTGGGAAAAAAAAAGCTTGAGTGCTCTGGGGTTCTTTTGTGGTAACACGGCTAGCCATATAAAACACCATTTCTTCCTCTGCTACATACATAATTGCATTTCCAAAGGTACCTCTCATTGAATCAGATAACTAGCAATTTCTTTTGTAATCAAGACCCTAATTAGGTTGTTGTTTACAGTATAATTGATCAATAGCCTTTATTCTGGATCACACAGTGTCAAAGCTGTAATATTTGGCATTAAATGTAATAGAGATACTGTAATCAAACAAAAATATCTTCAGACAGTATGTACTATATTGGGAGGTTATTAAAATTCCTGATCCTCCTTAAAATGTTTAATGTGCTGAATACAAATGATATTTGAAGGAAAGCTTTGTGGATCAAAGATGGATTTAATAACTGTAATGTTTATGAATTTGTTTTGAAAATATTTTTAATTGGATAATGTCAGACTTTTGATCAGAACGCTATGTTCATTAGCATTTCAATATGTTATACTATCAACTCCTTTTGACATAGAAGAATTTGATATATTTTTTAAATCATGAATCCCACAATCTTTTTTTCTGCTGCCACTAGTTCTTAATAATTTGATTAGCTTCTTCAAGAAGAGCAACAGGAACCACACGGGCTTTGCTGGTAATGATATGCTATGTATCTCTTCTCTGAAAGCAGCTCTGCTGCCTTTGAAAGTGATTTGAAGTTTCTTATCAGCACAGAATTAAAGAGTAATATTGTCTAATTTGTTATGTTCAGTGGCACAGAGTATTGTAGAATTCTATCACATATACAGTGTTTTGAAACCTATATTATGTGGCCATAATCAAGAGTACATAAACAAATTTCAGAATTTATGGAAGTGTTTATTATTAGCCAAGGAAAAGGTCAAAAGATGAACTTGTCAATAGGTTTAATAACCTCTTAGTAAGATGTGTATTTTGCACACTCCCAAACTTCAATGCAGTTTATAAACCAGTAATATGTAGTTGATAGTTGTATTGCAAATAACTGGTGTGGATGTTTCAGAGCAGGATGGGGCATATTGTGCAAGCCTCAATGTAAATTGTTTAATTCAACATGATGAATTCCCTGCTTAGCGAAGTTATCTTCTACTCTCAATAGAAACAACAACTGATTACTGTTGATCATTTAGGCATAACTGCTTGTAACAGTCAACAAGCCATCACAGTAAGATATAAAGACCTTAGGAGAAATGCTGCCTATTTGATGACATTTAAAGAATTCCTTCTAGGTACCACAAAAAATCATCATGAGCCAGCTCAGGCTGTCAGTGTCACCAAATGAAAACCCAAGTGATCAAATCATGTATACTGGCAATATCGCTATCCAAACCATTAAAACAATTTATGGAACTGGTCTTGCAAATAGTTCATCACGTCAGCAATGCCAAGGTCGGGAGTGTGTGCGACGTCTCTTTGTAATTGGATCAACCATCCTATTGTGTTGATTTTAGCAGTCTAAGAAATAAAACACAGTTTAAATGATATCCTAGGACCTCTTTTCCCTCTATAATGTTGTAATAAGAGAAGTAAGGTGTGAAGTTCCTGCAACTTTTTGAGCTGACATTATCAGCTATGTATAAACAGATAATGCTGGTTTAGTAGAACAAATAAATTGTATGTAATTTTTTTTATTAAACAAACAATATAATAACTGGACTATATTATCACAATGGAAGCATAGAAGACCATAGACTGTACAGCTGAAACCCTGTAGCAAAACTTGTTTCTACCACCTGTCCTCAAATTTAAAGAAACATAACTTTATCAAGCTTTCACAATGGCTGCTTCTTGTTAATTTAAAGAATCTTCACCCTTGTTAAGGCTAGATGATTACAATTAAAAGATAAATGTACTGTTAGAAAGTTCTATGCCACACTCTATTTTTATGAGAATTTAACTGAAAGACATACATTATACCTGTATGTGAATTATAATGGCTTCGCAGCAGGGAACGCAGAATTACTTACAGTACATAAACATTTAAAGAGGAAAATGCTAACACACTGAAAGAGTTTAACATCAGTAGCAATTTATCAAATGAAGACGTTTCAGAAAGTCCACTCTCTGTGAGAACATTCACCATTAGACAGAAGCCTCGCATTCTTGATAGTCTGAAGTTCAATCAGTTTGAAAACCAAAACCACTCAATGAGCTAAATCTGAGGATCTTAAGAAAACTGCCATCCTCCTTCTCAGGTAAAAGCCAGAATGAAAATAATTATTATGAAAATAATCCAACCAGGTCGCTTTACAGGCAAATTTACACACTGTCTCTTTAAAACACTGCATGCCCAAAAGCCTTTTTGGGTTTGGAATGTAGCACTGCACCAAGTACAAAGCCTCTAAATATCACAAGAAGCTTTTTTAGAGAGAGAAAGAAAGAAAATTCCAGCTGACTGCAACCGTTCTAGCAGGAGTGCCTCAGCTTAGCTCCCAGACCTGGAATTCCAGAGAAACAACAGAGGACAGGAAACAGATAATATTTTTACACGTCCTTTTGTAACGCAGCTACAAGATGACTGATGAGCTTAGGAACAAACAGAGCGAGAGTGCAAGTGTCATCAGAGTGAGCTGTGTGCTTAGATAGAAGCTTGCAGGAAGAGCGAGCGAATTCTCCGATGATATGTGACTGGTGGAGACTCCTGCAGTGTTGTCTTTCCCGATAGCATTCTGCAAGACACAACACTTTCCTTGGTCACCATTACGCATTTTCATGGCAAGATATTCAAAGCTACATCACAAAATGAATCTTTTGCTTGTTCATGGCCCACCCTCCAATGCTACCTATGAATCACTGTCACAGATTAAGAGATGCAAAAAGCATAAGGACATCAAAATGTCAGTGTTTTAAAGTTAAAGAATAAAAACACCAGTACAGCACAGTCCAACAAAAGAAGTATTAAAAAATCCCTACTTTAGCAATGGTTTCATGTGTAAAACCTCCCCTTGTTAAGTACAGCAAATATTTTAGCAATTTGCATTATTATGCCAGTTTATTTTAACAGGCAAATGCAGGACCCGCAGAGAAACTGCAACTTCTGCACAGTCAACAGAGCAACTTTGTTTGACAAGTTACTTCTGGATACCAATAATTAAAATCTAATCCATGGGATCACAAAAGACAGAGTTTTCTAGTTTATGAAAATTTACATTCCTAGCCTTCTTTGGCACCAATAATTAAACAACATGCATATGCAAGTACAGACTGGCAGATTATAACTATTTAAGAAGGAGGTAAAGCAGGCACATTTTTCATTGCTATGATCCTCAGTAAAAATAAAACCCTATCACGTATAATCACAGAAGTAGATTAATTTAGATTAGAAGGGATCTCTTCATTAAGTGCAACTTACTTAGACCCTGTCCACTCTGGATCTGAAAATCCCCAAGGATACAGCTTCTACAGAGGGGATAAACCTCCCCCATCCTGAAGAGGCAATGGGCCTCTCTACGTACAAGCTATGAGTACCCAGAGGAACAGATATTAAGAATGAGTACAGAGCATCAGTTTCCACACGAATGACTGTCTACAGAGTCAGGGAGGTATCCATGGATAAACTTCCATGCCATTCCTCTACTTTGATACCATCTGTTAGAAGCAGTAGAGGCACTGGGGGAATTATCACAGTATATTCTCTTATACTCAACTTTGGGCAGATCCTTTTTTGGAACCTGTAACTGAGTATGGGATAAGATAGACCAGCAGTTCTTATGGTAAACTACAGTTAACAGGACCTTCTTGTGTAAGGTCTTTTAGCCAGCACAAGATGTCAACAGGTTGGTTAAACTGCACTGTTCCCTCACATATGAGGCTTCATTCTAAGAAGGTACAGGAAATTCTTAGTAGAATCTAAAGAATTAGGAATGGGCTACAGAATTGTCATTGTTTAGAAGAATGGGATAAATCTGGATTGGTGAAGGAGAAACCTGAAATATACGGTAACATCCTTTTGGTGGCTTATGCCTGTGCAGCTGGTCTTGTTCCAATGGCTAGGCTATGTGTTTCCACACAGTAGAAATTAATTTAAGTACATCGCTAATTACTAAGCTTCCTGAGAGACTCGGTACAAAGGATATGGACTGACAGACATGGAAACTGATGTAATATTTACGTCTGAAAGAGGGCCTTGGAGGTCAGCCTGAGCAGACTACTCAAACATCACTGGGAGGTTCATGTCTCTTGGGGCTGTCAAGTCTGTGTCCTGGTGTATGAGCATCACATCTCCTGATGTGAACATGATTTCATGCCCTAAATTGGTCTTTTTTTTAGCCACAGAATGATGTCCACTATGTTTCTGTGTGCTTGCTAAAAGCCGTATCATCTTGTGTTCCTGTGGATTATTAACTAAGTGTACTTGTCAGATGCAATGGTAATTACTATGGGATTTGCCTAAACATGTACTATACGGCTATTATCTAAAGTCAGCAGTAGCCACTTTGATCCCAGCTCCAGATTTCTGAGTAAGACATAACAATGCTAAGACTTTAGTGAGAGGTAAGCCCATTATAATCAGACACCTGAAATATACAGGATCCACACTTACCTCATTAAGACAGAGCTCTGTATCTACAGATTCATTGGATTTCCGCTTCTTCTGTGCCTATGAACAAATGCAAGATTTATTCCCTGTATAATTTTGACATACAGCAGCACAAAACAATTAGATGAATTGCATGGGTTGTCATACTCCCATAATTTTGACAGATTTGCACATGATTAGCAAATAAACTCTCCAAATGTAACAGCAAGTTTTCCAATAACATTCACATTCTGATCTGAATTTACAGCAAAACTTCAATCAGTCAACTAAAGGTACTTAGTAATTACAACGATGAGTGCCACCAGCTGCAGAGAACATGCTATGTCCTGTGGCCCCTTAAAAATGGCACTGGATATTCATGGGAAGAAATGAAATATGACAGTTAATAACAACCATAATACAACTGCATATTAACAATAAATATATCATACACCTCAATTTTAGGAATACACAGCACAGTATTTTATCCTAATGATTCTTGCAATTTTTCCAGGTATTACTAAGAAAATACAAATATAACTTCAATATATTGCATGGCTGCCAGAGAGTCTCTTTTAGAAAGTTAAAATAGGAATATTTAAGGTCTTTTAACATATATACCTGTAAGTCAGATTGAGCTGTTTGTTTACACTGCATTCACTGATTACTGTAGAAGGAATATAATTAAATGCAGGAATATTTTATATGATCAAAACCTGAAAAATGAATCTGCTGTATCTTCAGCCATGTCTTATGATGAACACCCATCTGTCGCTATTACAGTGCGCTTTCCACACTGACTCGTGTAAGAAACATTTCTGGGAGCAGCACCAGGCAAAATGGAAGCAATAGTGTGCACTCTGTCAAGCATCATAAGGTGTTTAATATTTCCATTGTTGAAGTGAATATGATTGTGCTAGGAGGTTTCTGCTTTTCTACAATAGCAATAGGAGTCCCCATGGTGCTGAAGATATTTTCAATGAATTGTACTGTGGTAGATTTAAGTACTTCAATGATTCTCAATATCATTTCTTTCTTTGTATATTCCAGAAACATACACATCATTCTTTTACAGGAGCTACCGATGTTAAATGTACAATCAAGTCTTATAACAGAAAACTTGGATTTACACAATGAAACTACTGACTGCATTGAGCACATCTGATACTTCCACCTGGACTTGCAATTTACTTCCTGTAAAAAAATTAGGATCTGCTCTCACTGTGTTGCATTCATTTTACACTGCAGAATCCAACTGGTGTTGGCAGAAATGGACTGGACTAATGCTGATGTGAGAAAGTGCTGAACATTCTGATTTTATACCTTCAAAAATTCATTTCCATGTACAGCTATTTCATTTTATATCTGAGAGCCATCAGTGCTGCCTATGGACACAAAATAGTCTTTGACCTAATTACTGATTTTAGAATCCAAATGAAGGAACTGAATTTCTCATTAGGAAGTGCACTCTGCTTTTCATGACACTTTAATAAATAGACATATTAGAGACAACTGAAAAACTAAACAGCTGGGATTTAAAAGAAAGCTTGGTATTTAAAAAGAAAGGCATGGTAAAAATGCTTACTGTATATGTGTTCAGAGTTTTCAAATATAGGACAAAATAATAGCTCAATTCATTAATAAACACCCTCTGTGAAATCTCTCTCTTACACACCCTTTGTTCTAATTAGTACACTGAAGTGATTATGGTAAGCATAAATCTAACTATCTAAATAGAAAGAGAAATGCCTGGAAGTACATTTGCTACAATACGAAGCAAGACAGTGAAGCCTTCATTTGCAGTGGTGGTGGTATTCAAGAGGTTAGGATTATTTTTAACGTCAACTGTGTAGACTTCAATTCCTAAATGGCTGGCTCCGAAGAATGGATAAAGAAGGAGAAATTGGATTTCGATCCTGATTTTCTTATATCCAAAACACCCATATTACATTGAATTGGAATGTGAGGCTTCAGCTACACTCTCAGAGTGTCAGATCTTGACAGTGTAAACTCTATGGACTATACAGGCCTCATATTTCTTAGTTTGTCATTCAGAGCTAAGTTTCTAGTCCACATAAGCATCTGCCTACTGGAAACATTGTGTTTTGCTGCTTACTCCTGCTATGGATTCATAACACTGTGCTAACTGTAAGTCTACACTTCGCATTAGTCTCAACACCAAAGTCAGAATTTATGGTCCTCCTGTACTGTGCTTCTCAAATGAGAAAAGAGGAAAATATCATTATTTTGTCTATATGCAGTAAAATTTTTCTTTACTTCATTCAGCCTGATATACAATGCAGTGCAGCAGCTAAACCATCTTTACCTTTGAGAACAGTATTTTAAGGGTAAAATCAACAGCTGGAAACAAAAGCAACATATAAAAAGCTTTTCAATAATTTTGATCAATATTCCCTAGCTTTAATTTGGAAGGTAATGCTTCTCTACAGAGAATATTGAAGTCATGCTAACGTCAACAAACCTATTCACATGCATCCTCCATTATAAAGTCCTTTCTTAGAAGTGAAAAGTAATTTTAATAATCAGGCAGGCTTTCCTCTTACCAAAACAGAAAGGACAGCATCTTCCATTTAAAAATACAGCAAAAATGCAACCTCTTTTCATGGGGAAGGTGAAGGGAAAGAAAAAACTATCAGTTTGAGAATGAGATGAGACACTGCATGCCAAGTTTCAAATTGGAAGAGTACATTTTTACTGTTGAGTTATAAACCTGTAAAAATGGGCTATAATGGAAATGCTGGCATAGGCTGCACTACTGTAATACAACAGTGCATCATGAAATCATAAATAACAGGAAAAGAACCAAAACAAACCCAAAACCCTACATATTGAAGAAAGTGCTATAGAAACTGCATGTCCTTTAAGTACAGGCTAAGAGGTAAAATCTTCTGTCCCACTCTCGGGCAGAAAAGACTGCATGTATCAGAACTGCTGGGCAGGGCTGGGCTTATAAAAATAACAACTAAATAAAAAGTGAAAGAAAAGCAGCTTAAAATAACTGGTTAAACAGATGGAAAAAGGTAGAAGATCTTTCCCACTGGGGTAAAATAGCATTTGCTAATGATTTATACACTCAGCTGTGACATGCCTCTAACTGTAAAACAAAGGTACATAAGACAGGTTGACAGCCACCCCGGCTTTGCAGGGAACTATAATTCAGTAACGTGGGCTACTCTGATGAAGCTGCCCCATACTGCCTACAACCTTGCACTGACTTAAGCTTTTATATTCTGTAAAAATGAACACCTGCTTTTACAGAGAATCTGATCACTGTGGTAGCACAAGCAACAGATGATATTTAGAGATAATCACATTCATACGCCTCCTGCTGAGCTTCAGCATCCTGTCCGATAGTCATACAAGGTTCTTTTGGACTTCGCAACCTTTAGCATTTAATATTCAAACTAAACTTCTTAGTTCAAGGACTGGTAGAGAAACCAACTGCATGTCCAGAAAATAAAAAACTCTTCTGATCAGAAGCAAAATCTCACTTATATCTTTCCTGGACAGAAAAGTGAATAAGGATCAGAAGAGGAGCTAGTGGTTTTCTGAAAGGAGAAAGGAATATTGCTTATAGAGATATTTTTCTTTCTGAGGACTCTGTGGACCTTCATGTTTCCTTCTAATCCCTTCTAATTTCCTTCTAATGCTCCTAGATGAGTTCAATCACATGTCCTTGCTCACACACACCTAACCTAGTCTTCTCTTGCCCTGCACCTAATAAACATCACGAGACCCTCCCAAACCTAGTAACTCTGCTTCTCATCCTGCAAATCCCTCTACCTCCATCCTTTGCAGACACTGTATCTCTGAGTTCATTCGAGAAATGCTATCTTGCAATCATGTATCCAGCTTTTACAAATCAAAGCACTACATGGTTAATAAATCCATTAAACACTGCAGTGGTATCTCACCAGGAGTCAGTTCATACATTTATGGTTTGCATTTTCACATCTCTACTACAGCCTGCATACCCATGTTACTCACAGCAAGAAAAGGTCTGACTGGGAATGGCTGCGAACAGAGATGAGCTTTAATTTGGAGGGAGGGGAGGGAAGGAGAATCATGTAAAGGGAAGTAAATGCATTGGACCTGAATGCAAACAGGCTCAGAATAACCATCCAAACTCAGAAACCAGTCCCTTGCTGTTAGCTACACACTCTGGGCCTCACATGCTTTATGGAACATACAGCTTAGACATTATAGTGAGAAGCAACAGAAGTATCATTACGATAAGTTTTTTCAGCTAATTTTAATGAGTGCCTTTGTCCTCTCCTGAGTTAGTTATGCCTATATTAACAAGCCTTTCTAAAGAGACACATCTCCCAGAATACATCTTTCAAATGACCACGCTTCTGAAGCAGCTGTAACAAATGAGGGTGCTTGTTCTTTTTGTTCCTCTTGTGTTGATTAAAGAGATTTACTATGCATCTAACCTGTTTTTCCAAGAGCAAGACACAAACAGTAAGCAGAGAAATATAAAGACTGTAAAAATGCAATCAGATTAACTCTTCTGCACTCACTAAGCGGTAGGAGCATCTATCACAACTGTCAACAGTATTTTCTTCTTTGCACAGTAGTACTATGGCATGCGTTCAACAGGGAAGATAAGCAAAGTGCAGGTCAGAGACACAGGCCACTAAAACAAGGATCCAATTCAGCACACAGTAATTTTTAAACCCACAGCATACAGCCAGGGTGCAAAGCTATTTAAGCCATAAAAACAATCAGCTTTTCACAGTCCTATAACAAAGAAGTTAGATCTTCTTTTCTGCTGCTTTTTCTTTTTTTTTCCTCTGTTGAATCAGCTCTCAAGATACAAGCTTGGGGCAGGAAATTATCAGTCGCTGTTCTGCATAAAAGCACTACAGTTCTGTCATCCCACTTTGTAGAGTGAAGAAAGTATCTTTTACAAACAAGCATTACCAAGACACTGCTTGTGCTATTCTCCAAAGCCACGTAGGTAACACCTAGCATAGTAAGAATCAAATCACAAGTGTTGCAGCTGGGAGACATTAAATAAAGCAAACCAGTTAGCCCCTTGTGCCCAAACATGCACTAGGGAAACACACACTGAGTTTTATAGTGGAGTGCAACAAACAGTTATCAGCCAGTCCCTTCAGA
The DNA here is from genome assembly GCF_963264785.1 of Psittacula echo. Taxonomy (NCBI): domain Eukaryota; kingdom Metazoa; phylum Chordata; class Aves; order Psittaciformes; family Psittacidae; genus Psittacula; species Psittacula echo. Next base: position 8,464,068 of record NC_137743.1, on the reverse strand, counting down.
TCCCATCACCTCCCAGCCGTAAGCCCCTGTTCCCCATAGCTTTGTACCTGTTCTAAAATTACACAGCTTGTCCCCATTCTCCTACAGGGGTCTTAACTGGATTTCTCCCCACAGTGTTGCCACAGCTGGGCAGGGTGGTGGATCATAGGCAGACCCGGGTACTACAGGATGCCCTGACTTCTTTTAGGACCATCCATCCTTGGGTTTCCCAGTCCAAGCATTCAGAAATCACAAGTAAGATCCTATTCAAAACCACCACACAGCTGCTCAATAGGCAGCACTGTGAATTGACAGATCTACCTAGCTCACCTTCACAAAGCTCTGGCTTTCTTAAGAGAACACACATGACATTTTAAAAGCTCCACATTAATAGGATCTTGCTGGTTCTGAGTACTTCAGCATCAGAAACAAGAAACAGAGGGCAATCTCAAAGTAGGGAGGTCTATTCTATGGTCAGGAAAGGGAAAAAGGGATGGTGGATCTCCTGAGATGTTTCCATGCACTCCTTCAGAATGAAATGGAGTTGAGAAGAAGTCTTCACCCCAGGGCAGCCCACAGGAATCTTCTGGGAAGAGAAGCTGAGACATAGGTCCGTGTTCTGCTACAGCTTCCCAGCTCCTTAGTCATCAGTGAAGGAGCACTGCCGAGTCTCTTCTGGGCAGGCCAGGTCTCTTTTCCAGACCACTGAGTAATGATAGATCAAATTAGCTCCGGTCTAACAGACACTGCAAACTCTTGTGTCTCTTGATGGCCGCAGATGGAAACACACTTAGCAGCAGATGCCAGTTCAGACATCTAAGAAACACACCTAAGAGCTGATGAAGTCTGATATGAATAGAAGAAAACCTCCCTTCTCTTCAATCTTGTAACTGTAAGAATATTTGACTAGAGAGGGGACAAGCTCGAGTAATCCTCTCAAAACGAGCAGAAAAGAGTGTGGATACAAGGAAAGATAACCCGTACCTTATGAACTGTTGCTGGACCATTCCCAGACCCTTATGTTAATAAAGGTGAGACCTAATTAAGCCCTGTCTCTCACTGCACTTACATGGCTGGGACAACACGGCACAAAACCTTCCTCACAGCACCCTTACAGGTTTTATGAAGAACAGATGCTATCAGCAACACCAAACGGATCAAAAGCTTACAAGGAGCAGACACATGCATCTTCAAATATTTATTTCAAGCAATTAGTCTCCCAGAGAGCACAGCACAAAACATGACACCCAGCCAAGACAACTGAACTGACTGACTTACCTTTCATGGCAGTACAGTAACTCGTTAACAATTCTGGTTTCGTGTTCAGTCGTTCATTTATCTGAGGAAAGTTAATTTCCCTAGTCCCAGATTCTTGCTGCTTATTTTTAGGGGATATTATGCAATTCTCCTAATATGATCTTTTTATGGATTTGCCTCGAGCAAATATTTTTGCATGAAGAAGGGCAGAGGAGAAAACAGGATACCAAAAAGCACAGACAGAATACGTTTTATTAGGTTAATATCTGAGACAAAGGGCTTATGCTGCCTAGGGTATTTTTTTTTTTTTGGCTTTTTTTCTAGTTATAAAACTGAAGAGCCATGTAATCCAAAATCAAGTTGTTTGGGATTTTATTATTAAAACACATTTCCCTAGTGATTCACTACAGCTATCAACCAAGTGCCATACAGAGCAGTTACAGGTAGCATCTGGCTGTTGTGCAGTCAACAGCGTCTAAAGAAAAGCAGCACGAACACAAAGCCATTACAACCCCAGTGAAATTACATACTCAGCCTTTAATTTTGAACAAAGGTAAGCCATTGAAGAACTACAGATCCCACAACACTTCCCCGGGCTGGATTGTGTGCCCTTGCGTGTCCGAATATGCAAACAAAGTTGTTCTGTTTGGCAGGAGGCGAAGTACCCACCTCCCCTATTAGACTGCGCTCTGTGGTGCACTGGAGTGTGGTGTAAACACTCCTGAGCAGCTGTCAGCCACAGCTACTAGGGGACTAAAACCAGCTCAGCCAGAACTGCACTGTGCTAATGATCCTTGAAAAGAGGCACCACACTAATGCAGCTACAGTTCTCCTACAAAGCATCTCACACCTCCAGGTGTGCCTTGGCAGGTACTTGCTGGCTGGAGTGTGGCTGTGATGTGCTTCTCTCTGATAGGAGCATGCACTGAGGCTGCTACTCGCAGGTGAGTTTTCCATCACACTGAACAGATGACAGGACAGTGTGTGACTGGGCTCCCTGCTAAGAAAACCTTGGGAATTTCCCAAACCAAAGCAGACCTGGGAGGAGAGAGCTCAGCAGGGATGCTCAACATCTCGTTCAGCCTCATGGGACATCCAGCTCTGAGCTGTCAGGATGTGGAAGCCATTAAGTAAATCAGGTCAGGCGTTGCCTTCACACTCAGGCAGCAGGACCAGGGATGTTGTCCTCTGGTCCTGCAGCTGGAAGGGAACATCAAGGCAAGCTTGCTTGAGCACCAGTCTGCATGAGGCCTGAGTGCTGAGCGCTATAGGAAGCTTCTGTTCATGCTATGCCAACCCTAAGCAACTGATATTATTGCTGGTTTCTTGAGCACTGCATTCACGCATAAATTTTGGAAGAGAAGGGAGGAGAATGATCATGAACATCTGCTTTTGGTTAAGTGACTAAAAATGTTCAAGACCTTTCTCTTTATTAACCATATGTGTGTGTTGTATTAGCTTGGTTATGCACAGAAAGAAAACAGAAAGCCTTAAAAAGGGTTTCAAAACCACTTCAGATAACAAGTGATTTTGCTGCAATTACAGAGGCAAAAGCAAAGGCTACAGATACTAAAGTAACCTTGGACACAAAGAAAGAAAAAACTAGGCACTTATTTGAGCACCCACCCTACAGTTATACCCTCCCCTCCTCAGTTTTGTTTAGACATTTCAAGCCCAATGTATTAGTTTCCTTATATCCGCAGTTATGTGGCTATGCCTGTACCGGAGTCCCATTAAATCATGATTTAGAGACTGGGTTGTTTTTTTTCTTTTAAATCAATTCAATCTCAAAGAGCTGTGATTTACAGTAATTGGTGAATTTCACATTTTTGGCACAATCAGAAGTGCCACTGAAATAAAAATTTTAAGCATTTTTCTCCCTGTTCCTCTAATGCTGCAGCAGAGTTCTGCAGGTGCACACATGTATGCTCAGAACTGCCAGGGATGACACTCTAGTGAACTGGCTGCAGTACTTGCCTCAGCATCCGTGTTCCTTTGTGGCACTGAAAATACCATTCAGAATAATGCAAATTTACCAAGGTGAGTCTGTAAGAAATGAGGGTATAGTATCCTGTGATTTTGACAGGCAGCTATTTCCTAAGAATTCAGCCAGAGCCACACACATAACATGAAAAAATTCACCCAAATAGTTAATGTACTGGCAAAGTTCAAAGTCACTGAACACAGGACTTTTTTAAATGCAAAAATGTAAGACAACTTCAACTTTAAGCAGAGCTGCTAGCTGCTTCTATAAAAATCTAGCTTTATTTTCATTAGAATATATGCCTTTACACTTTTGTAGAAAGGTATTTAAATTCAGTGCTAGTCTTCCTGATTAAAAAATCCTGACAGCATTCTAATTTCTAACCGTGAATTAATATAATACAATTTTGATTGCTGGCATTTTATTTTCTACAACAAACATACATTTCAAAAGACTTCAATCATGACTGAAAAAAACCCAAACATCTAGTTGGTCTTGTCCATAGATCTCCATTAGCTAAGTTAGACCTTGGTTTGTCCTGTCAGCTTTCTAAATGTTATTAAAAGGCCCTTGCAGTACAGATCTTAAAACTCAATAATTCTAAGAGACTTTGACGTAGCATCCTACATTCATTCTTCCCCTGATGAAGTGAGTGAAGGTGAGAAAAACCATCTTTTCTCAAAAATACGAGGAGTGACATCCTAACACTAATTCTCTTTAATGGTCTGTACTACAGTGGACTATACTTTAATGGATTATATTACAGTGGCCTTCCTCATATCCATTATTAACACATGAACGATGCTCTCGCTCACAATAGTTACCCTGTAGTTAATGAAGCTATTCAAATAAGCAGAGAAACTCTCATGTAAGAGGAGCCTGCAGAATCATGACCTTAATAGAAAGGTGCCCTATTCTTTACTGCCCTGATCCCACCACACCAACAGGAATTCTGCCACTGGTAAGGCAGCAGCAACTGAAGATGAAAAGTAACTTCCTAATATCATCTGCATACATAGCCTCAAATTTGAGCACCGTAAAAAGTACTGAGAAATTTATTCTATCACTGAAATAATTTCTTAGACACAAAAAGTATTGTGAATGTTAGATGTTTAACAATTAAAACCCTATTAAAACAAATCTGAGCCTTTAATATCCAGATTATGCAAATTATTAGCAGATTATGCAAAATTGTAATCACAGTGTGTGATCCTGCTTTATCACATAAATAATTCACAGAAGGGCAGAAGGCTTACATTTATGTTTACATTTAGTAAGTCTGAAAATACAAATAGATGAATGCTAATAATGCAAGTAATGGAGATCAACAGGATCACTTTGTGTATATTTTGTAAGGTTTCCATAATAAACTGGAAGAAGCATTTGCGGATTTATTGTGACTAGTTTGCCTACTTTTTGAAGTATTAGGTTGCGACAGACTGTATAGTTCAAGACATTATTTATGGGATATAAAGCCTTATATTCCAAGGCAGCTTGTTTAATCTAGCTCAGGTCAATACTGACAACAGTTGTGTAGTATTTTTGAAATGAGGAGGTGGCTCTGGAGCACTTCTCTTAAGAGGGCAGGTTCAATGCAGAAAAGTGGCACTAATTTGCACCTCAGGCAGTGTGCTTCATCAGAGACTGAGGAGTTAATGGGATATAGGCTTAAAATGTCGCAAAGCACCCAGGATGTTTCCCCATGCCCTTCATTTCCCTTTCTGTGGGATAAGCTGCTCTGTTAGAAAGAGACAGTCCTCCTGTATCCTTACATCTAGTTCCACTGCAAACCCTACAAGCAAAATCTTGAAGGTGCCCTAAGCTACCAAATTTTAACATCCTTTAGTGGGACTCACGGGAGAGATTAGAAGGTTTCACCTAGAAAAACATCTTGAGAGTGCTATCTGAAGAGAATCTTGATTGATGATGGTTGGCAGCAAATACTTCTCTGAGTGCATAATGGTTTTATTCATAGTTCTGTACTGAGCTTAGGCAAGTAGAAAAGAGAGCAAGTGAGGGGTGTTTTTTGTGAGCTACCTACTCAGATGCATCCAATACTCGCAAGCATCAGCTTTGCCTTACTAGTATGTTTCAGTGTCAATGCATTGCCATCAAGTTTCCAGAAAGCATTCTAAAAAACCCCCACATCTGTGTGTGTGTCAACTACAGCAACAATACGGCTTTTTGTATCACTCCTACTACCTCCAGAGCAGTGGCTGGAAAATCAGACCTAAGACAGCACTAGTAGAGATGAGGCATGAGTGTAATGCAGACTGTACCTGTGTATTAACATACGTGTATTGTATATACAGGCTGCATATGCAAACCAGCACTGATACTGCACTAGTGTACTAAGCTCTCTCTTCCAGTGATAAGTGAATTTAATGGCTTTAAGAGATGCCGTGTTCAGTGGCCAAGATGGGATTAGCCTCTCCAGTATTTGAGAACAGCATCCTCAAAAGCAATCTGGGATATTACCATGCTGCTCACGCTCAGTGACCTCTTGAACAGCATGGGACATCGCACTTCTGACATGCTGTGCATGGATGAACATAATTGCACTACAACAGGCTTTGTACATAACAAAGGGCAGCAGATGATAAGGACTTGAAGAGCACACATGAGCAGATGTGTCTCACTGGCTTGGAGATTATTTGGAACTGCAGCTTTGCCAGCTGCTCTCTTTAAATGTTCATGAAACACCAGAGTCCAGTCCCTTGCTACACTGACATGAGCCAGCATGACTTGTGTCTCAGGGGCTGTTCCTGTGATGTGGACTCAGGATGACCAGTTCAGCTCCCAAAAAGCACAGCTCTCTCACTAAGGTCGCTGACCGAAGAGTTGTGCTGATACTAAATACGACATTGTATCTGAGCCATCAGCTTGAAGGTGAAAAGCCTCTGCTTAATTAATGACTCCTAAAGTATCCTCATTAAGCTGTTCTCTGGGTTTAGAACAGGTGTGTTTTTTATCTAAACCTGTGCAGTTGTATCTATAACAATCTGAATTTCCCATCTACAAATAACCGTGTCTGATTCCTCACGAATAATCAGGCAATCTTAATCAAAATTAATAGGGATTAGGCCAACTCTTGATGAAAACATGATTCTGCAAATAGTTGCAAGAATTTGTCAAACTAAGTACAAAATCAGTATGAAAAAAGGGATAATTTTTCCTTCAGAATTTGCATTTGACTTCTGAAATTGTATACAGGCAGTTAGTTCCCTGCAGGAACAGATCCCTACATTTGCCCTCAGAACCACATAATTACACTACATATGTGATTGAAGTGTGCAGGATGGCATACTGACATAGAACTCAATACAGAATGGTCTTCAAGAATTTAACTTGGATATGTGCAACTGCTAACACGCTACTTTTTCCTGAGGAGGGCAAGCCACTGCAAAAATCATAATAAACACTGTTAATCAGAGAAGTTCTGATCAAATCACCTTTTTACATTTGTGCAGACACAAATTTAGGAATGGGTTTTCACAGATATTTATAACTGCTTTGCTTTCAAATGTGCACTCTTAATTTATATGCCCACTTATCCAACTCACTTGGGGGTGTTGGTCGATGAAAAAATGAACACGAGCCAGCTTCAGTGTGTGCTCGCAGCCCAGAAAGCCAACTGTATCCTGGGCTGCATCAAAAGGAGCGTGACCAGCAGGTCCAAGGAGGTGATGCTGCCCCTCTACTCTGCTCTCGTGAGACCTCACTTGGAGCATTGTGTGCAGTTCTGCTGTCCTCAACATAAAAAGGACATGGAGCTGTTGGAACAAGTCCAGAGGAGGCCACGAGGATGATCAGGGGACTGGAGCACCTCCCGTATGGAGACAGGCTGAGAAAGTTGGGGCTGTTTAGCCTGGAGAATAGAAGGCTGCGTGGAGACCTCATAGCAGCCTTCAGTATCTGAAGGGGCCTACAAGGATGCTGGGGAGGGACTATTCATCAGGGACTGTAGTGACAGGACAAGGGGTAACGGGTTCAAACTTAAACAGGGGAAGTTTAGATTGGATATAAGGAAGAAATTCTTTACTGAGAGGGTGGTGAGGCACTGGAATGGGTTGCCCAGGGAGGTTGTGAATGCTCCATCCTTGGCGGTGTTCAAGGCCAGGTTGGATGAGGCCTTGGGGGACATGGTTTAGTGTGGGGTGTCCCTGCCCATGGCAGGGGAGTTGGAACTAGATGATCTTAAGGTCCTTTCCAACCCTAACTATTCTATGATTCTATGAAATTAGGTACTTAACGACTGCAGGTAGCTACTTAGATCCTACCTGGTACATGTCTTACCTGCCATGTGCATAATAAATCTGAATGCACACATTTCAAATCTGAGGATGAATTCAGTACATCCAAACGTTTATGTGTGTGCTAATGCATATCTAGCCTTGAATTAGAGGCAACTTGAGGCTTCGGAAAATGTCAATCTGGAAAAATAAAGCAGTACCACATAATGAAGTATTTAGTAAATTACTGCCCTGAATACCTAATTCTGTTTTAAGAAAGACATGAGGGAGGATAATCCTATAATTCTTTAGGACACATACTGAGTGCAACTGTGAAAATTATGCACACCAGTCAGCCTGTTTACCTGTGGCTCATGGAAAGAGCTAAGCATGCAGGAGGACTTAACCTGAAGTGGGATTATTAGGCCAAGTCCACTCATTAGAACTACAATTTTGTGTGAAATAGGCCGTCCTCCAAAGTACAGACTAAAATAAACATTTTGAACTCTTGTTGATTTCAAAGGCAGGGAATTCTAATGGGTGACAGCGTCTCATGGTCAGGAACTCAACAGCAAGTTGAGAAATAGAGTAGATGGTTTGAGTGTAACATAGATCTATTATTCAGATAAGACAGCTGATTAGGAGTTATAGAGATAAAAAGTAAGTAAGAGATAAAGGGTGTGATTTATTCCAGTTTTGATTACTAATGTACATTGAAGACTGGAAGTAAAATGAGCAGACAGGTTAAAAGCAGAACAAGAATATCTTTCTGTTCAGATGTTTTGTTATTATTAATGGTTTTTTTTATTAAGAGTATAGGCTAACTAATTTGGCTAATAACTGTGTTCATTTTCTGTCCTATAAACTTGGTTTGACTCCTTGAAAAATGTAGGCATGCTTTGGGAAAGGTTCCACATTTTAGCTCTTCAACAGGATCCTATTCTTGCAGCTATGCTGCCTTGTCACCAATGTATGATTTAGAATGATTACTTATTATTGTATTCTAACTTTCATTGGGCTTTTCTATATTTCATTTGCTGCTGGTAACAAGGAAGATACTATTTCTACAAAATCTTCTTTATTATTACTGAAATGCTTTTGATCATATCTGCCACACAATAACTGTGAGCCTGGGTAATTTATTTTTTAAGAATATTAGTTTATGGGCTATATAGAAATATCAAAGAATGATGCAATATATATATAAGGAGAAACTGATAATTACAATGTACACTTAAGGATAATTGCACTGTACACAACTGTGGAGTTATTCCATTTTAGAAGTGTATAAACAAAAGCAGAATTTGATTAGGTTGTGTGATTGCCTCTTTAGACTCAAGTGACTTTATATGCATAAACATACTTCATATACTTGGGTTTGCTGTTGGCAGAGGAAGGCAATGTATCCTCTTTAATCAAGGATAAGGAAACAGGGTTGACTCAGAGTCATTTACCAAATCAGAATACTACTCTAGTCTCTTAATTGCACCCTAGTATGGCCATGACCCATAGTCCCTTCTCCATTCCCTGCTGTATCTGCCAAGACAGCCAAGCCAGTGATGGCATGGTGACTCCTCCTGTAATGTACGGGCTCAACATCCTCCTGCTCAGTCTTGTGCAGCCTCTTTTTGATCCCTGAATCTGCATTTAGCCATTACATCATGGGAGAGAATATACAAAAATGTATACTGAGAAATTTCATGCCAGAATAGGTCCGTGAGGCAGCTGAGCGCCAAAAGATTAGCAAACAGATCTGCAAGAAGGAGGAAAAAAAGGAAAAAGGAAGATAAAAATAGATGGGGGGAACAGAAATGAAAATATTCTAATAAAGACTAATGGTTAACTGGAAGTGAGGTTTCAGATACAGTGGAGATATGCCTGTAAATTGAGACTAATAGTCTAACAACTCATATCACATAAATAGGCAGAACTAGTCTTGGTTATCATTTCCCTACGGGGAACTTTCCTTCATGATAATATAGTATTATTTCTTGAATTTCTATTATTTCCAATAGGAACAGTTTATAAGAGTACAGGAAGGTGTTTAAAAAGAATCTTTGTGATTAGAGCTGCTATCTGTGTATGAGTTTTGGGAATCTATCTCCATAAAGGAGTGTGATTTTCTCTGATGGTCCTGCAGAGATGTTTAGACCTCCAGAGGAAAGGTTACAGTTATGTGCCAGGGAAAGTAATGTTGCCATGAGACTAAGTGTAAGAGGAAAAGCAAAGCTGCCACATCCACTTCCAAAACGGACTGTTCTGCAAGATGCGTAAAAGGAGAGAATATGGTAAAAGCCTTCAAGCCAATTTTCATCCAGTGGGTAACATCAGGTTATCCTTCCTATTTTTCTGAGCACTGGAGTACTCAGATTCATACATCTTCCTCAAATGCTTTAACTCTACTATGTTCTCTCTAATGATTGAGCGAGAACCAGCAACAAAACACTTGAAACTACTATCCCTGGTGGTGTTCAAGGCCAGGCTGGACAGAGCCTTGGGTGGCATGGTTTAGTGTGAGGTGTCCCTGCCCATGGCAGGGGGGTTGGAACTAGATGATCTTAGGGTCCCTTCCAACCCTAACTATTCTATGATTCTACTAAGAAATAGACAATTAAACATGTGCAGAAGGTTCCTGAGGCTTCTGAAGAACTCTATTTGTCTGATAACTACTCATGACCTACCACAACAGGGTAGTAGCTTCTGCATGCCACCCAATTCTTATGTTCTTTAAAATTATTTTGGACTGAAAATAAATCAGACAGCTGTGAAGATAAGATCCTGAACTCTATTGACACCTTGCTGTAGCAGTAGATAAAATGTTATCAACCACTTGTCCCAAAGAACAGCAGAGGTTCGGTGTGCCCTAGGAAATAGATAGCTAATCTATGCAAACAACCTGTTGATCATTAAGAACACACTGTGGTTTAAACCTAGCTGGTAACTCAGCACCACACAGCCATTTGCTCACTCCCCCCTTTACCACTGTGGGTGGGATGGGGAGGACAATCAGATGAATGTAAACCCCACAGGCTGAGATAAGAACAGTTCAATAAGTAAAGTACAGTACACTACTACTAGTATTGCTAATAATAACGATAAGTGAAATAAAAAGGGGAGAGAATATAAAAACCAAAAGGGGAAAGGGAATCAAACAGTAAACAAAAGTGATACACAATACAATTGTTCACCACCTGCTGACTGATACCCAGCCTGTCCATGAGCAGTGACTGGTCCCTTTTGGGACCCAGTTTATAAACTGGGCATGACACGCTGTGGTATGGAATACCTCTTTGGTTAGTTCAGGTCAGGTGTGCTGTCTCTGCTCCCTCCCAGCTTCCCGTGCCCCTCCTCACTGGCAGAGCATGAGGGACTGAAAAGTCCTTGACCAGGGTTAGTGCTGCTGAGCAACAACTAAAATATCAGTGTGTTATTGGCATTATTCTCAGACTAAAGCCAAAGCACTGCACCAGCTACTGGGAAGAAAATCAACTCTATCCAAGCCGAAACCAGGACAGAGCCACAAAATGTCCAGAAATGTCTGCAACAAGCAGACTCTAAGAGCAAAAACAGTGACAGCAAATCAGAGAATTATAGTGCCATTTGAAAGCAGTAATCATCCATGAGCTTTTCTCTACCCACCCATATATCCAAGGACTCATAATACTGGGGAACAAAGATTTTGGGAAAAGACTCTGGGGTGGGCAGCACCACAACCCTACTGCAGAATCTGGGACCATCTCTCCAGCAGCAAACCTCATAACCCTGCACCAGGACTGTGCACAATGAATCAGGGTCCCTCTCCACCAGTTAGCCTTCTCCCCCATGGAACAAAGACGTGCAACAAATCCCTATGCTGCTCCCCCGACTTCTCACCCCCCTCTGTACCATCCCCCCACAGGATGGAGAAGTCATGCAATTCATAAAACTGTGTGCGTCTGTGATTAACATGCTTTGCTATCCAAAATTCTTTAGCTTCCACATTGTCATTTGTCTTAAACCATCACACTATGAAACAAAAACATCAATAGCTGCTTCAATAACGGTGTTAAAAAGTGCATTTCAATTATAAAAGTCCTGTGAAATTATTTTCTTTGCCTAGCAAATAACAATTCTTTGCAAAAATGGCAGAATTGATAAAGAAAGATTTTATCTGTTAGATTTTGATCTATTCTGGCAACCACTGAGCTATTCTCATACTTCAGAAAGAAACATCTCCGCATCAACAAATCTATCAATTAACTGAGATAGTACCAAGCCTTTTACTTTGGTTTTCTTCCTGTATCTCTGTGGACATACTTTTTGAGGATAACACAGCGCATTAACATAGTTTATAACAGTAAAATATTTATTGTTTCCAGAGCACTCAAATACACTATGTGGTTTTCAGAATAAAGGCTATGAGGTGATATCTTAGCTTCACTGAAGTTAACTGCAATTTATTGTGTTTTTAAGGTCAGGAGTACCTTTTCATTATGAGCCTGTGGAATAGCTTGTATGATGGGACTCTGGTCTGTAAGTAGGACTCCTACAAGCTATTCCAGTTAAAATAAAGAAGTACTAATGATTGCAAGGATTCTATTCTTGTCCTCCATTGCATTAGAAACCTGGTGGCACAATCGCTTTTGCCTGCACTTGCTTTGCAGCAGGGTCAGCCTGGCATAACCAGAGTACTTTCACTTGAACAAGTATAAATGGAAGCAGAGTCATGGCTAAAACCTAATATTTACTAACAGCAAACAATATGTCTTAAACAAAGCACTTTGTCAAGTCCCATAAATGTACAATATGTTATGAACTACACTTCAAAAGACAGTATGATTAAACATCCACCATCGCAATGCAACGACCTAGAATTTTTATTAGGAGTAGTTATGCCTTCAAATTAAATTATAATACTGCATTTTATGGCTGTTTCTTGCAGGCTATAGCGATCTGTTTTAAAAGGGAAATACATGATGGACTACATATTTGACTGAGAGCTAAAGCTGGATGACATTAGGAATACCTTTAATATGATGAAGAACCACATAAAGTAATAACACGGGCTATGAATAGTTTGATTTGGCTTACCTGATGCAATCCAATTTTCTGATTCTGGCTTATTCTACCACTTTGTATTTTTGTGGGTATTCCTACAAAAGGATATTGATGTGAAACGTAGAAACAACTGTAGCTTAGGGGAACACTGCAAACGCTACATCTGCTTTAAGTAGCAATAACTTGCAAAATTCTTTCTGAGGATAAGAACTATAATCTGTCCATAGAAATTTCCATGTTCTGTAAAGGTGTGTAGCACATTTTAATAAAGTTGTATTTTTGTAAGCCATTAAATTGGTTTTTAGTAACCTCGTCCCCATTTTCAATTGAACAATTATTAAACTATAAAACAAAATTGCATGATTCCTAAAACTGTAGTCTGGAGTTTTACAGTCTGCTATAAAGAGCAGTATTATTATAATAGACTAAAGATGCTCAGACTATTAAAACTTTTTTTTAAATGAACTGTAAAATATTTTATCATTGATGAAATAATTCTAAATTATTCTGCACTCCAGCAATGTACATGCACAGTATTTTGGTATACTGAAAAGCATGCTAACAAAAAAATAATATAAATTGTAATTCTAATATACAAAATAAACCATTTTGCTGGCTTTCAGTAACAGAAGTTTATTATACCTGAGTTCCAACATTAAAAATGTTTTGTCAGAGTATTGATCATTAAATGTAAGGTCCACTGTTACAGAGACCTCCACAAGCCAAAGAGAGTGAATGTTTACCAGTGTACATCTGTGTAGCTCTGATGATAACAACAGAGATGTGCTGACTTATACTGTCAGAGAGTTTTAGCCTGCATTTTACTCTACAAATCATGACTGATCTTGCAAGGGGGCCCAATGTTCAACTAAGAAGTTCAACCAAGGCTGGTAAATGAGAACAATTTTCTACTGATTACTGATGGCTGATGTCTCATAGCAATGCTGTCACTAATATGATACATCTAAGCCTATAGGATATGATACTTGGCTACATCCTCAAACTGTTCCTCTGATGTTCAAAAGAGAGGCAAAAGACTCTCTGTACTTAGAAATCAATCAGATCTATTAATCAGATCTTTAGCTTCAGCAGGATTCCAGCAAGCTTGAAAATTATCTATCTTGTGTGGTCCTGAAATTCTTTGGCAAAGACAGTGAAGAACCCAAGTGCAGCCTTGCTCTGAGTGGGTGCAGCCTAGATGATCATGCCACTAGTACATATGTACTCATACGTTCATTGCAAAGCAGCCTTTCAGCACTGAGATCCACTGTTTGCACAGTAAAGCAGATGGACTGCTGACCACTTTCCTGCCTATGGACAGCAGGACTGCCATCCAGACTGAAAATCCAAACCTGTCCCTTGCTCATGGTGACCTCACCTTCACTGGTTCTATCTGAAAGATGCAAGAATCATGCAGTGAATGAATACAGCCTCAGGAAAATATATACATCCCCACTTTTTGAGGACCCGCTCCAGCATGGTGCTGAAGCAAACAAGGATTAACTTCACTGAAATCAATGTCAAAAAAACCAGTGCAAAAAGCAGTCTCCTTTTTGGTAAAATACAGCATTTTCAGTGCTGCCCAAATCAGACATTTAAGACTAAAGATGAAACTTCAAATTATCCCTGAATGACAGACAATCTGAACATGCAAAGCACACAAGACCTCTTTAGGTACAACAGAATGGCTACTGAAGCAAATTAAAGGTGTTGCTTTTTCAGAAGAAAAGCTGCCAGTAAGTGTTCTCTAAATCACTTGTACCAGCAGGCTGACCCCATTATGTCAGGTCATCCTGGAAATATAGGAGGTTAATTTAAATCTTTTCATATAAAACATTTAGTCAATACTGTAATTTATTTTTTATCATTATTTTTTATTTTGTTCTGGCACAGCATGGTTGAGTTTTTTATGCCTGTCCCTCTTTTGCCTCACACTATAACTTCCTGCGTAGTAGCAATGCCCAGAGGAAGAGATTGAAGTACGACTTCTCCCAAGGGGCAAAGCAGGGAGAGCATCTGGAAGGAGAGTGCTTGTTTTTCACACAACAAAAAAGTAAAAGATCACAGGCTGCGTGAAGGGATGGGGGAAGGAGGGTGTCAGGCACTTGGGCGAGTTAGTACAGGCGCTCAGTAGATACATCAAGTTCTCTTTGCCTTTATTCCAGTGTACTATCTCAGCAGATCTACTATCCCCTCATCAACAGCACACCTACACGCTGCCTGTGTTTCCTGCTTATGTTCACCCACCACACAATTACCTGTCCACGAAGCTCCACACCTGCTGTGTCTTGATCCTCAGAACACCACACTGAAGCTTTTAGCCCTCTCCAAACACCTACACAGTGCTTTATAATATTTAGCACATGGGAAGCTACATTAAATAATTACAGACAGTACTTCAAACATCAGATTAGCAGATCCTTACACAGTGCTGAAGGCTCTGCAAAAGATAGATCTACAAGTGAAAACCGCAGTCAGTCTCTGAGTCATGTTTAAGTTTTGGTCTCCTCAGAGAACTGTGAGCCCTGTTTTTGTCCTAAGACTTGCCATATTAGATATGTTTTTAAAGCCCCAAGTTCATGTAGAATTACATGAATTTGTGGAAGAACAGCTTGCAATATGGCCCACGTCTGTTCTAAACACTCACTAGTCTTATATGCAAATAGAGAGAATTACAGTATTTAAGTGCCCAGGTTTCACTTTTCCTCCTTGTTCCCCACAGAAATGTTTGAGCTCTTTAATCTCTACCTCATATTTTTTAAACTTTGCTGCTGAGAGTACAATAACATTCACATACTGGACTCGACTGAAAAGTGCTTGCCTTCAGTCTGAAGGGTCATGTATCTCAATTACGTGTGTCCGCTGCTTACACTTCTTCAAAAGCACAAAGACCTTAAATTCCCTCTGAATGCTGAACCAAGGTTAACTAGAGCAAGACATTTATAATAAATGTGGGAGAACAAAGTATAGAACTAGCCAGGGAGTTGACTGATTTCAGTGCAGAAATTTAGACTTAAATATCCTTAACCATCTTAATTCCTATCATTCCTGTCTTGTGCAAAATGCCTCTGAAATATTACAGCAAACCCAGTATGAAAGTCTTAAATTTCTATTTGTCTCTGCTGACGATGTAGTAACAACTGGTCTAATCTACTCTAATCTATCACTTGAAATTTATTTCATTATCATCTTTCAGCTCCATGCATGTCCTAAATGCAGAAGCAGCATTTTTCTTGAAGAATACATGGTGTGAGTACACATCCAAACTCATTCTTTTGCCCCTTTCAAATAATCCAACATGACAGTTCAAGAAGCGGTGATAGAACGTAAGACTGAAAGACCATAACGATTTCTTGACTGGCTTACCGAGCCCAAGCCACGCTCGAGAACGAAGGATAAACAAATATGTCAGTTCAACAGAAAATGTTAAGAGTAAAGCTATCAGAAAAAAAGACAGGAATGGCAATTACTTAATAAAATCTGCCTGCACAAGGAGCACGCTGTCGGCATTCATCTTCATTTTTGTTCATAACATTTAATGAATTATTTTTATATGGTTCTAAGGATCCTTTGCAAGATGTCAAACACTTCAAAAAATACTTGAATTTAGCATTTTACATAAAAATAAGCACTATATACTCTCTGTGTTAGACAAACTTTGTCAAAAAACAGTTTTATAAGAGTTTATAGGATGCTTGAAAAAGTTAAGCATCTTTGTGGCAAAGATGGAAAGCTGATTTAATTTAGGAATAGAAAGAGTATATTACACAAATCCATGCATGTAAACAAAATACGCATATATCAGAAATCAACATTTCTCCATATCAATATGAAATAAGAAAATACCCCCATGAGAAAAGAACTGTAAATTCTTATAGCAATGGTAGGGGGAAATGAAGAACAATTTCTAAACTGCACCACTGAAATGAAAATTACAGTTTTGTTTCAATTTTTTTTTGTCCAAACATACAACAAGCATTCAAAATATTGAGTACAGAGAAACAAAGAGTAACAAAACAAAGCAAACAGCATCGCATATTGTGTTTAAGCATTCACAATCCTTCCTAGGTTTGCATGTGTGCAGGAGAACAAGGCACACCAACAAAACCATTAGTGTATTCTTGCTTTCCATACAACCATTTTGAACAAGTCAGAAAAAAATGCATCAAAAATTGCTCAGCCAGTGACACTCTTGCCAGATTGGGTTAGTGCCCTGTATTTTACAGCCCCAGGAGGTTAGTATTTGTTCATTTCTATGGCAATTTATACTGATCAATCACTTCCTATTCTTTCTTCCTTCACTGTGTTTTTAAACCCACTAACTAGGATGTGCAGCCTTGTAGCATCACAGTGACCATTTCCTTTTCCCCTCTCTGCCATTGTCTTTTTGTGCTGAGACTAACGCTTTTAATTCTACTTTTCACTGTTTAGGCTATATTGCCTTTTTGAAACCTTTCAGCTCAACTGCTAAGCATATAACAAAACCCTTCAGATTACTTCTGGCCGCGCTAGTTCACGTTTTGAGAATACTACAACAGCATATTTTTCATGGGAGGAGAGCCTCGGAATGAATACCCTTCTCCAAGTGTGATATGAAAGCTCCAGTTCCTTTGTAAAATTTGCATTGAGGTTTAAGTCTCACACGCAAAGTGGCACCATACTGTCCAACAAACACAGGTTTCCTTTTAAAAAAGTGGGGGCTCATTTTGGCTCTATTTGTAAGTTATTTTTCTTTAAGAATGCATTAAAATATAAGAGCTTTGTTCTTCGTGTTTCAGTTATGACACAAGGAAGTAGCGAGCACCAGAATCTTGAGCTTCACAAGAAGGAAACTGCTTGATTCACGTAACTTCAGTGACCTTTTAGTGCAGACTTACCTACAGTTTTTACAAAACAGCAGAGATCATTTATTTAAAGCAAGCTCTTTTCCCGACAGACATTTACTTCTTGTGTTGAATATAGCAGGGGTACACTGGAAGTCCTAACATAGCTTTAAACCACTGCTGATAAACTCACGTTGGATGGAACTTCAAAATGCCAAAATAACATGAGTAAAGACAGAGAATAATTTTATTAATTTTCAAAACACTGGGAAAGCTATTCAGGGTTGACGAACATTTGCAAATCGAACTGAATCCAATGGGATTTTTGATCACTTGTCGTCTCTTCAGCTCATTATTTATTATCTGTACTTTGGTAGCATCTGGAGGCCTTACTCTACAGGGGACTGCACAAACATCGAAGGAAAATGTGATCTCTCCCATAAAACAACTTTTGAATATAACATGAAGTGAATTAATAATATCCCATCAAGGTCTTGCTTTAAATGCAAGATATTCCAGGTCTCAGGTTTAAAAGGTTATATTTCTTCTAGCATATTCTATTTGTATAGAAATATATGCCTACATCTATCTCCTTCTCATCAATAACTTACAAAGCTTAACTAATAATGAATGCACAGGTATAAAAAAAAAGAATTAAACCAGAAAGACCTGAACTCAACACCATCTACCATTAACCCCCTATGCTTTGTGACTCTTTAATGCCTCTGAAAAATGTTAATTCATATGCGATTGCCAATTCAAAATAAAGGTAGGAACTAGAAAAGGATGAAGGCGAGAAATTAGTGCAGGAAAAATTCAGAAGCAAAATACATTTCTGAGGAATACAAACAGTCTATTTTAGTGAACATGGAAAGTATGATACAGTTTAATATGAAGAATACAAAATCAATTTTTTGTAAGTGAAATACTAATCCTACAGTGTGGAAGAGCGTGGGAATCTGGAAAATCAGTATCTTAATATAGATGAGACCTTAAACTTAGACACTTTCATGTCACATAGCAATTCTCCTTCTGCAAAGACACAAATAAACAGGGCAAGCTGATCTATCTCTGACCTAATTTTGCATTTAAACTACCAGTAGGTTTTATAACCCCAGATTCTAATCTGGCCAAAGAACGTTTTCAGCTTCCATTTCCTGCTGCCTCTCCTGCCTTCATTTTGCAGTTGTTTCCTGCTGAAGTTCAACTTTCTAAAAGCTGCATATACTGCCTTAAATCCAGAATCAAAGATGCACTATGAATAGCCTAACTGAAGTCTCAAAGAAAACCACTACAGCCATTGACCAAAATCACATCATGACCTTGATCCCAGTTCAGGAAAGCACCGGATTCAAAACAGCTTCTGTCTTCATCCAGCTTCTTCACCATGTAGTTTGCAGCATCACATATTCTCTAATACCCAGACCTACTTAGCCAAAAAAACTCTTAAGTTTACTGCCAATAAAGTAAGAAAGAAGGCAGCAGGACACGCTAGCTGACATTAAGAGTTCCCTCTGAATTTGTATTACTCAGGGGATTAATTTAATCTGACATATCCTGGCAGGGTTTGGAGACTGCCACATTCATATCCAAATCTGAGATAACAAATTAAATACTAGGCCCTGCTTTTGAGCCAGAGAGGCAATAAAGTCCATTTTGAAATACTTGTGTTTCTGATTCAAAGTGTGTCTGATAATTTGCAATATATCCACCTTGTAACTACACCATGGGAAGAACCAAATATTCCAGTTTAAGCAGGCATCTATTTATGCAGCAGCTTTGTATATATATCCATGAAAAACTTTCATTTATGCACCGCACCAAGTACAAGACTCCCTTACCTGCAGGTTTGCACATGCTGGTGAATCGTTGTGGGTGGGTATTTCATTGTTGGTGGTCTCTGAACCTGTGTTTTTAAGTCTGGAAGCTGTTGTAGTTGTGGCTGTAGTGGTCTGTACCGGTAAGATTGGCTGCCACACATTCACATCAGTGCCATTGCCGAAGGCCTGAATTGCGTTTTCTGTAGAAATAAATTACAAGCAATTTTCCATTTCTAAACAAATGGCAGAAAGCAGAACTGACTTTTTATATTACTATTACATTGAAAAATGTGTATTTATAGAAACTCAATTTTTATGCTGTAGAATGTGTCTTAATTTTGAACATATCAGAAGCAAACTGAGAGTCTGGGGTTGCATAATTATGTGGTGCAAACTCTTCTTTGTAATGTTCCCAGTAATTCTTGACAGAAGCTCTAGGACTTACTGGAATCGTATTTGTTACCATCCAAAAGCCTCAAGAATTTACTTTAAAGGTTTAAAATACAGTTTGAACATTTTAGCTTAAGCCAGGCAGGTGATATTACATAGCGAATTAAAAACAGAGAGCTGGCAAAATATTAGTTTATTTCTACAGCTTGCTATAGTAAAACTAATATGCCCAAAACTATGAAATTGTTTAAGACGATCTTTTCCTTACAGTTTTCAATCAAAATCTGCATAATTAGGTGAGGGAAGCATGCCTGAACTAAAACTTTAGAATATGAAAGTTAAAAAGCTTATCACAGTTTCAAGGGATTAAAGAGTGTGTTTATGGCAAGAGTAAATTGGTTGGGGTTTTTTATAAACAAATAGAAAAAAAAAATTAATCAGGTCTTTGGGGATTCAACATGGATTTAGGGATTTCTTATTTCAGATTCTTTATACAAGAAATCAAACAATTTCACTGGGGACTAATATGTGGAAGTTATTAATACTTCTTCTCTGTGGTATTCCTTGCCTTATAAGAACTAAATGTAAATTATTCTATGAAAAAAAAGATGCATTTTATTGTAATATTGGTTCTTAGAACTCCAACATGCAAAGGGAAGAATTTGTAAAAGGCACCACAATCATCTGGGTTGATGAAGTCAAAGTCAGAAGAGTGGAACAACAGTTTTCTTTGTTTTACCTGAATAAGCAATATATAAAGCAATATTTTCCTGTGATTTCTTAAACTAACAGTAACTCTTTGTTTCCATTATTGCAGGAAGGATCACAGAAATATATGAAATCCTTCCAGTCTTGTAAGGAAAATAAGTTATCTTTAATTATTTCACAGAATCATACTCGATGGTTGTTATGAGTCTGTCCCCATCTTTCTTAGAATTCCCCTTTAAGTAACTGAAAGGCCACAATAAGGTCTCCCTGGAACCTTCCTTCAGGCTGAACAACCCCAACACTCTCCAGAAGTGTTTCATCCCTCCTTATATTTTCACAATATTTTGAACGTTTAAATTGTATCTGAAATATGTATTTTACATCTTTTTATATTTTATTTTATATTTATATTTATATATTTGTTGTATATATTTATATATATATTTTATTTTATATATTTTTATATATATTTTTATACATATTTCAAGCATGCTTCAAAAAACATCATAAGAGTAAGGAGGTGCTTGAAATGCCTAATTCCTCTAGCAAAGTTCCCTTCAATAATTTTTATTAACTAACTCACTGCTTTATGCTTTTCCTCCCACTTAGCAATTCTTTTCACTTCAGTATAAGGCAGGTGTGAAAAATCCTTTGAACAGATAGGTATATATCCTTAATCCAGTTCAGTTCAGCAGGAATTCTACAGTATGTAACTGAATGTCAGGGCATTCACTTTCAGAACAGCTAAAATAAAGTCTTAAGATGGATTTCCAGAATTTAAGATTGGCCAAACCCTAACTGGAGAGGCAGTAATTAGGATCACTGTAATATTACCAATAAACTTGCATAATTCAATAAAGAGAATAAAATTGCAAGCAAGGTAACACACAACCCCAAATCTTAGGGTGGGATATATCTTATTTGGAGCCTATTAATTTGGATTTTTTAGCTTTCTTGAGATTGGGCCAATTTCACAGTTCTGCTATAAACCCATATGCTGCAGGACAATGCTGAGTTAAAGAAACTTTATCTAATACATGCAAAAAGAAAACAATGCAATGTTTGTCTTTTTTGGAACTGATTACTAAAAGACTGGAATTTTCATTTGTATTTCCTCACCCACCTTTTGAAATCAAAACTTCCACTCTTAACATCTGTTGCAAAAGGCTTTTCAAGGCTACAGTGAAACTTCTAGGCAAGTGCATACAGAGGTTCAAGAAAGACCATGATTTCAGGTGTGTATGTGGGACATGGTAAACTCAGTTTGATATCCCAGCTCCACACGACACATAGTATGAACATGACCTTAGATCTCCTGCTTCCTGAGTCACTTAGACCACGGGATACAGCCCCTCCTATTCCACTTCGCATAAATAACCCAAATCACTGGTTTATTTTCCATTTCGAAGGGGAAGTATACTTAAGCAAAACAGACTAGCAAGAAATTCCTGGTTTTATTATTTGTGGGAAAACAATTTTTGTTTTGTCTAAAAAAAACTGTGAGGGATTTAAATCTCATCCAATAAACAAATGATATTTTCTCCAGGAACTGGAAGGCCTATTAATGACAATGACAATGACAATTAAGAAAAAAAAATAACTGGAACTTTTCCCATTATCTGAAAGCTACAAAAATTTGTATTAAACCAGAACATCTTTAATTTCTTCCCGAAGAAGACATCTCTTACAGTTAGGATGACTATAATTTGTCTCATGGTAACCTCTAATGTCTTCGATTTGTCTTCATTAATGCTTTTATACCAATACCAAAAGAAAGGACAAGGGACAGCTCTGTCTTTATGTTCTAAAAGGAACCTCTAACATTTCAGCAATTAATACATTCACAAATGAATAAAACCTGATATATTACAATATAAATGGCAGTCCCATTAGGTTTGAAGGTCTGATGCCATAGTATTAATTTTTACCCAGTCACAGTCTGAGTTGTTTTCTGGGATTTTTTGTTAAATGATCTTGGGTAATTGATTCATTCTTCCAGAGCTTCCCATTTTCAAGAAGGGGAAAATGGATGACCCAGGGAATTACAGACCAGTCAGTCTCATCTCTGTGCTTGGCAAAATCTTCGAGCAGATTCTCCTGGAAGGCATGTTAAGGCACATGAAAAACAACAAGGTGCCTGGTGACAGCCAGCATGGCTGTTGGAACTTGATGATCTTAAGGTCCTTTCCAACCCTTACTATTCTATAATAAATAGTGTATCAAACAGCAACTTAAGACACTCACTCTTCAAATGCAAAGCTCCCCATGTCTTCACAACAGTGCTGCCTGTTGAGAAGCTACCGATGGAGATTTTCAGACCCTATACTAAAATACAGACTGAACCCTGCATTAGCAGCATTAGCTCAAGTACATAGGGCTGGATGGGACAGCCTGGATCACTGAGGTTATTTCCTATTTTTTTTACAGCCATGATGTGTGCTACTTTTCATAAGCTGATGAAATATGACTTTTAAAGCCAGAAGAATGTTTTACCCTCAAAAACCCTGCTGAGGTCAATTCCTTAACTTTAGTCTGATGGTTAAAAATTTTCCTATTTTGAGCCTAAATATGTATGGCCAGTATCTTCCTTTTCGATCCTGTGCCAACACTGTCCTCTAGGTTAAGTAATTCTATTCCCTCCCAGGGCTTGCCCCTCTAATGCAATTGCAAAGGACAATCACATATCCTTTCAACTTCTGTTCTGCTAGGCTAGGGAAGCCAAGCTCTTTTGGTCTCCTCATTTATCTGAAATTAAAACTCTGATGCACACTCCACATCATCCAATTATGCTGCTCCAGGCAGACAGGAAATTTGAAAAGAGAACCTGCCAAAATCGACTCCACTGAGCCATTCTGAAATTTATAATAGACCCTAATTTGGAAGTGAGCATGACTGAAGAAAAAAAAAGTCAATAACTTAACAAAATCGTTACAATAGGTACCATCCAGACTTGCGTTAAAACCAGGCACTTGAGATCGGGTAGCCTAAAAAACATGAAGCTTGGCTATAAATTGCAAGCACAATCCAATTTATACTTACCTACAGCAAATCCTTCATATCATAAACTACATGTCTTTTTTATATGAAGCTCTTAAATTATACAGAAGCCCCTCAGGTGTTGCAATCTTTTGGTACAGATTGCCTGACTCTTAGGGTCCCAATATGATCTGTGATGTAAACATATTTCTCTATGATAGCACTTTGTTATTTGCATTTTTTTCCAAGAGCTTCTCATGTTTGCAATCTTGGCCATAAACCACAGTATCAGGTATATTTGCTTGTCTGTTTAATTCTTACACCTACAGCAGAAGCATGCTCCCAAAGTGCAAAGAGATGGCTTTGATGTATCATAACACACTTAAACAGTAGATATTCCAGAAAACATCCAAAATCACATTTAAAGACATCTAGTTTTGTACTCACTAAGGCATGTATTGTCCTGGAAGAAATTCAGGAATTTCAGGCATTCATCTATGTCATTACCGCTGTTGCTGCAGTCACACCATGGGGCAACGCTGAGACTATTTGAGTCTATGTAGTTTGGTGTCATCACGGTGCCTAGTAACAAAGAGAGAAGAACAGTACTGTGAGCAACTTTTGTACTAAAATATTCTTTCAAGAAGACAGCAAACAGCACACGGTATAAGTCAGGTACCCAGGGCTGGATTCACAATGCAGGGCTCTAACTTCCAGACTTAACAGTTCCTGGCTCCTTTTGCTCTTTGACACCCAGCCTTGTGCCATATTTCACACCCTCTCTTGTTTAAATGCAACCACTTTAGGGACTGTAACATGATTCTCACGTTAAAGACCCATTCCTTTCCTCTCAAAAAGGATTATATTGTATTCCCACAGAAAGCTCCATCAGCAGAACTGGCATGTGGAAAACCATGGCACAGGAGAAAGCTGGATTGGGAGACAGTGGGAACTTCTTAAAAGTGCTTTGCTGCCAAATCAAACATATGTGGACCTGCACACTGAGTTGCACTCTAAAAATCCAATTTTTATTCCTTGCTTGTGTTCTTTTCCCATTTTGATTCTAGCTGCAAATAAATGGCTGAAACCATTACTGTTAATCTTGCTGTGTCACTACTTTTTCAGTACAGTGACTGTTTCTTAAACGTTGCCAACAACTTGCAACCACAGGTTCATTCTAACTCTATTACAAACTCTTGGGTAAATATTCTCACATTAATGTGTCAGCTCAAGGCTACCAAGAATGAAATGAAACCAAAGAATGCATTTTGTGTCCTAAAAGATGTATAGCAACTGTTCATCACTCATCTGGGTCAGGCAACTGTTATATGATCAGCACTTATTCAAATCAGTAGTCTCACTCAAGGCATCACCCGAGGTGGTCACAGATTTCCAGCTTCCCCAGGGATTGAGGAATTTGAACCTTTATTTTATTTGTAAGAAAACAGGAAAAAATAAATAAAAAGGGGCAGGAATTCCAGACTGGTCATGGTGACAGCTGCTTCAGGAAACACGTTCCTCACTTGGTAATCTACAATTTGAGGACAGGCTATATATCATAAGAAAATGTGATCACATCTCCTCCAAACTGACATCAAAGTAGTCATTAAGAAGATAGAATAGATGAAGTATAAATATCAGAGACCCAACATGTACACTAGCAGAGAAAATTTGGCCCATAGGTCCAGGGTCCAAGAGTCTGCAATAACACATACAAAAAGGGCTATCAAACAAAGCTAAAAAAAGAGGAATATTAGAAATAACATAAATCACAGGATGATGTCAAATAGCCTTTCAGTCATCAGGCAGCACTGTGAACGGAACAAATCGACATGCAAACTGCCTCATCCATGATCTGGGAGCCAAAGGAGAACAAACATTAAGAGCTGGCCTGAGAAAGGCAGAAATGTATGCGAAAATTAGTGCAGTCTCACTGCCAAACTCACAAAAAGCATCTTCCGTCTTGGTTTGGGATGCTCTTAAATTAGAATGCAATCCCATGCCTTTATCTACTTTCAGCTTTTAACGTATAGTTGCAGTAATAATTGCTCAAATTTTATGTGCGATTAGCATGAGTAAATAGCACAGTTTGAAACTTATTAAATAGAGGTAGTGAATTTAGTAAAATAGGCAAATAGCATTTGCACCATTAATGAAACCTTGACCGTAGATAAATAAGATGATGTTAAATTAAAATAAAACATATGGAAACATCTGTCTGTTATCTGTTTGATGGTTCAGTACTACTACTTCAACCATGTGATGTGATCTGAAAAGAAGTGAGAGGAAATCCAGAGGATTTTGCAAATGGAAAGAAAACAGCAGGCTTCAAAAAACAAAAATCTGAGTAGAAAATGCTTCGTAAAGGGTTAAAAACCAAAAAAGGTATTGAGGAAATTAGAAAGGTCACTGAGGTAAGACTTTCTTATCCAAATGAGGTAACAAGGTAATTAAATGGGTCAAGA
Source organism: Psittacula echo (assembly GCF_963264785.1). Lineage (NCBI taxonomy): Eukaryota > Metazoa > Chordata > Aves > Psittaciformes > Psittacidae > Psittacula > Psittacula echo. The sequence goes on along the minus strand of NC_137743.1, from coordinate 8,438,397 downwards.
CAGGGGCTAAAAGTGTAACAGATACTGAAGTATGATTAGGGTTGATGAACACAGGAAAGACAGGACAAGGAATGTGTTTACCCAGAACACAAACTGTACATCCAGCAAAAACAGAGCGGCTGAAAGAGCAGCTAGTAGAAAATCAGTCTGTCATTTAAACCTGGGGGCAGATGTGAACCCAAGCGGATTATGTGCTTGGTTTCCCGGGGTGGATTTCCTATTTTTCCCTGCAATGCCTGTGCCTCCCTCCTCCACTCCCTCCTGCTAGCTGGCATCTTGGAAATTCTGCTGAAGGACACTAACAGATCAGAAAAACCATGGTGGCTGGCAGTAAAATAGGACATGCTGGGTTTTCTGTGTTCTATCTATCAAGTAGTTCTGTGATCGTCTCAGCAGCAGGGAGTCAGGTCTCTGTATTTTAGACAAAAGCAGAATAGACCTGAACACAGCCAAGAAGTTCTTTAAATTAGGGTCAATTAAGAATAAGGAGATGGATGGTGAGTCCAGGAGGAGGGGAGCGTGACCAGAATTCCTTTGGGCCAAAGCAATTCTAGTTTATTCATATAAACTCTCATGGAATTCCTAGAATCCCACGGAAATTAGATGGGTTTCAGTGAAGACAAGGGGAAACGTGTCAGAAAGTGAATGCTAAAGTAGGTCTTGAAGTCAGGAGTCAGAGCAACACCTAACTGATGTGGGAGTGCAGACAGGTCCAGATGGCCTGAGAAGGCTGTAACCAAAGCATTGAATCTCAAACACGGCTATCTCCAGCCTTTTTTTAAATTTAATAATTTCTACATTTTTCCTTTTTCAAAAATATTAATTTATCCCTATTACAACAAAAAGGAGCCCAAAGCGATGAATTTAGATTTTCAAAATTCCTGTAAAATATACAAATCTTTAAAATTATATAATATATTATACATATATTATTATATATATAATATATATGACACACTGATGCAAACCTTAAAGCACCCTTTAGAGACTGTTATCCACTTAAACTGATAAAGCAGCTCATACAAAAAACTGTGTCTCACTCTATTTCCATTTAAGTTACTGATTTCAGGTGAGATTCCACTGATTTCAGGGAATTAACTCTGATTTACGTCACTGTATGTAACAGCAGAATCACATCCACTGTACCTTCCACAGAGAATCCTCAATTTCCTGAACAAACTCCATGGAGGTGTAATTTTTGCTATATTTAATGAAATGGCTAACTGAAATAATATTTTACTTTAATGAACAATATTTTATCTTAATTAAAACACCTGGAGATCTTCAAGCTTTGATGAATGACTGGATCTGTAACGGCTTCTTACCCACAATCTGTCTCTTCTTCCTGTACTTTATATATATATTAAGCAGACATTTAGACCTCTGTCTTCTATCTCAGCATATTACCAATTTGACGATCTTCACATAATTTACTCCACCTTTACATCAGGTTGATACCAGAAGCAGGAATTTAATATTTCAGCACAAAAGGACATGGAACTGTTGGAACAAGTCCAGAGGAGGCCAGGAGGATGATCAGGGGACTGGAGCACCTCCTGTATGAAGATAGGCTGAGAAAGTTGGGGCTGTTCAGCCTGGAGAAGTGAAGGCTGCGTGGAGACCTCATAGCAGCCTTCCAGTATCTGAAGGGAGGCTATAGGGATGTTGGGGAGGGACTCTTCATTAGGTACTGTAGTGATAGGACAAGGGGTAACGGGTTAAAACTTAAACAGGGGAAGTTTAGATTGGATCTAAGGAAGAAATTCTTTACTGAGAGGGTCGTGAGGCACTGGAATGGGTTGCCCAGGGAAGTTGTGAATGCTCCATTCCTGGCAGTGCTCAAGGCCAGGCTGGACAGAGCCTTGGGTGACATGGTTTAGTGGTAGGTGTCCCTGCCCATGGCAGAGGGGTTGGAACTGGATGATCCTTTCCAACCCAAACTATTCTATGATTCTATGAATGTTTTGGTAATTTTCTTGGTTTATGAGAATTACTACCCAGGAATAAAAATTCTTGTAACACTAGTCACTTCTATCATTTTGCATGTGTCTAGGGGCTAGCAGGAAGGAAGAAAAATGTTTATTTTTTCCCTTTGAAAATCAGATCTCCTTTTGATTTCAAATCCTCAGGGATCTATTTCATATCTCAGATGTGTGACAGTGCTTTGCAGTACGGTCATCCACAGCAACACAAAACTACAGGAACTGGGTCATCCTTGGGGTTAAATTGAAAAATGGATCCAACAAAACTGTCAGCAAAATTCACTAGGTCCAGCAAGAACTTCTTGGCAGCTCTTACCCAGAAGTTATCTATTAGTAACAGTTACTCTTTGCCAGCAGCTAGACTTCTTAATCTCATTGACTAGATCAGATTTCAAGGCTATTCAGTTCCTTGTTTTAGAGTCAAATGACATTCTGTCATAACTGTTTATATGTTATACCCTTTGCATACTGTCTTCATCTCTTAATTTGTAGAAGCACATCCTTTGAAACCATCACATCTGATTTTACCAGTTGCCACATGGACTTACCTCACTTGTTAGCTGCTAGAGCAATAAGAATGATAACAAGTGAACATAGCTTTCAGTCATTTTTCAGCAAACCCAACCTATTTTAGCAATATTTTGTGTATTATCTCCAGAGACACTTATTTAATGGCAGGATCTGCTTCAGGGCCTCAGCTGGCACCTTCACGCCCAACAGAAGGGGATATTACTATATCACAGCAGGTGCAGGCTGCAAGCTTAAAAACATCTTTTCTGGTGGCCTTTCAAATTTGTTTGTTTCAGAGTTTTGACATTCACTTATTCTTTATTGCCCAACCATGGTATTTCTACAACAAGTTCACCTTCCTGAGATGATCTCTCTCAGGAATCAAATACTGCGAGTGGTATATGGGATCTGGATTGCATGAAGGCATCCTTGGGCCTGTTGACAGCCAGGAAGGTGGCAGCAAACGATATAATTATGTTGGATTTTAGAAGACTTCAGTCCCCCCTCATTGACAGGTATCTCAGAAAACATTCAGGGTAGACAGAAGGACATGGAGGAAAGAACAGCAACTGGAAGTGAAACAAGGCTGGGTTGGTCTACTATCTCATTCCTAAGAATGTCCTGCAAACTTGCCCTGAAGACCAAGAGGTATTTACCCAGCCTTGTGATGACACCTGCAAAATCAACCAAGGTGCAGTTTCACTTGTTCTTGAATTCCTACATCATGGTCCTGTCCTAATTCAACCACACTAATAAGCTTTACCTTGTAAGCTTGAATTCATTTGAAATTCAAGCACCTTTCTCTCTTTATCTTTGCCTCTTTATTTCCTTGCAACATACAAATTTACCCCAGGGAATCTCCATAAGGTTAAACAGGGCCAACAGACTTAGGTGGAGAATTCTGCCTTTTGCACAGCATTATATTCCCAGTTTTTCTTTCCTGTGAGCCTTCAGAATATACTTTTGGTGTGTTTCTTTGACCAAGCAACCCCCCTTTCCCTTTCCCTGCCTCCTTACCAATAAGCCCCGAGTAAGCGAGGAGGCAGTCAGCATAGTTCTCCTTCAGACAGCTACTAACAGACCGTGACTCAGGCTGGCAGTTCGTGAAGAAATCTGCAAGGCGAGATCTGCAACGTGAAGAAAAATGCATATCTTTAAAAATCAAGCCTGCAGGCACTCTTACCTTTTAAACCCTTCATTTTTAGACAAAGCTTAATATTCTTTAACTTCAACGTATATTGGACACATTTCAGCTGATGGGAGTCTCTAAGATGCATCTCTTTCCAGAATCCATTTTTGAAGTTAGGATGAAAAAGTGCAAGAACAACGGGAAAATGTCAGGCCTTTCCTAAAAGAAATGCTCTGCATTTTCATGCCAGAAAGAGAAAAAAAAAGAAGACAAGGAGTGATTTTATCATCTGAGCAGTCATTTTGCCTGGATCTGAATTCTGACTGGAATCTGTTATTCTACAGACTCGGAACACAGTTTCTGCTGTTTTACGGATTGCACAAACTGTATGCTTGTGCTCAGTCCTCTTACTATATGACTTGAGGCAAGACCTGCTCTGGTACTGCTTTTTCCAGGGAATAGGTTTACTCTTGCTCTGGACTGGCCTGCAGAGCCAGCTGGCTGAAGTGCAATAGCAGGCAGATCTGGGTTGCATGGTCTCCACAGCCCTCTGGAACCATGGTACTGAGAATCTACTTGCTCTTGTAAAATGTGCGTTTATCCAACATTTACATCATTGAGCCCAGGGCTGAAAATAATGGGATGTGTGCTCTGCATAGAGTTCTGCTGCTGAATGGCCATATGATCTTCACTCACTTCAGCTACCCCATGTCCAAGATGGGGAGAGCACTGCTTGCTTACAGAACGTGCTTTAAGACTAGGAGTGAAGTTGTACTGCAATTAACAGGTTGCTATTACATTGGAAAATAAACAAACAAAAAGCAACTAGCAGCCAGGAACTCTTCTGGTTATTTGCACTTTAAAGGCCACATAATACTGCCATTCAAGTCTGTAAAATTTAAGAGGCATCATTGAGGTGGGTCAAGGTCCTACATCATACAGCTGCTCCCCTGCCCATCTTGGTCTGCTCTCTTTAGCTCCACTAATGCTTTCACTCAGACTTGTAAACTCAAAGCAGCGCCTTTTGTTTCTTTATAAAGTATCACTAAGACCTTTACCTCCATGAACAAAACAATTTCACCTCCCTGCTTCAATCTGCTGTGAAAAAAGGGATGAAAATGTTCATTTGCATGTAAGGATTCACAGCCATCTTTCAGGATCAGGTGCATAACTGTTGCAAAGCCCTCTCAAAATCAGAATAGTATAACCTATGAACTTTCAGCACTGCTCTAGCATTATGTAGATCTGCAACATAAATGCTCTTTTTTCAGTTCTGCAATGAAAACATGGAAGCAAGCAGAAACAACTGATTTGCAAGTGATTTACTTTATTTGTTTACATGCTCCAGAGACTAATTATCTTTGCTTGCTTTATTGTTTCACCTATCTCAGAATGGGATTGGATGTACATCATTAATTGGCCTGAAAAGTAGAGATGGGCAAACTTCAAAAGGTTCACAGGCTTAGTTTGAGAAAGCATCCTATAAATAGACTATATGGAACCTGTACCTGAATTTATCTGAGCTATTCTCCTGACCTCTTTTTAGTTCCAGTCCTTGATAACTGTACTGACACTAGCAAATCCATGAATGCCTCCAAACCATAATCATCTGTAAGCTTTTCATGCCCTCTCTTCCCTTATTTAACAATTTAACCTTCAGATGGACATCTGTACCCAGGTGCCTTAAATAGCTTTAAAGAGTCAAGCTTTCTACCAATCCTTTAAGATGCCCTATATATATACAGAAGTTTCTATTTTTCCATAAAATCTCTGCTTTGCTGTACGAGGGGACAGGCTGAGAAGAAATGAATTCCAAGGTATAGGAAGAGACAAATAGCAGCACCATGAAGAAAGTCTGGCTAAGGCAACCCTATGTCACTGCAGTGATTCCTCTCTCAGTAAACGATCAAGGTAGTAGCTCAGATCCAGCTCTCCAATCAACTGGGAACAAAGGCAGTTGACTCTTTCTAAGGTTTTTACAAATTCTACTAATACCTGGATGAAGTCTGCTTTAGGACAGAAGACGGTCCATTACATCTAGTATGAAAAACCTTTGCCATGGTAGAAAGAGCAAGCCTGCACTATGTGCAGTAGTTTTGCATTTCTAGAACAACCTAGCTCTCAGATTTGAATTTCATTATTTATGTGTCCTACATCCAGCTCTGGGGCATCCGACATAAGAAGGACCTGTGCTTGCTGGAGTGAGTCCAGAGGAGGCCATGAAGATACTCAGAGGAATGGAGCACCTCTACTCTGGGGACAGGCTGAGAGAGCTGGGCTGGTTTAGCCTGGAGAAGAGAAGGTTCTGGGGAGACCTTAGAGCAGCTCCAGTGCCTGAAAGGGTCAACAAGAAATCTGCAGAGGAACTTTTTACAAGGCCCCATAGGGACAGGCCAAGGGGAATGGCTTTAACCTGCCAGAGGGGAGACTGAGATGAGCTCTCAGGCAGAAGCTCTTCCCTGTGAGGGTGCTGAGGCGCTGGCACAGGGTGCCCAGAGAAGCTGTGGCTGCCCCATCCCTGGCAGCGTTCAAGGCCAGGCTGGACGGGGCTTGAAGCAACCTTCTTCAGTGGAAGGCATTCCTGCCTGTGGCAGGGGTTTGGAACTGGATGAGCTTTAAGGTCCCTTCCAACCCAAACCATTCTAGGATTCTGTAATTCTATGGAGTTATACCATCAGAATCTCGAAAATCCTGGAAACATCTCTTGCAACTATTTCATCATTCTTAAATGTCCAGTTCTCCCTTAGATCATTATATGCATTGGTACAGAGATCGTTCAATGCAATTCTCTTCTTTAAATGTTTTTAAGGACTGATAACTATGGAATAACACCAGTCATTTACTACTCAGTCTGCTTAAAAAACTTGTTATAAAGCCTAAAGGAGGCTAAAAATTGCTCTGCTGTTCTCATTTGAATAGAGCTTAATTTCTATGTTAATTTCTGAAGAATTTTTGTGGTCATAAAAGGTAATGATCTGACAACGCTGCACATTTAAGTTTTCATAAGCCAAATATAGTTCATATAGCTCCGGTCCAAGCATTACTGAACATCATCATACACCTTCCCCCTAGTGAGTCATCTAAACTACATACTATCAAAGTTCTCACTCTCCTGAGGTCTTAACTACACCTGATATTTATGTGGATTCTTTTTCACCGAAGATAAAGTTAAGGCCAGCAAATAAGAGCTCCCATCGGCCATAAAATAATTCCATTATTTTCAGCGAAGACGTGTTGATTAACACTCATTGAAGATCCAGCTCCAAACACTGCCAGAAGACTGGCACTGATGAAAGTGTGCTCATCAGCAATACCGAAACAGTGGTACTCCTATTATCTAGAGATACAAATTAGCCTAATTAGCAACGATAGAATCATTTATCCTGAAGTACTGCACACGATATTAAGAACTGTTTGTGCAAAAGAGAATCCTTTTAGGAATGCTGAAAGAGTAATCAGATGATAGGAGTCCTATAAAAAAAACACAGTTAACACTGTGTTAACTTAGTGTTCCTTCAGCAGGAAGCAACTTGTAGGTTGTAACTTATGGGCAAGTGTCTAACCCATGACTGAATAATATGCTAATCTAGAGAACAAACATCTTGCAATGTGTGCCTTCAAGAGTGCACGATTTTACACGTGCAGTGTACATATATGTACCTATTTGCTAGATGGCTGGATAGAGGGACACAGGCAGTTCTATACTGTACATAAGATGTAGCAGAACCACATAGAAAGGAACTATTAATTTCTTTTTCTGTTGAAGAATCACAAATCCTCTTTGTTCGCAGCAGCATTAATGATTTTTCCTTTCCCTTGCATAAAAAGGAACTGAAGAGAATGACCAGAAATCATCTTCTTAGGAAATAAAAGGAAAAATGTTCTCTTTGTAGGGCAAACCCCCTCCAATTAAATTAGCCCTATCTTAGCCCTGTAAAATCTCAACAAAGTGAACTGCAGTTCTTCTGTATAAAAATACTTTAAGTATTTTGTGTACCAGTAACTGGAAAAACAAGAATAATCCTATTTGCAAATTCAAAGAAAATCCGCTCAAACAACAAGCACTTTCTGAGAAGAGAAAAAAATTCCAAACCTGCTATTCCCTAATCTTTGTATTAGCACCAGTAAAATCATTTGTAACAGTTAAAACACAAAGAAAACAAAGTTAATTTTTTTTCCTTATGATAGCGGTTCTTCAAATACTCAGCAGGATAAATCAAGACTTCCAAATTTTGCTTACAAATAAGCTTTGTTAATAGCAGTATTGTGTTTAATCTGCATACAATTTTTGAGGCAATTTAATTTTATATTGGCACAGCCTGTTGCGTTGGCAACATTCATTAGGTTTTCGCTATATTTTATTCTCAGGGTTTTGTAAAATGTCTTTGATGTTCTGAAGTTATCTTTGATATTTATCACTTCTCCCTCTTCAAAGTCAGTGAACTCAGCATCAGTCCTGGCGCAATATTTAAAAGCATGATTTAAATGATGAAGTTGCAGAAAATTTCTAAAACTGTATTTTTAGGGTTGATCTGGTGTAAATGTGGGCTACTGGAAAGCAAGTCTATGAATCAAGCGTGGGTCCTTCCCAGGAAGCACTTCTATTCGCTGGGCTAGCAGATGTTGGTGTCTCCTCTTGTTGTATGCATCCTCAATTGCTGGTACACAGAGGCTGAGACTTGAGAAAGAGAAATCTCTCTTAGCCTTGCCTTTACATTTGTGATCTCCAGAGCAAGACAGACATTGAATCTGGATCTCCTAATGACTGCACACACGTATACCCTGTGATGTTCAAGTGAGGGGTTACAACTCCTTGCCCTGTTACTGAATGCAGGGAGTGACGGCTGCTGTCCTCTGCCCTTACCTTATAGAATCATAGAATGGTTACGGTCGGAAAGGATTTTAAGATCATCTAGTTCCACTGCCTCTGCCTTGATGATGTTAGGTGAAGTCTGTGCTTGCTCCCTGCCACCTCTCTTTACATTGCTGCTTGTGTTTAGGTACCTATTTATGGCTAGACAGCACTAACATAAAGAGTACATAAATGCCAAAGCTGAGTGACTGGGGTGACTACACTAATTAGTCAAAGCTGCTCTAGCGTCTAGACACCATTTGGCAGAGACAGTATAGTCACGTAAGGGAAGTGCTGCATCAATATTCAAACCAGAAGATAAGTATAAATCTGACACTGAAAAAAATCAGACTAAGTCAATGAACGTGTGTCACAGTGACAAATGACACCATTATAGAAAAACACCCATGACAAAATACTTCTTCTTTCGTGGGGGTCAAATGCGGTACCCTCTTCAGTAGCTACAAATAGCTCCTGTATAGCTTGTGTGGTACTATTTCTGCTGGAATACTACAGTGGCAAGAGGGGTTGGTATGTGGACAAACTAATGGCTTCATTGTTGGAGGAGCTTTTAATTTTCTTTTGCATTTATAAACACAGAGTAAGCGGACAGTGAGAAAACAAGGCAAAAGCTACATAAGAAACTAAACCAGTGAGCCGAAAAAAGCCTCAGAGCTGTCCCATCACAGGACAGGTGACCCTCCTAAAACCTAGTAATATGGATTTGACCCTTTTTTTTTTCATTAAAAGACACAAGGGCTGCGTAATACTAACACATCTTGTATCTCCTTAGTTATGTACATGCAGTATTGAGCACCTCTAAATTTTGACACCTTTTTCAAAGGCCTTTTTTACATATATTTATCAAAGAGAAATTCCATTAGCTTTCTTTTGGCAAAAAGGCTACTTTTTCTTTCTTAAACAATGACACAGGCTGGGCCCTGACGGCACTAACATCCCTGCTCACCCCTGGGGCTTAGCCAGTCTATGGTCGAAGACCCCATTCCAGCACCCCATGCCTTTGACCCTGCCCCAGTGATGCTCTAGGACCTTGGTCTCCAGCCCTGCACAGCCCTGCCTACCCAGGCACAAGCCCCACTGAGCCAGGTCTACCCATGGGTCGATGTCCCAGCCTGTCCTCATGGAGGTGCCTGATTCCTAGGGCTACCCCTCTCCCTGTCTGGGGCTGAGCCTTGCCTGTCCCAAGGGTCCCCACAAGCCCCAGGATGCTCCTGGCCCATGCTGCACCCTGACACACAGCTCAGTATTTGTACCTTTTGTGAAGTGGGAAGGAAGGGTAAGTAAATGATTTGATGGCAGGACCATTTGGCTACTAACAATTGCATATTGAAAGTGGTTTCTCTCACGTTAGCTGATCCAAATTTGTAACACTGGCAGAAACCATTACAGGATCTTGGACAACAAATACTACCTACTAACCAAAACAAGCTGTTTTTATCTCAGTTTACTTCTGTTTTGTTATATTTTAAGTGACTGGCAAGCCTAAGCCCAAGCAAATATTTGTTTCTGGATTCAATTTATCTGTAAAACTAGTGTTGCTCACCTGGAAGTAAAATACAGACAATCCTCAGTTATACAGAGGCAGCCTATCTGGACTGTGGAATAACTGGATACAGAAACAAATACCACATACCACACAAGATTCTTTCAGCTGCCTTGTAGCATCACAAATGCTTGCTCAGAGCATCAGGCACAGAACAACAGTCCACCAAAGCTGGTTCCTCCTGCTGAGTACCCACACTTGACCCAAATTGGCTACCTGACTGTCTACACCACAATCCCCACTATGTCTGCCAGCACCTATGCTACCCAGGCTTTCTGTTTCCCAGGATCCTTCTAGACATCAAGTACTTTGGATAATGGAGATCTAATATTAGAAATTCAATAATGAAAAAGATCTCCACCTATGCATATCTATTTCAAAATTATCAGTACAAACACAGTATTCTTTCTATTCTTCTATTAATAAAACTATTTTTTCTGAGTAACAAGCGCTCTAAAATAAACGTACCCTACACCCATGTTCTATTATTGTATTTCAGTCAAAGCAAAATGAAGTTATACACCATTTTCTATTAATGCTATCCATTTGCCTTGCTCATGCCATCTGCTAGTGACCTGTTGGATCTTTCTATACACAATGTCTGCCGCAGAAAATCAAAAGAACTTAACAAAACACTAATCTGACGGTTTATCAGTGTTAGTTAAATCCTCGCAGTGACTTGGGATTGTACATGAGAGCAATTTTAATTTAATATATTAGGTCTCCTTTGGGTTTAAGGAAAACTGCAAAGCTCAGCCGTGATTCCAAGCAAGGATGATTTATCTGCAATTTGGTAATATAAATATTTTTATACTACTGACCTTTTGTGTAATGAAACCAATTCTGAAAAAATACAGTGCAAATCTCGAGCACAGGGTAACGCAGTAAAGGAGGAGAACGGGGATTCTCAGATGCAGTGACAGAAAACAGAATTTTCTCTTTCTGCTTGCAAAAAAAAAAGAATTACCTCACATCATTTTTTTAGAGGCCTGTTTGAGAGAACATCTGGAAAGCATTCCACAGGAAATCAAACCTATATTAAATGTATTTTGCGGGGCTCTGTTTCCTTGCACTGACTTTAAGCATGCATAATGTGGTTCTGTCTTCTCAGCCGCAAAGAAAACACTTCTCTGAGAATCGTCTACAAAATGATAGGCTCAACTGTCAGTCTGTGATTTCTATCACGGGTTGCTGTTAAGATTTCTATTTAGTCTACCTGTCTCCACACCAAAGCTCTACAATAAGATGAACAACTCTAATAGCTGCTTTCCGAGTACCATGAATTTGTGTGTTTTAAATTTATTTCATTTCCTTTATGCTGTTTCATTTGAAGCTTCTAAATATAAATGACTGTCATGTTTAAAGATGTCCAAGACTCACAGTGTCTCTTGATAGCATGTTACTCAGGAAAGAACCAGTGCATTACGGATAGTTGTTCTCACTTCATTAGCTGGGCAGACAGGAGTGTCTCTGAATTACAGGCTGGAAACCTAAGAAAATCACTGTCATCTCAAAAAGCAAGCCAAGGAAATTAGTGCCACTGCAAGTCCTTGAGTGTGCCACTGGATGCTTATTAACAACTATATCATGAGTGCGCACTGAAAGGATATGGTTCCAAGTACCTGAGAAAGACATCCATGACAATTCTCTGTAACCACCTGAATAAACTATAATAGACTACTGCTGGCACAAGCATGAAACTGTTGGGGAGTTTGGAGACAGAAAATAATCTTACAAATCCAATAAAAGTTCTCTCTTTACCAGAAAAGTTTGTGTTGGCAGATGCACTGCCAGGATCATCAGGTTTCCTAAGGTTATGCAGGTATGCTTCTCGCATAGCAGAGTCCTTCAGTGGCACTATGGTATATGTGGTAGCATTCCTTAAAGGAACAGCTTCATGTCCCCTTGCCATAGACCTAGCTGAAGGAAAGAAAGGGTGCCCAGTGTGTCCTTGCACTCAGTTGTGCACCATCTGTAGGCAGACAGTATGGCTGAAACTTTACCCTGAAGCTACTCTAAAAACTTGTCTGACAGGGAGTAAGACAACAAATACAACACCAGAACTACAGCAGGTAAAAGTAGATTAGAGTCTCTTTTATGTGAACCTTTTTTTTCCATGCACAAACCAGCCACATCAAACAGCAAGTTCTGGCACTAGCACACCAATATAGTATTGATCTTATTCAACATGTTTTACTTGCTTTAGAACCTAGATGGACATATAATGCCAGTACAAAAAGCACTGATCTGTAGTGTAAGATTGGAAAATATACCATTTTTACCAGTTAAGGATGATGTCTTAAGAGGATATTTTTGTCTCCACTGTCAAAAAAAGCCTGAACACAGCCCCTGAGAGCTGACAGCCTGTGATATGTCCACATGTTTACAGCAGTTAACTCTGAAAGACATTTACATTCTGAATATATTTTGCAATGCTGCATGATGGCCAGTTACTGAGATTTATCTCCAGCATAGCACAATGCCTAATTAGAAATGGGAGCATCATAACTGAGAGGACAACCACTGTAGTTTATGCCTGAATTGGAACAAAAGAAAGTGAACTCAACATTCAAATGATATGGTTATAGTGTAACAGAAGTCTTAGTCGTATGTGTTTTGTAATAGAAAAGATTGCTTTAATGGTTTATAGAATGTGCTTGAACAAATACAGTGTAAGCACAAGCATGTGAATGTAAGGTCATCTATTAATAATCTTAGGAAACGGTCACAGCCAGCTCACACAGAAAATCTATATTCAAGAGTAAACACACACCAGAAAATCTTTTCTGTGTCACTTTTTTAAAGCCAGCAGATCACCAGAGCATGGGAAACAACCACCACCTCTGCTGAGAAGTCTTTACAAATGCTGGTACCTTTACATCTGGTTTCCACTTCACAGTAGTTACTCCCTCACTAACATGGTAGTGCTTAAAACATAATGAAAGCAATGCAATTTCTAGTCAGTAAACACTAAAATGCTAGAATTTGAAAATACACATGTGGCTGTCACTTGCGCTGTTGAGAAACAAAGTTTTATTTTTAGTTCCACTGCTTACATTTTCTTGCAGCTATTTTAATAGATGAACTGCCACCAGAAATATTCTCTCACTGGGGCCTGATGCAGAATGATATAAATAACCTTTACAAAGTCCAGCGTAATGCAATGGTAAAATCGGTTGACATTCTTTTAATTAGCACTGCCTGAAAATTTACCTACACAGAACGGGAATAGCCAAATTCATCCTTGGAATAAATCCACTGAAGTCGCTGATGTCAGAGGAAGTACACTGGGAATGGACTTGATATAATAGTTCTGTTATACACATTAAACATACAACAGCTTCTTGCCTGTAGCATATACGTGGTTTGAAGTAAACGATAAAACACTGTGTGACATATACACCCTTTCTTTGGCCCAGAAACAGAAAGTTAGCCAAATGTTACTGGGTGCACATTAAAAGGGATCAAAACCTCTTTCTTCACCAGATTTAACAGATTAGTGGGTGGAAACTACTCATGCAAACGGGTGGATGTTAAATTCCTCTCTACAAAAAACTCTCAACTAACAATTCAACGAATCAGCAGTAGCAGTACCCTTACTGGAATCCCATCCAGCAAAGCAATTAAGTGCTTGCTTAACTGTAAGAACATGAGTAGCTCTGAATTTAGATCTTTATTAAAGTTTAATGCCAAATTTAACTTCCCTGGATTTCAGTATTTTTGACCGAACACAGGTGAAACTGCTTAATTAATATGTGTAGTTTAATCTTCCCCCGATAAATGAAAAAAACAAAATGGGTCGCATCTGACCTGCTGTAACCCCCTTCCTGGCTTGTCTTTCTAATCTGTAGTCTCCTTATTTCTTAAACTATACTAGTAGTTTTCCCTTCTCACTTAGGATAAAAAAATCAGGCTCTTTAGACAAAATGATACGCAGTGACACTGTTGCTCTCTACAGCTATGTGACAGGAGGTTGTAGCAAGGCGAGCGTCAGTCTGTCCTCCCAAGTAACAAGCGACATGACAAGAGGAAATGGTCATCAAGTTGTGCCAGGGCACATTTAGATTGGATATAAGTGAAAATTTCTCCACCAAAAGGGTTGTCAAGCATTGGAACAGGCTTCCACAGGAAGCTGTGGAGTCACCATGCCTGGAGGTATTTAAAAGACAAGTAGATGTGGGACTTAGGGACACCGTTTAGTGGTGGACTTGGCAGTATTAACAGTTGGACTGAACGATGTAACGGGCTCTTCCAACATAAATGATTCTACGATTCTATGAAGGATCCTGTAGGTGACCCCAAGTTCCTAGAGCTAAAGCTTAGGGGTGATGCAAGTACTTCAACCCACTGAATAGTTTTGGCTGAAAAGGGACTGACAATGGAAGCCTATAAAGCTCTAATCTTTTGTATCCAAGTTTATTTTATGATTGCTGTACATTCACACATATGTACTTTATTCCCTCGTTCATTTTTTCAGCCTTGTAGAACAGGCAATAATAATATTGTCATAGTTTGTTCTTAACCTTAAAAGTTAACCTGAAAGCACAAGCAGGACCTCAGCCACATCAGGAATACTGCCAAAGCTACATCATGCACAACAGAAGTCGTCCGAGTCAAACAGCTCTGACTGAATGTTGAGCCGTAAGTTGTGTTTTACAGATAATGGGCACAAAAGAATTATGCTCCCTTCTTGTGGAGCTGGGTTTCAGGAATCAGCTGAATTCTAGCTGACTGAAGAGATGCCATTTAAAGAGATTTGAGCTTGCCTGACAAGGGACCCCAGTGTAAAGATACTGTCTAGTTACCGCTTCTTGGAGCATAAACCCCCTGTGAGGCTCACTTCATTGTTAAAGCATAAAGCAATGTGAAGTTGGGTGCAGGAACAAAGCTGAGCCATTTTTTCTAATTACTTTATCCTTGTGCCTTTGCTTCTTTTGGAGAAGTGTCAATCACCCAGCAATCTTTTAATCTTCAAGATCCTCTTAAGCAGAACAGAGAGAGTATAAATGAGGACTGGCCAAGCAGATCTTGGCACAGCGGAATGAGATCCATCTACACTTTAACAGGGACAAAGCAGTCTTGTTTTGCTGGATGTTCTGATTTTTGGATTCCAAAGGGATTTACGGATGTGTTTTAAGGAGGAACTGCTTGATTCATTCCGAGTTTTATTCAGAGGGAAGAAATTTAAAATTACCTTTGTTTACGGGGGGAGGGGACAGTAAAACTCTGTCTATTTTACTCTGCTAGCAGAAGACATCAATGTAATGAATCACGTAAAGGACTAGAAAGGAGGAAAAATAATATGATATTGCAGCATTTTCTATCTTTAAATTGCCTTGACTAGAAAGGTTTGTGCTTATTTTGCAGAGACTGCATTAATATTTTTTTCTAGGCTAGCAATTCCCCACACACATACTCCACTACGCCATCACCCTTCCTCTGCAGAGCACACCAGCTTCTGTCCCACCTCCCCTCAGATCCCATTGTTTGAATTTTCTGAAGAGTCATCATCCTCACCTTTCATTCTTTAAAATTAATTAATATCTGGGGGTTCTTTCATTTAAATAAATAGGGTACCTCCAGCAATATATACATATACATACGTGCTTGTGCGTATATATATATATATACATACATGTATAAAAATCATTCTTCAAGTTCATGCTATGCTTATAGACATGAGGTGTGGGCATGCTGCAGTATATGGGCTGAAAGGAAGCTTTACTTTTTTCTCTGTTCCACTTGGTGTTTTGCAGTCACAGGAGCCTTCCTGATGTCATGCACAGAGAGAGCAGGGAGGATCTGCAGGTAGCCTGAGCTCAGGCTAACCCTATTACACTGCAGACATCCTACATGTAGTGCAGGGTGAGTCAGGCAGCACATGAGGTATTTCGCCCACTCCCCGACTCTAGTCTCCAAACATGCAATACAGGCATAGCCTGCATGTCTCTAGAAATCAAGAGTGTCCCTGGTTTAATGTCCTTAACAGCATTACAAAAACTATGTTGCCGTCCTGGTTTTGCATACCCACAGCAAAACAATCATCTCAAGGAGCTGCCAGACTGCTTTGAGTGCCAAACTGATATAAATACCCTGGAGGGATGCAAATACAGCTCTGTTATACAGAACTGTATAATGCTACTGTATAATGTCCTTCATGAAAATATCTACTAAGTGTCTTTTTAACACATAAAACTAGAGCCAGTCTAAGACTGAGCAGCGAGGCTTAGTAGCTGGCCAAGTGAATTGTAACCAATATAAGCTACAAGGCTGAGGAAGGGAGGTAGCACCTACGTTTTCCCTCTCATTTGCTGAATTACAGATGATCACTGGACTGTGGCAGAACATTGAGGGAGGAAAAGCACATATACAGAGGAGCAGGTGAGGAGGTACTGTAAGCGGCTGTAACACAGAGAATTCAAATATGGAGAGGCAGTGAAAGTCAGATAATGACTGAGAGATCTGGAAAGAGAAGATGAAAGGAGACTAAGCAAGGGGAAGCCTTGAGAAAAAAGGGGGAAAGTGAGAAAAATGAAAGAGAAAGAATAGAAAATTTGAGGAAAAGAGCATAGCTCTTCCCTTTTTCCACACATTCCTCCCTGCTAGCTGTTAATGCTGTAACCGAAGAAGGCTCCCTCCTAACACAAGATGCTGGGCTCTCCCTCTCCTACAGCAGGACCAAAAAGGCTGACTGGACATTTATAACATCTCGTCATAGATTTGCCTACAGTGTTGAACCACCCTCTCCTCCAAAAAATCTTACCCATGGGGGTGCTGTGTTTGCAGCCTCTATTGGTACTTGTTGCAGGAACAGCCCAGGAATCTTACACAGAGAACCACTTTTATGAACAGGTACTGGTATAAAGCACTTGCAGGTTAGCACATGTCCTATGGAAAAGGATCACAGATACAGTGGCTCCCTTTCATGGTAACTTATCATTGAAAATGTTCAACAGCATTTAAATAAGGAAAATTAACTTGGCAAGTTTCTTATGTTTTCAGGAAACACAGCAAACAGCTGGGCTTTTGTTCTAGCTTTTACTGTGGATGAATTCTTTTATGCACCCATGAAAATGTTTGCGTATCTTCACCCAGCGTTCTTGTATCTGTAGAAGCAGACACCTTTCATACAGAATTCAATGGGTGCTTGCAATAGGATTTTGACTAGTTTCTGGTCACCCATCCAGTCTATAGCTAAAAACACACCAGTGAAAGCACATTTATAACGATTTAGCATTCTGAATGCACAGTGCTGAAAACACCCTGCTTGTATTTTTAGGGAGATGACCCATCTACCGAAACCTAATAGGACATTTTGTCATTATCCTTCAGACATTCCACGAGGAAAAGTTATTTAAATGCATGATGCAACCATTCTATCTGGGTTTCTTTCAGTATTAAATAGCTGTAGGCAGCAATGTGTGTTTTTCAGAGAACTAAAGGCAAAACATTAATAGTATTAATTTTAGGAGGGAAAAAAATATCCAAACATCTATGTTCCAGAATAAGTGAAGAAATATTTTTTGGCTATTTTACCTTAAAAATGAGCCTCAATGATTTGACCAACTATTTTGAATATAGCAATTATGGAGGACAAGAAACGTACTGCTACTAGATCCTTATATTAACAAAAAATGCCTCATGTTATGCCACCCTTCTTTTCAGACCTTTGCAGCACGTAACTGGATTGATACCTTTCTTTTAATAAATACATGTCTGTGTCATTATCATTCTGGCCGGTGCCTTCTGAACATATCCAGGTGACAGAAGAATTATGGACATTCAAGCCACAGATTATTAAAAGGACCAAACTAATGAATCACACTTTCATTACTCAAAGAAAATAGTATTTGAAATACTGTCAAACGCGGTGGTGGCAAAAATGAAGCACACTGGCCTGCATGTACAGCAGAGTGCTATCTTTCAAGCCTGCCAGTCAACTTTCTGAAGTTTAATTGGTGGCTGAAGTGATCAGAATAGGAGGTTCCGCAGAGGTTTGAGCTACTACAGGTCAACATAATTGGTGAAGGTTTTTGAAAGTATATTGACTTGCCTTAGAAGCTTTGCTTATGTTCATAACAAAAAGTTTAACCTAATGGCTTCTTTTTGTTCTTTGGGCTGGCATTTTTTTTTTGCTTTTTTTGTCAGTGAGCAATGATAGGCATGCCTGAGACTCCAATTGGTTTCAAAGCTGGAAATGGACTGGCATACAAGTAGAGGCAGCAGAAAAATGATAATGAAAGTGAACAATTCAGTATTCTGGTGAAGCTGGAAAATTAGGACTGTTTACATAAGCCAGAACTTATTTGCATTTCCTGACATTTCTAGTGTCTTTTTCCCTCAATTGAGAGTTTTTGTCATATAACTGATAAAGAATGAAAGAGTAAAATATAAGTAAAATGTCCTGCCGTCTCAGTTAGTGGTATCTGCAGTTTGGCCAAATCCCTTTCCTGCTTGTATCTGTTTCAGATTCAGCGATACATGCATCTGGGACAAAGCTTTTAAAGAGCATTCAAACCCAGATGTTTCAATACTTGTTTGCACAGATCCAGCTGATATTTTATACAGAGCATGGGCAGATTCAAACTTTGCATTTCTAAGCAACATTCATAAACCATTTGCGAGTGTAATTCCAGAAACCCTTTAGAACTTGTCCCCCTTGTCTTAACTAGCATGACGAAGCAGCTTTGATAGATGTAATAAGCACACAAATAATAGTTCCTAAATGACCCAGTTTCACAGTAGGCAGAACATATTCTCAAATTATTCTCCCATTTAGATACTCTTTCTCATTTCAAAATGAAGTAGAAGCTATGAGAGTTGGAATACTACTGACTACTGCTTTTAATTATTCTTAACATTTCTGGAATTACTATGAGGACTGATATTTATCAGTGCAAATACTTTCAATAGCAGGGAGGAAGATCTTCTCCCTCTTCTCTCTTCCCCTGCCCAAGACCCCGTTCTCCTTCAGGACAAATCACACCAACTCTAAGTGCACAAGTCACAGAGACAAAGCATCTTTCATCATACTAACGATAGGCTGGAACAGCTCTGCTGCTGCTTCCTCCTCTCCATGTCAGGAGAGAAGGAAGGTATTAAACACACTAACAGTTTAGACAGCCCAGGAGGTATTAACACCTACATGAGATGACTCTCAGCAACATATCAAGCTTGCTTTACCTCCAGGCATAGAACCTAAGTGCTGAACTCACTGACCGTGCCGCAGACCCCGCTGGCATTTGCTCACCCATTCCCCTGTACCAGTGCTGTCCCTCGCCCTCACAGTCAGGTTTCACTGAGCCTTGGAAGAGCCAAATGTTTAGTCATTTTGGAGCAAAAGAAGCCACAGGAAGGACTTGTAAAGAAACCATTTTCACCCCAGTGCTGGCTGCAACTTACGGCAATGGAGCAGAGATTTACTAGGCTTTCCTCTGCAGTATTGTAATGGAGAAAGCACACAACAGCAGACTCATAAAGTCAAATTAAACAAAATGCCATTAAAAACTTAGCTGCTGAGACAACACTAGATCAAAGCTGACCAAAGGAAAACACAGTCATGAGACAAGTAATGGAATTAATTTAACTAAGTAATTCCTGAACACAGCCTGAATAATAGCAAATCTTCCTATAAAATCCTCTCTCCCATTTCATTGGCACCATAATGCAATGGAAGTTTGGCAGAAAACACAGTAAAGGCACTGTAACTCTACTAATTAACAGGACCTGTGTATAGGGAAGTCAATATGTATAAGCAAAAAGACTAATGGCACAACATGGAAATGGGAAACAGGTACCTGAGACTACATGTATCCAGCTTTCATAAATTGCAATAGCACAGCTATGATGGTGCTGAATGCAATTCACAGGACTAAAATGAGAACCCTGCTCTATTTAAATATGCTCTCATTTGGATCAGCAGGAAACTGGCTCCAGATTTCCCCTAAGCTATCAAGGGTAGGGCACTGATTGCCTCCTCACCTCTGAACAACACCCAGGCACATCTGAGGTCCTATAGCTGAATGTTTAAGATCAGGAGTGGACATCTTCATAAACAAACTTCAACATAAACTTCAACATAAATATTCTACCAGGCATATGTAAATATGTACTAAGATTTATATCATCTATTCAGTGCCTCTGACATATCACAATAGTGTTTGTTCCCTTACTTGCTAATACATGGAACGGGATAATCTACAAGGAATTTACATATTATAAATGAGCAAGACTCTTGGGCGTAACTTCATAAATATGACATTAGCATAGCAACGTTCTAATACAAACATACACAATGCTAAGTAGGAATAAAGCTTTTCCTAAGGGCAGGGGAGGTCCTGTAGCCACTGAATGAGTGCTGTGTGACAGTCTGCAGGGAGCTCAATGCTGGTGAAAGGATCCAGCCTGTCCTGTGAAGCAGTGTTCTGTGAGCCTCCCCATCCTGAACACGCAGAGGAAAGAGGCTGGGAATTGGGTCAGTGATCCTCCAGTTGTATCAGCCCAGAACTCTTGTCAGGGCAGGGGAGATAGAACAATTCCAAGGCCAAACCAGCTCTATGAAGACAGTGGGATGTAGTCTACAAATGTGGACTCCTTTTTTTTTTTTTCCAATGAAGAAAAAACCCCACGAGTAGTTTATGATGACCATTTATAAACTCCAACATGTGGCTTGTATTCACAATTGTTAGTGTCCAGACTAATTTACTATTACAATGCAAATTAAAACATAATTTACGATTACAATGCAAATAAAACTCATTATAATGAATCATTTTTTCTGTCACCTGGCCACTAATGGGACACAAAAATCATTCTGAGACCTGAGACACCATTTCATAGAGACACCAATGAGAAAATGTTTCCAACAAAAACCTGTGAAATATAAACTGGAAGTTTAAAGATTCTCCCGTTACACAAGGGAGTAGCTGTGAACAGTTCTGGAGAAGGCACACACATGTAACTAAATGCAGGCTTTTGTTAGTCCGCTAAGGATGTCAGAGGTGTTTGCATTTTCCCCTTGACTCATCCCTTTTCCCTACTGGGTATTCTGACCCTTAGTGCTGGCAAATCCAACAGTACCAAGAAGTTCCTCTCTGGTGGCTCATTAATCAGTCCCCTGCCATGTGCTATCTTACCTGCAGATGTAATTCTTCTTGCACGATTCTTGTAAATTCAGGCAGTTTGGTTTCTCCCTGTCCTCATATGAACACACAGGAACAATAGTCTGCCGTCTCCTTTCTGTACAGGCTACGTCTCGACAGGAGCAGAAGAGCATCCCGTAGCTGTGCTTTGGGGGGACTTTGTCAAAAAATAGCCGGAGGGCCTTATGACACTTCCGCTTGTTACAGATTTCATTAGACGTGCTGCTGGTGCAGGGGGTTATGTAAGCAGATCTGAACCTCTTGCAGGTATCATTTAGGTTACAAGCTTTTGCTGCATCCAAGCAATTGTTCCCCTTTGAAAGTACTGGCTCCACTAGAAAAAACAACACAACAGCAGTGAGAAACGCGGCACATTTATATGGTGGTTTGATGCTTTTTCTGTTTCTTTCACTGTCAATGAGATCCTGATTAATATACTTGTTACACGTACAACCCTCCGTGCCAGAAACTGCGACCAGTCCTTAAGTTTCTTAGGGTAATGGTTTAACAAATAAGCGAGAGCACAGGCATGCGTTAAGAACAGAATGCAGGCAAATACATGACCATTACACCGGGCAGGCTGTACTTCATCTTCTTTGTAGCAGACATGCAGGATGAATACATGGCAACACTTGGCCTCAATAAAAAGCTATTAAAACCATTGGTAAGTTGGTTAGGATACGTTTAGCCCATCACACAAGAACACAGCAAATGGGCTCCTGACTGGTTTTGTACAGCTTTGACATTTCTTATTTTCTCCTTGAACAGTAAAAATGGCATTCAGCATCTACAACAAGTAACAATATTTAAATGTAATTCATGTACCCTGCAGAATGTAAAAGCCACATGCCTGTTACTACAGCTTTTGAGGTACAAGAACAGCCCACCCAGGCAGAAAGGGAAGCAGGTGCAGCCCTATGACTGTGAGATATCTAAGGCCACCCACAAGGCCTGTAAGCCCCACACTTAGTTAAAGACACTTATATGAGATCTATGGATGCCACCTGAACCCTGGAAGTTTTATGAGTTTACAAGTTTTGAGGAAGCTGATGTAGAATTAATAAGCAACTGAAAAAAGACATCTCTCCCCTGCAAGAAGTTATAGAAAAAAATCAAATTCAGATAAAAGTTAAGGCTATAATTACACATTTAATTTTGCAATACTTTATCCAGATATTAAAACTCAATATATGCTTTGGTTGAAAATGAAGGCAACTGGTATTAGAATGCAAAATTCAATTAAGAATAATCGTAATGCTGCTCTGGATATTAGGAATGCCAACATCACAGATCTAAGAAAATACATTAACTTCTCATTGCTGCAGATTTTGCAAGCTGAACAAAACATTCTGCAAATAACTAAAACTCTGCAGGAGCCTGCTAGGGGAGTTGGCCAAACGTAAAACATCTCCAATGACCTAGAGCTCAAAGTTCCTCTTAGAAAGCTTTCCTAAAAGATATTCCAGCTTTTCCTATAAACTCAATCCAAGGCCCTTCTACAACTCAATGCCACTCCTCTATATTCTCCTACTATGCTGCTGCCCATTCCCAGATCAGGACATCAACCTTTTCTGTTTTTCCATGGCAGGAAAAGAAGATGCAGCATCGGGGATACTCTGCACTGAGGCACTGCACTTGTTTGAACTGTGTCCAAGATGGGCCTTGGACGCTAGCACACACTCAGCATTATAGAGCTGTACACATATATGTATCTCTACTCCTCCATGCGTCTTAACCATGCCAAGTGCAAGGTTCTACACCTGGGTCAGAGCAATCCCAGGCACAGCTACAGGTTGGGCAGAGAAGAGATTCAGAGCAGCCCAAGGAGAAGGACTTGGGGGTGTTGGTCGATGAGAAACTTAACATGAGCCAGCTTCAGTGTGCGCTCGCAGCCCAGAAAGCAACCGTATCCTGGGCTGCATCAAAAGGAGCGTGACCAGCAGGTCGAAGGAGGTGATCCTGCCCCTCTACTCTGCTCTCGTGAGACCTCACTTGCAGTATTGTGTGCAGTTCTGGTGTCCTCAACATAAAAAGGACATGGAACTGTTGGAACAAGTCCAGAGGAGGGCCACAAGGATGATCAGGGGACTGGAGCACCTCCTGTATGAAGATAGGCTGAGAAAGTTGGGGCTGTTCAGCCTGGAGAAGAGAAGGCTGCGTGGAGACCTCATAGCAGCCTTCCAGTATCTGAAGGGGGCCTACAAGGATGCTGGGGATGGACTATTCATCAGGGACTGTAGTGATAGGACAGGGGGTAACAGGTTCAAACTTAAACAGGGGAAGTTTAGATTGGATATAAGGAAGAAATTCTTTACTGTGAGGGTGGTGAGGCACTGGAATGGGTTGCCCAGGGAGGTTGTGAATGCTCCATCCCTGGCAGTGCTCAAGGCTAGGTTGGACAGAGGGGGTCAGAACTAGATGATCTTAAGGTCCTTTCCAACCCTAACTGTTCTGTGATTCTATCCAGAAATAACGCTATGCATAAGTAGCATTAGATTTGTTTTTTACTCTAGCAATATACTGCAACTACATTCAGGAGGTTCATACATTTAACCTTTGTACATTTAACATTCATGATCCAAGTCCTTCCCAATCTTGAACAATAAACTTCTTGCACAATAAACTGCAACTTTTTGCTTCTTACCTTCATAAATTACAGAATTATAAACATGCAACATTTAACAGAGCCAAGCATTTCTTTCAATAGCAGCCTCCCACAGTTCAAGCAACACCAGATGCAGCAGATATCCAAAATACAACCCTCTCAGAAAATTGTAACACTTCTATATAAAATGTTGTACTACGTTAACATCCAACTATAATCTTAACTATGAACTCGCAAAGTTTTTTCTTAATACAGTATATAGAATTATATGTTTAGTACAAATATAATTACTATGTAATCTGCAGGGCATATAATTATGCAATATATGAATAGCACATGCTAATTACTGTGTGATTGCAGAGTAATTACATGGTTATTTGTGCCTGGAGTCAACTGCTGAATTCCACTCTTCAAAACAAGATTCTGTGTAAGAGCTCTGAATGGGGCATTGCAATATGAACAGACATCAGTTTGCTGTGTGAAACATTATAAAGCATGCTTTAAAGAAAAAACAAGATGTAATAAAGCACCTCTTTGCTGATAATCATAGATATTATTTCCATTAAGGGTCCAAATTGTAGCAAATGCTGATACAGAATTAAAAAGCACTGTGAATATGAACACCTCAAAAATCAAAAGAGACAGGTTAATCAATCTCTTTAAAAAGTAGAGCAGAAGCCAATTCACTGACAGCACAAACAGCACTGAAAGTCATCTTTGATGAAAACTGAATTAGCTGCAAATTGTTCACAAACAAGTTACACATGTTCACATCTTTCATGCAATTTATATATACCCAAGACTCACATTCCTTTACATGTCAACTGTGAACATGGACCACGGGTTTCTTTGGGTTGTTTTGTAAACTAGCCCTGGCTGTAACATGCCACTTGCCTTATCTATTTTGCAACACATGTCCCCAGGTATTGTTCCTGGCATATATTTATCCTCACATTACACAAATGATTTTACCCTTAAAAACCAAGACTACTTACAACATGTAAGAGATATGCACCAACTGCATTTGAGTGACATGAGACGGTCTAAACCACCTCTTCTCATTAATACCAACTTGTCCCAAGGTTTTAAACCATGTTTTAATGCAAAATTTGCAACCCAGAACACACTCAATCCTTCATTTACTGCAAAAGTACAACATAATTATTCCTAAATCCTGCGGTAACTACAAACAGTTAACCAGACTGAGAGTGTTCCTGAGGATTACTTACACAGCAGTAATGCATAAGGTCAAAATTTCACCCAGCTTCTGTTCTGCAAAGCTTAAATTATTAAGACAGGCAGGAGTTTGGCTCTTACTAGGTACTGACTACATTAAGAGCAAATGGATCTAATCCAGAGCTACTTTTACTGCCAGCATCCTTTGGGAAAGGTTTGTGTTAGGAGATCCTTTCTCAGTTTCCCCCCTCTTGGGACACTTGGATATGGATAGAGAGAGATCAAAGCAGCCCGGGACAAGTAACGATTTCTTCCTATCACCATTTCCACACCCAGAGCTTCCTCTCTCCAAACTCTGCTTTGCCTTGGGCCCATTCTGGAAACCCCTGCCAAATCATGCAGCTTTCCACTCCTGTCAAATCACTGCAGACTCTGAAGTAAGTTACTTCCAGGCAGGTGATAAGTGATGCCTCATGCCTTTGTGCGAGGCACTGGTTCACACCCACGGCAAGGGGCCCAGCAGCAGCTGAGAGCTGCTTTGCTGCTACGGGTGCTACCCTGATGTGGTGCAGGCAGAGCCATGGAGCTGCTGCCTTAGTGGCAAAGCAGCAGTTCCCAATATCCATAGAGCTGGGATGCCTAAAAACATACCCTACCAGCAGTTTGCTGTACACTACATGCCAAAACTCTGGGGTAGCACTAACTGTCTTACTGATACTAACTTACCTCTACACGGACCACTGGCTCACAGCTCTTCTACTGTACATGTAATATGTGCATGCAAGGTGAGAAATATCTTTCTGATAAATTTTACTGATGAAAAAGCAGGCCTTGTATTACAGTATAAGGCACAACCACTTTGATGCTAGCTATTTCCTGAACCCCCCTCTCCCTGGCCCAGCATTGTTACAGATGCAGTGGTTCTGGACTCTTACTCCCATACAACACCAGAAAGAGCCAGCCAAACACTCCAGTCTTTTATCTAGAGATGTTTCTGAAGTTTTAATAGGGCTTTCCCTGCCCTGTGCGATCTTCCTTATGCTTCACCCTCTTTCACAGACTCTTCACCTTAATCTTTCATCTCTCTTGCATTTCCATTTCTATTTCATTTCTGCACCTACTGAGCCTTCGGCTGTCTCCTCAAGTCCTGTTAACACCATGGGGCACAAGAAGGGATTCTCAGTGGATATTGGGAGCTTCTTATTCATGCTCCCACTAGATGGAAGGAGCAAAAGGGCTACTAGTTGCTCTATAACATTCTTACTAAACAGCAAAATGGACACTTAGTTTTCCATTTTCTTACAGCACATAAAAAGCAATTTACTGATGCTGCTATTTAAAATTACCTTTACTGTTTGCAAGTAATTAGCATTAGTAGGTTTTCTAAGTGTTTTAGTGAAGGGAATGCTGTAAAGAGAGCGATAAACGTTAATGTTATGGAAAGCAAAATTACAAAGTGATAGAGGTGACCACATGGGTATAGGCCTACTCCAATACAGACACAGAATATGGCATATAGGAACCAAAAACTGACCAGAATAAAAAGGAGAACCACGATCCCACTTTAACAAAAGTACTGCCATGGGGCTCACCAAAGTACTTCTGCTTTATAAGAAGAGCAGATTAAAAAATACGGAAAGCACGGGAAATATTGTCACCTGCATTTTAATGGATTCAAATAAGCTACCATTTTCCCAGACAAATTATTTCTAATCCCAAATGGCAAAATAAAAACAAGTCATCCCTGAGACATCATGAGACTGATATCACAGTATCACAGTATCACAGTATGTTAGAGATTGGAAGGGACCTCAAAAGATCATCTAGTCCAATCCCCCTGCCAGAGCAGGAACACCTAGATAAGGTTACATAGGAATGTGTCCAGGCGGGTTTTGAATGTCTCCAGAGAAGGAGACTCCACAACCTCCCTGGGCAGCCTGTTCCAGTGTTCCGTCACCCTCACTGAGAAGAAGTTTCTTCTCAAGTTTAAGTGGAACCTCTTGTGTTCCAGTTTATACCCATTACCCCTTGTCCTATCATTTTTTGCCACTGAGAAGAGCCTGGCTCCATCCTCGTGACACTCACCCTTTATATATTTATATACATTAATAAGGTCACCCCTCAGTCTCCTCTTCTTCAAACTATAGAGACCCAGCTCCCTCAGCCTTTCCTCATAAGGGAGATGCTCCACTCCCTTAATCATCTTAGTTGCCCTGCGCTGGACTCTCTCCAGCAGGTCCCTGTCCTTCTTGAACTGAGGGGCCCAGAACTGGACACAATATTCCAGATGCAAAACATATATACATACATATTATTCTACTCTGCTCCCGTGAGACCTCACTTGGAGTATTGTGTGCAGTTCTGGTGTCCTCAACATAAAAAGGACATAGAACTGTTGGAACAAGTCCAGAGGAGGGCCACGAGGATGATCAGGGGACTGGAGCACCTCCCGTATGGAGACAGGCTGAGAAAGTTGGGGCTGTTCAGCCTGGAGAAGAGAAGGCTGCATGGAGACCTCATAGCAGCCTTCCAGTATCTGAAGGGGGCTATAGGGGTGCTGGGGAGGGACTCTTCATCAGGGACTGCAGTGACAGGACAAGGGGTAACGGGTTCAAACTTAAACAGGGGAAGTTTAGATTGAATATAAGGAAGAAATTCTTTACTGAGAGGGTGGTGATGCACTGGAATGGGTTGCCCAGGGAGGTTGTGAATGCTCCATCCTTAGCGGTGTTCAAGGCCAGGTTGGATGAGGCCTTGGGTGACCTGGTTTAGTGTGGGGTGTCCCTGCCCATGGCAGGGGGGTTGGAACTAGATGATCTTAAGGTCCTTTCCAACCCTAACTATTCTATGATTCTATGATTCTATTCTGGGGTTCTACTTGTCTTCTTGCTCATCAGCATTTAGAGAACAGTCAGGCCTACTTCAGACCTTTTCCACAATCATAATAAGCAGGTGCTTCACCTTTTAAATTGAAGACAATACAATCTCAGCCATAACCAGGGCTTCCAGAGTACTACAGAATACGACAAGATTCATGTTGACACTACAGTCGCTGTCACAAGGTGACAAGGATGAGCCTGACTCCTGTGTGCAGAAGGGCACAACCCAGGGCTAGAGCAACAAAAGGACCTAAACGAACAAAATTAGCTAAACGGAGACTTTAGGTTCCTGAGACCGAAGCTGGAACATTTTACACTTCTGGTCAGTCATGTAAGTCTTTGGTAACACAAATTCCACAGGTCCCCTAAAAGTCTTTCCTGAATACACCATATATCTATTTGAGGAGGTAAAGACTGTCTCCTGTCCAAGCCCTACAGGTATCACCAACATTTGCACTGCTTAGTATGAACGAACAGACTTCATTTGGAAGTGTTCATCACTCAGAAACCATGTTATGAATAACTGCTACACCCTAAGTCTTTTTCAAAACATCCTGGCCCTTGTTTTTGTGAGACTCCACTGGTGAATCATCAGTCGGGATCTAGAAGGCTTTGGTTCAATGCCATCCTTAACATGGAGACTCAGAACCACTGTTCTCATTTCCCAGAAGGATTCTCAAACCATCTCATTGTAAAGTGTTCTCAGGAAGGTACACAGGAAAATAGTGCATGCTGCAAAGCACAAGAGAGAGCACGATGCTTCAGGCCAAGGATGAGAGCTCTCCCTGGGAGGCCGACTGCTGGGTTCTGGCCTGCACCCAGGAAAGAGAGTTGTTTTTCCTGCAAAAGCAATGACTGGAAACCAGGATTCCCTCCCTGAAGATGACTCTCTTAATTGTAAGCCTGTGGAGGCGTGATCCCACTTGTGCTCTCTTCTTCTAATCCCCTCAAAAAACCATAACCCTTTCTATACTACAACTCCTCCCCTTCCTTCCAGACCAAGCTACCGCCTAATACATAGGGTACCCTCCCAGGCTTTGCGAAAATCCATAGAGAAGAGCAGAAAGCAAAGGCATCCCACTTCCTCAAAGACTATTCTGTTTACCAACCTAATGACTAAAGCATCATGACATCTTCTGCTAGGTGTCCATTAAAAGATAAGCAGCCCTCTACTCACAGAAGCATACATTGATTGCTGCATGGACAGATGCACCTGCCTGAGGCTGTGAATCTGGCCCCTCGGGTCCGAAGTCCTCCAGCAAATCTCAGGTTCTGTATTTCTTACTGTCCCTCTACACACTTATTGTGCAGGGGTTTTAATTAGTTGGATTTGATTTTTTCACACAGTATTCCCTGTGCACTTTATCAGGGTTCTGAGCACCTTGCTAAGGATTTTAGATATCACCTGGAAGCAGAGGCTCCTGACTTTTAGGTGGATAAATCTATCTCTTGGTCTGTTCTTGGAAGTTTAATTCTAAGGCCACGTGCCCTATTTGCTGCATTTTGCACTGGCCAAGTTCAACACTGAATCTGAGCTCTTACTAGGCGGGACTCATTTCCATTTACAGTTAGATCCTGCTACCTTTGGCTGACCATTTCCTGGTGCATTTCATAGACATTTCAGATAAAGATTGCAAGAGATTGCAACTTTCATGCTGGATATGTGTTGATGAGAAAGGGGAGAAATGGTGTCTTAAGATTTCCTTTGATACTTTCACTATTTTTTTGGGGAGGAATGTGGACAGGCTGAGCAGAAAACTCAAAGGTGGCTGAGCCCTGTGGGTTAGCTGAGGGACATCTGCTCAACTCGCACATTATCTAAGAGAAAAGCCTTATAACCCTACAGTGAACTGGTTTAAAGTTTTGTTCCACAAAAGCAGGAAGGGAGAGGAAACCCTGCTCCCCAGAGCTAACAACATTGAGGTCTGCTGCTGAAATTCCTTCTGTCTTCACTCACACAAATATCCTGATCTATCACCTTTCATTTCTGCTACAAATCTAATGAAAGGTTATACCAGGGTCCCTAGCTTTCCACATGGCACCGAGGACAGCAGTTCTGCATTATATTTGTGCCAGCACAGTTAAATCAATTTTATTCACTAGAGTTCTTCTGAACTGTCAATAATCTAAGTCGAAGAATTTGGTTCTTTAATGCTTTTACTTCTTCTCTCCAAGGTACATCATGTAGGAGACAGAAATATATGAATAAAATCAGAAGCTGCTAAACAAAGAAACTTCCAATTGTTGCAGACTAATCCAGTCACTGTTACTCACATTACTGCACCGATGATTTCAGTTCTGCCATAAAGAGTTTTAGGGTGTAAAGGTCATTTTAACATATCTACACTGCATTAGCATTTGGCATGGATTATGCATGACTAGGACCATATACAGAATATATTTTTTTCTGAGGGAATGATCTCGGTCATCCCATACACAATTCATGCTCTGTATTGAGTCAAAGGCTGGTTTTGTGATGTGGAAGGCTATTACCATGGTTTCGGCTGGGTTCTTCTAATTAATTTCCCCTTAAAAAATGAGAGAAAATGTGTTACTGCATATGCTCTCACGTTATACAGTTCCGTATTTTATTATTAGCTTAATTCTAAGTCAATATAATTGAGAAAGAACTAACACACATGGAAATACAGAATAAACCTGGGAAAATAGGCAAACCTACATGGTTGCCATGAGAAGTGATTTACTGCATGCAAGTTTTCAAGACACAGTGAGGGACTGTTTACCAAAGTCATGCCAATTTACAGGGCAACTTTCAGTATTTCTTTTTATTACTGCAGAATTGAATTCACAACTTGTTTCTTCTTTTCCTCAGACTTGATTAATTACTATGTTAACATAACTCCTGTTCTCCTGCTTATAATGGGCTCCCTCTAAAGTGCTGCCCCAGCAAAATAAACCAGGAGAAAGCTTCTAGCTCTTTGCTCTAGCATTTCAATCCTTTCTAATCTCACTATTTTTCAAATTTATGTTCCATTCCAATAAAGCTTGTGTGAATATTATAGCAAATCAGATAATACAAGGTTACGACCCTTGTAATTGATCCTTCAAGGTTCTTTTCGCTTTTTTTCCACTTGACGTGGTAAAAATTACATTTACATGTGCTTGTTGACACTTGAGAATTCTCTTTGTTGGTCATATACACTGTTCCAGAGAGATCACATTACATAATGATGTATTTCTAGTGCTTTATTTCTTCTATACCTACAACCCCATTAAGCTGTAAGCAAACCTCCCATGGGGCTGTAAGACTACAAGTATCAAGGGGGCAATGCTCCTATACTGTTCAGAGGCAGTAGTGCTGGGGAGAATATCATGTGAGGGTACAGGGTTAAACATCAGCTACTATTATCAAATATTTTCAGATAAATAAAAGCAGCTTAAAATAAGAAGTTAAATTTCCATTTGTATAAAAATACACATTTTATGAACACAGACCACGTGTGCCGGCACTAGAAACTAGTTATCTGTAGCAATGGTTTCTGCATCACATGACCACTGGAAAAAAGTGATTAATTGGACTGTCTCAGTAAATGCGACTATTACACTTTTAATTAACCTTTTCAACCTCTTGCACCTTTCGGTTTTGTTATACATCAGATTATTGCAGTTTTCCAGTTATTACGCTTGACTAAGCTTAAAACAATGCACAGTTCTCTTAGAAAGATAAGAAAAACAATTAAAACAGCTCTTACTGTTCCTAAGAAGAAAATACCACTGATACTGTCATCATAAGGATAGTCATAAATCAGGTGGAGGACAGACATTCTGAACTCTGTGGCTATGTTCCCACCTAATTTTTGTTTTGGCAGCACATTGTTATTTAATGGCTCTGGCTACCAGGAAACTAGCTTTTGAAAATTCTTTCTCAACCTAGTTATAATTACTCCATATAAATCATACAATGATCAATTATAATAATCTTAGCTTCATCCATTATTTAAACATAGCATTTGAATCTACACAGCAGGAGTGCAGGAAATTCCAAAGTCCTTTCTCTGCTCACTAACAACTGCTTTATTCCTGAAGTCATGCCAGTTACAGAAAAGAAGGGGCCAGATACGCTCTCAGCTACGACACCCAAACCTGAAATAACCAGATTTTGGACAAGGAAAGGTTCTTGGCTCTGAACACAGTATTTTTAATACCACACTAGCTTCAACATAAGATTTTGCTTTACATTGGTGCACCAAAATCAGAGGAGTTCTATAGTTATACACTCTGACAGCACAGTATATTCTTACTTTAAAATGGCCTAGATCTTTCTCATATATATGCACACATATTTGTATAAACGTGTATATATGCATATAGAATGTTTCAACAGCATTTGACTTCATGTCTCCCTCTACAATGTAGCTGCTAATGTATTTATTAATAAGCATGAGAGTCAAAATGTTTTGGTCTCACTTAGGGCAATACCTGAGCTCAGTGTGAGACAGACAACAAGTCTGATGGAAGGAGGAAAGACACTTAAAAGAAATGAACTTTCACAAAGACTCAGGCAAAACATCCAAACATTTTTCAGGAAGAAAACAGACTATAACTAGGATTTCAAATTAGTAATGAGGATTTTTAGAGCATTTTAATAAACCAACTATATATTTTAAACTATGTGAAATATTAAGCTTACGATTATTACTTTTTTGTATCTTGTCCTATTTCAGTCTCAGCCATAATGAATGTTTTAACATGTAAACAGAGGGTCTGTTTTGAGGTTTAATATTTTCCAACACATATTTTAGTGTTTCAACTACATGCCAAGAATTGCTTTGTCAATAAAACTTTTTTCATTTCATTAAATAATAAAGCTTTTAAAATGTGGGAAATAGAAGTTGTATTACACAGAATTCTATTTAATAGAATACATTAAAAATACTATTTAAATATTAATGTATTTAATATTAAATATATAAATGAACAAAGTGGTGCTTTTGCACATACAGAACCACGCTTTTCCTTAACATCAAGTGAAAGAGTAATAGGTGAGCCAAAGAGAAAAAGGTCAAAGGCAGGAATGTGAATGCTGTCTAGCCAAATAGGAAAAGGGCTGAAAAAGCCCTCAACTTAACCCATAAACGTACATACAAATGGACACAACTCCAACAGCACAAACAAAAATGTAAATCCGTATGTCCAAATTGGGGCATCACATGAAATTTGTCCATGGACAAAGCACAAGTAGAGGCCCAGCAAGTGATGCATATGTAAAACTTAATGTGTAGGATTTATTTTATTCTATTTTTTTAAGTAAGATGTGAATATGACCCACAGCAACTTTTTTTCACAAGATAAAAAACCAACTCTTTCTCAGAAGTCTAACTGGGAACTCCATTTGGCTCATCAGATAGGTAATTGTACAGTAATGGAACCAACGAACTTCAGCTGGGCAGTTCAGTTTGCCAGAGCCCTTCAAAAACTTGTAGCATTTGAGCAGAGAAAGCAGAAGGAGAGCTTGTCAAAGCAGGAAGGAAGTTCTAGAAAGATAAGACCTCATACAGGATAAAGCTAGCATTCATATTTGGTCTTAGAATCAAAAGATTAGAAGACATTTTGTAAAATAATCCATGCTCCTACCCCACAGCAAGACCAGCTATAGCCAGAACAAAGCCTGACTAATGCTGTCTTAGGTGTACCCAAGTCCACGGGACCAGAGGGCATGCATGCAGAAGTGCTCAAGGATCTGGCCAATGTCACTGTGAGGCTGATATCTTTTTCATAGGTGTTGGTGATCAGGGGAATTTACTGATGGCTGGAGTAAAACAAATGTCACAAATAACTTCAAGAAGGGCAAACAGAAGGATGCATGGAATAACAGGTGGGTCAGCCTCCGTTGCAGCAATGATTATTGAGCAAGTCCTCCTTAGAGGGCTTTATGTACATAAAGGACAGGAAAGTGATGAAAAACAGTCAGCATGGATTTACCAAGTTCCAATCAGGTCTGACTGCTTTCTACATGGAGATGACTGGTTGAGAGGACAGAGGAAGAGCACAGCGTCACTTTACATTGACTTTAGCAAGCCTTTTGGAATAGTCACCCATCTTAATCCTTGCAGTCAAACTGGAAAACCAGTTTGGATAGGATTACATGGGGGAAGTCATACTACTACTCTGCTTTGCGTGAGACCTCAATGACCTCCAAAAGGTCTCTTCACACCTTAATTATTTGCCTAATCTGTGCTTAACCTGTTTTTCAGTAACTCCACAGCCTCTGCAAAGAGCATTCCACTATTCTCTATACATCCCATTAAAATCTTTTCCTGGTATCTAATCTATTACTTCCTGCAACATAAGTCCTTGTTTCCTTCCTAATTTTACTCCTTTTCTCTTAACAATGGCTTTTTGATTTCTCAAAGACCACCATACTCCACTCTTCTTTTAAGCTAGTCCTCCCCAATCTACTAATTCTTCACAAATTGTGTTTTTTTAGATATCTAGACAATTTTATTCTCAGATTAGGGAAAAAAGATTAGCAAAACAATTCACAGACCACAAGCTGCTATATGAGTTGTACTCAGGATATCACTACAGACAGCCATAACCTGTTAATTCAAGAGTTGCTGAAGCGTAGCTTGCTCCAGCCTCAAGCAATACCAGTGTAGGTAGGGATGGTTTACACGCATTGACTCTCTACAGCAGGAGTATATATTAACTTATCTATGACAGCAGCTTGCTCCTGATGGTTATAACCTGAAAAAAGAATCAAAGTATGTAAGACCTTAGTAGAAAAATTATTCTGCTTATTCTGTAGTATTACTCTTTCAGAAGGAAAATCAAGAGAGGACAGGGGGCTGGAGAAGTGATTGTGAATTGAATTTGACAACAGCAGCTGATGGGATAAATCGGGAGATATTTGAAAGCAGAGAATGGGGAAAGAGACTCTCTCCAGCATAACAAGACGAAAGCTCCACCTTCTCTAAAGCTCTCCTGCAACTCCTATCAGGTAGACACAGATGTCTCTATGGTCACAAAAGAATTACATTAGCACAAGTAAAAGAATTGTCTACAATCACAGTGAAAGCAGCAGTAACAGAAATGGGACAGATGCTCTATTAATTGACAGCAGCAGTAGGGGTGGGGTGAAGGATGTCATCATGGCAGCAGGGAGAGCAATAGAGTCAGAGAACAGCAAAAGTCACAGCAGCTGTGGAAGCACAGAATCACCCCCTCCTTTCTTTGCTGTTAGTGAAAACCATTTGGGGCAGTTATCTGGCCTATCTACCAAGCAATATGAGCCTCATTCCATTAATCCACCACCAGCTGCTCCTCTTTATCAGTTGGTCCCAACGCAATCCTGTTGAATACAAATAAATTCAACATGATGTGAAGAGGGCAACTCTGGTACCTCTTGTCTATTAATGGATTTGCTGTGGATCAGCTTCAGGAAGCCTATAAGAGCTGCAATCATTGTGATGATGCTCACTTCAACTTAAGTCTCATTGCTGAGACTTCAAAAGCCAATGATCAAGGACATTGTGTATTGAGGCAGGTGCACTTAATAGAATAAGAAAAATAAGAGACTTCGTACATAAGAAACTTACATGATACTGACTTAGAGATTATGATGGTCACAGTGCTACTGTGTGTTCAGGAGATAAAGCAGTACAGAATGAAGGTAAGGCAGCTGTTTATGATGTATTTCACTTACACACATGCAACTGGGAGTTTATTAACTTGAGATCATTATGTTATATGATAAATTAGACCACACTAATAATTAGACCACTGCCTACTGTCTACTCTAAATTACCTTTCACTTCCACTTTTGCCATGTATGACACTTGGCAATAAAAAGTTTCTTTCT
Organism: Psittacula echo; assembly: GCF_963264785.1. Classification (NCBI taxonomy): domain Eukaryota; kingdom Metazoa; phylum Chordata; class Aves; order Psittaciformes; family Psittacidae; genus Psittacula; species Psittacula echo. The sequence goes on along the minus strand of NC_137743.1, from coordinate 8,402,737 downwards.
GATTTGTCTTCAGTGCTCTGGTCTTTTCCCTGTTCTCCACTGATCCCTCTTCCTGAGCTAGTCTGGTTTGCCTTTACTTATCACTTATAAATGTCCAACTTCTCTTTTTTTTTTTTTTTTCCAAATGTAAAAAATTAGTTCTTCCTAAAAAAAAAAAAACAGGCAAGCAGGAATTCAAAGTATTTTGACTTCACTGCTAACTATAGAGCACTCATGTCTCTTTTTAGAGGTGCTGCCCCTATGCCTCAGCTGTCAGTTATTTAGTGTCCAGTCTGAAGCCCACAGAACACAGTATTTTGACTTCCATTTGCTTTGATAAACTCTGGATCCAGGTTTTATACCCTTGTCCTGGGTTCAGCAGTAGCAGTCATTTTTCTCCTTCTTAGTAGCTGGTGCAGTGCTGTGGTTTTGACTTTTGGCCTGGGGACAGTACTGATAAAGCTGATGCTTTCAGTTGCTGGCCAGAATGTTTACCCTGACCAAGGACTTTGTGAGTCTCATGCTCTGCCAGGGAGGAGAGGAAGCCAGGATGAAGCAGAGACAGGACACCTGATCCAAACTAGCCAAAGAGGTATTCCATACCACAGCACGTCATGCCCGGGGATGTAACTGAGAGTTACCTGGAAGGGCTAGTTCACTGCTGGGTGGGGGCAAGTTATCAGTCGGCGGGTGGTGAGGTGTTGCATTCTCTTCCCTTGTTATTTTCCCTTATCATTATTATTATTGGTGGTAGCAGTAGTGATTTGTGTTATACCTTAGTTATTAAACTGTTCTTATCTCAACCTGTGGGAGTTGCATTCTTTCAATTCTCCTCCCCGTCCCTGCAGGAGGGAGGGAAGAAGGCGGGGGGGGGGGGGGGGAAGCAGACTGCGTGGTTCTAATTTACGGCCTGGGCTTAAACCACGAAACCCCTGATTTACCCTGTGCTTTAAACCTGTTTAGAACAACCAAGCATTTGATTAAGTGCTATCATGAACTGGGCATCAGTTCACACTCTCCTTGGCTCTCTTTTAACTCTAAAATATATATGGAGCACTTTGACTTTTGTTTAATGTACATGAATGCACACATATGTAGAAGTGAAAACAACTGAAAGAGAAAGCCAGTGTTATACTAAAATTATTTCGATGTTCAAACACTAAAGTAAAATGAATGTCCTCCTAATTAGTTAGAAGCGATCCTCACTACGTAAAATGACAACACTATTTACATTTAAATAGTCTATTTTATTCAGAGTCACTTCACACATACGCACACTACTGAACTGCAGCTAGTTCTGGAGTGGAGAATTACATTTATGCAGCACTAGCAACACTGTCCAAGAGACACTAGAGGAACATGGATAAGAGACGAACTAAGAGTGGATAATACTCCTGTAATCAGAACTAGAACACTTACTCAAATCACTATTATTACTTTTTTTCCAATGTTGGCACTCCTGCTCAAGTAAAAAGTGTTACTGCTGCTGGGAATTCAGACCATCAGACTTTCTAACTTGCATCCTGCTGAGACACTTGTGCAGTATTGACCTAAATGGATGGTTTTGAAATACTAATTCACTGGTATTAACAATATTAATCACATTCCCTTCATTGCAGGTGCAGCCAGTACAGCGCTGCAGATAGCTGTGCAGTGGTAGAGCCATTCCTCTGGCACATAACACAGCCCACTGATCACTATATGATGTGGTAATAGGAAGACTACAGCTGCCTGAACTTGCTTGCATAAACATAGCTCTAGTTTACGGCACTTGCTCTGACGTTCTGTGTCACTGAAGCCATGGATGTGAAATGGGTTCAGAGCCTTTTTATTGTTAATTTCTCTCTGGAAACCCTGACGTTTAACCAAACTGTGCAGAAAACTTTGGAGAGTTTCAGTTTCCCATTTTTCTCTACCCATTTTCTTGGAGAATGGATTGCAACACTTAGGAAAATCCTGGCAGTACTTGGAATGAGTGCCTCTCACAAACAGGCTGCTGAGGAGTTTCTTCTCATTCCTGTTGGTAATAAGAGATTTAACAGCACCCTATGTATATTTGCTCTTCGTTTGTGTTTACAGGCTGCTTCATACCCATTAAATCCAAAACAGATTTTGCCTATGTAACTTGATTAGTGTCAACAGCAGTATTTTTACTTTTGAGTATACTTACAAATGCACATATTTAGTTAAAATATGGTATTCAGATTAAGCCTTGGACCTAAACTAAACCTACATCTTGAAGCTACTGATGTTCTAAAATTATTGTAATGTATGAGGGGGACATAAAATAACAAAAAGCCCAAACCACCCAAACAAGCACAACACATAGAAGCCCCGAGGAGAGAACAGAATCTCAGAACTCACTATACATTGGATACCACCATGCACAAGCATTTCTCAATCAGCAACAACTCTTGCTCTCCAAGGCCCTGTACAACTGTGAAACTTACACATTTTGTGTGTACGTTTAAACGATTACGCGCACAGCTAATACAATAGTATAGTTTCCTCTGTAATTCAGGAGTGTAAAAACAGATTAAAAACACTACTGAAATCAACACCAAAACTTCAAATAAAATGAATCATGATTAACTGTTAAAGCTAGAATAATGTAGAAAGGACAGATATCCACAGTAGAGTAGTGCACCAATAAACAAATAAAGTACAAAAGTCCCACATATATGACATTTGAAGAACAAAACTATCCATCAATGTCTTGGCATGGATCGATCAAAGAGAATGCTACTGCCGAAAACCTAATAGTATGATGGTAATAACGTAGCCATAAAGCCTCTACTCTATAATTGACTGCTTCCACTTCAAGCTAACATGTCTAAAAGAGTGACTAATGTTCACCTAAAGATTTCACAGGCATTGAATGACAGTCAGCTCACCTCATGCTAGTCTTCACAGATTGCTTATGCTGGGTAATTGTTGAGGGACATGAGCCAGAGGGGAAATAGTCTACTTAAAGAAGGAAATTTTATATGAAGAATGGCATGATAATCTCAGAGGAAAATATACAGTTTCTTTCTGATTGTAAAACACAATGCAATACTTTACTTCAGCCAACACATTCCCTTCCTAAAGCAGAAGCATCAGTAGCAACTCCATAAATAGTCCAGAGTAGGTTTTATATTTCAAACAGGTATTTAAACTTTCAGCAAGGTGTAAGAAATATACTGTATGCTTCCCAAAATTATAGGCTATGTTCTTTGAATAAAGCACGTATTTTTGAGAATTTACAGGTAGATTGTATGCTTTGGTCAGATTTTCCTTTGGTAGAGGGGGAAATAATGCAATTTCACTGAAATTCAATACTTAATTGATGTTATAAAACTAAATAGAACTCCACACTTAGTGACATGATCTGTGTTTATAACTTCTGTGATCTCACAGACCAGGCTGTCTTAAAACCAGAATGAGCATATAAACATGCAGTTTATTTAGTTGTAATTCAGGAGACTAAGATGAACTCAAGCATATTTTTGTCCTTTCCTGAATGAAAAAAAAAACAAACAAACCGCAACTGAAAACCTGAAGAATCAGTTTGGGGTTTTTAATTCTTTGAGGCCAGAAAGAGAAATGTAAATCTGCTTTGTAAGTTTCACTCCAGATAAAAATATATTTATAATTAAAATGTTTGGAACTCTCTAATGGACCATGAGCGTAAGTCAAATTGCTCTGCCGCCTTTGATATATACTTAAACATAATTGGCTAGTCTTAGTGATGTATTTTTAAAGAGATACCTATTGATTAATAATGTTTCAGTATTAATATAACCACTTTGTGTGGATCAAGAAACATCAATAGCAGAAGCCCATATTTATCCGCAAATTAACTGGATATAGATCTGTTGCTTTAAGCCAAATGGGGTGCATTCACCCATTATTTTCCAAGAGGGATGAAATAACTGTAGGAGTGAAAGATTAAAGCAAAACTTGGTTTTATATTTTAGCTTCATACAATGGGTAAAGTTAATGGGTTTTAATGCATAAAAAGAAAGGATGCAAGAGCACAACTCCCACCTGCAGGAATCCATGACAGAGTAGTTTTCTGCTTCGGGGCCTTTTGCTCATACATTGGACAAAATGAAATGTATAGTACAGAGGTGGGGTTTCTTTTTTTTCTTTTAAATCCAGTTAAAAATGGATTAAACCAGTAAATGATCTTGTAATCTGATCCATACAGGCAGAGCTCTTACCGTCACAATCATCTCGCTGTCACCCAACAGGCTCCATAAGGACACAGAGATTTGTCAATTTAAAGAGATACTTAAAAATAATACCCTGGCCTGCATGTGGGGATCCATCACACAAACATATGAACATGAAACACTGCTTGTAGATGAAAGTTATTTACCCAAGACTACAGTGTACATTCAAACAGTGTACGTAAACGCATGAGAAAAACCTCTGATAATTTCCACGGAAAATGGCAGGAAAAAGTGCATTGTGCCTTCCGACTGCAAACACTAATGTATAAATTCAGGAAAGCCCCATTGTCAAGTATTATATCAAGCAGTTCAAAACCTGTATGGTGCTGTGAAATCTTGACAATATCAGAGAAATTCAAGGCAGAAGGAACTGTAATGGCTATGTAGTTCATCCTCCTGTAGCAAGCCAAACTGAGCCCATCCTCTGCGAAATGTCTGTCTGTATTTCCCAGTGCACGGGATGCTACAGCCCCCAGGGTACTACGTACAGTGCCTTGTTATCCTTAAAGTTAGATTTCTTTTCCCTAATATCTAACCTAAACATCACATACTACAATTCAGACCAATTGACAATTATCCTGTCACCAAGGATATTAGACTGCTTTGACATTTGTTCTTAATGAATCCACACTGACCCTCTTTATCACCTTACATCCCCTAGATGCTTTTAAATCAATTTTTTTAATACCCTATTCTATCATCCTTCTAAGCACAGAGTTTGGGAACTGGATCGTAATTCCCTGGCCTTTTTCCTAGGTTTATTTCATTGATGGCATGTGTGTATATATATCTCTCTTTTTTTAATAAGATAGGCACTATGTTAGTTCTTTTCCCGTCCTCTGGGATCTCTTTCTTCCATGAGTTCTCAAAGATAATTGCTAATGGTATAGGGACAGCTTCAGCTTGGTTAAGTACTATAAAATGAATTTCATCAGGCTTTTGGAGCATTTTCAGGCCATCAGAAGGGAAAAAAAGGTAACTCAAGACACAGTTTAGCTTAACTGAACTAAAACCAAAATATAAATCTTTAACTTTTTTCTTTTTTGGTGCCACATTGTGTGATAACAGACCATATGTTACATGTCAAACATCTTTAACCTGCCTTTAGAAACTGCTTGCCAAGTTATGTTGAATCCTTTTTGGATGATCTTTTATCAGCAGAGAACAGTAGCTCTCATAGTCCAAAATTTGCCTTTTCACCTCCCATCATACAGATCATCAAGGAATAAACTGATGCAGGAAGTGAGACCTAAGATATTGGTAGTCTTTGGTTGGGTTTTTTTGCTATTCTAGAGAAGGAAAACAAACTTTAACCCCAAGTGAAAAGTTAAATCAGATTTCTGGTGACTTTGTCTCAACATAGTGGCCTAAGGAACTACTTCGTATAAATCAGACTCTGAGACAGAACAAAGTTGGCCAAAACATTTTCACTCATTTCACTGATGACTGAACACATAAATGGATAGCCTTTCTATTCAAATTAGCTGAATCTAACTATGGCAAAACCAGGATCTTCCAATGCACACTCACATCTCTGGAGCTCCAAAACCCCAAGCTATGAGCAAAGTGTCCTTACTCAAAAGAGACCACAAAGCCACCAGGTTAGGACAGCCTATCCACCACCACTTGTCTCAGCACCCTCTTACATTTGTATGCAAACACCAGGATGAATAAAATAAGGACCTCTTGAATCTCAAATGCATGAAACTGCTCACTCTTCCTCTTATTTTCCTGAGCAGGATGATGGAATATCTCTTAATCTCTGTTATGTTCAACATACGAGCAAACTATTTGAGCTAGGACAACAGTGGCTAAAGCTACTGATATAAAGAATGTGATATAGTTAAAGAAACACAGCAAATCCAGATGAAATCTTAACAACGGGAAGAACAGCAACACAAATAAGATCACTTACTGTCGACAGCAAAGAAAGCACCTGAATCATCATCCCCAGTGCTACATGGCTGTGGATCCAGCAAGTCAAGGGCTTCCACAACATGTACTTTGAAGTCAGACCAGCAAAGGACTTTCCCACAGCATCCATCCTCAAAAAAACTAGGTGATTTGTTGAGCCTTACAGATAATAAGCCCTCTTTTATCTGTTCAGGAAAGCAGTGAAAACAACTGGACTAAAGCAACTAATCAGCACCCTAAAGCCCTATCCTCGCAGAGCTGTCAGTCAGTCAAAGCCTGGGGAGCTCCATACCCATTCTGTTAGCATTTCCTATTCATCTATAAAATCACATGAAGCTAATGAAGGAACAGTGCCAGGAGCATCAGGTTCTATTTCTGAAGGGCTCCTGGAAGAAGCATCAGCCTGCTCAGCATTTAGCCCAGGAGTTGTAGGGAGCTGAAAAGAGATGGGATCAGGGAATACCACATCAAACCAAATGTAATCTGTAGCCTTTAGATGAGGGCCACAGACATCAGATGATCCCTCAAGTGCAAAACTACACAAAGCTCTGCTGTAAACAAATGAGATCTGGTTCCTGGATGAAGCACTTTGTCCTTCCCTAATCAGTGATTCTTTTCAATGCAAATCAAAGTGTTGGGATGGAGCTACTACTATGCTAGAATGGCCCTTTTCCTCTGAGTTTGCAAATGCTTAGAACAAGCTCAATAACAGGTTGCCCATTCCACACTGTGGTAGAACATGCCATCTTGATTCCATAGCAGGATCCCTCAGTCTTTTGAAGCAGCAAGAGCAGGAAGAAAAGTAAAAGCACAGTTATGTTATAATAAACAGTTTACCGTGGATCTGCATGACCTAAAATTGCAACTACTGCAGAAACACCACAAAGATTAGCTGATTCAACATACATACAACTTCCTTAAAAATTCCCTATTTTGTTTCTTAAGAATAATTCTAAGACAATTTTTGTCTTTCTGTAAAAAAATTAGTCAATTTTTCTAGTTTGTCTTCATCCAAATATTTCTATAGAATGCGTTAATGATCTGACTACTGCTGAAAAAGCTCAATTTTTATTCAAAGCTTGCTGCAAAGTAAGTTGTGAAGAAGTAACATGGCATTCGATCCAAACAAAGTTTAACTTTTTCTTACTTTAAGAAACCTCACAGGTGCTTTACATTTTACTACAATACTTTTATGCAATGCAGAATCTTAAGTCACAATGACCCACCCAAATTCCCAACAAGTTAAGCAGATGCACAAGAAGCAATCCAGAAAACAAGCAGTAACGCTAAGAAAAAAGCCATTAAACATGCAGAGAAAGCTTTTACCAGGGCAAAGAGATAGGTCAAGTTGTGTAAAAAGGAAATACAAAAAGCAGTTTAATGGCCTTAAATGCATCAGTAATTTTACAGCATTTGCTCTTTTTTTCTTTTTTTGTAGTGAAAGGATGTACTCAGTACCTAAAAGCTACTATATTTAACTGGAAAAATCAGTGACCACTACTTACTACTACAAAACACAGGCCCTAGGTCCATGACAAAAAAATTACTATTTACTTCAAATCAACCAGCTAAAGTACTTATTTTTCTGAATTTTCATCCAAGTTTCCTCACTGTCATCTTTGGGAAATTGCAGCAAATTATTAAGGATCTTTACCCATGGTTGAAAATATTTTTTGTATAACAATGAAGTCATTACTCTTTTGATTTCTGCAAATTCCAGGAGAGCAACAGAAGCACAATAAAAATCTTTTTCATAACAGTTGATTAGAAAATATGGCCTGCAGAAAGTGTAGCTCTCTTTGCACTCTGCACATTAAGAATCCAAATATGTTACCAAAGCTGGGATTTTAACCCCCCACAGCTTTAGCACAAAGAAGCACATTAATAAGATACAATTTACATTTGCATTTTTTAATAAGCAGGGGGATCAAAGAAAACATGAATGCTGAAGGGATGTTAAATCATGTACAAATTCAAGCATCAAGGTATACTACAGAATGAGGATACGTTTGCACTGAAGTAAGTATAGTAAGGTTTTCCAGAAGTTGTGGTGATCAAAATGTTCTTTACAAACCATTTGCCTGTGCCTGGTACGTCTAGAAGGAAAGCAGATGCCTTCAAGTTGCACCAAGTATTTTGGAGATTTGCATATGTTAATGGCTGATAGTAAATCAGCAGGGAAGGTGGAGGACCTGCAGTGAAAGGATTAATCTTTCTAATAACCTAGAACTGTTCTTGAAAAAGACTCTGGTCTGTTCTCACATGAATATAAGAGTATCTTCGACTGCCATATATTTTCATCCAGACGTCAAGATGGCACATCTCATTAAGGTGGCCACACTGCTGTAACCTACTAGGAGTAACCATTAGTATCGGTGTACCAATCACAACGGACTGGTACAAAAGGCTGCTAATGACCTGCCTGTCCTGGGTTCAGCAGTGTTAGTCAGTTTTTTGTTTTTTTTTTCCTTCTTAGTAGCTGTTGCAGTACTGTGTTTTTGACTTTTGGCTTGGGAACAAAAAAAACTGATAACACCGATGTTTAGACTGACCAAGGATTTTGTGAGTCTCATGCTCTGCCAGGGAGGAGGAGGGGCCGGGAGGAAGCGGGGACAGGACACCTGACCCAGACTGGCCAAGGAGGTGTTCCATACCACAGCACGTCATGCCAGGGGATGGAACTGGGAGCTACCCGGAAGGGCACGTCCCCTGGTCGGGCGGGCTGTCTTTTCCGGCGGGCGGTATCGTATTCTCTTCCCTTGTTATTTCTCTTGTCGTTGTTATTGTTGGTGGCGGCAGTGGTGATTTGTGTTATACCTTAGTTATTAAACTGTTCTTATCTCAACCCGTGGGAGCTGCATTCTTTCGATTCTCCTCCCCGTCCCTCCAGAAGCGGAGGGAAGAAAGGTGGGGGGGGGGGGGGGCAGTAGACTGCGTGGTTCTGATTTACAGCTTGGGCTTAAACCACGACAGTTCTTTAAAAAGAGTATCCACCCCTCTTTATCCTCTTTAAAAAGTGTATCCACCCCTTGTTCCATACCATTCACATCATGCTCAGATCCCACATTTTCCATATACCCTCACTCTCATCTCGGTGCACTGTTATCTTAGTGCACGGACCAATTCCTATAAAGCTACTGAGTCCATTCGGTTCATGATGTTGGGCTCCATCTCTTGGAACAGTCTTTCAGGGCAGAAGAAGCTGTATGCAGTGTTGGATCGTTGCCTGCTGATGCTGATCATTCCTTTACTGTAGAACTCATCCGGTTCTATCAAAGTTCATTCTCTGTTGGGATGATGGTCGGAGGGAAGTCAGAGCCAGTCGCTGGTGCCCTGCAGACTTCTAGTTGATGGACTATAGCAGGCAACAGCGTACAATTGAGTTCATTGTCTGTTCTCCCCTAAAATCAAATCCCCTTGAGGTACGCATCGGACTTCCCCATCTTCCCGCATTACCCACCAAGTATATCCAGGTCCCTGAGCAAAAGCAATCCCACGAGTGGGTTTGCCTTTACCTGAAGCAGGAATAACCCAGACTGTCTTCCCCAGCAAATTCTTCATGTGCACCACAGGAACTTTGTCCCCCTCTACAATATGTAAAAGTTCTGACTGTGCTGGGCCAGCCCTGTTGGCAGATCCTCTGGTGTTGACCAACCAGGTGGCCTTTGGTAAGTGTGTATCCCAATGCTTGAAAGTTCCCCTACCCATTGCTCTCAGTGTAGTTTTTAACAGCCCATTGTACCGTTCGATTTTCCCAGAGGCTGGTGCATGGTAGGGGATGTGATATACCCACTCAATGCCATGCTCTTTGGCCCAAGTGTCTATAAGGTTATTCCGGAAATGAGTCCCATTGTCTGATTCAATTCTTTCTGGGGTGCCATGTCGCCACAAAATCTGGTTCTCAAGGCCCAGGATAGTGTTCCGGGCAGTGGCGTGGGGCACAGCGTATGTTTCCAGCCATCCGGTGGTTGCTTCCACCATGGTAAGCACATGGCGCTTGCCTTGGCGGGTTGGTGGGAGTGTGATATAATCAATTTGCCAGGCCTCCCCATATTTATACTTCAGCCATCGTCCTCCATACCAAAGAGGCTTTAACCGTTTGGCTTGTTTAATTGCAGCACATGTTTCACACTCGTGAATAACCCGGGCAATAGTGTCCATTGTTAAGTCCACCCCTCGATCACGGGCCCATCTATATGTTGCATCTCTGCCCTGATGACCTGAAGTGTCATGGGCCCACCGGGCCAAAAATAATTCACCTTTATGTTGCCAATCTAAGTCCATCTGAGCCACTTCAATCTTAGCAGCTTTGTCCACTTGTTGGTTGTTCTGGTGTTCCTCAGTGGCCCGACTCTTGGGTACATGGGCGTCTACATGGCGTACCTTCACCACCAGGTTCTGCACCCGGGCAGCGATATCTTGCCACAGTGCAGCAGCCCAGATGGGTTTACCTCTGCGTTGCCAGTTGCTCTGCTTCCATTGCTGCAACCACCCCCACAGGGCATTTGCCACCATCCATGAGTCAGTATAGAGATAAAGTACTGGCCACTTTTCTCGTTCAGCAATGTCCAGGGCCAGCTGGATGGCTTTCACCTCGGCAAACTGACTCGATTCACCCTCTCCTTCAGCAGTTTCTGCAACTTGTCGTTGAGGACTCCATACAGCTGCCTTCCATCTCCGATGCTTTCCCACAATACGGCAGGACCCATCAGTAAACAAGGCATACTGCTTTTCACTTTCTGATAGTTTATTATATGGTGGGGCCTCTTCAGCACGCATCACCTCCTCCTCTGGTGACAATCCAAAATCTTTGCCCTCTGGCCAGTCCATGATGACTTCTAGAATGCCTGGACGACTGGGATTTCCTATTCGAGCTCGTTGTGTAATTAGTGCAGCCCATTTACTCCATGTCGCATCGGTTGCATGATGTGTAGAGGAGACCCTGCCTTTGAACATCCAGCCCAGAACGGGCAACCGGGGTGCCAGGAGGAGCTGTGCTTCAGTGCCAATCACCTCCGAAGCAGCTCGAACCCCTTCATAGGCTGCCAGTATCTCTTTCTCAGTTGGGGTATAGCTGGCCTCAGATCCTTTGTATCCCCGACTCCAAAAGCCGAGGGGTCGACCTCGAGTCTCCCCTGGAGCTTTCTGCCAGAGGCTCCAGGTAGGACCATTCTCCCCAGCTGCGGTGTACAGTACATTTTTTACATCTGGCCCATTCCGGACTGGTCCAAGGGCTACTGCATGAACTATCTCACGTTTAATTTGCTCAAAGGCTTGTTGTTGCTCAGGGCCCCATTTAAAATCGTTCTTCTTCCGGGTTACATGATAGAGAGGGCTTACAATCGAACTGTAATTCGGGATGTGCATTCTCCAGAACCCCACAGCACCCAAGAAAGCTTGTGTTTCTTTCTTATTAGTTGGTGGAGACATTGCTATTATTTTGTTGATCACATCTGTAGGGATCTGGCGACGTCCATCTTGCCATTTTATTCCTAAAAATTGAATCTCCTGTGCAGGTCCCTTGACCTTACTCCGTTTTATGGCAAAACCAGCTTTCAGCAGGATTTGGATTATTTTCCTCCCTTTCTCAAAGACTTCTTCCGCTGTATCACCCCACACAATAATGTCATCAATGTACTGCAGGTGTTCTGGAGCTTGCCCCTGTTCCAGTGCATTCTGGATCAGTCCATGGCAGATGGTAGGGCTGTGTTTCCACCCCTGGGGCAGTCGGTTCCAAGTGTACTGGACGCCCCTCCAAGTAAAAGCAAACTGTGGCCTGCATTCTGCTGCCAAAGGAATTGAGAAGAATGCATTGGCAATATCAATCGTGGCATACCACTTGGCTGCCTTTGACTCCAGTTCATACTGAAGTTCTAGCATGTCCGGTACAGCAGCACTCAATGGTGGTGTGACTTCATTCAGGCCACGATAGTCTACTGTTAGTCTCCACTCTCCATTAGACTTCCGCACTGGCCATATGGGGCTATTAAAGGGTGAGCGGGTCCTGCTGATCACTCCCTGACTCTCCAGACTACGGATCAGTTTATGGATGGGAATCAGGGAGTCTCGGTTGGTGCGATACTGCCGCCGGTGCACTGTTGTGGTTGCGATTGGCACTTGTTGTTCTTCGAACTTCAGCAACCCCACAACAGAGGGATCCTCTGAGAGACCAGGCAAGGTGGACAGCTGCTCATTTTCCTCAGTCTCCAAAGCAGCAATACCAAAAGCCCATCGGTACCCTTTTGGGTCTTTGAAGTACCCTCTCCTGAGGTAATCTATGCCGAGGATGCATGGAGCCTCTGGACCAGTCACAATGGGGTGCTTTTGCCATTTCCTTCCAGTCAGGCTGATCTCAGCCTCCAGTACAGTCAACTCTTGGGATCCTCCTGTCACTCCAGAGATATAGATGGGTTCCACCCCTTGACAGCTTGACGGCATCAGGGTACACTGTGCACCGGTATCTACTAGAGCTTTATACTTCTGCGGGACTGATGTGCCAGGCCATCTGACCCACACAGTCCAGTAAATCCGATTATCCCCTACCTCCACCTGGCTGGAGGCAGGGTCCCTCTAACAGCCATCACAACATTGGACACCTAAGTCGTGTTGAAAGGGATTATTCTTCGTTATCACAGGAGCTGGAGTAAAATCAGCTCTTCCGCTCCATCTGGGAACCTGCTCACCAGAGACTGAAGCCGCAGCTCTCATGGGATGATTAGTCTTGACCCTTGTTCCTATTTTCAATTCATGCACCCGTTCCTCCAAAGCTGAAGTAGGTTTTCCATCCCACTTCGTCATGTCTTCTCCATGATCCCGCAGGTAAAACCATAGGGTGGCCCGTGGTGTTTGCCTTCTATATCTTCTGTCTTGAACAATAGGACGTCTTTTGTTAACAGCTGAGACGTGTGTTGGTACACGTGAGGAGCTGGATAAATCAGATAGATCGTCCCTCAATTGTTTGACATCCTGGGACAGTTTTTCCACAGCTGAGATGATGGAAGGGGTGAGATTGTCTTCGAACTCTTGGAGTTTGTGAATCATTTCATCCACTGTTGGTGTTACTATGTCACCCCAGGTTACCGTTGCCAATGAATGGGCATATGATGAGGGTGCATTCCGTGTAAGTTTTCGCCACATGGGTCGTGTACATTCGACTTCATCTGGGTCTATGGGTATATCTCCGTTATTCGGTTTGGTGTGATAGATCATCTCTACGATGGCTGATTCCCTCAGAGACTGGATGCCTTTGTCTAAAGTAGTCCACTTGGCCGAACGACTCGTAACATCGTCCTTGTATGGAAACCTTTCTTTCACAGCTGCCAAGAGCCGCCTCCAAAGACTGAGGGACTTTTTCTCTCTTGCAATTGCTTTGTCAATTCCCCCTTCTCTAGCAAGTGATCCCAGCTGCTTGGCTTCCGTACCTCCTAGTTTGTGACCATCAGCCCCATTGTCCCAGCATCGGAGCAACCAGGTGATGATGTGCTCCCCTGGTTGACGGGTAAAATCTTTTCGCATATTCCGTAGCTCGGTTGAGGTCCGAGGTCGAGAAGTCACCTCTTCTTCTTCTTCTTCATCATGGGATGATGACTCCTGATCAGGTGGTGGCCTGGGTGGTGAATACATTGTTTCTTCATCTTGCTTCACCCTTCTTGCCTCTTTTCTGCTTTTTCTCTTGCTTATGGGGGCAATCGATATTGGTACGAATTGGTCCTCTGGTTTAGCTGCAGTCATTATCACTGTGCTTTGAGTAGCAACAGTACTTGTCGCGGGGGGTGGTGTAGCTGCTGTGGTTGGAGCTGGGGTAGCTTCGCTGTCTGTTGCAGTTGAAGTTTGAGTAGTGGCTGTACTTGTCGCTAGGGGTGGTGTAGCTGCTGTGCTCGGAGCTGGAGTAGCTGCGCTGTCTGTTGCTTCGCCCTCAGATCCAAGGACATTTCCTTCCTTTTGAAGGTGCTGGATAGTGTTGAACAAGGCCCGATAAGCATAGGCCAAGCCCCAGCACGTTGACATGATTTGTCCCTCTCTGGTATGACCAGGATGACAGCACACCTCATTTAAGTGTTTTACTAATTCTTCTGGATTTTGCACTTGTTCGGTGGTGAAGTTCCAAAACACTGGAGGGGCCCACTGACCTAGATACTTGCCCATACTATCCCACACACCCTGCCACTCATGGCTGTCCAGCCTCGGGGAAAATCTCTCGGTCCCCCTATTTTGTCGTCTAACCCCAGACAAGGCCCAAACCCGACTCTGCTTAAGTCTTGAGATCAGACGTAATGGTTGTGGACAAAACACACTCTGTATGCGTGCCAACATGGTGACCCCCATCACAATCAGCAAACAGGTCTCAACAATATTAAAAGGCCACTCAAAAACTTCAAAACTCTCAAACGATGCTGTAAACGGTCTGGAAGGGGCACTGGGAGGGTAAAAGAATGTCTCCTTCATAGGTTGACCACCCAGGAAGGAGAAAAAAGATGTATAGTTGCTAAGCATTTGTATTATATACCTCCCAAAGTATAAAGGTGGTGACCACACTGGGAACATAAGCCAGATCAGTTTCATGATCAATTTTTCTATTGTATTACAAGTCATTACCATAAAATATAATGAGACAATAACCTTAGCCCAAGCCCCACACTTGAAAAACACTAACACAGCAAATACCGGCTCTAAGTAACCTACGGCATATTGAGACTGTGAGATCAAAAACAACAACTTTGAGAGCCAATAAATCAGCATTGTGACAAGTGACTATCAATCCAAAACACTGAATGCTTATCACAAATACGATTAGACACACTCCGGTCAGATCTGTCGTTATCTCAACCCTTCGAGCCCCACGTTGGGCGCCAAAAGAACTGTCGTGGTTTAAGCCCAAGCTGTAAATCAGAACCACGCAGTCTACTGCCCCCCCCCCCCCCCCCCCCCACCTTTCTTCCCTCCGCTTCTGGAGGGACGGGGAGGAGAATCGAAAGAATGCAGCTCCCACGGGTTGAGATAAGAACAGTTTAATAACTAAGGTATAACACAAATCACCACTGCCGCCACCAACAATAACAACGACAAGAGAAATAACAAGGGAAGAGAATACGATACCGCCCGCCGGAAAAGACAGCCCGCCCGACCAGGGGACGTGCCCTTCCGGGTAGCTCCCAGTTCCATCCCCTGGCATGACGTGCTGTGGTATGGAACACCTCCTTGGCCAGTCTGGGTCAGGTGTCCTGTCCCCGCTTCCTCCCGGCCCCTCCTCCTCCCTGGCAGAGCATGAGACTCACAAAATCCTTGGTCAGTCTAAACATCGGTGTTATCAGTTTTTTTTGTTCCCAAGCCAAAAGTCAAAAACACAGTACTGCAACAGCTACTAAGAAGGAAAAAAAAACCAAAAAACTGACTACCACTGCTGAACCCAGGACACTGCCTTTTAAAGGGCTGCGTATGCACATCTTCACATCCTGTAAAGTGGCAGAGCTACCTCCTGAATGGCAGAAAGCAAACCAGAACTAGCACTTCTGCCATTGGTACGCATCTAGGGCAGCTGACATGTACAGAAAGGGATATACGGTTGTTGAAAAGGGCACTAAGAAAACAAGGAGGAAATGGCCTTGACAGGCTAATGACAAACATGTTCTTCTGTAAAACTGTTTTATATTTTTTGAAGAATTGAGTTCAGAAGCTAAAGCTGCCTCCAGGCACGACCAGAATTTACTCATCAGATCACCACAGGCCTCGATAACCTTGGCAGTCTTACAAGGAATGTATTTTTACATGGATGAAGTGTTCCTGGACAATTTGTCCAAACAGGATTTCTATCAATGTCAAGCACACTTGTCTTTTCATTCCAGTTCCCTTTCCTTGATTAAACGTATTTATAGTGGACATTTAAGAGAGAAAAAACAAGTCTTCACTAATGTGCAGGTTTAGTAAAGTTAAATCAGTCAATCACAGAACGAAAATAGTGTTTGCAGTTATGACACTCTTCACTGCTCTCATGCTTTGTCCCTCTTTCTATCCCAATGATTTACTTTGTAAGTTCATCAGGAGAAGGTTTATCTTGCATTCCATGTTTGCGTACAGCCTGCAGAATGGCATCTCATTCCCAAATGGCTCTTGAACATTATGTAATAAACATGATTCATATGAGGATCATCTCCATCATTCTCACAAAGAGTGACAGAAGATAATACCTTCTGAAGAAATCGCTTTCAACACGTCAGCATCAGTGTGCAGCAATGGTGTACGCTTATTGTAAACTTCCTGTCTAAGAGTTTCCCATAAATTTGAGGGTAAAATGCTCACTGTAATTGAAGTATACAATGAATTATATTCTCTGCTTACAATTAGATTCAAAAATCACGGGTAACTTTGTTGCTTCACTGAAAGATGTCAAATTCTGTCTCATTTCATAGCCTTCTCCCACTTTCAGGAAAGACCAACAGAGAACAAGAAATCTAATCCACAGCTCTTTAGGCGTCACACAGAAAAAATGAGGATGATATTTATTCTTTCTCTGCATAAATACTGCATAATATAAATCTATATATTAAGTTGGGGAAAAAGTCTGTTCCAGCATCCATGGAGAAGCCCCTACTCAAACACAAATACTTCATTTATAAGCAGAATTCAAAATTTAGATTTGATTACGATTTCCTGTCTTGCCTTTACCTGTACTAATAGCAAATTAATTGATAACACGCCACATACACAACTATCTTGCTACGGTGGAGTTTTATGGAAAGGAAGAAGGTACTAAAATCTCCTGGAAATCAGCTGTTATTGGCTGCTGTCAGACAGGGATAGATGGACATCTGTTCCAATTCACTGCAGAAATCTTTATTCTTAAATTCCTAGCACATGCGTAAGTCATAACAGGCTGAACAGAGTGACTGCTCTATAGCTGCACATTATGACTGTTTTCTTTACACTACAAAACAAACTTGGACAAAAACATTACCAGAAAAGCATCTAAAATCTTGCCCTAATCATTACTAATTTTCAATACTATATTTATTAAGTCATGTTTTCAGTCACAGAAATACAACAACAAACAAGAGAAATCTGCTGCTTTGAAAGCAATAAATGAGTTAAATTTCTCAATTCAAAAACAATTGAGATAGTGCCCTGTGAAAATGTTAAAACTTGGCTGCCTGAATGTACGATGGCATGGGTACCACACAGCACAGTAATCATCCTGGATACATATTTGAATTAGTCACTGGGACAGATCTATCCAGCTTTATTGAGTTGGAAAAAACAAATGGCTATAAAGATCAACTTTGGTTTATGAATCTGGCCCATAGAAAGAAAGAAAGAAACATTTATTCAAATTGGTTTCCAGCACAATAGCTGAAAGCAAGCAACAGACAATAAAACAAAATGGTGCTTGATCTAGTACTATTCTATATATTTTAAATCTTTTGCAGTATGCATTGTTATATATATCTTATATAGATATATATATATGTTATATATATCTTATTCAAAAAATTGTTCCATTTAGCTGTTGAGACAATAGAGATGATATTAATGCCAAATCTTAACAAAAGCAAAACAAAACACCCCACAAAATTACGATTTTCTGTACAGCACTGTCACTAGACATATAGCATGGATACCAAATTGTGAACTAACTAGAATAAAAGAATCACCCTTTTAATGAGCGTAATATATCACAACAATGTCAATTTTACTAATGTAATGGGGCCACAATTCAGGAGAAGGAAATTACAGGTCATTAGGGAAGTTACAGATTTGAAATATTTTCTTCATTTTGCTAAGAATTTCTCAACTGTTTTTCTCTGAATATCTTGTGTTTTTCTTTAAAATCTCACACCATTCTTCTTGCCTCCAACAAGTTTTAACTCA
Organism: Psittacula echo; assembly: GCF_963264785.1. Lineage (NCBI taxonomy): Eukaryota > Metazoa > Chordata > Aves > Psittaciformes > Psittacidae > Psittacula > Psittacula echo. The sequence goes on along the minus strand of NC_137743.1, from coordinate 8,384,765 downwards.
GAAACTGAGCGTCAGTTGCAATGCTTTGTCTGGTTATAGAACATCTGGATTGCTTAGAAAAGGAAAAGAAAAACCAACTTCTGAATCTACTATAAAAAAATCAGTTCTTTTTATTAATATAATTATACACACAAGTCCCTTTTTTAACATAGATTTTAGTAAACATACAGTTGGGTAAGTTTTTTGCCTTGGAGATACAAACAGAAAAAGACAGGCAAGGCAAGGCACAAGAATTTAGAAGATGAAAACGAAGATTTTGGAGGCAGCTTAGGGAAGGTAGAATATAAAAGAACAAGATGAAAAGCAAAACAGAAAGATGCAATAACATGGGGAGAGGCAGTTTCAGAAGAATATGTATGTAGGAGTGAGTGAGAGCAATTGAGGTTTAAAGGTAGAGATGAGCTTGAGAGTGGTCTGATAAAAGATAAGAAGACCTAAAGGATGCACAAAGCTTACAAAACCAAAGAAACCATATTTTCATATGTTTCTACTCATGAGAGGTTTTAAAAAATAACTGGATGCAAAGAATTAGATTTTCCCCATTACTGAGGATGGCAGAGAGCATTAACAGAAACAGAGGGGAAGCATGGAGCCACCAGGGTGCAGAAGATGCCCCAGAAGGCAGTGAGGAATGGAGGAAGAGCAGATCTATTCATATACATCTATGCAAATGTTTTCTTTCTGGGGCAGAGAGGGGGGGCTACTACTTTGTCTTCAGTGAGCACACACAGGCATAAATCAAGACTTCTATAAATTCAGTCACCTCAAACCACAGTGTGAAAGAAATGTGCCAGTTTAAACCAACTCAGATCACATCATGTCAGTACACTACATATTCGAGTGCTATCCTGCGCTTGTCTAGCAGCTCAGCATGCTCGACAACCTTTCTGCTTACCCCACAGAGCATCTCTTGAAATGCTGTTGGGTTTCAGCATGAGGGCACAGAGTTTGGAATCTTCCAGTGGGATTATTTTGTCCTGTTATCCACAGTTGTTTAAAGTAAAATTAAATAAACTCCTGACTCAAACTACTGACAACATCAAGAAGGACTGATGAAATCCAGCCAGTTGAAGAAGAGATTTCATTATGGATTATTGCAAAATCTGGTTTGTATTTGATTTGAAATGGGCAAATCACAGTTGAAATCAATAGATCTAAACATAGATTTTTATATTTGATGTTTGCTTAATTCTGTACCTTTAATTGTTATATATTTCTTCCTACTACAAGAAAATATTAATGAATTTATCATTTATCCTCGAATATCTCAGACTAGCAACACTAGAGTTCCAATTTGTGGCTATGGACTCTAGGCACAGAAAAAGTATTCATGTCTTTGTCAGATGACATGTGAAATCTGTATTCACAAGGGATTCAAGAGATATCTTGAGCAGAAATCTTGGATCCTGCAATAATTTCTTAATCATATCACCATACGAAACTTTGATATACACAAGCATCTTAATTAACATTGCAAATAAATAGACCTAGACATTGTCCCAAGCAGTATTAAAGGAATAATTCTTTTGTGGGTCCCAAAATCCAAATTCTAATAAAGCTTTTAAGGTAACGCTATGCACTGTTGAGAAATCTTTTCCATGCATTTTATGGGAGAAATCCCAATCAGTCTTGAATGATGTCCCAGGTAAATCTGAAACAGTTTCATCCAGTTTGTGATTCATCAGTCAAAGCCATGTTCCCAGTCTGACAGACTTCCCAGTAACATTTACAAAGGAAGCCAAGGTTAAATGTGTACAATTTAAACAAGCTTTTATCCCAGTTAAGTCTTTTCTTCTTACAATAGCCATGACAATTTTTCAGGAAACAAACTCAAGAAGGCTGAACACTTCACCTGCCAGTGGCAAAACTATGTTCCATGAACAGCAAACCAATAAACAACATTATGCAGCGTGACAAAGACTACTTTAAGTCTATTTTGCTGTAAGAGTTATAATTCTAAATGGGTTAAAAATCAATGACTATTGTACAGTCTAAAATAAAAAGAATATATCTATATACATACACACACTATCTGTAAGCTACCATGCATTTAGACATTTCAAAGGAGTATGGAGTACTAGGCATTTAGCCATAAATAGATTTATGATATTTTTATGCACACTTGCTTTAATTAGTTATTATTTTAACATGTTCTGTTTGAAAGCAGAAAGGCATATGTCAATAACAACAATGAATGATTAATCCTCCTCTTACAGGATCTTAATTTACTAAGCAGGTAACATGAATCTGTCTAAATTGAGTCTAAGTATATTACAAATGTTAATAGAGGGCCAGGTCACTGTCTACATTAATTTGATAAACACAGTGATGTTTTTCATTATTAAAATGTGGTTCTCTGAAGTACAGATTAAAAAAGATGGACACTAAAGAAAACAGAGATCGATGAGATTCAGCTTTACGCTGCATTGCATAGATGGCATGTCATCTAAGACAGCGTCTGAAAAAACCAGATGAAATCGATTTGAATAGAACAGGCCTCCAGTAAGATGACATCCTTCCACATGTGCTTTGTAGTGAGAGAACTCAAGGGAAGGATACATACATAGGAAAAGCTTGTGAAACCAAAATGCATCATCTGTAGATGGCAATGCCTTGCCAAAAGGTCTGATGGCATCAGGTCTGCTCCGTAGTTGTTTATATACTAGCTCTAGCATCTAGGGAACAGCCAGTGCCCCAATAAACTAGAGACATAGAGAGCTAATTCTGATAAATAAAATGTGGCCTCAATAGTACAAAGATATTCACAGTTCATGAGCATTTGTGGGAACTATTTCAGTGCCTTTAGATCATACAACAATTCATAAGAAGTTAATCAGATTCTTATTTGTCACTAATACTCTTCTATGGTAGTATTATTAAAAGAGCCTTGGAATGTTTTTCAATATTCCAGCTTGTCACATGTTAACTTCCTAGCACAGTCTTTCAAACAAGCCTGCTCTGAAAACTAAAACAAACCACTTTGTAGCTGAGGCACAACATAAAGGTATTTCCAGCCACGATCAAAATTCATAGTTACACAGCCACCACTCATTTTTAAGACTCTTCAGTTAAGCCATCCTTGACTTGGAATGAAAAGGGGAAAAAAAAATAATATCACTTGCCAAAAATAGGTATTTTTACCAAAAGTACATTTAACAGGTCATGTTCTTACTGTGCATAAATCCATCAGCATATGGAGACACCCACATATATACACACTGATGTACACTGGAACGTGAAACTCAACATACTGCTGCATAGGAACATTTTTTAACTAGGATTAAGTGCAGTGAGACTTTACATTGTTCAGCTGCTACAGTAAGTAAGCTGATAATGCTGCTCTTCCATTACCTCATGAGAATGTAAGTATCAAAACACAGCAGTCTCTGCTGTAATGTGGAGTACACAGAGAGATTGAGAAACAACGGAAAAGAGAGCATGAAAAATGGCAGAGGGCACTTAGCAATGAATAAAGAAAAAAACCCACTGCTAATTTCCCAAGAGGTGGGTTTATTTAACTGTCACATCTGGAAACCGTTTTTAAGTATCATTGAGGGGGCTGGTTTTCAAAGAAAGGTTATAAACTGAAGTGTTCTGAACTTACTATGCAACGCTGTTTACATAGCGGAGTGGCTGCAGGTTTTACAGCTGCGTGTTGGATACTGACAGCCACAGGAACCAGTAACCCCACAGGGATGCTTACGTGGATGCCCTGCCTGCCAGAAGGGGATGCTCACAAAAGAAAAGCAGCTTAACACCAGCCAAAGAGTTTGAAAGTCTCAAACACAGTTCTAGAGGTATTAGTACAACAATAGCCTCTCCTGGGCCAAAAAAAAGAGGCATGTTATGCTTTTATAGATTCTCATCATGATAACTACGCTCCAGCCCAGCAAGTGGCTGAAAGAGGCGCAAAGGACAATAGCTGGAACTTCAGTGACGTGGTATTTGAAAAACACTTCACATATACAAGAAAGCCTCTGTTTCCAGAGGTCTAGCAAGATCCAGGTCTCAGTTTACTCAAGAAAATCTTTACTCCAAAGGACATCTTCTAAAGGTATTCAATGCTAGTGGGAACTCTGAATTAGTAAAGGGCCTCAAGATTCAACCTCTATTCATCTGTGCATATGTGCACTTCACGTTGAATTTAAAAGCCCCTAAAACAAACAAACAAGTGAACCTCAGTAGTTTTTTGGAAAGGTCAAAAGCTCTTTGATCACCAACAACTTTGGTGAAGTGTTTTGGATTGCTACTGCAAACATCTGTAGCATTACGATAAAGATGAAAAGATAGAGAGCGGCAGACAAGGTACAAAGAAAGACACTGAATTTCTCTTGCAAATACATATGTGAATTCTGCATGTGCTAGTTTGCTTTGAGCTATGTTAGGTCATGCTGTGTGACACACATTTGATTCAAGATTTAGAAGGACACACCTATCAAAATATGTTTATAAACTGCCTGCAGAATTAGTCAACTGCATTTTGTCTACATCTGAACTACATGTGGGATGCTTATTTGTAGACCTAAAGGCTAACTGCAGTCAAAGAACACTGCTGAATTCATTTTTTTGTAGGAAAACCAACTGGTATTCATTTTATCGCTACCATACTTATCAGTATTTTGTTTGAATACGGAACTTGGGAATTAAGGCTATTTCCCTCAGCCTGTTACAGTAAGACAGTGCAACATCCTTGGTTAATTATTACTTTTAAATTATAACACGGCAGAGAAAACAGAAGACAAATTAAAAACCAAAATGATCTGTTTACATCTGTTCACAGGAACACAGGAATGAATGACACTGATTGCCATTATAAAGCAAGATTTACGCTTGAGTAAATGAGGTGTTACACTCTATTGGAAAAATATAACTGTATATTGGAGACATCATTTAAAACAGCAGCATACATAGTTTGTGTTTATAGAGATTCGTATTTTCATTTCCATCTAAAACTTCATGGATCTCTACAAGCCAATTTTTTACCTGATAAAAAGGTGTTTCCAAGGAGAATGCCTACGGGCTTGTATCTGCATGCAGAGTTCTTTCTTTTATGTCAATGTCCTCAGAAAGGGGACAAACAGAAAAAGGCATACAGTTTGGAAAGGACTATTCCTATGTATGGGAAGTTTAACTTACATATCCATCTTCCTTTGGTGTGGTGTACTTCTTTGCATGCTCTCTCGTGCACCATATAAAAAGATCTATAAAAGCATGTCCTTGTGATACCTCTAGAATGAACTGGCACACACTGCCACTTTTGAGTGAAAGTCATCAGGCTGCAAGAAGAAAACATGCTCCATAGGTAATGTCTGATGGATATGTGTAATCTCTCCAATTTTGATTTAGTTGCTATATTAGGTCAAACTTTAATTCTGTGTTTAACGGTAGAATCATAGAATCATGGAAGAGTTAGAGTTGGAAAGGACCTTAAGATCATCTAGTTCCAAACCCCCTGCCATGGGCAGGGACACCTCACACTAAACCATGCCACCCAATCTTGAGTTGCTGGTATAAGCATCAACAGGGGCTACTTCTATCTGCCCAGGGGTTGTTGAAAGAGGATTTTGGTGACTGGCAGGATAGGAGAGAAACACAGAATTAGATGTTTATCTTTACGAACTGTTCAAGTGAAACAGAGATTGAAACACTAAACCAGAAAGGTTTTGCTTACATCTGTGAGAATATGAAAGGCCAGTTAATGGAAATACATGTAAGAAATTTTGTTTATTCAGTTCAAAGCATATAGACAGGTTAATTAAAAATTCACAAAGGATTTGTTTTCTGTGTATCAAGCCTAGGGGTTCCTGGTGTTGTGTTTAAACAAGTGCATAAAGGAGCAATGAAGGGAAAATAGATATGTATCCTGAAAGAGGAATTTAGAAAGAAAATCAATATCCCAGGCAATAGAAAAGATGGAATTTACTACTTGTGCATGCAAATGAGAGGGTAGTTGGGATAAGAGCTAATGTTAATTTCTCACTCTTTTCGTAGTCAAGTCCATTCTGAGTTTTCAAATTTCAGTATACAGTAATGACCTGATAAAGATCTGTATCATGTGAAGCATGTAAGCAAGGCAAAGCAGCATACGAAAGGCAGTGATCACACACTGCACAGGGGTCACCTGTTTAGGATCAGATGGCCAAGATTCAAACCTTCTCTTGCCCAGAGTACAAGTAATGCACTTCCAAGGAACAGGTAGTTTGGGTGAATTCCTGTTGGAATTCATCTGGCATAACAGAACAGGCCAAGTTGGAAGTGGCTTCAAACCTGTCTAACCTTACAAGCATCCTCAGGACTGGTGTGTGCCACAAAGTGACTGTACCGGCCAGACTACTACAGATCACCGATGACACCAAGCTGTGTGGTTCGGCTGATACACTGGAGGGAAGGGATGCCTTCCAGAGGGACCTCGACACGCTTGTGAGGTGGGCTGATGCCAACCTTATGAAGTTTAACCATGCCAAGTGCAAGGTCCTACACCTGGGTCGGAGCAATCCCAGGCACAGCTACAGGTTGGGCAGAGAAGAGATTCAGAGCAGCCCTGCAGAGAAGGACTTGGGGGTGTTGGTCGATGAAAAAATGAACACGAGCCGGCTGCAGTGTGCGCTCGCAGCCCAGAAAGCCAACTGTATCCTGGGCTGCATCAAAAGGAGCGTGACCAGCAGGTCCAAGGAGGTGATCCTGCCCCTCTACTCTGCTCCCGTGAGACCTCACTTGGAGCATTGTGTGCAGTTCTGGTGTCCTCAGCATAAAAAGGACATGGAGCTGTTGGAACAAGTCCAGAGGAGGGCCACAAGGATGATCAGGGGCTGGAGCACCTCCTGTATGAAGACAGGCTGAGAAAGTTGGGGCTGTTCAGCCTGGAGAAGAGAAGGCTGCGTGGAGACCTCATAGCAGCCTTCCAGTATCTGAAGGGGGCCTACAAGGATGCTGGGGATGGACTCTTCATCAGGGACTGCAGTGATAGGACAGGGGGTAACGGGTTCAAACTTAAACAGGGGAAGTTTAGATTGGATATAAGGAAGAAATTCTTTACTGAGAGGGTGGTGAGGCACTGGAATGGGTTGCCCAGGGAGGTTGTGAATGCTCCATCCTTGGTGGTGTTCAAGGCCAGGTTGGATGAGGCCCTGGGTGGCATGGTTTAGTGTGAGGTGTCCCTGCCCATGGCAGGGGGGTTGGAACTAGATGATCTTAAGGTCCTTTCCAACCCTAACTATTCTGTGATTCTATGATCTGACACTGAAACCAGCTCCAATGGAAGCTGGTCATTTCATAGAATCATAGAATAATAGAATAGTTAGGGTTGGAAAGACCTTAAGATCATCTAGTTCCACAGTGTAAACAAAGATTCTTCTTATTTGAGATTTATAGCTATAACTGATTTCCTTTTCTTATGTCCAGGCTCCCAAGAGGATGAAAGCATAGGGCCTGAAATAGTAACTGGGCATGCAGGTACTTTCTTTGACTGAGGCCCCGGAGTTTAAGCCAATTCTCACTGAGGTCAAGAAGACTAATTACATATATTCTATGAGTAAAAGCACTGATGTGTCATCAACTTGTATTTTTCTATTTTCTTACTGTTCCATAAAAGGCTGTTTACTGCTTCAATTGTTTAATCTAAAATGGGAAATATTTCTAGCTGGCACACTTGAAGGCAACAGCTCTGTCCTCCGGAGGAGGAGAGGAAGATCAGCTTTAATCTCCAGAAGACTGTGGTTTCCTTCAGAACAGTTTGCCACAAGGGCCTCTGCACAGGCAAACACAGACAGCAGCTCACAGCTCAACTGCAAAACACCAAAGACATGCCTCCAGTGACACCCTAAGCAAGAGGCACAACATTCCTATATAATTGACCCTGATGGAGTACCGAGGTCTTTCTATACCACATACTCCAGAATTCTGTATTCCTGACAGAGTAACTTTCAAGATTAGAAAAGGGCAGCTTTAACTGCATGTGCAAATGAGGTAGACTATGAAGAACTAAGTTTTGGGGCGATGCAGTAATGGAGGAGAGGTGATGAAAGTGGAAAATGGTATGTGTAAACATATGCTGAACTAACACAGAAACAGAAGACAATGAACAAGTAACAGATCACTCAGTATGAGTCATTTAGAAAAGTATTCACATAATATGCAGAAGCACTGCTCAAAAAATACCTAAGAAGATTACATGGTGATTTTTCACATGTAGCATGCTGAGTATGAGAATATGGTTGACAAAACAGAGTTTTAAAGTTTTTCAAGCACACCATTTCTTTTCTCCCCTTTCTTACAAGTACAGAATGTTACCGCATATTGCCCACTTTTTACTGTTTCTTTGGACACAGTTACAATATTAAAAAAGCAAACAAGTATAGCTGATATTGCAGCAAGTACAGACATATCTGATACCACAAGCTGAGCTGGAAGCTCTCTTTGGCAAGAGAGGAATTGCATTTCAGAATATAAGCTTTTACGAAAATAAAAAGCACATAAAGAGCAGAATGGTGCACCAGGCTACTTCATGTCAGCCTTTTCAATAAAAGCGATGCTTTTTCTATAGAGATTCAACAAACTGAGATCATCAACTCTGAAAACCACTTAGATCTGAGTACCTTGAGAACTGAAATTCATACCTTCACGTATGTGGGATTGACAGATTTGTCCACTGTCTCCCAGCCCTTACGGTTACAAAGATAACCTTCCAAAACTGAAGTGCACATAAAGGGAGTGCAGAACTGTCCTTTTGAAGCTGCTGGGGTGGAGGTGTTTGACATGAACCAAAACCCCAAACTTAAAGAGTAACTGAGGGAACACCACAAACCTCTACCTCTCAGGTGCTGCTCACAGCATTCTAACCTGGAAAAAACACCTAAAATTGACAACACTCCTGTCATAACACAGATGCTATTAAGAACCTTGCAGGGCTTCTGCAAAGCCTGCAGAAGTCATGCCATTTCCATCCTGCTGTAAACCGGGAAATCTGGGAATTGAAGTATGGGTTAGCACCAACTTCACTTTTTAAGGAAAAAATCACAGTAGAACTGGAACCAGGGCAGTGCTACATTGGCTGAGACGCCTCCTTTCTAAATCCAGAAAATAAAGCTAGACATTAAACAGTAGAGGGAATATGACCTTTACCTGTGCCAGAAGGACTGGAAAAAAGGTAGAAATGGGAAGGCAGAGAAATAACCTAAGGAGGACACTTCACCTTCTACTTCAGGTATGGTTATGCAAATCTGAGAATTAGCATAAACAGAAGGCGAAAGAAGTAAAAGAGCAGCCAATATAAAGGTGTAATCTATCAGAGATTTACCAGTTAATTTGTGTCAAATTAGACATCTAAAACAGAAGCTGGTAAAAGGTGCAAGGGCAAAGAAGTAGAATCACATTCCCTCTGAGGGGCTTTTGGCCCTTGGTTTCGTTCTCAATTTTAAATGCAGTACTCTGCTAGCAGTCATTTAGAACTAACTTTCCAGTAATGTTTCAAACATATCTGTGCTGGCTCTTAGCTGGAAACTAAGCCCTTAATCCAGAATTATGAAGTTCCAGGCCCCTTCTCAGCTGCTACAAGAAAGAGATGCATGAACTTCATAAGCACTTTATTTACAGCCCCAAAGTTTCTGTATGTTTGAGGTTATAGCCTGGACTTTTGGTCATGGCCATATTGCCACTTTCATGTTACTAAACTACCCCACAACCTCACAGTTAATGGGCAGAGCAGCTTTCCATTTAGCTGATAACGAAGTCCCTCAAGATGCACAGAGGAAATATTCTTTCTCCCAGACCTAAGAAGCTTAAAGCCTACTGGAATTTATTTGAACTTGCTTAATAAACTGGGTTCTGCAAAGAAAGCGGTCATTTTACCACAGGGCCAGGACAGAAAATGAAATAGTGACAGTCATCTGATTCAATTATTTCTGTTAAATGCATAAGCAATCCTTGGAGCAGAACTGGAACTGTACTCCACTTCCCCAGGAGAAGGCTGACCACAAGGTTACAGAATCATTATCAGTCCTACATCCTTCTCATCTCCTGTTTGTCACAAGGTGTAAGTCCTTATGTGGACATAGAGACTAATTAATTTGGCAAACCTGACATAATGTAAGTGTCCAAATGCATTCAAGCAGTTTCAAACTAGAGAAAGAGAAATAGAAAAGGGAAAAAAAAAAAAAGAATGATGCTTGAGCCTAGCAAAACTACCCTCCCCCTCAAGTTCTTGAACTGCATCCATCACAGCCCTTTCTCAACACTTGAGGGCACAGGAAAATCTTGATTAAATGGACAGGGCTTGGAACAAATCCAAAACATCAAACCTCAAGCTCAGTTAAAAAGTACCTACTATTGTGTAGGACTTACTCTCGGTGCTATGTAGATCTTAAACTAAAATAAAGACAGAATAGTACACTGCTTGTTCAAAGGAGAAGACCTTATTTTTTGAGTACAAACTGTATGTGACTTTAATAGTACGAATTCTGTCAAGTGGTCCATAGAATAAATTTGCACACAGTTCAACATAACATGTGCACATTAAATAGGATTTGGCATTAAAAGACCCAACACTGAATGGAAATCGAAAATAAATGCCCACATTCTCCCCAGAAGACTATTCACCCCAAGGCCTCAGGCATTAATTTAAGTGAATGAGGAAGCCACTAGGGCAGCTGTCGGTAGCTTATTTGATTTGTGAATAAACAATGGCTTCATTTTAAATGCTATTTACTTCTACTCCATACTAATGCAAAATCAAAAGCACAAAAAAAGAACTATTTAAAACCACGCACTTTTAAGAAAGATTTTAGACTGCAAAATTCTTCCTTTCAACACGGGAGGAAAATAAAATAGTAACATCTTCTGCTGCATTATTATTTTCAACTGTTACTAATGTTAAGAAGCCCCGAGGTTGTATCTTATACTTAATTGATATTGTGCATTTGGCTGTATATTAATGAGAAGTTAGGGTATCATAGGTCATTCCAATAAAATCTTTGGGCTTGTCAGCTTGAATTATGTATCTTTACATCTGTAGAAAACAGTGGCAATATGATAATTACAGTAGTTGATACATGTTGTTATAACTTGCTAGTACAATCAGGTACATCATGTCCAAAGCGCAGATGCCAGTCCAGTCTGGCACTAATATTCCATCAAACAGATTATTAATTATCAGCAGTTTCTATGCAAAGGGAAGCATTTAGCTGCACAATGAGTTTTGAGATTGGAGCATAGTCATTTCTTCTTGATATTATAAAGCTTTAATTACAACATAGAGCCACCACTTCTCTGGCACTGCAAGGTGAAAATGAAGGCCTTTACCCCCTAAATCCACGTACAAAGTGCTGAACTTCCCGTGTAGGCGAACTTCATGTGGGTTTGCACATAATTACATGCATAAACACATGCACCCATTTAGTTTCATATGAAGCAGCTTTGTACTATCAGGATTTATATTTATATGTTGGTTTTACCTTGTCCAGAATTCAGAGAGGAACTGCCTAGAAAGATGCAGTTCAATAGCCTTCCTCCAGCAGAACATGCATGCTGAACACTGATAGGTTTTCCTGTAATTTGTAATTTAAAAGACAACAGAACCTAGCTGCCACAACCTACACTCCATTTCTATTTCACACACAGGCATCTTGCCCTATGAACAGATTCTGGTTTGACATGTAATAGAGGTAAGAGAGTCTGAGAGAAGATAAAGAATTTGCATAAAGGGAAAGGAACTGTTCCAATCAATAAGCAAACTGTATCTGTTCCTGAATGCAAAATCTGACTATGAAGCGAACTGAGTGCACAAGTTAAATACGCCCTTCTGCAACTGACACAACAGCCAATAACCCAAAATGAAACTGGCCTTCAAAGCATTGCAATGACAATCTATAGATAAATTGTTCTTGAACAATTTCTCCAACATACATCAAGTACAAAAAGATTTGTTTTTAACACACACCATATGAGTTCAGCCTTCCTGGTTTTCCTGGTAAACATGAGTATTCAGGATAGCAAAAGAAGAGGGGGAAGTGTCCCACTAAGCAGTTCCTATGGTGAACTCTGCTGCTGAGATGCAAACCTAGAAAAAGCCCCACTGAGATCCAAAAGGTGTTCTGAAGTTAGTCTGTTTGTACAATCAGAATCCAGCCTACATACTCAAATACATCACCTCCAAAGGCCTGAACCCACATACATATATGTGTTATATGTGGCCCAACATTTTTACCTTATCACTTAAATTCACCCAGGCTGTCCTGGACAAAACAGCAGGGTTTAGGGAAAGAAAAAAAGCATAAAGAAAACCAGACTGCAGATATTCCTGTCCATGTGCAATGAATCAACCCAACAGCTCAGGACACGTTCGTGAACAATTCAACTGTGTAGCACATGTGGAGGGAGGGAATCCAGCTCCTCCCAGTGTTTGCTGTGCATGGCTATACGAAATCTCATGTGCACACCAGTTCCAGCTGGGCTGCCAGATGTCTGAGATTTATGGACATATGGCAGCCTACACGGTAGCATCTAAACTTCTAGGACATCCACAAAACCCACACTAATCTGTTAAATTCTTGAAATCTACATGGACAAGAACTCTGCATGCAAAAGGGAGCGCGTCCAGAAGAAGGCAGACAACTGGTGGCTGACATGGATTAATAGTCCAAACAATCTAAAATCGCTTATATTCAGAGAGGAGCCATGATCTCCACTAATTTTTCTCTTTGGGTTACAAAGCAGAGCTCACCAGGTTGTAAAATGGCATGTTCAATATATTAAAGAGCGTACTGGCTTTGAGCACGTTCTGTCTTCCTGGGGTATTGCTCAGGTGGTGCAGTTGCACATTTCCTGCTCCGTGGGCTGATATTTAGCAAAGGAAGCGCAAAGGAGCCCCTGCTGAACACATCAGGGTTCGTGTATTATGGACAATAAATTCTTGTGTCTACAGTAAAGGATAAAGATAAGAAAAGGAGGTGGAACGAGCTGCTTGAAAAATTTCTATCTCATCATCAGGGATTGTAGTGATAGGACAAGAGGCAATGGGTTCAAACATAAACAGGGGAGAATTAGGGTATCTATAAGGATGAAATTCTTTACTGTGAGGGTGCTGAGGCGCTGGCACAGGGTACCCAGAGAAGCTGTGACTGCCCCATCCCTGGCAGCGTTCAAGGCCAGGCTGAACAGGGCTTGGAGCAAGCTGCTCTAGTGGAAGGTGTCTCTGCCTGTGGCAGGGATTGGAACTGGATGAGCTTTAAGGTCCCTTCCAACTCAAACCATTCAGTAATTTCATCTGTGTACTCAGATCTATAGCTGAGTTGCACATTACACAATGCCTCAGCATGTTACCTCTGCTGAGCCGCAGACACTATCTGTGCGCATGTTCTGGGGGAGCATCGCCACGCAGGGCAAACTGTGTCAGTCGTTAACTTCTGAACCACAGTTTTCTGTGCCAGGCTTCAGAGAAACATGAATCACAGCACAGCTCAGAGAGGAGTTTCTGGCAGCTAATATGACTTACCAGAATGATGCTTCTAAAGCATCTGTATTTTCATTCCCTATTCTGGTTCAAGTGTGTGAGCGAAAGAATTCCCCTTCTGGGCTCTTGGATTTGAAAAGTTAAGCACTGTATCTGTATCTCAGTACCTAAACAGAGCAGGCCTGTTTCTCACTATCATCAAAGCCATATACTTTCAACCAGTGCTTCTCAAGTTCAACTGTTCTTTCCCACTCTTGAAAAATTATTCGCCTTTTTCCTTTCATAAAGAATGCTCAGATTGGTAAGACAAGGAAGAAATGTCCTTGTAAAAGAAAAAGAGAGGAACAGAGATACAGGCCACACTCTCCCAGGCCAAACAACAGGCCTTTTCATTAATTATCTTTCTAATGATGGATTCTCAAACAATGCTGCAAAATTTCATTCAAAAATTGGACTACTCACTGGGGAAAGAGCGCATTTTATCTTGTTCTCTCAAGAACTCTGAAGCCATCTTCCTCATATTTATATTCTAATCTTTCTATGCTCACTTCTAAAAGCTCATAATTAGGAAAGCCTCTTTGATGGTCAGAAGCTGCACGCGATTTCTGTGTGCATGGTAACAGCATGAATCACTGGCTGCACTAATCCTGTAAGAGTGTTAAAGGTCCCATGTGACAGTTACTGTGAATGCTAAACCTGCCCTATATTATGCTATTTCCCACTAATCCTAAGAAAATTAATGTTAATTTATCAGAAAAAAAGGTTAATTATACATTTACTTCTGATTTAGGCGCATTAGACCAGACTCACAAATAATACCGGGGTCTTGAAGTTGGTTTTCTTTTCTTTTTCTCTCTTTCAGCATACAATCAGGGACTATACTCCAAAATCATACCAGGTTACAGGTCGTGTTTAAAGGCAGGACAATAACAAGACCCAATGGTAATTCTAATTGCCCTTCTGATCCGGTTTGAAAAAAACTTCAGCTTTTCCTCTTTATGCAAAACTTGCAATAATATCTGCTTCATCTCATCTGCTAGTAGTTTTCACATAGAAACCGAATGCCAATTCAGGTTCAGAAAACAGACTCAAGCTATTTAGTTACCTTTTCATTGCTTACTAAAGAAATAGCTTATAGAATAATTATTTTTCATTTACTTGACATGGAAAAAACCCAACAACAAAGCCCTAAATTTTAAATGATTTATTAGTATTAGCAGACTCTAATCCTTTAGTACAATCCTGGCATTTTATCCAGGGTCACATAATAGCTGCACTACATACTATGCAAACCAACTTTCAGACATTGCTCCCTTTTTATCTAGCAGAAAGTGGGAACCTGCTGTAACACGTTATAAGGCTTTTCACAGCATCTCTGACAAAGGAAGAGATAAATTAACAGAAAGATCCCTTGGTGAACTCCACAGCGTATCAATTCAAATACTGATGCAGCTATCTGGTTCTTGTATGACTTGGCCACCTACTCTGGTCAAAACGACAGTGACATGCAATTTCTCTGCTGTGCAGTATAAGCAGCATACCTTTTTCAAGTTAAAAATTTAGATAGCTGTTATACCTTCTATCAGCTAGCACAGCTGCCAGTGCAAGGTGCCAAAAAGGGGCCATTTCTTTTTGCTGACAGTTAACCCAAAACCATGGTTTATATGTCTTTTTATAAAGCGGTTTTAATAGCCACTATTGACTAAAAGGAAATGCATTTTTTCACATTATGCTTATAAATCACTTGTCTGCTGGGAGCATGTCCTAAATGGTTCCCCCCCCACACCCTCCCAGCTGTCTGACCAAGTTCACTTATGATCAAAGTTACATCCAATTTCGGCAGATGCAGCTCCACCAACTATATAATCCCTGCATTTTCAACTAATTTGCCAGTTGCTTTAACTGTTGGAACTAGGAGAATTCAGTGCAATTGCTTGGGGGCTATTTACAATACTGTTCGGACAGGCTACCTCACAGTGGAAGCCATAGAGTCTCATCTCTTCAAAAGTTCCTAATACAAGAAAATCAGTGTTTTGGTTGTGGGGATTTGGGTTTTTTTCAGTTGTGGGTTTGGTTTTTTATGCTTTGTTTTGGTTGCTTTGTTTCTTTTGCTTAAAGATCAACAAGCAGTTGGTTTAATTGATATTTAATTATTCTATGACTAGGCTATGTACTTTAATCAACACGCATACATTCTGAACATGTCCCTGCTGCAAAACTCAGTCTCTGTCTACCTTGATACTTTTCCAAGCAGATCAATATTTGCGTCTTTGGGTTGTTTTCATTGCCCGCAACATGAGGTGAAGTGGAAGGGTTTTATGAAAAAGGGGTTTAATTCACATGAGGCAGCTTCCTCAACATTTGAACAGAAAAAAGCTTTCCGTAAGCATCCCCCTACTGCTGACGTCTGCTTCCTGAAATTATCTTCTGGTCCAGCACTCTAGTATCTCTCTGTCCCATCACACAGAACAGCCTGGAGGAGGGAGGCTCAGGGGAGCCCTTATCGCTCTCTACAGCTATCTGAAAGGAGGTTGTAGCGAGGTGGCTTTGGTCTCTTCTCCCAAGTAACAAGTAATAGGACAAGAGGAGATGGCCTCAAGTTGCACCAGGTTTAGATTGGATATTAAGAAAAATTTCTTCACTGAAAGTGTTGTCAAGCACTGGAACAGGCTGCCCGGGGAAGTGGTGGAGTCACTATCCCTAGAGGTGTTTAAAAGACATGCACATAGGGACGTGGTTTAATGGTGGATTGGCAGTGTTAGGTTTATGGTTGGACTTGATGATCTTAAAGGTCTTTTCCAACCTAAACATTCAATGATCCCATGATCTGCATATTCCTTAAATTCGGCACAATTTGTGCAGTACTGCACGGCATCTGCCAGGACAGACCAGGAGATACCCAGCACCTGTGGGTGCTCCGTTGCCTCCAGCTAAAAAACAACCAACAAAGGCAATAATGTACATCACTAACATTTCTCAGTTACAGGAGTTAAAATTTAATTCACCTGAAATGGAAGAAGTTAAACCAATGTAAACTGTGTCATTTGCATGTATCTCAGTATTTTCTCTGGTACACCTTAACTTCTACTACATCACTTTATAGTTAAATGCATACATTTACAACATGGATCGGGTCCCAACTAATCTTACTAGAACAGCATTTACATTTTTTGCTTACTTTTCTATTAGATGTGCCATCATTATGTGTGATGAAAAGCCATTTCAAATTCAGCTGCTTTTCAGAAAAATTATAACACCCAATTATTAACAGACAAGGTCTATCCTATTTCCTGCATCTTCCAATAGCCTTTCGAAACCATTTCTCCACTTCGTATCCTATAATTTTTTGTTAGAAACATCCTTCAGTGTCTGTGATAGGAAAACTGTGCTGAAAATCAATAGTGTGCATACTTTTTTTGCCTGAAATACATTATCTATCATAATCCTGTTTTATAAGAGCCTAAAATGAGATAAACCAGATTCAATTTTAAGATTCAGAATTCAGACTAATAGGTTTTAATTTAAGAAAATATCTGTCACTGTGAATAAGCAAACAAATGGATTAGATTCTCCGGTTTTATTCCTTAGGCCATAAGTGTTAATCTCTCAGCAGAACCAACATAATAAACCACTACAGATTATCAAAAGTGACTTCTCACTGCTGTGAATTATTCATTTGAAAGGTTATGCACCAGTGATAATATAAATTATATTTGAAAAATATTCATATAACATTTTAATAAGCTTTAAAAAATGATTTCTTTCCCAATGTTTAAACTAAAAATAATATTTAGTGTCTCAGAAGGATTTATGGATTTATTGGATGTGTTCAAAAGTCATGACATAAGGTATCTGAGACTAGGGGGAACTGATCATCTAAATGCTCTTTAAGATGTACTTGCTCCATAAATTAAAGATAATACATGTATATTTCTTGCAAAGGCCTATAATCAAATTATTCTCATGCATGTAAAGAGCTAGTGACTGTTTACAATTTATGATAAAACCCTGGAAATCTTGCTTGTGCTGCTGGATAAAATTGCTCAAGGAGGAACTTAACACTCAGGACAGGCAAGCATATGCATTTGTGTTTGCATAGCAAAGCAAGCGAAGCTAAATTTTCATCAGCAACGCCCAGTGCAGCATCTGAATTCAGTCCAGTGTTGCAGTGTATCTGCACTGCTCCCTCCAATACAATAAACTATCGGAAAAAATACAGTTTTAAGATCTTGTTATTGAGATTTTGAAAGCATAGCAAATGTTTTTAAAATACAAGGATTTGGGGTCTGTTACATATGGCAAAAGGTTCCTAATAGACACTGCCAAAGCAGCCTGACTTTCTCAGTACCCACCTATAGAAATGAAGGCCCTTTCAAAATGTATTTTCAAAGACATTCTGAAGTTGAAATCGGTAAGGTTTTCATTTGTGTATTTGATTTGTGGCTCAGCTATATAGCACCTGGTATTCATTCCCCATTCCTACCATGGTTGTCACTGTATGATCTGACAGCTCAATGTTTCCTCTTTTCTTCCTTTTGCTTTCACTGAGCTCCAGCGCAAAATCTCAGCCAGTTACTCCATTCCCAGTGAGTTCACCTGCCCTCAGCTTCCAGCACCATTTTGACACTGATGAATTGCCCATATTCCCTTGCATCTTTCATTTCCCCTACATTGCAAGCTATCTCACTTCTTTCCCTGCTTCTCAAACACACAATTTTGATGTCAAAGTCAGCCTCTTGAAAATTGAACTTCTTATCTTTTCTTCCAATTCTCACCTCCTTGCCATTACTGTTGACAACACCACTATCTTTCTCGATTCTCTAGATTTCAAATTTCATGGCCTATTCAGTTCTTTCCTCCATCACCCAATCACAGCTGAAACTGTCATCAAATCCTATCAGTACGTTTCTATGGTATCTCCAGTATCCACCCTGTCCTTTCCAATTGTTCCACTAAAATCCTTGTCCAAGACTTCACATTACCTGCATCAGTTACCACAAATTCCTGTTTAAGGTCTTACTCCCCATGCTCCAATACATGCAAAATACAGCTGCTAAAATAATTTCCCCCTTTGCCTGCATTGACCATACCACTATGGTCACCCACTAAAGAAAAAGCTACTAAAGTTACTCATTACTGTCTGTATTAAGCTCAATGTCCCGACTCTTACTTCTGCACTCCTGTACATCCCCACCCTTAACTATTTTTAATACGCTTTCCTTTCTGCTTCTCTCAGAACCTCATACATGCTAACACAAGGCTGAATATACAAAATTATCGTTGTTCCTTCCCTCCCAAAACACAGCTCTTTGTCACACTTACTCAAGTATCTCTTCTCAAAATTCTCTGCTTCCTTTCACCTGCAGTTAACCAGGGGAACATAATCCTTGCATTTCTTTGGAAAAGGAAGTAAGCATAATAATCGAGCTACTTCTTACTCTGTTCAGAGTAGTTTTGCTGCTCCTGCCTGGGTTTTTTTCTTTTAAAGGAGTACAAGCAAATCATTCCACAAGAGTGACATCTTCAAAGACTGATAAAAACCCAAGCAAACAAACATAAAAAACCCCTCAAAGCCTTCTCCTCCTAAACAGAAATAATCAGTTTAATTCACTGTGTATGTCATTGAAAATCAATGCTTACTAACAACTAAAAATCAATCTTTCTTTAGAAAAATCATGAGACAGTAACACGCAAAGCCAAATTTAAATCAATTATGCAAATAGTCTACTTTTAACCCATGATTTAAATCAAGATTAATTAAATTCATTCACTCAAGATTAATTAATCACATTCATTCACCAATGTAATACCATAGTACATTATATTACTTACACAGTAATGCATGCATTCAAAGTCCTTTATAAAAAGTTGCACACACAATTTGCCCTGGAGGAAAACAAGTGATTTTATTCCCATCAAACAGATGGATAAGCTGAGACACAGAGATCAGTCAGTAAATCTGTGGCATATCTAAAGCCTTGAACTGATCTGCTCGTTAGACAGCTCTGCCTTCCCTAAAGAATAAGGGTGATGGTTATCAGTTGAGCCCCCTCGAAGACTGTGGACATTGCTACTGAGCCAACAATTAAGCACATGAACTTGAACAAAGACGACAGGAACAGTATGGTATAATCACCATTTTCCAGATAAACTATTTGAGCATGGATGTACAATAGTTCCAGAAACAGCTATAGTGACTTAACAGTTTGTCAGCCACAAGGCACTTGACATGACCCCTACAGAAGAGACAACGTAATGGATCATGTGTCTTTCATATGAAATCATCCTGAAGTAGTAATTCAAAGTTAGCTCCACAGAAAAAGACTCAGAATCACTCCATGACCTATTACCACAGCTCAACTACAGGGAAAGGTAACATCCAACAAAAGAGCAGTAAGAATAATTAAGCCCGGCAGTTTCTTAAGCTTCACCAGCAGCTCCCTGAGGACACAAGAGGGTTCTCCAGCTATCCATCTGATTGTTGTCACACCTCATTTGGGGGAATAGATATACTGGAAAGGAGCTAAATGAGTATTATTAGAATGTATTTTACAAGTTCAGCAGCGTTTTCAAGCTCTTGTTCAGCTCAGTCTACATTGGAAGCCAGTATTTTTAGAGCAGCACAGCAAGTAAAACATTCTCAAAAATGAAAGACATTTCCCTAAAAACATGCTGTTCCAGGATTTTCCAAGATGATAGAAAACATTTAAATATAAACGTCAGCACACCGGTTAGTATGTCTTTTTGCACCACAACTGCAAGGAAAGCAATACAACTTAAAGTGCACTGCCCTTCAGTTCTTTTACTATTTCATCATTTCATAGGTACAACCCCAAATTTTAACATCACAAACATGTAATTCAAAAGGTTTTCTAGCTATGAACACTCTACTGAGCACTAAAGCAAGAAGAAAAACATCTAAACTAAAAGTGCAATGAAGTGATTATGACGGTTATGAATCAGCCCTCCATTATTGAGCCACTTTAGCAGCACGTAATAGATTCTGATTAAGCTCTTTAAGCTGAATTACAATGTACTATTAGGAGACTACTCAATTAATATTTTTCAAGACCCAGAAGCTAATTTTACCATCATCCCCTTATTTCTACCAAAGTCTGATGAGACCTTTGCACAGTCTGCTCAGTGGGAAGGCAAGGAGCCACCCCCAGCTTTACCAAGCCTGCTAATAAAAACATCAAGCTGATGTCAAAGCTCAGAGTTCTGTCAAGTGTGGAAGCTTCTCCCCATGCCACAGGTAACAATTCTACTATTCCCCATGGGAATGTTACAGACATCACACGCTTGTAACAGAGGCAATTCCTGGACAGGGGTTTGCCATTTCAGAAGCACTGCACTACTACAGAGCTATTAGATGCCATTGCAAACGTTTAGAAGCCGAGACAAGAACAAATCAAGCAAGTTTTCAAATCGGTTTATATGGTGCTCCTGGCAATGGAAAGTGATAATCACAGCATACTGTTGCTCCTTTACTGCACAATAGACTTTGAAACACTGCAATCATTCATGTTCCCATTGGAAGAGAAACAAGGCAGACACAGTACTGTCTCCTGTTATTCACAAAATATAAGCAGGACTAAGCACATTTACTAGAAATGGCAAGAACTGCAACAAAATGGTACTCCAGCACCTCCACCTACAGAAAACCTGGGCAGGAAATGACTGCATCTATCTCAGAGACAGCAGTTGTCTCTGATCCACGGGTCATGTTAACATTTGTGGAGAAAAAGTATTTCATTTATGACACTCCTAACTAAGGTGATATGCTACTATAGCATTATAGCTTAATTTTAGCTAACCATTTTCATCCCAGTAAACATGATGAATTCTTAGTGTAGGCATTTCATTAACAAAAATAAGCACATTTTCTCCTGAATGCTTCAAATAGCTAGTTTTGGTATTGAGAATTATGTAGGCAAGAGAGTACAAGTTTAGCATTTAAAAAGGTTCCTTTCCAGTTCCCAGATGTATTTTTGCAGTCAGGACTATTTTGCATGACACTGAGGCAACGTGGCGTCAAAATCCAGATTTAATTCAAATGTTTGCACACTGAATACAATGTAGACACAGCCCATCTAAACCAAGAGGTCTCTGAAATTAATGTATAAAGCAGCGCCTGATCATAAAATCCCCTTAGCTGTAAGGAAAGGGATCCCTCAAGCACGTTTGTCTACACAGATTATGCATAATCATCTCTGAAAACATATTGAGAAGAGTTTACTTTTCCAGTCCACTCAACTGTCATCCATTTCTGAGTACGCTGTACATTCTTTACGACTTCTACTAAGCAGAGCCTTTGGAACCAGGTTCTTCGACGGCATGGTTTAACTTCACTGCTATCTGGTTTTCATCTTGCCTCCAAAGAAGTTCATTCTAACTTCTGTTACATATCAAGTAATTGATAAAATATGTCTCAGCATCTCTTTTGTTTTATAGCATCTTCTATTTTTGCTGTGCATGGAGCAATAAGTAGCAGGTGTATTTTCTTACAGCCCATAAATATTTACAGATTGTGAATAACAAAGAGCATTGTTTTAAAAGAAAATCCTCTCTCGTATTTTTATATGCAGCAGGAGGAAAAGGAAATTTCCCCTCTAGAGCCTGTGTGTGGGAGTGAACGTCTTGGCTCTGTGTGTCAAGGAACCATTTGAGACAAAGAGGCTATGTCCATATTCTTACAGTCATCCAATTATTCATATATACATATATGTATGCATGTGAGTCCATGACATCATGCACCTTTAGTACACTTCCTATAAGCAGGCAGCTGGTCTTTGAATCAAGTTTTGAAATCCCACCAGCCTGGAGACAAGCAGGAATTTGGAGCAGGTGAGTAAGTTATCCTGGGAATTTCTCAAGTCCTAACATTATTATTTCTTTATTTTAGATTTCCATTAAAAAATAATTGGACATGGTTTACATATTAAAATCAAATCTTTTAGTGTTGGTTTAGTGCCAGCTAAAACTTGTGCAGTCCCCAGATATTTACCGCTAGGCAGTGGCTGGAATATACCTTAGGTGCAAGTAGTGCAATATATACTCTCTGAATGTGCTACCATTAAGTAACATGAACAATTGCACTGAGGACTAGCTCTGAGCTTCCAAGTAGCCTTTGGAGTTATCGCAGTACATTTTGGTGCACTGCAGCATCAAAATGTGGGGTTCATATGGGTATAAATAAACTGGTTCACACAGAAATGGTTACAGCGAGCAGAGAGAAAAAATAATGTCAACAAACTCTTTTTCAGGGTTAGCAGGGGGCTTTTGGTTGCCCCACGGTCAAGGAGAGGGAAGAATATCCTGACACCTCTTAGGCATCTCAGGGATTCTTCGTGATGCTGAAGCAGCTTAAAGAAGCAGGAGGAAGGAGGCCTAACATTTAGTCCCATGTTTAATCCCTTATTAAGTGGTGTTCTTGAAAGGGTGATTTCTATGTCTGAAAGCAATAGTTTCCTCAGCAGGGTCATCATTCTCAGCAGGGATCACAGCAATGACAAGTAGTGTTCTCAGCTCAACCAAGGTTGGTTTCTTGTGGTGTTTATGCTAGTAGTTGAGGAGGCGTGAAATCAGCAGCAGAGAAACAAGATTACAGCTAGAACAAGCTTATCATCTACTGCGTTAAGGACAGCAAAACTCAGTATGGGTTTATAATGTGGCCTTCTACATAATGTTTGTCCACAGAATAGGCATCTAAATCCATCTAAATACATTTGAGAGTACTTTTTTATAAAGATATCTCCAGAACAGAGTTTCATGTAGTGGAGAATCCACCAGCTTAACTATATCAGCCAAAAAGCAGGAATTTTAATGATACTTTCATAACAGTATTTCCTGTCTGCTAGAATTAGAACTGTGACTGTCTGCAGATTTTTGGGTGAAAATTTCATCAAAATAATTAAAGATTTTAAGAAACCACTATGTCAGTTTCTTAATGCTGCAAGTATTCATTTCTCCTTGGTATTTGTAGATTATGTACTTTGATGAGCAACTGGCCTAGTGGAAGGTGCCCCTGCCCTCAGCAGGGGGGTTGGAACTGGATGATCTTGAGGTCCCTTCCAACCCAAACCGTTCTATGATTCTATGCTTATTTACAAATATGAATAGATGTGAATCTTAAATCAGTTCTGCACTGTCCTCTCCCCAGCATGAAGGGTTCTCTAGGCTTTATTGGGCTCCCAGAGAAATTGTTTTATCTCCATTTGCCTGAGTTATCCAACTGTCACTCAGGTTTTCATCTTGCCTAGACTTCAGGCAAGCAGATCTTTGCTCTTTCAGTGGAAAAGCACGGCTCAGAGTCATCCACATAATGTCATTCAGGCTAAATATTACTCTTCCCCCACTGTTTTTACACAGATGAGTAAGGATCCCACTAGTTAATGATCACGGCCCAGCTGAGCATTATAAATGGAAATTCTGCCCTTTCCATTTAAACATCTCTTTTCAAGGAGATGTGAAAAGGGAAATTCTCCCATCTCCTCCAACTGGAGTCCACAGGTAGGTCACTAATACCTGTATATCGCTGTCACTGAGCTGATGGAATGTTTAGAGTAACTTTGGCTTAAATCTGATGACTGTAGTAACAGTTTAGTCAAGATTCTTTTCTGTATGTAACAACCCCAGAAAAGAAAATTATAGGCTTCCAAACATGAATTAAAACTAGTTTCATGCAATGTGCCTGACCCCAAATCTGTACATATAGACATATTCTCCTTCTTTTGCCACTCAGTTGAAAGGCATCAGCAGAACCAGTGAAAAAGGCTACGCACAAAGTGCTGCTGAACATAAAAAGCATGCCTTGGAGAAGATAGGAGCTGTGTCCTCATGAAAGGTGATCTGTAACAGGGTGAGTTTGCAAAGATACTCTTTTGATCTGCAAAGAAATGGATACCAAAATATCTTATAATGTGACATCTTCCTGACATCTAGCAAGATTGTCCATCTTGTTTGCAGCCCAGGCTTACAGTGGTTTAATGATTTCTGGCAGTTTAGTTACTGACAGATATACCTTCGCTCTGCCCTTAGTTGTGCCCATTTCCCCTAATGAATGAACAGCTACCAGCTCAGAGAAGCTTGTCTACTAAGAAATCACCAGTAAATGGCTTGCCGTTGACCTTCTAAGCACATTTAAGTACAAATATTCCTTTCGAATAAGAAAACAACATCTTTTTCATTTCTAAAATACATGCTCTCAATTGTATGAAAACTAAGCACATCAATTAAACACTAGAGTAGGCTGCTTTGCCTCTTGTTACCCTCACTTGTTACCTCAAGAGCAACCATTCCTGTATGTCTATTGGATAAAAATAGGTTTGCAATTGTAGATATAAAAATTCTACAGCTTAACTTCGTAATATTAAAAAACCCCTATACAGACATCTTGAAGTGTCCAACTCCATTTGTACTACAGGACAGATAAAATGTGATATACGTTGTTTCTTTTCTCCAACTAGAAAAACAGCAAGAGGAAGAAAAAGTGTTACTCATATACAGAGAGTGACAGTTTCCAATTATTGATGCCTCACTAAGCAAGGTTTTGCTAACAGCTAAATGAGCTATTGCACTTACAAAATGAGGGCACGTGGCATATCTGATTAGTTTTACTTATATGTCTGTGATATTATGTAATTCTAGAAGGTTGGTATCTCTTTATCTTCCGGAAAAATGTGCCACTTAAAGGAACAGTTGTATTAAATGCCATATTGTTTTCTACCCAATTATCTTTTGTTTTCAGCATGCAAATGGAAGAATGCTGAGTGCTCATTTTAAGTCCTATATATCATCATAATTAATTGTGAGCTAGCTTCTGGTTGCACTTGTCGCATACAGAACATAAAGGAAATTAAATATTCCTGGCAAAAGAAGGTACAGTATTCCAAGAAATCTGCTTTTTGCAAACTAATGAAACAATTTTTAGCAATTTTTATTACAAGCATCTGTGAGCTCCCACCAGGCAGCAGCAACAGACTTGTTTCTGCTTATATTGCTCAGTTCCAAGCTAATGTCCCTTAAAGCTGTTAGGCTGAAAGCCAACAGAAGATATATCCACAAAGAGACCTGACCCTTATCCTTCCAACTAATAATGTCTCCTGGAAGTTTTAAGTTAATAGTCTATGTGAGATTCTTATTAGCAAAACTTTGCCTTTTTCCCCAAGCATACGTGGTAAATTATACTCTTTGGGCAGCAGAAATCATAGAATCATATAATCATTTAGGTTGGAAAAGGCCTTTAAGATCATAGATTCTAACCATAAACTCACAACTGCCAAGTCCATCACTAAACCATGTCCCTAAGCACCACAACTATAAGTCTTCTAAATACCTCCAGGGATGGTGATTCCACCACTCCCTCCCCTGGGCAGCCTGTTCCAATGCTTGACAACCCTTTTAGCATTGCTTTTTGTTTATCTGTTTGTTTGTTTGATCTTGTTTTGTTGTGTTTTATCCTGTATTGCTCTAAAGATTCTAGCAACAGAGGCCAGTGTTTGACTCTTTATCAACTACCCTTATTCTTGAGGCAACATCATGTTTCCACTACTTCAAGCACAAAATAATACCAGACAAAATGGCATCAGTAACCTTGGTAAGTGAACTGACTGACTGAAAATATTTGACTTTACAGAGGGTAAATTATGTGCAGTTGAGTCTCTGAACACAGTAAACTGCATAGGAAATAAAACCAAAGAAACCACAGAGGTCAAGACTTCTAGAGCAGGAAGCCTCAAATTAGGCTTCCTTACCCATGTTTAAATACTTAAGCAAATAGCAGTTGGCTCTTCTGCAACAACTTTGACCCATAGTTAAAGTGACTCTAATTATAAGATGTGGGCTGTTCTGTTGGTTAATAGTCATATTCAGAACAGAATCTAGTCTGGTGACTCTGAGGCCAATGTCCTATCTGTGAAAAAGCACTGTCTAACCAGGAATCATCTAATGCATGACTGAAAGTTTCTCTCATGGAAAGAGAGAGATTTAAAAAGAAAAAGAGGAAAAAAAAAATAGAAAAAATAGAATTCAGTAGAAGGCAGACAGTACAGGTTGGGGGTTGACCTGCTGGAAAGTAGTGAAGGGGAAAGGGACCTGGGGGTCCTGGTGGACAGGAGGATGACCATGAGCCAGCAATGTGCCCTTGTGGCCAAGAAGGCCAATGGCATCCTGGGGTGCATTAGAAAGGGTGTGGTCAGTAGGTCAAGAGAGGTTCTCCTCCCCCTCTACTCTGCCCTGGTGAGGCCGCATCTGGAATATTGTGTCCAGTTCTGGGCCCCTCAGTTCAAGAAGGACAGGGAATTGCTTGAAAGAGTCCAGTGCAGGGCAACTAAGATGATTAAGGGAGTGGAACATCTCCCTTATGAGGAGAGGCTGAAGGAGCTGGGTCTCTTTAGCTTGGAGAAGAGGAGACTGAGGGGTGACCTCATCAATGTTTACAAATATGTAAAGGGTGAGTGTCAGGATGATGGAGCTAGGCTTTTCTCAGTGATGTCCAGTGACAGGACAAGGGGTAATGGGTGTAAACTGGAGCATAAGAGGTTCCATGTGAACATCGGGAAAAACTTCTTTACTGTGAGAGTGACAGAGCACTGGAACAGGTTGGCCAGGGGGGTTGTGGAGTCTCCTACGTTGGAGATATTTAAGGCCCGGCTGGACAAGTTCCTGTGTGATGTACTCTAGGTTACCCTGCTCTTGCAGGGGGGTTGGACTAGATGATCTTCTGAGGTCCCTTCCAACCCTTGGGATTCTGTGATAGAGCTGAAAATATCACCTGCCTGAGCCAATGTGATGTGACAATAGTTTCAAGAACTGGATCAATTTCTAAGTCAGAGCATTATTTGTAGATAAGATCTTTCCTCTGAGTACTGTCTCTTAGTAGATCTGCAAGAACAGAGACACAAACTCCTTGCCCCAGTAGGAGCAATAGAAGTACTAACTATGACAGTCTTCTCCAAAGGTATTATTTGCACCATGCTGCAATTCAAATTGCCTATAGAGCAAGAGGCTCGTTGTCAAGACTCTGGAAATTATGATTTTTTTTCGAGGTGTGTGGAATAACTCAGAATGCATTTTCATTACATGAAAAATAACGTGCAGTACTACCAGGAAGTCTACCACCACAGATTTCATATGTATGGGATAACAGAATAGTGTGCAAATACCTGCTCATATCTACTTGTCAGTTATTACAGGGTTTACTGATAAAGAAATGGAGATCACATGGGAAGATTAAATCAAGGAGATTTTATAAATTTAACCCAAAATACATTCTGTTACACAGGACAACTGTACTGTAGAGATTAGCTAAAATGTACACCGTCAGTTCCAAATCGCTTTGTTTGCTGGAATTGTAGGAGTGCAAGCTTTAGAAAAAAGAGTGAAAAAAATCAATGAGACTTTACAGCTGCCAGACCTGAATACCAACTTATTCATGACTTGATCCCGAATAAAATCTAGATTCAGGCTTAATTTAAGGGATCATTTATTTATTTTTTTTTTAAAAAGCTCTTAGCATACATGAAAGAATTAGTCTGTATACACATATAAAAAAATCAAGAACTGGAGAAGATTTTATGGAGGCAGTAACATTACCACCTGAATCCCTACACTAGGGTATATGTAAGTTTCAAAACAAACCAAACTACTAAAAAGAAAACAGTTTGGGTATATGAAGTAGAATGTACCCAAGGTGATCCTGCCCCTCCACTCTGCCCTCATGAGACCTCACTTGGAGTATTGTGTGCAGTTCCGGTGTCCTCAACATAAAAAGGACATGGAACTGTTGGAACAAGTCCAGAGGAGGCCACGAGGATGATCAGGGGCTGGAGCACCTCCAGTATGGAGACAGGCTGAGAAAGTTGGGGCTGTTCAGTCTGGAGAAGAGAAGGCTGCATGGAGACCTCAGAGCAGCCTTCCAGTATCTGAAGGGGGGTTACAGGGATGCTGGGGATGGACTATTCATCAGGGTCTGTAGCGACAGGACAAGGGGCGATGGGCTCAAACTTAAACAGGGGAAGTTCAGATTGGATATAAGGAAGAAATTCTTTACCGTGAGGGTGATGAGGCACTGGAATGGGTTGCCCAGGGAGGTTGTGAATGCTCCATCCCTGGCAGTGTTCAGCAACAGGTTGGACAGAGCCCTGGGTGATGTGGTCTAGCGTAAGCAGTCCCTGCCAATGGCAGGAGAGGTTGGAACTCGATGATCTTTAAGGTCATTTCCAACCCAAACGATTCTGTGATTCTATAATGATCAGATTCTGACACTAAATATTCTGAAAGGTACAAATGGCAATTATGCACCTAAGTCCCCTGGGAGTTTCCAAATTCCTCCTTCCATCATGAAACTGAGATCACCCCAAGAAAATTAACATGTTGCCATTTTGTTTTTACTACATTTTCATAAGCACAGAAGAACACTGATGAAGAAGAACTGATAAAACAATGGGAAGATGGAGGGAACGTTAAGATTTAAAGTTTATTCTCTTCCCATATAGTAAAAGAGCAAGTGGTTTGTGCAGAACAGTTTGGCATAAACTAAATAATTTCTTGATAGCCACCGGTGCTAAGGTTAAAACGCAACAGTACAAGGCTTCCATGATGACAGCCTACTGGGAGACATTTGGTGAAAATTGCTTTGCCTATCATTCAGTCAGCAGAAAGTGAAAAAAAAAAAAGAAAGAGGGGGTGCAAAACCACCTTGCAATACTAGTTATGTTAGAGCTATGTTGAGTCTGTGTCTATAAATGATTCAAATTGTAAGCTTATAAAGCCCCCATACAGGTGCAATCAACATAAAAGCCTAGCATTTCTCTTCTTTTCTTTTCTATCACAAACTTCTATGTATTTCACCATATGCCATTCTGATAAGTGTAATTATAAAAGAAGTATGGCCTCAGATTAAGATTCAAGTTTCAAAAATTAAATTAAATTTTTTTTTTTTTTTTTTTTTTTTCTGACAACAGGCAATAAAGTTTTCACCAGTTACACTGTGAACAAGAAGCCTTAAATCTTGCAACATCAAATAAAACAACGTGTTTTAACTATACCCTTTTACTCGGCAGGAAATGACAACTTAGGCGGTGCAAGTACTAAATTGTAGTATTTTAACTGCACTATATATGTCTGCCTTTGAAAGTCCACTAAATACATGAAAGTCTTCTACAATAGTTTGAAAGAAGCAAGAATAAAGAACCAAACCTCAGATTTTCAAAGAGGCCCATACAGACTGTCATTTGACTCGCATTTAAATTAATGGGATTCAATCAACTACTTCCCAGAATACTGCTTCAAAACCACAGGGCTAAGTGGTCAGAGGGGCTTTTTTTTCAATATAGTTAAGAAATTAGTATTCATATTCTTCAATAGCTTTTATCTGTATATTATCTGTTACTGACGAACAGAAATGAGAATTCTGTGGTTTGGTATTGCTCAATGATTCAAGGAAATAAAATTTCTGATCTCCTTTTTTAAGACTTAACCAGTATCTGCAAGTGAGGCTGGACTTAAAAGTGATTCAACCCTGTAATCGATGGGAAGCAGTTTATGCAAATGCTGTTTCAATATATGGTTCATTTTACAGCTTTTCCTATCTTTCTGGATCAATTCTAAGGCCAAAGCATGTCTTTCTGCAACAATTTCAATAATCCATTTGTTCACTTATCTACAACATGGGGAAAGACTCCACACTGTCATCACTGGGGAACCAAAGCATGTGTTGGGTTTGTGGTTTGTTGTTTGGAGTTAACTCCCTACCTCTTTCTCAAGAAATTCCTATTTCTCCTAGAAAAATGAATATAGACTATCTAATGATGAATTCCTAAATCCACAGGGAATTCATAGGTCTGTCACTAGCTCCCCCCTTTTAAAGGATTACTGAGAATGTCTCCCTTCAAGACTTGACTAAAGTAAAACAGTAAAAAGCATTATTTGGTATAAGCAAACGATTACTTTATATTACCTTGATTCATCCTTGTGACAACTGGGTAAGGGTTCCGTGTAACTCATATAAAGCCAACAGAAAAATTATTTACTCTAGTACTTCAAACCTAAATTGGTCTCTGATCCTTAAGCCAAATTACACTTGTGTATGCTGCATTGAAATAAAGGGAAAGAGAAAAATGACTGCCTGACGCGGGTCTCAAGTTAATATCTGCTCACATGGTATAAGAGAGCTTCTGTCTTTGCGTAAGCACGTAGTATAAATATCAGAAAGCTACAAACTATACTTGGAGATTAAAACAATGAGTTTTCTTATTTCATGCTTATGGAAAATAAATGGTAAACCAGTTTGGTATGTTCATCACAATTTGAAAATAATTCTTTTTCACAAGACTTCTAGTAATTATGCTCCTGCTGGGACCTCACACTGTTATGCATCCACACTTCTTGTATCCATGATTATGAAAAAAAACCCCAAACACTGCTTCTGCAGTTCCAGAAATGTTGGTGTTCAATTCATATTCTTTATCAAGTGTTTCTATCCCTAATTAATTTTTATACCAAAGTCCAAATTTAGCGTACTACAAACAACTAAAAATTCAGTGCTGTTTTATTTACTTTTACATAAACTGTTGTGTATCCTAAATTTGGCCTCTCCTATCACACCAATCAGCCAGTGATTGTCAGCCTTTTTAGTTCCCAAAAAAGCCATTGAAAAAATCCAAATGTCAAATCTGTGCCATCATCCACAGACTGACTAGAGAGGGATACAGAGATGCAGGCAGACACGCTACATGATACTGACAAATTAAATTAAAGGGAAAAAAAACAACCTAAACATTTTACATAGAAAGAAAACCCTAAAATTAGTTTTGTATACATAAACCCTGACTTGGCAAGAAGTTAGACAAATCTAGCTATGGGGGGCTGACATGCAGCCATGACATTCCAGATAGAAAGTTTTTTAAAGAGAGGATCATCAGGGGACTGGAGCACCTCCTGTATGAAGACAGGCTGAGAAGTTGGGACTGGAGAAGAGAAGGCTGCGTGAAGACCTCAGAGCAGCCTTCCAGTATCTGAAGGGGGGTTACAGGGATGCTGGGGATGGACTCTTCATTAGGGACTGTAGTGACAGGACAAGGGGTAACGGGTTCAAACTTAAACAGAGGAAGTTTAGATTGGATATAAGAAGCAGCTCTTTACCGTGAGGGTGGTGAGGCACTGGAATGGGTTGCCAGGGAGGTTGTGAATGCTCCATCCGTGGCGATGTTCAAAGCCAGGTTGGACAAAGCCTTGGGTGGCATGGTTTAGTGTGAGGTGTCCCTGCCCATGGCAGGGGGGTTGGAACTGAATGATCTTAAGGTCCTTTCCAACCCAAACCATTCTATGATTCTGTGATTCTATGAATTGGAGAAATTTCCTTTTTTCATTGAGCATCAAACAAATACAAGCGAGAAGAACCTCTTGGGCCTTTGAAAGAATCATTCTGACCCCTCTGTGTGGCTGTTAACTACTCTGCATAGGTATCATCACCTCCTTTCCATGTGCTTTCCCATAATGTATCTTCCAGCTGGGTAACCTTATTTGGATAATACTTATACGAAACCCCAAAGGAAGGTCATGTATGTACAACTTCTGAGTTAGTTTGAATAGGTATTTCTTTTTAGTTTAAAAGGCATACTGAGAATGGAAAAGGTGAAGGATGGAGAAAGGTAAATAATGGGCAAAAAGAAGACTGTGGTGTCAGGGACGTGCAAACAGAAAGGAGGACAAAAACTGACATCACTCAGCCTTTAGTCCAAAGTTGCAGAATTATCAGATGTGACATCAGGACATTGCTAATATCAACAAAAAAACCTATATACAGAGGCTGCTAGGTCAGAGAGCCCAGTGATACTCCCCTGAGGAAGGAAAGCTCAATGCACAGACTGGGTAGGCTTCCCTCACCATATGTAATGTCACAGAAGGGGTGAAACAGCTGTGGAGCTATGACATATCGATGCCTGCTATGTAGATGTTGTACTGGGGCACGGGCCAGTAATTTGTATGCTTGCAGGCTCACCAACTGCTACTGCCAACCTCCTTGACATCCTCAATACACCACTGTGAAAACAGCTACCATGGAAGTTATCAGCCCTCTACTGCTTGTACCTACCCCATACATCTGAACACTGCAGCTGTGATGTTTTTCATACTTTCAACACTTGCACTCCAAGGGAAAGAGGTTGGATTTGATCCAAAGGATGTTACATCTGTATGCTTTTAGAAGGATGAAATAGATAACAATTTCACTCTGACCTCTAATGTTATAAAAGCTGTCACCAAAAGATATTAAAACCAGCTAGATGTGTGGCAACTGGAAACGAACTCAAAATCCACCGACTACTGCATAAACAGGGCTCATCATCCTTTCTTGATTTTATGCTGATTGCCATGCTGTCGTAATGCAGAAAGCACCTCAGGATGAATACAGACTTTGCTTCTGAAACACATGTACACATATGTACAGAGCCAAGCAGCCTGGTAATTTAGCCTATTGTATACCTATTATTACACTTCAGAAAACACATCTCTGAATACATTCCACACTGATCTAAAACAGGAGATAGGGCAACAGCAACTGGTGTCAAAACGCAACAGCACTTTCTCAGTGAATGCAAAATGGCACCTCTAACAAATGCAACTCTTAAAACTTACGGTCCACTGGCCCCAGCATTTAAAAACCAAATGCAGGGAGTTTGAGAAGGATATGGCTCATGAAAGGATCTCTGTGACAGCCTGGATGGAAGAATTGCTAAACCGGAGAGACACTGAGCTGTTATTTACATTCAACAGTGAAACACATACAAACACACACACAATTAGAAACAAATACTGCACAGGCACCATACTACTTAACATAAAAATGGAAAGTATATCATTGGTAGGATAAAAACAGGCATCAGACAAAAGGGAATTCACTTACGTTTTACAAGTGAAATAAATACCAATTCCAATCAAATAAAGTATGTAGAGTAAAAAAACCTCCCTCTTCAACCTTATCTCTGTAAGTGCTCTGCCCATTGCATGGGGCACTAAGCATATGTAGAATCTCCTATCATACTGACAGTAGAATCATAGAATCAGCTAGGTTGGCAAAGACCTTTAAGATCATGAAGTCCAGCTCATTAGCAGGACACAAGACAGTTCCAAGCATGGATGCACCCCAGGGAGGAAATCAGGGATCTGCTGTGTTGAAAACAGAAAACCCAAGGAATAACTGGTATTTTCCATAGAGGCTAAGAGCTGTAGTACAGCTGTAAGTAGAATTCCAATGAAACAACAACAGATAATTATTCAACTTGCCTCTCCAGCACTGCAAAGCATAAACCCGCCAAATGCATCCTGTATACAACACCACAGCAGAAGCTACTCTGGGGATGCGTTTGGCCCAGGGACGGTTTCTTTGCAGAGTACTCAGCACCAAGCACAGCAGCAAGCTCTGGACCAGAGGGTACCAGGTGGTACCAGGCTGCTAAAGAGCGAGTTAGAGCGCAGATGCCAAGCGTCTCTGCATGTGTCCTGTCTAGTGGTGGACTGAGAGGCATTACCAGCAGCCTCACAAACAGTTTATTCCATGTACTGGCCAGAGGGCGAGAGCTGCACTGGTTACGGCAGCTGGGAAGGAGTGTGTGGAGAGGGGAAATAAAAATGGGGAAACATGGAAGGTCGCACCAGCCAAAAGAGATAAACACACACACGACACAAATAATCACTGCAGCTTCACAGCCTGCTGGAAAGCAGCACTAGCTGCAATTTCTAGATCTTTCT
The DNA here is from genome assembly GCF_963264785.1 of Psittacula echo. Taxonomy (NCBI): domain Eukaryota; kingdom Metazoa; phylum Chordata; class Aves; order Psittaciformes; family Psittacidae; genus Psittacula; species Psittacula echo. Next base: position 8,350,570 of record NC_137743.1, on the reverse strand, counting down.
GTCGTATCTGTAATACTCAGAAACATGCATAATAGAAAAGATTAATTTTAGAGGATTTCTTAATTTTGCAATATTAACTGGGGTGAGAAGAAGGAAAAAGCCCCCACAAAGGACTAATGTAGGACTTATGCAAATATTTCCATCTGGGTTTAGAATAAAAATCAAAGCCCTGAACCAACCAGCAGACACTCTTTCATGCACTGCTAATGAAGAGAGAATTCAATTCTCCTGTTTGTTGAAATGAATACTGAACTTGTATCTTCATGTTTTACAAGAATATGCTATGTGTGTGGAAATAAGAGTTTCACAGACAATCGCAGGAGCACTGGCAGCTTCCCATAATGCTTAAGGACTAGATCATAGCTTTAGCCTGAGAGTAAAGGACATTGAGTAGCCATGCTCCTACCCAGTCATATTTGAAATTCATACAGTAGCTGTTGTGATGGCAGTCTGCCCTTGGCATGGCCCTGTTCCCTACTAAATAGATGATACACACATACAGACTGGGATACATTTCACAGCATTATAAGTTAACTCATATCCTAACACATGCTCCGGCACCTGAACCTGCCAGCTATTTTCCCCAGAAAAAGGATGGGGAAGAAGCTGAGCTGAATGGATCCCATCCAGCACTTAGGGAGGGTGACAAAGGGACAAGTTTCCATCACTGAGCAGCAACAGATGAATATGGGCATGCTGCTCGTACAGCAGCCTGGAAACAGACAGCAAGGGCAGGATTAGAAGAGGAGGAGGGGAAAATCTGTTCTTTCACACTGGTGATAGCAAAACTGAAAAAAAAATGGTAGGATGATAGATGACTCATGAAAGTGTTAAGACTACTGCCAAAAGCAGTAGATTTGGCAGCAGTGCAAGATACGCTGCCTCAGGAGAGTCACGCTTCAGTCCCTTGCTCCAGTGGGGAAGCGAGATGCATGAGCTCCCATCCAGGGCAGCTTCCTTCCTCCCTGCCACAGGCTCCGTTGTACCACCCTGCTTGCTCTCCACAGCACAATGGTGATGCCATTAGCCTGGCTTTTCCTTCTTGGTTCCAATGCTGATCTTTCAAGTAAGAATTTGCAACAAGTAAATTAATAAATGTATCCCTACAATGCTAAGTTTGAAATGGTTTATAAATTCAACTTTTCTTCCCTTGCTGTATTTCTAAATCTGCTTTCTTGCCTCTGTCCTTCACTAAAATCTTTTGTCTTGAAATTTTTCATTTGTGGCATGTGGACTTGGGATTTCCCCCACCCCTCCAAAACGGTTCAATATAAAGCAGACAGGCATTTGGGAAATAAAGGAGATCTGAAAGATGAGAGGAGCTGAACTTTGGGAAGTGTGCCAAAAAAACCCTGAGACAAATTAAGGCAGTAAATACATATCGATTACTCAGAGGAAACTTTAACTATGTTTTATCAAAGGTTACCTGCTCCCAATCCTTTCTACTCTAAACCATTATACTGCCAAACCACAATACTGTCTCAGCATTTACGTATCCATTCTTTATGCCTAATACACAGTCTTATGCACAGTCTAAATACAAGTCCCTCAAAAACTGACAAACGCTGACAAACTGACCCTCACTCACCATAGGGAGGCAACCAATCCAAATAGATACTTCTTTACTTCAGATGCACATATGTTGACTGCAAAAGTCACTAACAACTTTCTCAACCCTTCCTTCACCTACAAATGCAGGTTACTGAAGCAGTGAAACATTAGGAAGCTCCCTGGAATCTCAGGTTCCATATCCGTTAGGTCTTTGGCACAGGCTGATAGCAAAAATGTTTTCATTCATATCAACATACTTCTTACTATTTTGGGTAACAGCCACTGTCTGGGCTACAGAGCTGTACAAAAAAACCCCAGCAAAAGTAACATTTCCTGCTGGCGCCTGCAAGCACAACTTTTCTTAAGCAGTCTCTTGAAATAGAGTAAGCAAACGGTGTCCTCCTAGTACTCTGAAGACAGGTTTTAAGGTAAAAATAGGCACCTTAGTGGGTTGATTCTTTTGTATAGGTCTAGGGATATGAGGAGGAGACATCCGCAGAGTCAAGGACAAGAGAAGTGTCATGTAGCTTGCAGACTCAGGGAAATCCCAAGCCCATCTGGACTCCTTCATCCACTTGCCAGCTATTGTACAAAAGGTTGTGAACAAAAAATTGAGTTTGCACATACATTTATGTGGTCTTAGCCTTCTGATAATACTGTCTGATGGAAGATTTCTTACAGCAACTCCCCTCTGTACTTTGATTCTTGCCTCACGCTGAAGTTAAAGGAGAAATTGAGCCACCAGCCCAGGGAACTCCAACTTCAGGGGCAGGAGTTATGAAAGCTCAGTCACTGCCTTGTCTCTGAAGTAAGAACGAAGTAGATATTGCAGCTGAAAGTAGTATATGCTCAGCACTTTCAGGTGACAGGAACATTGATATTGCTATTCTGCAGGCTATAGTTATCTTTTATATTGTTAAATTTTTGTTACTTCCATTTACAGCCAAAGAAAACTCTTGATGTGACCTTCACACTGCTGGCCTTCTAGCCCTGAAAAGCTACAGTGCAGGTGATGCAACAAAGCAAACATCCTCCACATCCAAGTGTTGAGCAGGACTTTCCCCTGTTTGGGTTCAAACTTTAACAGGGGATTAGGCTGGATATCAGGAAGAAATTCTTCCCTGTGAGGGTGCTGAGGCGCTGGCACAGGGTGCCCAGAGAAGCTGTGGCTGCCCCATCCCTGGCAGTGTTCAAGGCCAGGTTGGACACAGGGGCTTGGAGCAACCTGCTCTAGTGGAAGGTGTCCCTGCCTGTGGCAGGGGGCTGGAATTAGATGATCTTAAGGGTCATTTCCAACCCAAACTGTTCTATGATTCTACAACTCTATTTAACTTGTACAATATGACATGAGGAAGGGGAGACACCAGATACACCTGGCATGAAGAAGGGCACCCTCATTATCACTGCTGAAGTGAACCGACTCTGCACTTCAAACATGAATCAGTGTTCAACGCCCAAATCCCATCAGCAGACCTTGCAATTCATGTGTGTGATGTGCTCTCACAGGTGTTTCAAGGCCTGCCCAAGTTTTCACACCTTTGGAGGTTTCATCTTATCTTAAGAGTACTTCTGACACTTCAAGAGACTTTTACTATTTCACTGAGAAATTCCAGAACTTTAGACATTTCAATTGCCAACCCATTCCTTCCAGAAACTCAGCAGAGAAGGAAAAAAGAAGGTAAAAGGAATGAAAGTAAAGCAGTATTTACTACAGATTTAAGAGCTAATTAGGCATTTTGGGAACGAGGGCTACGTAACTGCAGCAGTTATGCAGATACTGACTAATACAGGCAATTTTCAAGATTCTGAGCTTTCTCAAAGGGTGCTTTCTCAGTATTTGTTCCAAATTAACCAGTTTTAAATATCCACAAACCATCTGAAAAGTTCTTGTTCACACTGAAATCTTCTTGGAAATACCGGCTGTTGTGTCTCACAGTTTGACATTCGTGCGGGCATATGGGCAAACATGGCAGTGTTCAGGGGCCTGGCCTGGTCATTCAGGCACAAGCTGCACCATCACTCTTCCTTGCTTTTTCAATATTTCTTCTCTCAGAAGTTCAGAATTAAGCTGTCATTATATATAAAGTCTGGGTTCTATATGATACTGCCAAACATGCAGCATGCTACTGTGCAATGTGTCATTCAGAAAGCAATTGTACTTCTAACTTTTCAATTACGCTTGCTGAACCTAACACCAACTTTGGGGTTTTTTCTAATGTTATAAGCAATGATTGTATTAAAACAGTGAGAGCAATAAGCCATATATCAAGCCCAACAACTCTAACTGCTTTACATCTAAAACCACGAGAAAACTATAAACACAGAATTCTGATGCCTTTATACAGTGACTCTTAAAGCACTACCCTGCACAGCAGCACAATGCTTTTAGTACTTCAGTGTTTGTAACATTAGTAACTCCTCCCAATCACAAAACTGTTCTCATATAATAATGTGAGGAAATAACAGTGTAACAACAACCGTTCCAGTCTTTAAGAAAATGCCACTGAGCTTCCAATTGCAAGAAATTTTCATAAGATGATGCTTAACAGCATGTCATGTTACTGACTGGCAAATCCTACCAATGGAATGGCAAAATCTACAAACTATGTCAAGCTCTTTAGTAATAAACCTGAATTTATTCTCTGCACTTCAATAGTGCTCACAAATAAAACACTTAGATTTTATCATCGTAAATGATAAATCTGTCTTGTGTTTTGCACACAGAAAGACTGTTTCAGAGTGTAAACAGATACAGTGGTAAGATGAGAAATACAGTCTACACTCCTGTTATTATTGTTTCTGATTTATTAAATATATTATAGCCAAAGCTGCCTAGGTAGCTCAAGCCAATTAGAAAGATTCCCAATAGATACGCATTCCCACAACAGATATTTCATTAAAACCAGCCTCATCCCCTTTTCAGTTTTGTTTGTTCAACCTCAACTAAATCTAACCTCTAATGTAACTTACAGCATGTTGGGTTATGTGCATTACACAGAAAGTCTCTGTAGGAAACAAGAATTACTATATACCCTCTGGAAACAAATCATGGCTAGCCTACAAACAGTGGGCATCTTCTTTCCCATACCATATGCCCCCCATCAGCATTAATACATCCTGATGTTCAAGAGACAGACAACTGTGTAAATAAATAGACCACTGTGGACTGCATTTTGATAGCTATATAAATGAAAAGGGTATTCACTATTTAATTAACTCAATTAATGTACCAGCTTCCCAAATCTTTGGGAAAACATCAACACGCCTATAGCTGTAGATTCCCAAAGCTAGGGATTTCATTAATTAATCTTAAAAGGATGTCAAAAATTGATGTTACGGATCTGCAGTAGCAGAAAGGACACACTGAGGTCTACACCACTCACTTGGTTCTTCCCACCACAGCATATACCCTTCTCTGAAGCGTCTCTGAAACAAAGCAAATCAGTAAGGAGAAACATGAGTCATCCTTTTCTTTGCCTCTTACCGCAATGTCCTTGGAAAGCACAGTGAAAAACATTCAGGCCCGATCTGATCTGATTTCTGCCCATTGTATGCAGAGACAGTGACTTCATAAAGCAGAAGGCAATAGAGAATATGACTCATGTCAATGAGAATTCTGAACCTCCCCTCTGTGGATGGCAAAACTTTCAACGACTTCTACCCGCAAAGAACTGGTCTTCTACTACAATCTGTTATTTATACACAGAGTAATGCCATATTACAGAATAATGAGATCTGTACAATATATCCAGATCCCATTTAGGGAAAAACTCAGTTTTGGCTTATTTAACAAATGCAATATACACATATTCTCGAAGGTTGTTGATTGCTCGATCATAAAATGACAGAATAATTCAGGCTGGAAGGGCTCTCAAAAGGTCTCTGTACAAAGTACTGCTAAAAGCAAGATCAGCTGTGGCATCAGACCAAGTTGCTCAGGGCTTACCCAAACAGGTTTTGAAACCTCCAAGGATGGAGAGTGGATTTCACGCTGTACATTTTACAATCAGCTCACAGGGACATAAGCAAATAGATAACCTGTGCAACTGGCTTAACAAATATTGTGTCAGAGGGTAGGCAGGAGGTACACTGGGCAGCATAGCTGGGAAGCCAAATTTAGTCCTCTGTCTGTAAGGCCCACTTCCTTCTTAATAGCTAAATACATCTTCCATCTCTGGGAAATCCTGCCTTGCCTGCTCTGTGAACACTAAAGGTTGTCTCAATCTTCTGTGAAAATCAAGACAGCACTTGCTGTACATTGCCACTGGCCACCCTTCAAAAAACCAAATAAATACGTCTTTAAAAGATCAGGGATTTGAGTACAATCACCATTCATGTTCTTTTGTAGCATTTCTGCTATTACAAGACTATCCTATTTTGCAATAATATGTTAAATGTAAACTGATAATAAAAGGAGCCTCACACAAGAACAATCCAGAACACAGTTTTTTTCTCTCTGTATCTTCCTTTATGTGGGCACTGAACTAACTCCAATCCATAAAATTTTCTTCTTTGTTCTCATATATCAATAGAGCCAATATATCAGTTAGGATTAGTTTTTCCGAAGATCCATCCAATGGCTTTATTATATCAATAAAACCGTTGGTCTCAAAACAAAGAGGGCACAGTATGAAAGCAGGAGCACAAGGGTTTTGCATGCTGAATAAAGCTTTTGAAAGTGTTTCTCTCTAAAAAAAAAACAAACGCTGGCAATGTGAAATTTGATGATCTTACCAGCAAGTAACCATAGGTAACTCTATATGAAAGATGAATCCTAAGCCTAGGGACATGGGTATTCTGAAGACAAAATATCCATTCCTGGATTCTTTCCCAAAGCTGCTGTACAGAAGCTGTTTCAAGAATTCCTTCTTTACACACATCTTGTGAACCACAGACAGCTGTATACAACATAGTCACAAGATAGATTGTTAAAAGTAAGAGTTATGTGGGGGTTCTATTGGGGTTTTTTTTGGAGGGGGTTGTGCGTTTCTTCACACTCTGTCTCTAGTAATTAATTCCCACTCCCATACAAGTTCTATGCATTCCCATAAACATAAAGATCAAGAGTAACCAGGAGAACCCACAAATATTCCAAACTACTTTAAGAAAATTGAAATTTACCATGAAAAAATCTCTGAGGTCATTCATGTTTGGGAACAGAGCTGCAGCTCTCAATCAACTACACCTCCTCTGTCTAATTTTAATCCAGTTTAAGAAGATTCCAGTAAATTGGGTAGATGCACATTTGGATACGAAGTTCTCTATCTTAAGCTACACGATACAAGAAGCTGGAATAGCACAGGGAGAGTCATGCTGGATGAGAACATGACACAAATCCAGTTCATTTATGTATCGGATGAACTTGACCAGATGAACTAGGAGAATTCCTTGCTTAAGGAGTCCATCCTTCCATACTGAAACATTACCTTCTTCCTCAACCAAGCAAAAATCAACCTCCTACCCCATAAGCAAGGGCAAGTAAATTAGACAAGGAAAAAAAAAACCCTTTGTTGTCCTCCAAAATGACATGAATCTCAGACAGTTTTCCCCTTGCACTTGATCATTCCAAGAATTCCCCTACTTTGAGCTTCCGTAAGTTTCACAGTTCCAGGTGCTCTTTTATAGGATCATACCATGCTTTGTTGCCTCTACCGTACAATTATTCTCACTCTCCTTTTATCTAAGTCAGAGTTTAATCACATTTGCCAAGTAAGCAAGCATTAAGCTGCATCCCTGGGTGAGTTTCTAATGCTAACAGCATGCAACAGAAGGAGAATCTCATCACTTTATTGATTGTCTCTCCAGAAAGGCCAAAACCTGATTAAGCATGAATGGGACCATTTCTTATGTTTAAAGGCTGTATCAGAATGAATGCTTGTATTTCTTCTGTACATGATCTAGGGAAAAGGAGGAACACATTGCTCAAATGTATAAACTTAGTAGACATTAAATCTATTTCAGAAGTCCCCCTAAACTGGGTACTGGTTTGATTGGAATATGAGAAATCATCTAGAAAGGTAACAAAACAGGATGATAATCCATCTTCCAAAATAAACTGCACTCATTAGGATATTAATTCAGTTAGTCCATGTACTTGATGGCAAATCATGGGATATGGAAGCTGCAACTTCAGATAAAAAAAAAGAAAAAAAAAAAAAGCCCAAAAAACCACTTTTCTTAGAATAAATCGAAAAGTATTTCTAAAATAACAGCATAACAGCATCAGCCTAAAGCTTATTTTACACTTGAATACTTTCTAATATCCAGACAACCTCCGTGTGTAAATTGGCATAGTTCGTAAAACTAATTAAGACAGGATAGAATATCTAGACATTATAAACATTTTAGGCAACTGATGAAGCTTCTTCATCTTTTCTTAATAAGTATATTCGACTATTTTTCCACCCACAAAAACATTCTCAAGAAAGATTATGGAACAGGGCGCATTTATACAGAAAATAAAACAAAAATATGAACCCCAAAAGACAACCTCTTTTTCAGCTCATTTTAGAAAATAAGATTCAAGAAGGAAATAATACAAGATACAACAGAGGAAAGATCACCCTGTTGCAGATCATTACGCTGTGATTTTATGGGGTTCCTGCCAGAAATTAGTTGCATTAAATGGAATTCATTGGTAGTAATGTAATTTATGGATGAGAGATAAGGGCTGCGAACAAGGAGAAGTAATTTCTTTCACATAGGGGCATGGGTGCTCAGGATATTGAACACTAACTTACAAAAAGTGAAGATTAGCATGTTTTATCTCTGATAACAACATCCAATTCTTGCCTGTCCTGTCCCCTACTATTGCCTAGTCTGAAAAGCAGCAGAGACAAAGACAGTTCAAACACATACACTCTGAAGCAAAGGGCACTGTTACACACCCCTGCCTGCACCCTGTTCAGTTTGCAACTCACAGCTGCCTATGGCAGTTGTTTATAGATATATAGGTAGATAGATGTGATAGATACAGATACAGATGCCTCTCTGTACAGAGAGAGAGAGAGAGGGTGGGACTAAGAAGATCTATGCATTGAACACAGCACTGCATGAAGTGCGAAAGAGCTCTTCCTATACACAGAGAGCATTACAAAACACATCCCGGCTTCACTGCAACTTTCATCTTTGGAGAATCATATCATAGAATGGTTTGGGTTGGAAGGGAGCTCAAAGCTCATCCAGTTCCAACCCCCTGCCACTGGCAGGGACACCTTCCACCAGACCAGGTTGCTCCCCAGTCTGGTCCAATCTGGACCTTGAACACCACCAGGAATGGGGCAGCCACAGCTTCTCTGGGCAACCTGTTCCAGATGAAGAATGAGTGGAGAATCTGTTCTCTCCACTGCATCCTAGAATGGAGAGCCAAAGCTTGCTACCCTTCAAAGAAGGACTAAATACATTTTATAATACCACTCAGGATCTGTCTTTTGTACAAAGCAAAACATTACATGACTATATTTATTTTCATATTTTATTTGGGAGAAATCACAGAAATTCTAATACACTTCTGTTTATGCAAAACATACCTGCATGAAGAAAGGTGAAGTAGGACGTCTCAGTGTGGATCAATTTAAAAGAACAAACTATCAGTGCTCAATCTCATCCTACAGCAGAACTTCTGCTGCAGAAGGAGTGACAAAACATTTTGCCTATCATTTGAGGTCCTCATAAGACTTATAAAAAGATTGTTCCTCTGTACCCACGTTATTACTGAGAATATTCAACCATTGGAGCTGTATGATTTCTTCACAAGGACACAACAGATCAGTAGCAAAATTAGGACAAGCTTGAAGTTTTACTTTAAAGTTTAAAAAGCAATTCTATCTACGGAAGAATTTTTGGGAAAAAAACAAGTTGAAAAAAATAAAGGTTTTTTAAATACATCTAGTAAAAAACCAGACCTATCAGACTAATTTGTATTTACTGGGCTGCCAGGTTGTTGGTATCTGTGATTTTCAATGGTTCCTAAATATTTTTCTTCTGAAGAAGAGGCCTGTGTTTCTTGGTAACAGTAAAGTGCAATTTCTTTCTCTAGGTCTTTGGGTTTCTTTTTGATCTGCGTCATGGAAACCAATTATGGCAGTATGGTGCTATTTTTGCTCCACTGAATTACCCCGGGTGTTGATACATCGTAAAAAGATTTGCCTTTTTTTTCCTGGTTTTGGACTCTTTTAATTTTTTATGATGAGGAACAAGCCTCTACTTGCCATTCTTTTTTTTTCTGCTTTGGTGTCTATTCTGTCTCCAAGTAGCATGTACAATTGAAGATGGCTTCCACTATCTCAGTCCAGCGCTGTCAAGATTCATTTCCTAGACATTTTGCTAGCATCCCTTGCAATTCACAAGTTTCAGAGTATCAGACACAGATCATATTCCATTTTCAATACAATGCAAAATACAAGCCCATTCTGCCATACCTTTATCTTTTCCTTCTTCAAATCTTTAAAGAGTGATTCTGCATTACAACAGCTATAAACGCTAGCTGCACTCTCAAAGAATAATGGAGAAAAGATAGGACCCCGAAGAAATCCCAAATACTCTTGTTTATGTTCAGTCCTTTCTAGCTTTGATTTTTTAATAGATTATATATATGTGTAAAAATAAAATAATAAAAATAGCATTGATCTAGTAATATATTTACAATTTTTATGGAAGGATTTCATTGTTAAGGATCATACTAAATTTACAAGACAACCCTATTTAGTAGTGATGTTTTTCAAACACATACATTGAAGTGCAATGCTCTTTTCTGTTCAGAAACTAAAAGGCAAATTCAGAACAGGGCACGCTATTAGTAGAAGTATGCAAATACCACAATTTGTATTCATTTAGAATTAAACTGAATTACTTTTTAATTATAATACTTGCAATTCAGGCATAAGGAACTCAAGTACAAATATTTAGGCTGTATTATTAAACTCTCTGGGATATAAAAATATATTAAACTCCATTCCTCTAGCAGCTCCTGATGACTTATCTGAGTCTAGCAAAGCAATACAGATTACATTTTTTCCCCAAATACCTTGCAAGGTCACTTGTTTGAAACTTGAAATGCAAATTACTTATATTACATCTGTATCCTCAAAAGTTTTCATTTTGTGCATTAGCTCCCTCTCTCTCCATCTGTGCTATTTTAGGATTGGGAAGTCTGAAATGTTTGTTTTCATAAAAAGACATGTTAGGACAGAACTGAGACAATGACCTGGAAAATGAGTTGCCATTAATCTAATCACTGTGGCCAGGTCCTCCCATTGCCAATCCCTCTTCACCATTCTTCACCTTTGCCTTACAGAACTTTGTATTTATGAAGCAGTTAATCTCCCTTTTCTCCCCATGACCTCTGCCATTCCAGTCTCTCAAGGTCATTGCATTTTGGCCTGGCCAACAGCATTCTTAGTCCATCTGGCTTTGTGTCACCAACAAATTTGATCGCTAATTGCATCAAAGAAATACTCAACAAAGAAGATGTGAAGCAGCTGCACATCAGACAGAAAGGCAGTAGTTTATAGTTTCCATCATGAAAAGAGCTTCTGTAAATGCAGCTATCCAGAATATTCAAACCCTACTTGAGAACCAGTACAGATATCACTAGTATAACAGATGCAGCACATCAGCATAAACCATCATGAAATTTCTCCCCTAAAAGGCATGTGTTGTGAATAAGATCCCAAAACATGCACAATTATATCTAAGTTATGTCGCTGTAGAAGAAAATATGAGTGTTTCTTTAAATGATAAATTACAATGTAACGTCCCCTATGAAAAGAAAAACACATGCAAAAAGCCAAATGGAGATAAATATGCACTTATAATAGAATCACCTTCTTTAAACACCCTGTTCTTCGAAACATTTCTTCATCCAAAATCACAGGCCAGAGGGAAATACTTCTCCAGTACAACTGATATGTCCCAAGTCAACAATTGCTTCAAGTTGTTGAACTTTTTTCACAGATCTTTTTTCCAACTTTCTGAGAAATTCTCTTTCAGCTGTATTTACAAGTCAACTGACAATGAAATCACAGCTCTACATTCCATATGAAGAATAAATGAGGAATTTTAGAGATCCTACTTAGTGTTTACAGCAAGGTTTGAATTCATATAGGATGCTGACACTCACTACACATTCTATCTTGCTCTTACTAAGCATTCATTTCAACACACTATTTTAAAAACAAATCTAGAATGACTAATCATTACTACACTAAATTGGCAACAAAATACTGTATAAGCAGAATATCTAGATGTGAAATGCAGTAAAAGCATAGAGACTGATTCAGTTCCTAGTATTGAATTCTCATTGTCATGCTCCAGCCCTAGTAGATACCCAGAGAAAGTTTTACTGGTGTAAATAGTAACCGCACTGACCATGATTTTACCCTTACATCTCACCTTTCCTTCAGAAAAATTCCCAGTATTTTACCAAACACACATTTAATGGGAGAATCATTTTGTACATCACTGACACCCACTGATACACTTGATAGGGTGCAGGCGATATGGTCCAGCTATGTAGCAACAGGCCTAAAAATGAAGACTGCAGCAGCAAACCTAAAGACTGACAAAATCCTTCATCCACTCTAGGTGCCAGCAGTGAGGACTCAGTTTCCCTTGCCATTTTCTTTACTGTTCTTAGATGTTTACATCCTAGAACACACTCTCTTTCTGAAGCTGGAAACTCAAGGATTTATTAGTAGCAGTAGAAATGATACTATATCCATAATATGCCCAGTCAAGTTCCTTAAACATTGCAATGGAATGCGCACAAGTCTCCAAACACAAACACCAAAATGTGTTGGCACTGGAGACAAAGCAGAAGGAAAGAAAAAGGAATGCAAATTATCCATGTGCCCTTCCTTTGTTCCATCTGTGTCAAAGCAAGACTTTTTGCGGTCAAGGGCTTCCTAAAATAATGTAGACATTCATTTCCCTAACTTGAAAACACAGAATCTTTTGTTAAATCCAGTCAAAAGTAAATATTAAACATGGCTATTTTATAGATCTTTGAAAGCAATTCTGTATTTCTGTATTCCAATGCCACTGCCCTAGAAACTATAATGTGCTCAATTTGTCTACATCAGTTACTAAAACATCACTAAAATAGTGCTCTGTACACTGTATACTGCTCTGTTTCAAACAACTCTCAAGAAACAATTCTGCTTCCTTTCAATTAAATCCCTTAAATGGCCCAATTGTGTTGTTCTCAACCCCCTTATTAAATATGTAAGACCTTGGCATCATAGGGTGGGTCTACACAGCAGAAATATACCTTGAATAAAATAACTCAGGTTCCACATAGCTGCATTAGCACTTTGCTCTACTCAATCTAGTTAACCCCACTGAAAAGACGCACTTTTTCCCACCGCGTGTGATTCAAATCTGACTTCTGATTACAATTTCAGTTATAGTTGAATAAATAATAAATAAGATGCTATATGCCACCAATTTTTTTCAACACAATTTTTAATGCAGAATTATTTTATTTAGACTCTAAATGGTAATTAAATTAGGAGTACACTCAGCAGTTGTAAAATTCATGCTGTTCTGCACTTGTAGAAGTACAAAAGGTCCCTTGTTTGCAGTACTATGCTGACTGATTCCTATGGTAGAGCTGTTGATTCCCTGCATGATTTTTCTCAGATAACACATGGCCTTTTAAATGCACTGAGTATTTATAAAGCATATATTTTCTACAGATAAACTAGGCAAAGCAAGCTTGTTGAACTTTGCAATTTAACTCAACCATTAAAAAAAAATCCATTTCATACAACCTATTTTAAAATTATGAAAGCCAGTGTTGTAATGACAAAAAATCATCAGTATCAAAGAGAAATATGTTATAAATAGCATTTATATATTGGAAATTTGAGGTTCTAAAAAAGTGTATTTGTGACAAATATACCCAAATTTGCTTTACCATATCAAAAACAATAGTTGCCTGATAGATGTTCGTGATTTTTGCAATATTGTGGTCAATGAGACTGCACTACGATACACTGCCAGTAGGCAAACGCCTCAGCCGTCTGACCCAGGGATCTTCTAAGGTCTACACCCAGCACTGCGTATTGCTGTATATATGACCTCTAACTTTCAGTGCTTCTATACAGAGAGACAGAAGGTGTAATAGTCATTATGTTCTCTCCTTTTCCTTGTAATTCACATCTTTTGGTAGCAGTGTACTCAACTGACTAAAGCATCCTGAAGAACTGAAGCAGCCATAGGAGAGCTATCTTATTTTTCTTTGGGTGCATGCCAGTATAAAGGCAGGCAAGAGTGACTGCTAGAGCTGCAGTCTTTTCAGAGTGGTGGCATGAAAAGTGCCAACACTATCAATTAAACAAAGATGGGAATACTGCTCTCCCAGTGCATCAGCTCTGGATGTAGCTGCTGTATACTTTACAAATATGAGCAGCTTGCTCTGTTTGGGAGCCTTCTAACTTTCATAAACTAGATGGTTTTACAAACAGGACAAGATGTTGCCAAGGGCCTGGCAATGGAGGGAAATACAGCTGCTATCTGATTGCTGAGCTATAAAAAGAGTTTTCCACATAAATAATCCTCTCCATCTGCATCATGAAATTTAGAGACGAAACATAAGGCCACCAATTCCGTTCTGCAAAATGCAGGCATCATCTTTATGAATGGTCTCAGCATTATTTGTTCCTCATAGCACAAGGCCTATAGCTTTTATACCATAACTGTCTAAAGTCTGCTTGCTCTCTTGAAGTGAATATCAATTTTAAGAGTCAGACAATGATCACAGCAGTGCTTAAAATACACAAAACGATGCACGACGAGCATCACAAGCAGGACATTAAAGTGTTCCACAAAAAACCCTACTTTGTCACTAAAAGGGTCTTTCAGAACTTCTACCAGTATGAGACAGATCAGGAAGTACTGAACAGTGACACACGTTTTACTATCAGAACTGTTATCAATATAAAAGAGGGAATGGAACATCCTTTGCATAGTAAATAATTAGATATTTCATTTTGAAAGTTGCCCACATGGAAAATCTCCTCGGCTTGGAAGGAATTTTCCTGACTCTGCATGATGTAGTCTCCTTATCAGATAGCTCAAAGCCAAGAAGCAATAGCCGTAATATGAGAATAATTATCAAGAACAAGTTCTGTTTTGTGGAAGAGATCTCTCCAGGATTATCTGTCAGAGGCATCAGACTACTGCATGAAAGCCTGCATAAAACCTCTGAGAGCTTTTAACCCGTAATTTTTTATGACTAATGAAAAATATCATTTATAATTAGACAAAGGAATGACAAATATCTTTTTGTAATGTTATGGAGCTTAGAAAAATACCATAGCGGGTAAACACAATCCTCTTTCCTCACATAGCTTAGAGGGAAGGTAATAGCTGTGTCCCTTTTATGTGTGAATAAAGCAGGCACAACATACATATGGAGCTCCAAAAGATGCAATTAATCAAAACATCTCAAGGTCGTACAGACAAGGTATATTTGCAATCTAGAACGCACAAAGAAGCATCGGTGTTGACAGTGGTTATATTCTGCAGCTTGCTTGGGAAAGCTTCATTTGATCTTAACACAAATCTTGCCGAAGGAGGAAATCTGCTCTAGTAAAGCTGATTTTGATCCAACTCTGCTGGAAAACAACTGGAAACTCAACGGTAGCTGAAGGCCTACAGTACTCATAATACAGTACTGATAATCAAATGTAAATGGGTGTTCTGTGACTAAAAGCAAGAAAACACCCTTCTGCAGTTAACAATAAAACTTACTCTACAATAAATATTTGTCACAATCTAATACTATGCATATGGATTCTCCAGATTAAACAAAATATTTCCAGATGAAGGGACAAAATGATACAAAATGTATTTTGCTCCGGTGTTTCCACCATACATGAATGGAAAACCAAGACAACAATTTAACAGGAGATGATCCTAACCCCCACATTAAAAAAACCCTGTAATTAAAAGAAGTAATTGCCACACTACTATAATCACTGTGACCTACACTTTTCAAAGAACAATGTGACCTGATGAAATAAACAGGTTTAAACATGGAAATATCAATTCTCTTCCTCTGCCAAGTGTCCTGAAGAACTACTGTTCTGCTTGTAAAATGGCTGCTGCAATCTGACTGCTCTCCATGTAACCAAATTTCTCCATAACATGTCACTATTTCCCATTAGCGACCAAGTGACCACTAGCAAAAATGCCAACTGGAATAACGTTTATGCTCCATTACACATTAAGATGGATTGTATTAGAGTGTAACATAATGCCAGACTTTATGGCATTCTACCACGTTCGAAAGCAAACTGGTGGTTTCTCTCTACAACCAAACAGAAGCACTACACAGTCTTCTCCAGGAAGACACTGCCAATTCTTGTTTTGGAACTCAGTGGAACAGCTTTTTGACACACGAGAGTGAAAACAATCACAGGTTTTTGTATTTAAGTAGGTCTTTTACGCTACCTGAAGCTCTCCAATTTAAGAGTTTAACAACCTAATTTTATTCACCTGCAAAATGTTGCCTTCATCCCTTGTACTGATCTGCCTCATTTCAGATGTTTCTTTCTAAAATTTAATTTCAATTGATTATTCAACATTTACTTGTCACCAGCAAAGAAAAGAAACTGCCAGAAATCCAGGTATTGAAATTCTAAGTATAGCATAAAAATTAATGCTGTATGACAGTCATCACAGGATATATTCTCTAACCAACAAAAGACAGATTTTCCTTATGAAGCAAATGCAACTTGGTTCTTCATTGTTTGTTTTATTAAATAAAACAGTGGTGTGATTGCCCATCTGAAGAATTCACTTCATTAACTTTAATACAATAAGTGGGCTTTGGAAGACAGATCTTCTGCATACTTGTTTCCTATGAACTAAAGCCCTTGAACTCCTTTCACTGCGATGCAACAGGTACAGACAGAAGAATTAGTACAAGGAAATGAACTGTAACACAGCTTGCAATGCAATAGCAACAAATACTGTTTTGGGAATATTTGGCCTTATGCTAATAGTGTCTTTAAAAACATACTGACCTAAAATCCTACGGTTTGACACCACACTATCACAAACAGGAAGGTTTGGCTCTTCACACGTTGTAAACTGTTGTTGAGCTGTATGAACAGATACATACAGACATACACCTCTTCTGCACAGTCCTTTCTAAGAAGCACTATGACAGAATCTGGTGACCCTTCCAAGCCACCTGTAAAGGTTTGGAAAACTCCTAACTGTAAGAAAAATGTGGTCTCACAGAATGACCAACCTAGAGTACAGTCAGGAAATTAGGATAACTGCATTTTTTTCCAATAGAAAAGAGCTGGTTTGGAGGAAATGTCTGGAAGTTTACACAAATGAGCCTCCTAACCTTCCTTTCAGTAAACCTGCTGTTGAATGATTTATGAAAAGAAACTTTCCAGGCAGGCAGGCCCAGAATTAGAGATGTGTTTGTACCTTAACTCTCCCTTTAATATATGTATTAGTCAGATTTTAAGTACATCAGCAAAGGTGATCTTAGCACTGGTATAGTATTGATTCATAGCACGTACTGGAAAAGGAGTGTTTGAATGTAATTTCAAGCCTTGTGTCAGAAAGGAACTGCACAAAAGAGAAAAAGCTAAAGTCATAAGTTTCCTGACCTCCAAGTGCTTGTGTCTGCCAAATATACATTAGCTCAGCTTTTACATTTAA
Organism: Psittacula echo; assembly: GCF_963264785.1. NCBI lineage: Eukaryota > Metazoa > Chordata > Aves > Psittaciformes > Psittacidae > Psittacula > Psittacula echo. The sequence continues at coordinate 8,333,332 of NC_137743.1, read as the reverse complement.
TATGAAAAACCTAGAGTCCTGCCAGCACATATTCATTCAGGTCTTAAAACAACTAAGGATAAAACAGTCAAAAGAACAAACTCAGCCAGGTCTTCTGCAAACCATGCAGCTTTTCCTGCTAGCATTAGCGGCAAAGAGGAACAACCTGGGTTAACATTTGGGTGTTATGATGTGAAGTAGATAAACACTTCATTTGCCAATTAAAATTAACATGATCTGCTACAACAAACGTGCTGGCATCACCTTGTCCGATACCACTACACGCCCCACCTTTCAGGTGAACTCATTCATTTAAAGCAAATTTGGGGTACTCCAAACCACGCAGAAGAAATGTGAACACCAAGAGTCCCCCAGTGGTAAAAATACCTCAAAGGAAACTTCTCTTCCCAAATACCTACTACACAGTATTTTGGGCAGCTAGCCAAAACCTTGTCTCTAAATAGCTGCAGAGTGATTTAAAGATGTGCTTAATACTTTTGCCACTCTTAAAAAATAAATAGCTCAAAAGAATACATTTTCTGCACACATCTGTGAAGTTAACACCTTTATAAAAACCTGTCTAGCTTTCCTGTTGCAGTCGAATAAATCATTCCTAATATGCACAGTAATTTCTAGATTTTTGTTTAAATACTTTCCTCTTATTGCATCACATCACACAACAAAAAGTCATTACCCAGAATTAGACCACTGCACTCAGCTACAATCTGGGGAAAAGATGGTAGTGAAGCATTACTCTGAAATACCAAGGTTTTCTGAGTTTAAACTTATTTTAAATCTTATAAATCCGTTTAAAATTCTGAAAAACCTAGAGAAAGAGTAAGTAAGAAACCTTAATTCTCTATGACACGCTCCTTGAGACTCTCATCTTGTTCAACACGTAGCACTCCTGCTCAGGAACATTATGAATTGTCACCCCAATCTATCAGCGACACACTCTGCCATAGAAGTAGTACAACCTGCTCCGTAGATAGAGGAGCTATCTGTTACAAGCACTTTACGCGTCTCCCATTCTGATAGCTGCAGTGGGAAGTAACTCTTCTCACCATAGGCCAGGTCTAGAATCATTTATTATATTTCTCAGTCTGGCTAAAGACAGAGACTAGGCACTTTAAGTACTCTACAGCCTTGAATATTGACTCTTTACAATGCAATCCCAAGTCCTTGAATTAGCACATTACTGCTCAAGGGGAGATAAATATTAGCTCTACTTTATTCTTTTGTACTAAAATAATCCATTCTGTAACTTATATTTCCCTTCGCAATCTAAACCAGATATTGCATAGTGCCTGTGCTACAGAAATCTGAGATTTTTTTCCTCAAGATTCTACTGAGAACAGCTTTAAAGAAGACATTGCCATTTATGAAATCAATTTCTTTTGCCTCCTGTTAGTGTCCTAGGCAGTCACTCCTTGATTGCCTTTTAGGTATGATTTTCATTTTATGATGTCTGCTTGTGTAGGATTAAACACATATTTATATCATTGAATTAGTTTAAAATAATGACAAAAAATCAGTATGTACAGTTGCAGCGTTAAAAATACAATTTTGAAAGGCAAAATAGAATGTTTCTTGTTTTCTTAGCTTGACAAAGTATTGATATCTTAAAGATTTTTATGGTGACATTTTCCCTTTAAAGCAGGACTGAAAGTTTTCAACATTTCAATCCTTGACTTGCCACAACAGGAAGGAGATAACCCTCTTCTTAATAATCTAAGGAATTTATAAACTTTACTTGCAATTAGCATAAACTAAAGCAAGTATCAGACTGCATAACTATTGCACAGCAATGGAGCACCTAAGCCCTAAAGATGACAGCTTCACAAATGCAACCATTCTCCATCTTGTTAAGTGATTGACATAGATAATTAAGAACCCTGCAGAGTGGCTGCTTGCAGTGGCTATCTCTACAAGTCATCTGTTTTCAGAAGTATCCCAGTAATGTCAAAGATGCCCAGCTACTGACATATCTTTTTAATTAATAAATATATAAATAAAGCTCACTCATCGCAATTATTCAATGTTTATGGCTGTGGTTATGTGATTAACTATGTCTTTAATATATTGAGAACCTCACCTTTTAATCGTTAGTTCAAATACAGTCCAAGAGGGTAATTACTGAAAGTGTTTATATAGTTGCATGGTGAACTACACAGGAAAAGCCAGAGGGGAAGGGGTATGTTAAGGGATAGATATCTGACCTGCAGAAATCACCATTATAATTGGCACCTTCTGCAAGGAGGGGAAGGCCTGAGTGAGGAATGAAAAATTACCTCCCTTCCCATTTGTAGGACTACTGGACCCCTGCTCTAGCAGCATACTGATTTGCTCAGCAGTGCCAGGCTGGAGATGCTGGAGGACTGACAATACCATTTTGCCAACAGCTAAGACATTTGGCACCATTTTTCTTCAAACAGGCTAATTCTAAATTTATTCTCATTTATGCTTTTTAATCTTCCTACAGCTCTTAGAGAAAGGTCAAGGGCATGAAGATAAGATATTTTTAGCTACACAGTAGAAATGTCTTAAAAAGCTAAATGAAGCTCCAAGTCGGATTCAAATATTTACTAAATTAAACTGTATGCCTTCCTCCGTAAACATTAACACAGTTAGAGTTTATACATTCACTTTCTACCCGACCCAGAAGAGACATTTTTAAACCGTGCAAAAATGTAAACCATAAACCATCACACCAAACCCTGCGTGCAACAATTCTCACACCAGTTTGTAGACACGATTAAATACACTAACACACCACACTTCTTTGCAAGTTTCCTTTCATTTTCTATTGCAAAGGTGGGACATTTGGCAAGGGGAAGAGACATCTCACAGATCAGCAGCCTTGGGGAATGTTTGACCTCTCAAAGGATCAAAGCAGTTTACTTCATCAGGTCGTAAGTGCTAGCAACTGCTGCAAGTTTGTTTCTCCATTTCACTACTGAGGAGACTAAAATTAAGTAAATCCATTATGAGAAGGAACTGCATGCTTTCTCAGTCTATATGGGTTTACTGTAGAGCTGTAATTTCCATGATTTTTCATCTGAGAATACTATAGGCAGCTCTTATCTTTGCAAACCTTTAAAGAAATCTGACAAGCAGATCTATCAATTTCTAATAGAATTTCAAATAGTGCACGCACCTCGCTGTCTTCAATCATGTCTTGTTCCATGACTGTGTATGTAGAGGAAAGACATGTTTGTCTGGGTGCTAACAGATAATACGAGGTACATTCCCATGGCAGTATAAAATGAACAACAATAAAGATGATAATTTACTTCTCTGTCAGGTGCTGTTCCTGTAGGTGTGAAGGAAAGCAAGTAAAGCTGCAGGGACTGGGGTTTGATCTGGTATTGTATTTAAATACACTGTAGTTGAAATTTAATTGCACTTAATCTGCTCAATAAAATTATCTTCACTGTTATTAGTATCCCAGCCCTGTATTATTATATAATCCTAACCTATTTTTAAAACAGACATTTTAATCTGCTGCTTAAGTGTTCATTAATGCAAAGCCACTGCTGTGCAGAATACATTCCACTCTATTAGCAAGTGGCAAGCCTGGAGAAGTCCAGATATTGGGAGCTGAATTCTTTGAAACTATTACCAAATGCTACTGTCACCTTTCTTAATTTTGTTTATGACCCTACCACAACAAACATCAGCAAAACTTAGTCCTTAATCCTAAAAGCAGTCCATTTGAAAAAGAAGATGGCTCTAAAAAGTGCAGTGTCATTTGTAAATACAAGGTGATACCATCCAAGTAGTCAAAAGCAATATATGTGTTCCTATCTAAGAGCTTTTGGATGGGTCCTTTCTTGTTTCATTTCTAAATCTGAGTAAATAATCTTCATGCCAACTAGCCTAAATGCATTAATTATTCCCTATTTTGAGAATCGTGAGATGCTCAATTATCTAATACAACTGTCAGCCATCAACTGTACTTAACTGTATGGAAGTTTCAAGTCCACTGCATGTTTATTTATACCACTAGCATGACACACTAGATACTTTATGAGACTAGAATAAGATGACATTATGCCACAGTCTAATGCTTAGCAATACAACAGGAACCATATTTGCTTTTTCTAATCAAGGAAATGTGGACAAATTGAATATTAGTCTCTTTTATCTTCGCCACACCCCTGCAGCTCTCAGTGATTTTTTTAACCCATAGGACACACTCAAACAACTTTGACAGAGGAATTAATATGAAGGTCTTAGGTATTTCATGAAAAACTGCAGGTTTAGACCCAAGTGCCTGCCGAGGATAAGGCAGGCACATCCCTGGCTCCAAGAGATCGGAGAGGGATCCAAAATCCAAGATGTTCTGAGAGGGAACAGGGACCCTCCTGCCATACAGTCCTTCAGCACGTGTGCAACAAACACCAAGCCAGCCACAGCATGTGTTGCCCCAGACAGATGAGACATGGGACAGAAGCGAGGACTAGTCGAGAGATAAAGTAGTACATGTGGAGAGGGCACAGCACAAGGAGAGAATATAAGAGCTTGCTTTGTGCAGAGATCGAGGGCATCCAGGAGATGAAGGATTCTGGTAGGAAACCAGGCTTTATTAGTTCCATTACTCAGGAACAGCTCCTTTTATTAGACCACAACTCAAACTTTTTACAGGGAGGGTAAGAGACTGATTTGAAGAATGCTGGAAAAAACAGAGTTTAAGGAAAGCTTTCAAAGAACAGGCAAAGGGTTGCCTCACCAGAAGTACCGATAAGGGAAGACAGGGAAGTACTGGGGGAATGGAGAACGGAGAGCACGGCTGAGGGCAGATGCAGACCAGAAAGCAAAGACATCAGACAGGAGAGCAAAGACAAGCCTGTCATAAAAACAAAAGGGAAAGAAATGTAGTCAGATTCCCAAGAAGTGAGCAGCTGAGGTAGAAAGCAGAGCTGCTCCATGCTGCAGCGACAGAGAAAGAAACCACTGACATCCTACAGCTGAAGGGGATATGGTGCAGGAGTTATTACCGTTCAGTGAGAGAAAAGCCAGGAATCAAAGAAGGGACAGCAGCATATGGAAAAGATACGTCAAGGCAGGGATGAGTTGTGGTTATTAGCTCAAGGAAGAGACAATGGTTAGCACTAGCATAACTAGGGTTAAACATTAAGAAACAGCAGTGGGCTGGAGGCAGTGGGACTAAGGAGGAGGAACAGGGAAATGGTGAATTCTGGTTTTGCAGAACTGAGCTTTAGTACTGAATTTAGGGAGCAGACTTTAAAAGGAAGAGAGTGGAAGCTTTTAACACTTCTGAACCTCATCAGCTGCATGACAAAACTTTAATGGGAAGATGCATTTTATGGACACCAGACAGTGATAAAATCATATAACCAGTGAATGCAGAAATTCATCTTTATTTATGGGCTCCTACTCAAATTGTTTGATATCTTCAAGTCTCTTTACAACCCATCATTTCTGCAAATTTCTATGCAGGAAGCACTATCTCTATGCCATTACACTTTGTGTCATGCATTTCATGTTAAATTTCAGGCTGAGTGCAGACTGCACAGGACAATAGCCTGACACTCATAAAAATTATCAAAGCATCGTAATAACTAAAGAACTATTCCCAAAATAACTCAATGGTCTTAATGCCCTAACTATACTGGCAGCATTGTTGCTGCATTAGTTTCAACCACAGAAAATGCAAGAATAGGAAAATAATACCAAAAAACCTAATATAAAATACAGAATTAGTTTACGTAAACAAAAATGATCACTTTTCTAAAAATCAAAGCTTTGAAGATATTCCTTTCTAAGGTTAAAACAATATAATGCACATTGTACAATAAGAAATGTTGGATACTCATTTGTGGTAAGTTCTGCCTTACAATCCAGAAATCCTTATTTCTTTTCATCACACACAAGCATTTTACTCCTAGTGTTTTTAACATACTGTCAGCTCCTGACAGATACCACTGCTCTTCCAAGGACTGTCAAAGTTATCCCTGAGAGTCAACTACAGGCAGGGTTATAAAAACAAAGTTCTGAAATATTTTAACATGTGAAGTGTGCAAATCACCTGCCATAAACCTCACCTTGCTGCGCCATCAAGACAACGCTGCAGCATACTCCTCTTTCAGGCACTGCTCTCTGCAGTTCACATAGGGACACAGCTCACAGACGTGGCACTTCAGGAGCCCTCCAATAAAGACTGCCATAGAAATACGCCTTCTCAGCACAGGCTTCTCTTTTGCACCTTTATAACCACTGGAATATTCTCAACAGCATGCTCAACCCTGCCCCAAAGCTACGCCACATGAACCACAGGCTTTTTCTCATTCATAATACCATGCCCCCAGCAGCCCCATCAGCAGACTGGTTGTGTCCAACTGCTTACCCCTGCCACACAGTAGTCTACAGATACATGGCCAAACTGTATTCTGGCAAGTTCTGGGTTTCTAAGGTCCCCTGGCAGCCCTTGCCCACTCCTGCTCACCACATCCTTGAAATGCCAGTACTTCTCATAGGTAACCAGCTTCCCTCCCTCAGTACCTAGTAAGTACCTGGTCTCCCCTCGTAATCCCACCAATATCACCAGCAGTACCTGTGTGCTTTTGCTCCTACTGCAGAGGAACTACTGTGGCTCTTACACAAACCATAAAGCTGGCCTGTAACAGGAAACAAGGATATGCGATTTGCTGCTTAAAAGCACATACACATTTGCTCATTTGGTATCTGGCCCACCACGCTATAATTGAGGCTTTCCTGCAATAATACAGATTACAGTGATGGCAATTCCACTCTCCAATGATACTACTCTAGACAAAGAAGACATGTTTTACTGTATACATTATACATTGTAAGCAAAATGCCTGGCTATCGTTATTCAACTGGCCATCTCCCAACACTTTCCTTTGAGGCTTCAGGAGAACTCTTCAAGTTTCCTTCAGAAGTTTTAAATATTCTCTCTCACTACTCCCAGAATTCAAGGAGACCTTGAACACTCACGCATAAATGCTCACTGTTGTATCACCAGATGCTTCCTCCTTCCAGGGAATGGATTTCATCTTGTTTCCCCACACTGAAACAGGTTGACAATGCCTGCCTAGACTACTGAGGCAAACAGAAACTCTACATTTGCTCAGAGCTGTGCATTTTAGATACTTGAGGACCAGAGACCTTCCCTTCTGTTTTACAGATCTTCAAAGAAATTAGCAAAAAAGTTCCAACAATCTCACAAGGAAATAACTATGGACTAAGCTGAAGATACTTACACATTCCTATTTGGGGTTTCAATGCCTGTTCATGTTCCTGCCAAAGTTAAAGCGCGCAGGCACGGCCTTTATAAGCTAGTCAATCAGTTACTTCAGTAAGGTACTTAATTCCCCTCTCATAATCAGATCTAGCTTCAAGAAATGCAGAAAACAGGAAATTCAAAGAGCTCCTGCAAGCCAACAGTCACCAAAGTGATTTTCTTTTGTGTGAAGTCCAATCTGATTATGAAAATGCAGGAGTGGAAATCAGCAACTGGTATCTCTGCACCCAGGTAACTTGTTATCTGACTGGAAGCCAGCCTAGTTGTCTCTGCAAAGAAAATCTGCAGACAGAAATGTCAAAGAACACAAACACTGTACATGCTCATATTAGACTTATTTTTGTCAAACTATTTTCGTTTTGCTAAATGCAGCTAAAATAGATGCCTGTGTTGTTTCAGGTTTTTCTTGCAACAGGCAAAGGGCCACAAATTCTCACTGCAGAAAGAAGAGCTAGTGTGCATTTGCTGTTGTAAACCCAGTATTATATATTGGTCCAAAGGCTATTATTTTAACGTATTACCTTACAAAGAAAAATGGGGTTGTGCATGTGACAATCTAGTGCAGGCTAAATTAACAACATGTTTGTACTCTTCTGTTATCAAAAGGCCTAACCTCACATCAGAAAACCAGAACTAAGCCAAAAAAATTACAACAGGAAACAGAATACATCATAATCAAATAAAAAGATTTTGATGTGTTATGCTTACTTCAGTGGGAACAGAATCAGATTGCAAGACTCCCATTAACTTAATAAGATCTGGTTTATTGTTTATGAAATTGGGTGAATGTGCAAGGTAACTAACATGAAGTATCTATTTTTTTAATGAACTGCAATGATATGGGAGGTAAGAGCTAACAAGAGCATTGTAAATAGTCAAGAGAAATCAACACATTTAGTATTTTGCAAATTAAACTGCCTTTGCAGAAACATGGCATCTCAAACATCCTAACAGAAATGTCAGAAAAAAGACATCGTGTTAAATTAGTAAAATATGTAGCATTTGAAGCATATACACACTTAAGAACAGAAGCGGGATTAGAGGCCTCAGGCACTAGGAATTGGGGACGTCATACAGTATTAATTCATGGGAGAAGCCACTAATTTACATGCCATAAACTCCAGAATGAAAAAGCAGCAAATCTGTTGGCTATGACAGAGCCTCTAACTTATCTTCTCGATAAACAATTTTAATAATGCTATATTTGGATTGTACAAAAGAAAAGTAATTTACCAGGTAGGGAAAAAAGAAGCAAATGACAATTAAAGTGTCAGGGACCTGCTAACCAGGACACAGCTCTTACATTAGCTCAAGAACTGCAAAAATTAATGGGGAAACATTCAATTCCTGATTGAATTCCTTGGGTGGCATGGTTTAGTGTGAGGTGTCCCTGCCCATGGCAGGGGGGTTGGAACTATATGATCTTAAGGTCCTTTTCAACCCTAACTGTTCTATGATTCTATGATTAAAAGAATTTTGGGGTTATGAAAATCTGGGCAAAGTTAATTCACTATGACACTCTGTCTTCTAGTTCTACAGCCCCTCTTTACAAGAGGCAGCAGAAAGAGAAAGTATAAGGAGCTAGATTATCCTTAAGGTCCCTTCCAACCCAAACCATTCTATGAATCTGTGAACCCTACAGGACCTTAAACACACAGCACACAGAAACTCTGTTTCTCTGGGTCTTGAGAATTCATATTGGAAAACCCCAATCTTCCACCTTTGCCAACAGCAACTTTTCCAAAGGAAACATGAGCAAGCCATTCTCTGTGATGTCCCTAACCCATCCCTGGGAAGGATATAATAACAGGGAGGGTCCAGATAGCTGTCAGCAATACACAGATTAGGTTTTAGGCTTAGGAAAGGGAAGTATCCCCTTATAAAAGTCTGCCAAATCTTGAACCAAGTGTTCTGCATACTGGACTTCATTCTTTTCCAGCATCAACTTTCTGATCTGCAAACACCAATTATACAGGATGCCTAAAAGACTTTGGAAAACTACTAATTAACCCACTCTCCTTCTGAACAACATAAGGATACTAGAGGAAGACCCAGAGCCATCTTCATAAATCCGATAGAAAGATGGCTAATTTAAATGCCACCAGCACACACAACACTTACGAGAATTACAGCACTGGCTAACCTTTTATGGACTCAACTTTTTAAATACCATGAAAAAACATCTCTGTCCAAAACTGTCTGTATTTGCACCTTTAGCTTATTTGGTATGCAAATCGCATGCTAACCTCATATGCTGTGCTACCCATGTTCTAATGTTGAATGATACACTTCAATGAACAGCCCTACGCGCTGTGCTGTCTCCTGAACTTGTTTTAAATTAAAAAAATTACCATAAAATACACCCTTTTCTAAATATAAGCTCCCAGATACCTTCTGCAACAGAACATTCCCAGAGTTTCTAAAGAGTAAACATCCTCTCATGAGAATGACAGAGTCAGGAAACACTCCTTTTCACATAAAACCATACGAGCCAGTTTCTTTCTGTCATTTGTTAATGACGCACATTGCAAAACAGTTTACTATGCTAAAAAGAAATATTGGCAAAATAATTAATTGCTATCTGTCTTGCATTTTAACAACTGGAAGCAAGACACAGCTAGCATCATGTAACCGACCAATTCTCACAGATTACCAGCAAAACCTGTTTCTAAGAAATACTCTGATCTACGTAGCCTGTTCTTTAAGATTACTTCTGAACATACACCATAACAGATACTGTAATAGATGTAAAAGAAAAAATTACACACAAAGCTGAACAATGGGATAATAAGTCTCTAATTATTAGGCAACTTATACTAGGTTAACTTAAAAGTAAATCCACGGGAGGGAAGCGTTATGTCATCCTAAATACTTTGATTTAAATAGTCAGTTCTTTTTAACATTAAGTATTCTATTTACACCATTTCACAGATACGGCTTAAGGCATTTTATTCAGCTTTAGTGGCTCTCCATTTTCTGTTGAAATGAATGAGACTTTTCAGAAACACTTATTTTGTATTTATTTCTACAGGTGCGTGCAGCTACAGTTTTTATGCAGGATATTTTCTTACAATATGCCACAGAGGTGACCACTACACTGTATCAGCTGATAGCAAAATAATAAGATATCTTCCAGTTGTGAGGCTCAATGTCAAATACAATACCAACTCAAGAGGCAAACTATTCCCCAGGTAGTAAAAAACCTTTAACAAGTGCTTAATTCAAGCACCTATCCTTAATTTGATGTGAAACTTACCAGTGAAATCCCATCAACAGATTCTGCACACACTCTAGAAGTTGATGGCCTTAAAATGTTTTCACCTCTTGGAAGTTATTAAGGTTGAAGCAAAAATGTCTGTTTAAGCAAAATCTTTACATCACAATAACTGACCCAAATCTGTTACTCTCCAAAACACACACAACAAGTCGTCAGTAATTTGAGGAGCTGCCTACCAGCAAGAAATTCACACCCTCGAGGCAGAAGCACCACATCAGACAGAGCGGCTCTAAAGAAAATCCGAACCTAGACATGCCAAAAACAAAACAAAAGACAGCCCTGTCCTTCAACTAGGAAGACTCACAGTCTTAGATTCGACCATGTGAGGGGTCAGAAGACTAGCTTTACAGAAGGAGCTTAATTATGAACTTAAAGTGTAGACAGAAAGGAAGACCAGACCCTTGAATACTCAGGATACTTCTTCACAAGTAAATCAAACACCTAACTCACATTGCTATTTTAGCCATCAATTTTTTTTTTGTTAGTACCTAAATATATGGTACCTTGGGCTTAACAGCCAGTACTACGATAAACAATTTTGTGGGTTTAGATTTTTCTCTCCTGTGTTGTTGCGGACATTGTGTTCAATTTTATATAGAACATTTAGCATGTCCTTCTGGTTCTAAACCGACTACACCACTAGTCCCAGTATAATATAGACTGCTTAAAAACATAAAACTCAGCTTTAGTAACACAACTGCATTACTTGTTCTATTATCATAACTAGAACAAGGGAGAAACTACGAAACCCTCAATTTCTTAAACCTATGTACACTACAAAAGACTTCAACACACAAACCAGTCATCTTAGCCAATGTTTTTCCTGTTATGTACCACAAAAGACAACTGTTATGATTTTTTATACTGTCTCAAAAATAAAATAAAGATGGCAAAAGCATTACACTTGATATATACCAAGTCATATAGTACCACAGAATGCCCTTTGTGAAAGGGCTAATCACTGCTTTTAATTACACCTAAGTAACTAATGATAACGAATACTGCAACAACATCTATAAACACAATGACCACGTTAGCAGAACACCGGTTATGAAATCCCTGCCAACACCGCTTGTACAGAGGTTTGGTTTGGTTTAACCACAATACAAAAATATTACCAAGTTCTGCTCTTTGGGGTATTTGCAGAGCCCTGCAAAAAAACCTGTAAGATCAGGCAGCTTCAGAGAATGTGACTTGCAGTAGTAACCATGACAATAAGAAAAATGCTTTTGCTAATCTTTTTCTTTCAGATTACAGTACTTCCAAATACTGGTGGTTTTCCACTGTATTACAACTTTTGGCTACCGCTCCCTGTGAATCTAGCCCTCCAATCCTTGTAAACCTGAAACTTGTGACAAAGTGAAGATCAGCTTGGGGTGCACTAGTAACACAGAATGAGTCCTAACCAGTACACCAGCATCTTGAGTGACTAGTGGTAGGATGGACATCACTTGATGCCTTATTTCATTGTTGCACAGAATAGGTAGGGAAGAAATTTGTACATTTTAAAGGTAACTACTTTGCAAGAACATGTGGCATCTAAAAAGATTAACAGAAGGAATGTACATAGGGTGTTTCTGTGGAGATCATAAAACTGCTGCGGTAGGTTAGAATAGGGCCCTTGGCACACCAACCATAAACTTCAACAAAACTGCCTGGAACTCCTCTGCATTGATTTTGTCTTGGTTTTTTATTAAGCTGGGGGGTTGAAGGAAAAAATAAGTAAAGATTCTTCAGAAATTAATCTCTGTTCCCTACTCTTTCCCCATCAGACTTGCTTACCAAACCAAGTAATGCTTTTAAGTGATGTGTGTGATTTGGACCTCTCTTCACACTTTGAAAAGTGACTAAAAGGCTGATTTTCAAAGGCATTAAGACAGCTAAAGATGCATTAAGTACGTACATTTTTTGAAACTGCCTGGGCATCTGACACCTATTTAAATCACTTAGTCCTTTCTGAAAGTCCCAGTGGGCAGTTATCTGCATTTTATGTGTCTATATGCCTCTGAAAATCTGTACCATTAAATACTTAACAACCTAAATCCCCTGGCTTTTAATGAGATTAAGGGTCCTAAAAAGAGTAAGTACTTCCGAAAATTGGTCAAGCCACTCTCTCTGCTCTTTTCTTCTTTCTTCTGAAGAGCCATCTACTAATACTTATCCACAGCATGTCAGTTAAGTACAGTTTTAACTGTCAGACTTACACATTATACTGCGCAGTCAGTTTTTTATGGAATTAAACAAAGGTCCTGAGTACAGACTGCATCCTCATAAGGCTTTCGGACACTCCAAAACAGAAAATTAATTCCAACTTGTAATCCCTTTGAATGCCCCAAAATCACTGTTTTAATAAATATGATCCAAAATCTTTGTAACTAAGGCGACTAAGAACCAAACAGCTGAGTTTTAATTACTGAGGAACTTATTCAAATGTCTATAAACAAGTTCTAAAAGACAGCCACATAGGAGCAAAACTTGTTCAAAGAAAAACCAGGCAAGGATGGAAGCTGTGAAGAGACTCTTTAAAAAGACAGCTCCAGAAAAGAAGGAATTTTAGAATTCAGGCTTTTTTAAACAAAAAATGTATGAAACTATAAAGCATTCCCTTATGCAAACACTTGAAAGCTTTATCTTCTGATCTTTAATGTCAATGGGAGGTAACTTGCTCTGACCACATTCCCCAAAAGGAACTCATTTGTAAATTAGGAACGCAGGGAATCAGATTGCCACCTACAGGAAAATTTAGCATTTATTGTCCGGCATGACTCAAAAAGAATACAAACTGCCATCTGGCCAAACACTCTTTTAGTTTTAGTTATTATTTCAAAAGCAGTAAGTATTTTCTTCTGTGCAGCTACATCATGAACTTCCTAAACACACAACCATTAACACTTCTTTTTATTCAAGAGAGTTTTGTTTGCATGCACCATAGCTCAACTACAAAGCAGCAGATTGTAATCACCTTTCAGTCAGCGAATTTTAGGTCTGCTTACCTGATACAATTGGTGCTAGTCGGAATATGTCTGACAGCCTGCTGTTAACTGGCTCATAAGGGGAGTCTTCAAGCAAGTCATTTCCTAAAGACAAAAAATATTTGGATTTGTTTTCTTAGATGACAATTCAGGGTAAGATTTTGTTGTTTACTTTTACTCTGAAGTTACTCTGTAACAGCAAAAGGTACTCGCCCTTAATCTGTTTATGTGGCTATTTCTCCTCAACACATTATCTGTAAAAACACCTGAAAGCAGCTGTTTATCCCTGTCACTATTTTCTCTCCTTCCTTCACGGATAAGGTCATAATTTGCAGAGACAGCCTGTGACATCACAGGGACTGTCCCATCTCATGCCAGCAGGAGAGGAGCTGTAGCAAGGATGTTCCTCTTCATCCACTCTAACAGCAAAGCTCTTTTTTTTTTGGAGGAGCAGTCCATCTACCAGCTAAAAATGAGCATCTTTGGAATAAAACACTCCTAACAAGATGCTGTTGGAAGGGAAACTTTTTATGATACAGAAACGTCCAAGAGCAGTAGGATAATTTATTATGCAAGTTAAAGAAAAAACACACGTATTAACTCATTAAAATGTTCCAGTTGATGCCTGCATAAATGAACAGAAAGGGATGACTTCTCCTTTTGCAGAAGCAGCTACAGAAAAGAGTTAAATGGGGACCACACTGAAATGAAAGATTTCTTCTTCAACTGCAGGGCTAGAGCAAAACAGGGCTAAACATTATGTATCTGATGTAAGGACCTGACTGCTCTCAGTAGACTGTGAGAAATCTGCCAGTGACATCAGGAACAGAAGTCCCCAGTCAGTCACTGTCATAACCCTTCTAAGTGGCACTTCTACACACTCACAAACTTCTTTTTTTCCTGCCTCAACATGCCCAGGGAATATTACTAGTAAACACAGGAAAGGAAAGAATAGACTTCCCCTTAAAGCAATGCTCCTCTTCATATTACAGTTAACTTTCAGCAAAGAGCTAAGAAACTAGTTCCAGTGGTCTTGTTAGGTGAGTCCTAATTAAGCAGTTTAAATATTATTAGGAAAATGTCTCCAAATGACTGTTTTTGTAGCTCTTGCACTTGCCAGTGCCCTCATCTTTTGACTCTGGCTTAGAAAGGTCAGCTGGGTCCCCTGGAGGAAACCCTCACTGTGGATTTCCCAACAAGAGGAGATGAAGCAGCAGCTGTTCCTGAGTTGGATGAAAGGTCCTCATTTGCAGCTGAAGAGCACAATGCGAATTACGGGGTCAGACCCTGGGTTTAGCCTCAGTGGCCGTAGCTAGCTGCGGATGTGAGTGGCTGCAAAATCACACACTGCGTTAGGGGAGTGTAAGGTTTCTGTGTTTTGCAACGTACCCTGTAAGCTCTGGTACATGCTCCAGTAAATGCGCAGGCAGTTTTTCTCCTTCTTCATGCCCCTCTTGCAGCGGCAGTTGTAGAGAGATTTCTGCTTGAGAGCTTCCATGGCGCTTCTGCATTCATCCTTTGCCTCCAGGCCTGTCGCCCGGCTGAAGTTGCTCTCTTTGCCGGCTACACACTGCCTCAGTGTCCTGTATTTAGTACTACAGCTCTGCTCCTTGAGACACTGGTCGCTGGCTTTCACGCAGTCCAGGCGGTCCCCTCCAGGCAGCGCGCTCACTTCTGCGGACAGAAGTACATCTAGAGAAAGGGGACACAAACCGACAAACTCTCACTGAGGGATGAGGCTGATTTAAGCAGGGCTCCAAAGCAGATGTATGGAAAGTACAAGGCACCTCCTCACGCAGCACATGCAGCCAGCCCCATACGTAGCACCTTGCAAACCTCCAGGGTTCACCCTACACCAAAAGCACATGGAGCTTTGAAGGTCTTAGATCCACTTTCGTGGGAGCCCAAGGAACCAGGATGCCTTAACCCTGGTGGGTGATTTATGAGAAAACACAGGAAGAAAAGAGGATCCACAGGGGTTAATGTGCCTGACAAAACAAGCATTCATTATTCCTTAGATCCACTTCGGTGGAACAAATAACCTTTCCGTTCCAGCGTTTAACCGAGGGGTTAAATATTCAGCCTCACTTTCCACAACAGCTCTGCTGTAATTTCAATTACATCCACAAACAACCCGCTCAGAGAGGCAAGTATCCTCCTCACAGATTGATATTGGCTTCTTTTTGCATCAGTCACTTTTCAAAAGCTGTGCACATTTCTGCTTATTCTACATATATAAAGGTAGAATTTATTACTCCCCACTCCATCTCTCTCCACGTATGATGCTTTTGCAAGAGAACAAAGCAAATTCCATTAACTCTTTCCTCTCCATCGTGCCCCCTGTCACGCTCTCCCAGACACACACCGAGATGGAAACGCACACATCTCCTGTGGAAAGGAAACCAGTTTGGGCTGCAAACCACTCGCAGCCGGGCAGGCTGCCAGGGTCAGGTGAAGATGTTTCAGTTGGTTCTTGTCACCCCCACACACACCTTCACAAGCAGCTGTATTAAAATGAAAAGTTTCCCTGTAACTTGCGAGAACCCGATTTACCAGAGGCTTACGCAGGCGAGTATCTCAGTCTGTAGTCTCCCAGAGCTTTAAGCGCAGACTGGGCTAACTGATGCGCGGCAGAGCCATAAAAACTACTGGAAACTTCACTGTTCTGCCTAAACAATAGACTGACAACCGTCAGGCATCCGATCCCATAAACCCCACGCTTTGCTTTATGAAGCGATGTACAGGCAGAAATCAGACGCCAGCAACTTACCCACTAAGGGCAAAGCGAAGTACAAGATAACGAGGAACATCTTGCTGTCTTCGGATGGTTTCCACAAACAAGCTGATGTGACACAACAAGGAAGATCAGCATGAAGATATTCCAAAACCGCCGAGGTCCAAAGGTTCCAAGTTCAGATCCATTGAATTAAAGGGAAAGTAGGAAAAAAAAAACCCAAAACCCAAACCCAACAACAACGAAAAAACCCACCCCTCTCTCCTCTTCACCGCTCCCAGCACCAGCGGCAGGAGCAGCGACGTAAACGCTGAGCGTTTTCCCTTAGACTTCAGGTCTGAGCAACCTGGAAACACAAGCCCCGACTTCACTGAGGGAGCGATAGACGCGCACGCACGGGTATATGTGTGTGCGAGTGAGTAAGCGGGAGCGGGGCAGCAGCGCCGGTCGCCTCCTTGGGTGGGCAGCGCCTGTTCCCAGGGAGGGACCGAGAGCACACGAGGCGACGGGGGGGGGGGGGGGTGGCGGAGGGGACGGGACGAGATCAGCGGTGTCCGTCCGCCCCTGGCCGCGCAGCACTGGCAGCCCCGCAGACACTTGCAGCTCTCGGCTGCGGCTCCTCGGGGTGCCCGAGCCGCCCGCAGGCGATTCGCCTCTTCCACCCTCCCCAGACCGCAACTTTATTTATTCGCCTGCGCCGGGAGGCGGTGCGCGGGGGGGTGGTGCGCAGCTTGCGCGGTGCGCTCGCCTCCGCCGCCGGGGGAAGGTGCCGCGTTGCCGCCAGTGGTGGGAAAGTTTGGCAGCGGGAACTGGGACGGGAGACGGCGCAGAGCCGGAGGGGGCGGCTGCTCTGGTTCCGCCGACCCGGGCGGAGCCACCGCGCCTGCGGGAGCCCACGGGCACGGCGCTCCAGAAGCGCTTCCGAGCGGAAACCGCCGCCAAGCAACCGTGCTTCTGGAGGGCTGGTGGGGCCGGTGCTGCTGTCTGCGCCCGGCGGGGGTGACTCCGCGTCCAGTCCGCCCAAGAGGGAAGCCCGGGGCGCCCGGCTGCCACCCGCAGGAGCGGAGGGGAGGACCGCACCAGACCGCACCGCCTGCCTTCCGCCTGCTGCCCTCTTCGGGGGAGGCCCCGCTCCTGCGGAGCGGAGGAAGCGCCGCCCGGGGGGAGGCGGGACCGCGGGTGCGCATCCCCGTCGCGCCGCTCGGTGCTCGGCGCGGGTCATCCGTGGGCCGGGGCCGAGCTGAGTGTATCGGCTTCCACTTGGCTCCTGAATAAACAAAGCGAACATATGTCCCATACTAGAGACAGATGGTTCGAACAGAGAACTATTTAGTGGTTTTCCCACAGTTGCTACTATGTAGCGCTCCCCTGAAACCCAACAAAACGCAATTAGCCTAAAATAGCGTCGGTTTCCAGATTTCCTTGTTTTCATGCGCAGAAAATTTGGTTCAGGTGGTTTTATGATTTAGCTGCATCCCAATAATAATAAACAGAGAAAAAGCAGTATATACATTACTTGGCACTTTTGTTAATGGGCTGTTTGTACCGTTGACTTAAGGAACTTGCTTCTCCTCACAATAAATTCTGCCTAAAGGAGTTTCCCTCACCTTATGAGATGGAAGATGATCAGGCTGGCCACTTTTATAGCGAAAACTGGCTGGCAGATGGAGCTAAACTGTTGTAAGGTACTTCAGAAACGCTTACTTAAAAGCTTAGCATATGCCAGGAGAGACTGAGAATATGACAGCCACAGAACCCGAGTGGAAGCTTTATACTTCTTTGTTTGTTTGTTTGTTTTTCTCTCCTGCCACTTTTTCTGAACAGACAGATCTGCAATCCTACCAAAAACAAATAAATAAACCCCTAAACTGTCTAAAGTACCAGTTCTCTCCATGAAGTCATAGTAGCCATGTCAAGTTGCAACTGATTAAGTAACAAGCGTGCCTTGGTGGCTTAATGTGAAGGGGGATATGCTCTTATATGGTCACAAAATATATTATCTGATACATGTACAAGGATACAATTGGAGAAACAAAGACAAGGACCAGATTTCTGGAATAGGAGGTGCTAAATTGGTGAGGGCATTGATGTTTCAAGACACCTTCAGCTTTTGAAGGAGCTAGTATTTAATGAACCAGATTGGCCTCCCAAACGCTTCAGTACAAATTGAACTGGGTGATAAGAGGCGGGTGATTACTTCTTCACTGATAGTTCGGACACCATTATGGCATGTGATAAGCTTTGTATATCTGTCTGATACACAGGTGGTATTATTCTCCTGCTATTTGCAAGTCTAAGTCTGGAATAGCTACAACATTCACAGCAGAGCAAGGCGAAGTGAAAAGAAGACTGAAATCCAGGCCACTATTTACAAAACCATTCATGCATTAATGTCCTGAATACATATATATACACACACAGGGTTATTTGGCATATAAAAGCAATGCATTGCAAATCTCTGTGTTAATAACTGTATTCACTGTTATAAAACAGAACTTTTGTGGGGCGTTTACTATTACAGAGAAATTGAAATCATGTTTCAAGTGTTCAAAGCCAAATAAAATGTTACTGACAGCTCAGAGATAACAGGGCAGCTGGAAAGCATGCATCCAAAACTGACTATTGCCACTAAACACTCCTCCTGTGAGTAATTTGACTCACCTCTGGAAAATTATCACCCAAAGTGACAAAGGTTAAAATGTCTTAATCCAGAGAAGTTTAAAATGCAACCGTGTTTTGGAAACATAAAAAAAACTATTCAAGGAGAAAGTCCATGCTGCATACAGTTGTTTGGAACTTCCAGCCACTACACACTGTACCAGGACTGTAGGTGTGAGAAAGCTTCTTGCAAATCACAAGGAGATTCATTCCACAACAGAAATTGCCCATTCTTTTTTATTTCTTCCAGAAACTGAATTATTTGTAAACTTTGTCAACTTATTTTCGGTATTTTCAAATTGATTTCTGGATGCCATCTATGACTAAACTAGTTTCCATGTCTTGCTAGCACTGTGACAACACAAGTGCTTTACTCTTCATAGAGGATCACTTACGTGGTGGACTAGTGCCACATCAACACACAAGATACATAGCTTCCCTGAAGTGCCATGTTGTATTAGTATTGCCTATGTATACTCTGCCATAAATTCTAGCTACAAATCATTGTCATTGTTTTAAAGAATTTAAAATGATATCAGACAAAACCCCATAAGCCACCCTATGGCTGGAGCAATCCTCCTGCTCTTTTCACATTCTTTTCCAACTGTGTTTTACTTCCCCTGTGGGTAAAATTAAGTCAGTGGTTGATTTCAGTCAAACCAAGGTCCACCCTACAAATTGTTTCTAATAATGGCTCAAACCATAAGGCTCTTCAGTCAAATGAAGAATAAAAAAGACATACAGAAGTCTTTAATGTGAACATTTTCAAGATACTTAAGCTTATTTTCTATTCTGTTGAGTTTTGTGAGAAAGTTTGATAACAAAGTATAGCTGGTAGGAACAAGCATTTTGTTAGAAGACAGATGACAACATAATCACCACTGAATTATTGTTTAAAGGCCGTTACAATATAAATAATGTGGAAGTAAGTGCTAACTACTTAAAGCTACTTACTGCCAGCATTAACAGCTAGTGCTTCAGTCTTTACATGATTTTAGTTACTTTGTTCTTTCTAGTTAGTTGCATTAGCTGGTATTCTTTCACTGAAAACTTTTAATAAAGAAAACACAATTTAATGAGGATAGAGGGCTTAGTTGACACTAAAACTTATGTGAAAAAACAGTGCTTCAGACACTGTTATGTCCAAGCAGGCTGGGATAAGTGAACCCCTAGCTATATGTAGTTTTAAGCTTCCTGTCACCTTGCAGGCTGAACCCAAATGCTCTGAATACAGCAGCAGCTTCAAACCACACCTGTAGTCAGAGCCATATGGGAGGCCAGCCATATGAGAGATGCACTGTCAGAATACTGGGTTTTCAGTTTTACTGGATTTTCTCCTACAGCAATCTCTCATATGCAAAAAGAACGGACTCAAATGCAGTCAATGTTGTTTTGCAGCCAGTCCCATATGCAAAAGCTG
This sequence comes from Psittacula echo, assembly GCF_963264785.1. Classification (NCBI taxonomy): domain Eukaryota; kingdom Metazoa; phylum Chordata; class Aves; order Psittaciformes; family Psittacidae; genus Psittacula; species Psittacula echo. The sequence continues at coordinate 8,313,004 of NC_137743.1, read as the reverse complement.
TGGTGTTGGAGCACTGCGTTAGGTTGATATGGCTGGCAGCAACTCAGATGACAATGTAATGGTAAGCTGACAGGAAGGTTGAACTAATACACTGGCTGGGCCACAGTTAGCCCGAAGATTCCCTTCACCCCTGCCATAGACCTTCTTTTAGAGATTGAACCCTGGCAAGAAAGTATTGGAGTTGGAGTCGCTGAGCCCAGGGAACATTAAACAGTATTATTATCTGTGGGCCTGGGAGGTAGGTGAAGAGAAAGGATGCTGAGAATAAGAACAGTGCAGTGAACTTCAAATATAATTCTTTGGGGAATGAATAAGTGAAGCAAAGCTGAAGCTAAACTAATGAGTCAGATATGGCAGGTGGGGGAGAGAAAGCAACTGATGGGAAAACGTCTGTGTGCTGTGGGAGCACAAAAAGTAGTGTTTACACAGGAGGCTTTGTTCAATAATGAGAAAGGGAGAATAGACAAGTCAGAGAATTACTAGGGACTGGGGGAGAACAATCTGAACTGCATTTTTTGTCTTACATTTATCTGCTTACTATGAAGTCAAAGTGCCTAGTGGTGGGAATAAGGCAAGAAGGATTTGCTCAAGGCATTAAAGTTTTGTAAAGGACAGATTAAATAACAGTGCTCCAAAAATCAATTTTGAGGGGCTTATGAAGTCTTGAATGGGCTTTTGCAGCACAAAAGCAAGATTGAGTTTTTACTAACCCTGTCATTTATTTCGGTTTACAGCTTTCAGGAAATGATCAGAAAAACATAAACCAAAAGCAAAGTAAGCAATGAGCGTTCACACAGTAATCAAATAACAAACATGTGGAAGTGCAATCCAGATCACAGAGCGACTTAATTGATGCAAAAGTATAAGGAAAGAAAGTCGTCCCCAGTCGCCTGATTTAATCAGATCTGGGAGTGGATTCCCACAGCAGTTCTTGGCCAGGAAGTTTTTCCTAAACTCTTGCTTTCCCTGTCCTTGCCAGAGGTTGATTTTATGTAGTATCGGACCACCCGGAAGAAAGAAAACAAAAAGCAAGCTGCAAAATTCCTCCATGAATTCATATGTGATATGTGACCTCATTATGATTTTGGTGGAATACATAAATACTAAATCAGCACAATGCAGTGAGCTTGTAAAGAAACACAACATATTAGTTACCCTTAAGGATTTGAAAATATGGACAAAACTGCAGCCCCTTGTGAAGTTTTGTATCTTATACAAACGACTCCATCAAACTTTAAATACTAGTATACAGGCATAGGCATTGATGTTTACCCAAACGGGTAAGGAAAAAGTTGTTAAACACAGGCCGATACTAGTTATATCCCTCGGTTTATATCTTGCTGCTTTAAAAATGGAATAATACAGCCCCCTAGCTGTTCGTAGAGGCAGTTCATGCTAACGTGGGAAAGGTGATGCACGCCTCTACAGCCGAATTCCACAGCCCAAGAGGATAGTCAGTAAAGAAACGTGATGTGACACAGTTAGGTAAAAGTATAAAAGATCGAAAAATATGAAATATAATATATTAAGTAATAATAATTCGCGTGCCTAGAAAATGTAAAGCAGTACGATTCAGATGCTAGAACAGCATCATTTGAAACTTCAGCTTCTGGACACCAGCAGCATCAACCTTTAGCATTCCATGGGCTATAACAGCTAGTGTGATTCAACCAAGGGAACAATTTGGTCTGTTAACTTGAAACTTTCGTTTTGTCTTTTAAAACTTACCAGCAACTTGCTCTTGTGGAAACCATGCAATCCTGACAGGAAAACCTACCTTATACTGTGTAAAATACATTTTACACATACATGTGAACCTCACAGTCTTTGCAGAAACACTAAAGCTCTAGAAAATTACTTACTGTAATTGTCTATTGCTGTAAGAACACAACATTCAGTCAGATTTAAAAACTTAATTGTGGAAAGCATTAGCGTTTCAGAACATTGAAATCAGATTCTTGAAGAGCATCTGAGAAAACCGATGTAAAAACTGAGAATGTTGGCATTTTGTATTTCCAGACTGTTTCACTTATATGTAGGTTCATTTCCCCCTGCCATGTTTAATTGCAAGTGGTAATATGTCTGTGCATAAAATGATGTAAAAAAAGTGGTGAGATTCTCTTTTCAAATGTGCACAGCTCCAGCTAGTGATGGGTATTCAGCTTTCCCTGTTCATGCTACACTGGATATACACACACAGAGCAAAGACTATTAAATCATAGAACATTTTGCTTTCACTTACAGTACATATCTTATTCTAAACTGTAGGATCAAATCTGCCCTGACTCCTGCTTTGTTTAGGGAAGTCAGAAGAGATGAGTAGACATTAAAGGCATTTCATTAGTGACCAAAGGCACAATTATCATCTTGGATGTTCAAAACTGTGTTTTCTGTACATTTGCTAGACTAGCCCTGACGAGTAAAATCAATTTTTCTCGTGATGGTATCACCAAAACTGTAATTCTGTTGGAAGTTTCTCAAAAGGTTAGTGACTCTGTCAGTGTTAATTTCTACAATCTCTGTTTGATCGGTCTTCCTCTGAGGTGAGAAATTTAGGGTACAAAAAGACTCAAGATATTTATATTGGAGGTGAAAGGAGATCAAGAAAAAATGAGAATTTGTCCTACAGAGAAAGCAAAACTGACTATTCTAGATAGCTGCTATCAACTACATGTAGCACCCTCTCTACTAAAGGCACAGTGATATTTGGGGGTTTGTTTGCTCTGTGATTTTTTGAGGATAGGCTGTGGGGGTTTTTTTTGTGGCTTGTTGGGGTTTAGGGGAGGATTGTGCGGTTTTGTTTAATCATAAAAAGTATTCAGTAAATATGGGATGAAAAGGCTAAAGGTGTCTTGAGTCAGCAACAATAGCTCCTTAGTTAACACATGCTTTTTTTATATATATAGTTTAGGAAGAAGCTCATGATGAGATAATTCTCCTGTAATCCAATTGATTATCAGCTGGAAACAGTGTAGACAATCAAGACATGTTTGTTCTACTAAAATACCACATAATCCCATTATTTGGCTTCTCTGCTGTTACTTCTGTAAAATTCTGATGGCAGGAGAATGCCCACTGAGCCCTGCACATACTGAAAGTAATCGCGACAGGCCACTCTGAAAGGCAAGTCTGAAAGCTAGAGTCACAGCTGATGTTACTTGCAGTTTCTTCTCTCCATACTTTTCCACAAGTGTTCATTACATCAACTACAGCTCTGTTAAAGAGTTTTTCCTGGTTTACTCATGTGACGCACAGTTAAATCTACAGCACTTTCTTCAGATGGATGTAGTTGCCTGCTGGTAACACCCATAAAAAAAGCTTTTATGATGGAATGCCTGTATCTATCCTGCAGTTTTACTAGCAGACATAGTTGTGTTGAAAAACAATAATGCATGCTTTAAAAGAAAGCTGGAGAGGAGCTTTTTACAAGACATGTAGTGGTAGGATAAGCAGGAATGGCTTTAAACTGACAGAGGGTAGATTTAGATTAGACATTAGGAAGAAATTCTTCCCTGTGAGGTTGTCACAGGTTGCCCAGAGAGGCTGTGGCTGCCCCTGGCAGTGTTCCAGGCCAGGTTGGACGGGGCATGGAACAGCCTGCTCTAGTGGAAGGTGTCCCTGCCCGTGGCAGGGGTTTGGGACTGGATGAGCTTTAAGGTCTGTTCCAATTCTAATTCAATTCTGTGATTCTTTTTTTGGTAGAGAAAACTCATTTAAATCCTGCTAGCTCAGGTTTTCTTGGGCACTGGTGAATAACTATTGGTCTACTAAAGGGAACAATGTGCTCCAGACTGTGGAGATTCACCTGTACTATGCCTGTAAAATACTTGAAAAGACAAATGTCTTGACCCTAAAAAAGTTTACCAACCAACCTTGTATTATAAACTGGAAGAGAATCTAGCATACAAGACTGTCTATGTGTTTGCTTCTTACAAACCATACCTGAAAAAAACATTTCTAAAAGCTGTATTTCTGAATGCAACGATGGCTGTAGATATGAGCAACTGAACCTTGCAATTTATTTTATAAATGGCAAAAAGGCTAGGAATCGGCAGCCCCAAGCTAGGAAAAAAAGGAAGTTTCTGGTGAAATCATTTTCATAGGAATTTAGGAGTTATTAATTTATGAAAGAAGAAAAAAACATGTTTCCAGGCAAAATGTTAAGATAAAATGTAAATACTTCATACAAAATTTAAAACCATCACAGATTACTTACATGCCCACAGTGTGACCCTTCCAAGTTTCTGACTTGGTTAATTAACCAGTAGATCACTATTTATAGCAAAATAATGCTTTACTTTGAACAGTTATACATGTACAGTAATAGCATGTCGCCACAATGAAATGTCAGCATGATGTTCGCAGAATTACAAAAATCCAAAGCAATTGTGATTAACGCTGTGATTTCTGAACTTGGTTACCTTTTAATCCGTATGACTGGAGCGAGTCACAACATCCTGACAGGTTCACGGTCAGGATATTGCGAAACGCCAGCACAGCACGTCTGAGTTCTTTTTAATTTTTTATACATCAAAAGAAAAGGAAGCAGGAAAAACAAACAGACACAAAGGAGTTCCAATTTAGGGGTAGTACAGCTGAACTTTCAGGGTTACCTGACAGAGGATAACCTCTAGGGATGTGTGGGACCAAGCTCACAACCACCACACAGAACACCCTGCTTTTCCAGGTTACTAATAACCCCAGCTCCTATCAGCAAGAAAAGGGGAAGCAGAGCTAACCACATTCCTATAAATTTGGCTGTTTGTAGCCTGTGTGATTGACTGATGTAATGCACAGAATAATTGTGCTCACAGTTTCATTTATCATGTAGAAATTCCTGCATGTATTTAGTCTGCACTGCCCTAGACCATGACATCCTCAGGAACAGAAACTTGTGCTTTTCTCTTGAATATATCCTTGTACTTAGATCTTTGAGGTTCAGATTTTCTCTGTCAACTGGGTAATCACAATTGCCCTCTGTTTTGGTCTTGACTGTATATGTAGTAAATGCTCTGAAGCAGGCACTACTTTGACACTGTTCAGAGAATTATAAAAGAGGCTACAGTCTTGGCTAGAAATGCAGAAATTACTGTAACATTAGGATCAAACAGTTTTGGTGAAGACATTTTGAGAGAGCGAATCTTCATTCTAAATGTCAAACAACTGGTAGGTGATGGCACATTAACTTGCTTGCTTTTGGAATAGTTGGCTGGGCCACAGTAGTTTATGGAGTCCTGGAGACCACAGGGAGAAGCAGAAAGGAGAAAGCTGATCATCCCAGGGTATCTGTTTCACAGCATTACCACAGTCTTGGCTGAAAATGCATTAAAATGTCTAAATATTCAACCTAATTGGTTAAGTCTTTCAATTCACAGGTAGAATACTGTTCGATTTTAATTCTTATATTTGGATGCTTAAGCTTCTTCAAATTTTACTTGACCAAAATGCTTAAAACGATCCCATTATCACTAAATTGACACCACAGATAAATGATCAAAGTCCTAAAGTTTATATATTCAAATAACAAGAGCAAATAAATTTCATCTTCAAGATGCAGACACCTATGCGACATGCAAACTGAACTTCAGCAGGGCTGCCTTTGTCTGCTGCAGAATACAACTCTCAAATTCAACATCGTTTCTTCTTGTAACACAATTTGTAATTCTTCTGCATTGCTCTTCTTGCTATTAAAAGCTCATGTTATTAACAGCACTGCTTTGATAATTGTTTGCCCACATAAAATGCCTTGAAAATGTGTTTTTTCTTCCCTAATTATGTTTTATAAATTCTTAAAATATTTTCTGTATGAAAACATTATTTGAGTGTGACTGAAGTCACTATGCACAGGTTATATGTAACCACCAAAACGAAGCTATTTCCTATGACGTTTTGAATTTGCACTTTTTTTACAGAGCTTCAATAAAAACACAGTTAATATTGCAAACAGCAAAGTTATATTCTTTCTACAATTTAAAGGAGTATTATTGAACATATACATGTGCTTTGTGACAGCTGTCCATATCCACTTTTATTCTACTGTAAACAGAGTGTATTAAAGTGATATGCCCAACTTAAAGTACAAATAGAACAAATTTCAAAGTTATTGATTTGTGACAGTGCTCACAGGCATTAAGCAATACTTTTTCAGTGTCCTGGTTTCAGCCTGGTTTCAGACATCTGAAATAGATCATTTCAGCATAGAGACACTGTATTGAAGGAAAACTGAAAATGTGTTGGCTGCCCAGTCAATATTAATTTAAAAATGAGGTTTAGAAGTTTTAAAAAGTGAAAATAAAATGATTTTTTTTTTTTTTAATCATCTTTTATCCCATAGGATCCATAGGAAAAAAAAGCCAAAAATCTCTGCAGGAAGATAATGTAATTCCCCCACCCTGAAGAATTAACCACAAGCATTCTTCCTGCAAGATTGCCGTGAATAACCACAAGTGCTCTTTCTATAAGTTTTCCGCTCTATGTGGAACATCCCAGTTGATGAATATTGACTAAAAATATTTAAAAGAAGTGTCAAGCTCACAGAGGTTTCCCTCAGTCTGTTTAACTCCCTTGAGCATCTTTAGGTGATAATTTTAACTTGCGGGAGTCCAGACAAAACAAATCCTAAACTGTAGGTGAATCAGACTGGATAAGGCATCAGTAAAAAGGCATGGACTTAGTTACAGTTCTGGATCCTGCTCAGATGCTGGCATCTGTAATCTTGTGACATCCGGAGGCAGGAAAATGCTTATGAACGTGAATACATGGCAGGGAGGCCTAAACGTATCCAGCCTATCTATCTACATATCTATCCTCTTCATAGACAGGCTGACAGGTACTGGTCAGCCAGAGGGGGAAAACTGCTGCAGGCTTCCTGGCTGCCTTCCTGAACATGATTTGCAATGCTAGCCCAGACTCGACCGGCAGATTTGGAATATACTCAAACAGAAATCTTACAGTGGCTAGGGGCCAACATGGTTCTACTTTAAGCTTTGTGATAAAGAACTAATGGAGTGGTGTTCATGGTTTGAATAACTGTGTGAATGGACTGTCAAAACTATCTGCACAAGAGGTTTTTTTTAACATTCAAATGGTACTTTTATGGAAAACTTGGAAGACAGCTTTGCCTTTGAAAAAAAGCTACTAAAATAAAGCGCTTGGCTGCTGAACTGAGTTTACTGTACCTTAAAACCACTCAAGAAAGTTTTTATTTCTGTAATGATTACAGAAAAGTCAGGTTTCCCGAGGAAGTCTACAATTTTCGAGACAAGAAAGAACTGGGTTTTACATTGCAAACCACTTTACCAAGGCAGGGTCACTGCATTTCTGCATAAGATTCACAAGGCAAGAGTATCTATGCGCGTGCTCTGCAACTGCAGCTCTTAGAAATACATCTGACGTTGGGCTCACCACGCAATATATTCCTGTGCAGGGACCATTTATCCTAGCTGTCCAGATACGTAGAAGCTTGTATGAGGCACTGACAAGACCACCAGATGTATAGGAAACCTGGAGAAATGCCTAATATCCTCAAAATCTGTCTGTATATACTCCAGAGGTTAGTCCAAGAACATACATGCATATAACAGACCTGTGTTTAGGCAAAGCCTGCAAGTATCACTAGGTTGAACACATAAGATGGCCACAACATCTGCCTGAGCTACTAAAATACATTTTGGTTTTAATATTGTGATGGGTTGTTCTGCTTTGAACTGCACATCCTGATCCTGGATCAAAAGCTTCTCACGCTGCCCTGCCAGTGAGGCGGTTGGGGGGTATACAAGAAGTTGGGAGGGGACACAGCTGAGACACTGACCCCAACCGAGCCAAGGGACATCCTATTCCATATGGTGTCATGCTCAGTATGTAAACTGGGGGGAAAGCTGGCTGCAGGGCCTGCTTCTTGGGAACAGGATGGCATTGTTTGGTTGGTGGTGGATAAGCAATTGTCTTTCATTTGTGTGTCTTCTTTTTTCCTGGGTTTTACTGCTCTCTTATTTTTTTTCCTCTTTTTATTACAATTTCTTATTATTTTTATTTTAATTATTAAACTGTTCTTACCTCAACCCACAAGTTTTCTTACTTTCGCCCTTCTGACTTTCCCCCCCCTGGGGGTGGGAAGGATTGAGCAAGCAGCCATGAGGTGTTTAGCTGCCAACTGGGGTTAAACCACAACAATGACTCAACAGAAACTTTTCAGCTTAAACTTAATCACACAATTTATTAGGCAGGGGTAGGGGAGCTATTTTCAGCTGGATTTAAGATGATAATGAAAAGAGTTAGCTTTGGTTTATTGCTGTTCCTGGTGGTAGCCAAAAGGGACTGAGAAGTGTGGGAGTAACTGTTCTCCAATGGGGGTTTGGATTTAGAAAGTTACGTATGCTGTGCAACTGTCAACTGTTGCTTAAAAGGTTCCATGGCTTGTTAGACTGGACTCCGCAGAGACAATCATAGAATCACAGAATGGTTTGGGTTGGGAGGGAACTTAAAACTCATGTAGTTCCAACCCCCTGCCATGGGCAGGAACACCTTCCACTCGACCAGGTTGCTCAAAGCCCTGTCCAACCTGGTAAAGTCAAAGGTGAAGGAAGGGATCCTTCAGAATGATTTTTATGATATGTTATGAAGAGCAAAGAAGAGAAACCTGGTTATTTTTTGCTGTTTGCATCACCAGCAGATAACAAAGGATTTCCTTAACTCAAAGCAAAGGCTTCATGAGGATTTTGTAGGACTGCCACATTTAGAGACACTCATTTTCTATAAATGTTTCAGTCCATCTCTTCACTGAAAGATAATTTATCTGAATATGTCAAGACAGGACTCAAGAAAACAGACACAGTCTAGATTTAACGTGAGTTATGAATCTGCTATTTTATTTCTCTGACAGGAAAGGTAGGGAGAGGGACAGACTGAGTAGGAGTAGATTATACTGCTGTTTTTTAATCTGTTTTAAGAAAAACATTCAAACTTCAGGCTCCTGGATTGCAAGAGGTAAATTGCATCGTTGAACTGGTCCATCGATACCATTATACATGTTATAAGAAATAAGCTGCACAATTCCAGAGTACGCTTATTCAGAACTCAAGAAACAACACAGAGATAAACTGAGTATCTTGTTTTTCATTAGCGGCAAGAAAGATATCAGCAGAGCCACTACAAGCATAGGTATATCAATAATTCACACTGAATTACCTAGTAGATTTTTAACACCATTACGTCCTTTGTGGCCTCTAGTCTGAGTATCTATATTTGTGTAAAAAGCCATCTTTAGAACTAAGCATTATCAATACAGTACGCATACACCAAACTAATTGTATCCACTTAACTATGACAGGTGAGTTAGGAGCCTAATTGCCATAGACTATTTACACATTTAATGAGATAAAGCACTATAACTTTTCAAGTATTTCTTTTCAAGTAGTAGTAGTCAAGAAACAAAATGAGGAAGGAAAACAATGTGTCTGTAGTTGCTATAAAATGGATTTTATAAAGCCTGAAGAGCCCCAGTTATCTAGCAATAAGGCATCTATGTGTTAGTGTAATACCCAAGCTAAAAAGCCCCTATAATGCCAGTTAAGAAATTGTGGCATCCTCTAAATAGCTTCTAAAATTCTTTGATCTAGAGTCAGCATTAAAGGATGTTTTCTGCTATAAAGTCTCAGGAATATCTGGTCCACAAAACTGGTAAATCTTTTCTTTTTCAAAACTTACCAATATATACGAAGTATCCTTGACTGCCTCGTATTTAGCTCCATGCTACCTCAAAAAAGTAAAATTTTCTTGTTCAGAGGAAACTCTTGAATGATCTGAAAAATCAACAGTGAATCAGGTCTTGCAGTAATACTGAAATCACATCCTGTGTTACAGTCATACCCCCTTGTACCTTAGGAGAGTAAAAGACTGAAAAAAATCAATGTGTCAGCAAACAGTAGAAGATGCTAAAGTCATGATAGTTCTTGACCAGCCACATCTTAGCAGTCTGTGAAAGCAGCTGTTTCACAGGATAAACCTTACATCCCATTCCAGTTATGTTAAGCAGAGAGAAAAACATCCTCCCTAGCTCCAGCCAATCTGACTTGGAGAAAAATTACTTCCTGATCCAAGCCAGGTGATCAGTTTAACCCTGACTATTTAAACAAGTTCTATCCAATTAACAATTGACATCCTAACAAATTGCCCCGGTTTTACCTGCTGCCAATCTTATAATTTAAGAAAGGGCAGCCCCCTTCTCCTATGATATGCACCAAGAAGGAACATAAAAGTGTATGCAGAAGACTAGAAGAACTGGCGTGTGGACCAGTTAAAAACATTTCTGTTTAGGGATTGTGTAAGAAAAGTACACAAACAAGTTTCCCATTAAATTTGTCTGGCAATGTCAGTGAGTATCCAAAGCTTTAAATCACAGACTTTATATTCTGACCCAAGATTGCTTCACCATGTCACACATATCCTTTCATTAATTTATAAATTTCCATCTGGAAGTAGTTCAGGACCCCGCCTCCATGACCTTGTCTGGAAAGCAGTTCCAGAGCTTTGCAAAAATTGCCAAGAACCTTCTTTTAAATTTCTTATTTATTCATAGTTGTTTGTAAGTATCGAACTTGAAATAGTGTTATCCTTTAGCAAACAAGTTGTCTTCTCTCATGTCTACCCCCACACATACTTATAAAGATATAACCATATGCCCTTTCAAGCTTTGTTTTGCCAGAGAAGCTATTTTCATCTCAGCTGAGAAAATAGGTACTCTTTTCCCCTAACCATCCCACTCTGCACCTGCTGCAAATCAATGTGGGTCATGAGAACTGTAAACAACATTCTGAGAGTTGTCTTACCAATGCCTTCTAAAGCAATATTAACACTTCAGCTAATATTCCCTGAAACCACTTCATAGCCATGACATTATGATGGCTCATGGTCACCGTACAGCCGACTAATGCACTAAACCTCTTCCCCTTACTATCGCCAGCCATTATCAAGACACAGCTTATACTAAAAGAACATGATATTAATCCCAAAGCACCCAGCTCCACTTTCCATACTATTAGGTTTCCATTTTTTCAGTCCATAAGGTCATTTATTTCTTTTCTGATATGCTAGTCATATTCCAGTTTTGTGCCATCTCTTAATGCCATAGGCAGTTTCCCGCTTTAACCAAGTTCAACAATACTGCTGAAATCAGTGTCAAGACAAGTCCTAGAGAAATTTTATTAGCAAAGTCATTTCATTTTGATATTTCTATTTCTAACAGAACCCTCTTTTAATATAACCCTTTACTCAGTTCCTTTTCAACCTTACAAATCTTTCATTAAATCCCACCTTCTCCACCTTAAATAATTTCCCACAGGGAACGCTATAATGCCTTATTTTGATAAAGGTAGATTAAGTCTTCTGCATTACTCTTCTCTGGGACAATTATCTTATCAAAGAAAGATATTAAGTTAGTCTGATATGATCTACCCTTGATAAAATCATGTTGGGTTTTTTCCCCACTTTCCATTTACCTCCAGGTCCTTGATAAGTTTTACCTTCAAAATCTACTCTAAGACCTTGCTTATTGTTGAGGTCAAACTACTGTGCCTGTATTTGATTTGACCACCTTTTTTCCCTTTTATGAATAAAAGGAATATCTTCACTATTCTTTAGTTGTATTGAACTAGCCCTGAATTGAACTGATACACACAATATCCTTGCAAATTAGCATTTGCGTTTGTGTTTTTGTTCAGTGCCCTGAAATGGGTATTGTTTAACCTCTCCATTTCATCACAGTAAGTAAGTAACACTCAGTGTTTTTAACATCCTGGAAGACGGAATAGAGGGTACTTACAAAATGTGCGCAACTCAGTGTGTAGTTGTAAGGAGAGGACAGAGTTTGGAGAAAGGGAAGTGAGTTTTGGAAGAATCAGAATTCAGACTGCTGTGACAAATGGGAAAGATTGTGTGGAATATTCACTAAGTGCAAGAGCAGCATGGTGCATTTTAATGACAATAAATCTAATGCACACATGCAGGATAAGGAATGTCTGGCCAAGAAGTTGTCCAGCAGAAAAGACTCTAAGAACACAAAAGATGGAGAATATCAGGAAAAAAAACAAAGGAAAAGAGGTTAAGAAAATACGACTGATGCAGAAAGGGTGGAGGAATTGGGTGTGTTAGATTATAAACATAGGACAGAGAGAGCTCAGCAGAGCACCAGTCTGCCAGGACTTCCTGACAAGTTCTGCCTATGATGCAGCTCCCTATCCCAATGAGTCAGGCAGCCACTGGTACACTTTTCCTGTCCTAAATGTAGAGTTAAACCAGACAATCCCTTGCTATGCTTTTCAGCCCTCCATGCCTATGATGCTCATGTCATCTACTCAGCATTTCCTACTGCATTATTCCTATTAATTAAGATTACAGATATAAATACGTGTGCGCATCAGGCTCTTCATTAAGTCCTTTGATTAAAGAACTTTTTTGTCCTTTTTTCTTTTTACAGTGCTGGAAGATCTAACAGATATAACAACAATTATTTCTAAATTATGAATAAGATATCCTTATTTCTTTTTGCAATGGAAGAGGGTTAAAATGCCATCAACAGCAGCATAGTTATGATATGATTTCTTCTCAAATAGAAACAGGAGCACGCCAAAAATTATGTGAACACACATACAAATAATGTGTGTTATTCCCTTTTATAACTCTGCAGCCTCAACTATGGGTATTAATTTTGTATTCAAGGAACTGACTTACCAAGGGTATTTTAAATATTCTGATTTCATTCTCAAAATAGGAGAAATGTAATTATTTTAGAGGAAGCAGAATTTCTGCTATTTATTCTAATCCACTTTCTTTCTGTAATCTTCTTTGTAAAAAGACAGGCTGTAAAAAGAGGAACCCACAAGAATTATTTACATGCTTTTCACACAATCTGTGGATAGGCATGTTTAATGCTTCTGAAAAGAAGTCACTGTAATACAGTGCAAATTATTAATTTATGAATGTGGCACAATTGATAATACATGCTTACCGCAGCTGTGATTTTCTACTCTACTTGAATTTAATGCTTTTATTATCTTGCCTATGCACCGAGTCTTGGCATATGTATGCAGATGTGTGCCATGAAGCCTTTGAAAATTTCAGGATTAGAGATAGCTAATCTCCCAGAAGCATCAGTGGGAAGGAATATAGAAGAGATAGAAGCAGAACTATAGGTTCTCTCTCTTTTTTTTTTTTACATCATCTTTTGAAAAGATGAAATTACAGCATAACATCTCTATCAATAGGCATTTATGTTTATATAGTGTTATTTATCATTGTTAAGTCTGCATTTTTACTCTCCTCTGCCCACAAAGGGCTGTGCAGAAAACACAGAGCACAGTTTTATAGAGATCCATTTATTAGACTGGATTTTACGAAGCAGCTTTTAAAACCTGACGATAGAACATACCTTTTGCACAATATTCTGGAGGAAGTGAGCTATTCTGAAAACTGTTCAGATTATTTTGGAGGAGCAGGCACAACAGCTTTTATTCTGAATAAATAATGAGACTTGGGAACTTTCTTACAAAACAGTTTGTCACTAAGAAATACCATCTGGCTCAAATTTGGTGAGAGGTTTTATGAGACTTTGCAGTTTCAGTAGTTGTGTTAAAAGCAGGTTTTCAGATTCAAGATATATGTTTTAGCTAAACTGAGATAGCCCTTTCTTAAAAAGGCAATACTTCCTTGGTTTGGGAACTTACATGGAATGTGGAATAATTTCTACTGCTGCCTAATTCAGGCCATGGGCATGTGTCCAAGTCCTTCAAATATCTAAAGAAATCGTAGAATCATAGAATAGTTAGGGTTGGAAAGGACCTGAAGATCATCCAGTTCCAACCCCCCTGCCATGGACAGGGACACCCCACACTAAACCATGCCACCCAAGGCCTCATCCAACCTGGCCTTGAACACCACCAGGGATGGAGAATTCACAACCTCCCTGGGCAACCCATTCCAGTGCCTCACCACCCTCTCAGTAAAGAATTTCTTCCTTATATCCAATCTAAACCTCCCCTGTTTAAGTTTGAACCCGTTACCCCATATTTTGAAGCAGGAACATTGATGGAACCATAAAATTAATCTTATGAAAACTATTATCAGAGATACTTAAAATGATAACTCTTGATTTCACATGACAGTTATTTTCAGCATGCAGAGAAACTCACTGGGCTTTAATACCTGCAGCTAAAGTTTAACAGTTATAAAACATTGCACTAAATAAAGCTCCTGTTGTGAATAAAGACAATAAAGCAGTTTAATTTTAGTCATCTACACATTCTTTTTCCTGCAATTGCAGCATGAGGTGGAAATAGAGCTTAAAGAACAGACATAAATATTTAAATATATCCTGAAATATTTTTCTTTTACTTTTATGAACTGTAAAGTTACTGCTTTCTATGTTTCAGTGTCTATTAAGATTTCTCTATGATTAAGATGAATTTTATGTCAAAAAGAGATAAGCTAGCATACTGACATTATATGGTTATAAGAAACATACCATAGTTCATTGATTAAACTGAAATATTTTCAACAGATTGTTTAATAAATTTCAATCAAAGATTATATCTCTTGCATGAAAGTCCTAGTTCTCAAAATATTTCCTGAACAGCCCTTTATTCAGGAGATTTAATGGCAACCATCTTCTTACAAGACATCACAACATAATGGATAATTCATTTGCATTTCTGCTAATACAAAATTAAAAACCCCAACACTTTATAAGTGGAAGAGACAAACAAAATCTAAAAAGTATTTTTTCACTGTTTCTGTTGTAGCTTTCAGTGGGTGCCAACTTAGTGATAACAGTATTGATGTAAAGCAAACTGCAGTGTTCTGGCCAAATAAAGAAAATTTACTATGAAAATGCAAAGCCAAGACAGCGTTTTGTACTGCGATATGCACTCCAGAGCTGAAAAATTCTTTCTCCATTAGACGAGTTACTACCGTTATGCCAAGATAAATAAGAGGTCTGATAAATGTTTCAAAATGAGAAGCTCAGTTGTTGCTTATCCAAACACTACAGAACAGCAGAGTAAAAAGTTTTAGGATAAACTCTTAGATCCAGTAAAAGACACAACTGAAATATATTTAAGACTCTAAAACACTACAGTGGAACAATGTGGATACCTATATAACAGCACAGTTACCAATCAGCAAAGAAAGCAGGTGTTGTGTTATTTTAACCAAAGACAATAGAAGACTAAGATTTAAAACCATAAAAGAGTAATCTTTGCTTTGTAACCCAAAGGGATCCAATGAAGCCTTTCCAGATGGAAATAAACAAAATCTTGGATGTAAGACTCAAACGCAGATATCACAATGGAAATAGCAGGCTCTATCCTTATAAAGAACATCTGTTGTGAAGTTGTTTACATTCCTACCAAAGTGGAAAAGAGTATAGCTAATTTTTCCTTGCAGCCAGAAGCCAGACATGTTAGGGGGAGTACAAAGTTACTTCTTAGTGTTTTTTAATACATTATGAACACACATAGCTTTTCATTAACTCAGATTTGTCACTTGAAAGAAAGAAATAGGGATTTTGGGCGCACAGAATCATTTGCTTGCAATTTGCCAGAGATTTATTTCCACATTTTCCATTCTTTTATATTTTACTACATGCATTTTGGAAGTTTACTTCATCCCTGTTACAAGGAGGAAACAAGGTGTCCATTCATGAGTCCCTTGCTGAGCAGTCTACAAGAAATGAAGAACTTCCAGCCTGTGGGTTAGCAATTTGCTCTCACTCTTTCAGAGATAATAACTAGACTGTGTTTAACCTGAGTTTCTCAGGAAATTACAAATAGATCATAAATTATAGGTTATTACTGCATTAATATTCCTCCTCTCTGCTGTCCAGCTCTAGGTTTTCAGAAGTAGTTGAGGTTTTTTTCATTCCTTTTTTCTTTTCTTTTTAATACTGGGAAATAAGTATATTTAAGCAGAGACCACAAAGTGTTTGTTCTGCTGTTCCTGTCCTCCCCCATACCCTCCCAGATCAGGCAGGACACGGGCAATGGAAGACAGAACAACTCCATCTTCCCCTGTGGTGCAATGGGTGGCTAGCGGGAGGGGTAGAACAACCACATGAAATGTTCTTGATTTGCATTAAAACAACTTTATGATATGTTACCACCCTGCTTGCTGTATTTTAACAATGAAGTTTTAAATAGTAGAGCTAAAACTTTGATTTTAAAAGCTACATTACAAAATTAATTTTGCATACATCTACCATTTTTTATGCCTACTTGTGCCAAATTATTACTGGGCTTCTCACTATTTGTAGTCTCCATAAGCATTCCTGCTCAACACTGCATTCCAGGTCATTAGTGCTCACTCTTGTATGCATATATATACATACACACAAACACACGTACACACGCACACGCACACACATATAGATACTATTTCCCAGTAAAGTGTAGCTCAGACTTCAGCACTAAACACAAAATGATAGCTGTGAATTTATACCACAGAATAATTTGACTTTATTCCTTCATGTAAGGTGGAAAAAAGTTAGTGCAAAAATAGATGGCAAATACAAAGACCACCAAGAGCAAAGAAAAGACCAAAGAGATGTCGTTTGGGAAGAAGGATTGCTATGAATGCAACACTTCAAAAAGAGGCAGTTTAATTTGTATATGGAAAAAATAATACTCACAGTGCTTAAGCACAAAAATGGAAATCTATGTGTAGCTATAATCCTATAATTTCTAGTTTCTACTATATATTTTTCCACTGAAGACCATACTGCATCATATAATTTTTATCCCACCACTTCTTTACCTTTGCCTTTCTCATTGTTGACTTTCAGAAATACAATTTTTGAAATGATCTGACTGTATATGATTTTGAGATAAGTTACACTAATAAATATTTTATAGTGACTTGAAATTGCAAGCAAAATCTTGCTTTTCTTCTTCCTACACAAACTAGAGAATAAACTTGTAGAAGAAACTTTACTACCAGCACAGCAGCCTGATTACAAAGGGCAATTACTAATTTTGAAGTACACTAGAGAGACATGACCTGATTACAGCACAGTGATTAAGATACAGATATAGATTAAGATTAGGATGCACTGATATGACCAACAGAATAAAATTAAAGTCACCTTTTTAACAGCTAGTGATTTACAAAAGGTCTTTTACTTCAAATGTTGGAGTTGAGCAAAGGTAATACACATGGTTTTTTATTCTGAAACTTTTAGGTTCATATGATCTTGTCCGTTTCCACAGGAGCCAGGTAAATACACACCTTTGAAGCAATGATCCTGATTTTGAAGGCACTTGTGTATGTTTCACTTCATACAATCCTGTATTATTATAGTGAGTTAATTTCCCCTGTAAAATGCAAGAATGTGTCAAATAGCTGCAGGAGTCAAAAGCTATGAAGCTTGATGTCAAATACTTGTTCCACTTTGAATTTTTTCAGTCTCTGAAGGAATCTTTTACAGAACTAACTGTTAATTGCACTGAATGGTCATTCTCAGACAGTGAGAAGTATAGCTGGAGCCAGCCTCTTCTTTCTAGGGAGAACAGTCCCTTTGACATAATTAGAGGCATCCTGCACAAAACACAGTCGTTTCTTTAATAAGTGACACTGAACACCATTCCAGCCTACAGCAGCTTTCTTGGTTTGAAACACAAAAGTAGTCAAGTCTCAAAAACTTCAAAAGACAGCTTTTCATTTTATTTTCTGCTTGATCCACTGATAGAGCAGTTCATTTTCTTGAATTTTGTAAAAATGACTTCTTCACTCATCAGACCTGTGTAACAAATCACTGTCTCAATCTTGTTCCTGTTTGATTCATCCGCTTTTCCTTTGGCCTTTGGATAGGAAGCTTCACTTCCGAGACATTTTCTAAATTCACTTTTGTGAACTTTTCTCCCTCAGTTGCACTTTGTTCCATTTTAAAAAATAATTGCATTTCCTGCAACATAATGTGCTAGTTTCAGGGGTTTAAATTTCATCAAATTATCTTTCTTAGAGACAGCAATGTCTTTTCTTTAAAAAGCACCATTTGATAACACACTTTCAGCTGTAACATGGCGCTTTTAAAGCAGTAAATTGTATAACATATTTCCAGAAGTCTCAGTTTCATTCTGCTAACTTAGAACAGTTTTTTCACTAGTAAGACATTGGTACTCTCATGTATATTTTTTTTGGTTTTTACAAAGATTTTCTAATTTCTGAACTTTGCTGCTGCAGTCTGTTCTAAGACAGTATCTCCTCTGAGGACAACTCTTTAACAAGACGAGACTGCCAATAATCCTGATCTTTTTTAATGTTAAAAAGGCTGGAAAGCTATAAAGTTCCACTCCTCCAGGCTTTTTCTGCCTCAAAGCTGATAGGCAAACTTCACGTAGATATTCCCTGTGCAGAATGCAGTTAATCCTTCTCAAGATGTAGGAACAAACCCTGTCATATGAATTACATTTTCAACTGGGTATTTACATTTACAGTGTACAAACCAGAAAGCTGCAGAAGCTTGAAGCATAGTAAACTCATACACAAGTGTGTTGCAGGAGAGCATACAATGGGCTACGTTATGATCTTTGCTTACTTAGACCAACTGGAACACAAACACTGTCATTTTACATTAATGGTGAAATGCAGCTGAGTTGAGTCTGACCATGGTTAGTTAAGTTTTGTGTAGTTAGCTTTACTGTCTTGTTCTGTGTAATAGCTGATATTACCCCACTTCTTGAACTGCTAAGCTTGGAGATCAGTCTTCGAAAGATAAACAAATCTGACCAGATATAATATTTAAGAAGGATGGTGATCACTCCATAGAAAAAGGAAGGTGTAAAAAACCAGCTTCTGAACAACACAAGACCAATATAAAACATGCAGTCCCAGAGAAATAAAGTCAGAACTCCCCAGACTTTGAGTCAGAACCAGTGTTCCACAAGCATGCATAAGTTTGGCAAGATTCGGAGTGTCAGTTGCCTTTTGCCTAGCCAAATATATTCTTTCTTGTGCTCCTACTGTGCTGCTTGTCTGCATGCTCATTTCCACCTCCTGCATTCCCCCAGCCTGTCATCCATGTTTCCCTCTGCCTGAGGTTCACTCTTGCCCCCTTACTTTCTGCAGGCCAAACGTCCCACACTGTCACCTCTTCCTCAGCAGCCGTGTCCCATCTACCATGGTCACTTCCCTCCATGGTCTGGGGTTCCTTTCCCAACCCCATGGAGGCAGAGCCAAGGGCAGAGCCTAGGCCAGGCTCAGCACAGAGCCCTGAGGGAAGGGCTGTGTTCGGGCCCAGCCTCACCTTCCTCCGGCTCACCCCAGCTTTAACCAACCAACCCTCCACAAAGACAAGACCCTCAGAGCCCACAAGCTCCACAAGAAGACAGAAATGAACCTGGATGCCTTGTTCCAGCAAATACAGTTCACAGAGAAGCAGGCGAGGGAGAAGAGACAACTCATCCAACAAGGTCTGCCCCATGGCCGCCATCCTGTGGTGATGACACTGACCACACGTAATGGCTTCTCCATTTCCCTAGGGGAAAGCAGGGTAGACCTCCTGTCATGAGGGGATCAGTGAAAGCTGGCAGACAGCTGGGCTGACTGCTTATTGCCAATAGCATGTTTTTATAAGAATGTGACTTAAAATCATAGACTGGTTTGGGCTGAAAAGGACCTTAAAATCATCTAGTTTCAACCCCCACTAACTTTTACAAACTGAGCACACATTCTTATGCGCTTTTTGTTGTGTTGCAGCTAAATTCGACATAAATAGAAGCTATGAAAAAATTAACCAAATAAAAGAAGAGCTGAGCGCTGCAAAAATGAAACTGGAAACTAAGGTAAGCCTGCATGTTTATAGTATTCATAATAATGAAATACATTATATCTACAAATATATGACCTATTCTTTCAGGAATAGATTCATAAACAATTTCAAGGAATACGCTTCACCTATCGAATACCACAGCACAGAGAAAACTCACACTGTGCATTTCTGTAGTGAAAAATGGTCTGTCAGCATCTTTCCCCTCTCACAAATCTCACCCTTCAGGCTGGCTCCTGGCTACGGTCAGGGACTCGCTCACCTCAGGGATAGGAACTTTTCCAGGTAACACTTCCATAATCTGGAAGCACTGGACACAGCACCTGTGCATGTGTCAGCCACTGGTGCCCTGCAGACAGAGCTTGGCAGGGAGCAGACCACCGTGCCAGGTCAGTCTGTTCACAACACAGCCATCAGACATCCCAGGTCCTGTCTTAACCATCCTGGACCTGTTAAAGCACCTTCCTTCTGAGGCCCAGAATCCATTCCTTTGCTGCCCATTGCCATTCAATAAAGGCCTTTTCATAGAAAATATATGGAAGCATTCCCTGTGTTTACTTGTCAGGATCTTGAGACACATACTAAAGATCTTCCTGTGAGCCTAGGCTCACAGTTAGGGCTTACAAGGCATAACAGCTTTTCTAGGGACAACAAAGACGGAAGAAAGGTTCTGAATCTGTTTAGTGTTTTTAAGATTTTATGGTGCTTTTCATTTAACCAAATTGAAGACATATTTTCAGATTAAAAAAATGAAAATCCATTTATTTATGGCTGAAAAATGAATCATATAATCATAGAACAGTTAGGGTTGGAAAGGACCTTAAGATCATCCAGTTCCCACCCTCCCTGACATGAACAGGGACTAAATATCATTTCACCCTTTGCTGTTAAGTATGTAAGCTAGCAGAATGTATATGCACAACACAAAAGGATATGGAGCCTCCTTTGAAGTCAGAACTGTTATATCCTATCATTTAAATAAATAACTTCAAGAACCTTTGGGGATTGCCTCACCTAGCTGTGAAAATAAATGCTTGGGGGATGGTTTTCATCCTTCCAAAAACAGGCTCTTCTGCCTTTTGTAAAAGTCTATGTAATATGTATAATAAATATCAACATTACTGCAAGGGGATCGGAATAAAAGAGAGCTCATTTACAAATATTTACTGGTTGCAAATTGAGACTATAATCATGCAAGCAGTTATTGGCGGGCTTACATTTATGGATGTCACAATCTCAGAACCCAAAAGTGCTTTAAAATAATATCTTAAACAACACAGATTTTATCTGCGTGTGAATTGTAAGGTTAAGTCCTTTACAGTCTTGCTCATAAATTTATTTATTAACATCACAATTTTATGTTTATACTATTAATTTGTCATTGATGCATTGTGATTTATATCAGGGTTTATGTGGTAGGTACGGAAGGTCCCAAGAGTAGAGCCTTTATAGTAAAAAACTAATGGGAAGAGCTGAAGAAGTATTCCTAATTAAACCTTATGTGCTTTACCCACCAGGATTAATAACATTCTTACTAATGTCCACAAAAATATTTTTCCTTGCTTTCTTAGTCAAACAATGATTCATGTATAAATGAGAAATGATACAAAAAAAAAGTGGAATCAAGAAATGCATTTCGATCAGACAGTTTTTAGATTTGAAAATCATATAGTTATTGAAATTATTTAAAGTAATTTATTTTTCAGTACAGGAATTAAGTTTACATATGTCTACAATAGTAAATGCGATTCAAACAGCATTAAATAATGTTGTTCAGCTAATGCTGCTCATTTTGTCCTTCTGTCCAAATAACTACACTTCTTTATAAGCCTACACATCCAAGCACGTGCATGCACAACAGCTTATGCGTGACCAAGCAGCTGAGACTGAGTTCAAAAGTGTTTTGACATCTATTTCACAGAGACTGCCTGTGGTCAATCAAAGAGTCTTAGGAAATGCTATTTTTTCCTCTGTTCTGTACAATCAGGTAGCATGTAATTAGAACCTGAATTATAGCATTTTGCTTTTCATGGCTCAATGATTTCTTCAAAAAAAAAATCAGTTGCAAATGCATAGATTAAGTTGGCATCTTACAGATGGAGAAATTACACTGGAACTCATTATGTTCAATAATATAAATACAGTGGTAAAAGATCCTCTACTCTCTTTGAATTAATATGTAAAATAAATATTAATGAGGCAAGCACTTTCTGGGTACTTAACATGCTGGACATATCAGGGACAAGGAAAAAAATGGGTCCTTTGCCTTCTAACTCTCATGTTCTAGTCTTATGGCGTTTGATTTCACTATCCTCCTTTTTTGATCAGACGCTCATCATCTGCAACCTTTTAAAATTAATCTACATTATTTCATTTTACAATATTTTCATTTTTGCCTCTGTAATATCACTATTATTTGGTCTTTTCGGCTTCTGCACACAGTCACATATCAGCCTGACTATTCAATTTACTTCCTGATGCTTACCCTGGGCCTTTACAGTCTGTGGGCAATTCTCCCAACTTTACTTTCCCTACCCATTGTTCTGAGTGTTACAGTCTGAGTCATTCTCATGACCTCCTTTGCTCCACCTCATCAGATGAATGATTCTCATCCTTTAAGACTCTTCAGCACCTAGATGTTCCCTATTTTTCTGCTGTTATAGTTTATCCCACCATATATCTTAACTTAGATTAGGAAATGATACAGTAAATGCATTGGAAAATTGATAGGAACTCTGTAGCAAATTTTGAAAATGAAATGGTGGAACAGCCTACCGTTCTATCAGATAAACTGCTATTTAAAATGAATAAAAATAAAAAATAAAACTATATTCAAAATAGACATTTGAGGCTTGGGGATTTTATGGTCAAACTGTCTTTAACCAATAATCTAATTGCCATTCCATGTCTTTGGCTAAGAATTCCAGAAATTGTGCTCAGAAAACTATAAGCTTATCCCTCCCTTCTTCACGTATACAGTAGTAGTATTGCAGAACTGATGATGTGTACAGCTAGTCAGTAAAAACAATGATGTTGGAACCCTGTCCCCCTGATATTATTGTCTGATTTGGTATGTGATGAGCTTTACACAATTAGATGTAGGACATCTTATCATGTTAGGTACCAGATCCCATGTGATCAATATTTTTCCTGGTTTTAACTTGAAAACCAAAATCTCCTAAACTGAACAGTATTCCTTTAGACAGATGGACCAGGACTAAATGTGTCTTTTCAAAGGCTTAGTTGTATATTGGAAGACTACTGGGGGGAAAAAGAGCTGTTATGCTTGTGCTAGTCCAGCAGCTATGCCAGCTGTGTTTTAACAGGACCAAGAACCTTATGTACAATACCAAAGTATATGAAACAGTAAAACAATGACCTTACTTTATAACATTTTTAATTGTTTGCTTTTTCTCTTGGAAGGTTCAGCATCTGTCTGAAAAAGAGTTCTGCTTAGAAATTCTGAAGAAACGTGAAGAAAGCTTAGAAAAGCAGAAAGCTGAACTTGTTAATCAAAAGAGCAGTCTTCTTAAAATCTTTGTATGTTTTCAGCTATGGTATTCAAACAGCTCTTCTCTACTGTATAAGAACAGTCAGCTTTCAAATTTGAAAATATGGAAGAAGTAATGTCTTAAATATGGAAAATATTTTTTTTTTTTACTCTACCATACTTAATGTAAATGTAGATAAATTCTCACTATTAATTTAAACCACGGTCTAAGGTAATGTATGCTGCAGTTTATCTACAAAGCTGATTTAACATTCTTGACTTCATTCCTTAATGTCTGCTGTTGTGTGATTGAACTCCAATTCTGACGCATTATTTCCTTTGCAAAAGAAAACTAGGAAAGTCTCACCTAAATGGGACTGCATCATCCACAATAAAACATATTGAGAAGGATCAAAGTCAAAAATCAGTGAGGCCAACATCACATTTTAGAAATCCTGACATACTACACAATCTCTTTGATGCTGGACACACCTAGCCACCTCTGAATAGGTAGCTTATAGAGATATATACAGAAAACAAGCTTTTTGGTTCTCTTCTGTGCTAACCTGAATATTGCCTTCCTCTCAGTACACTGAGGGTCCTTGGATATGTAGATGTTAAGAAAAGCCACAGATGAGTAGTCTTCTGCGCATATGTATTTGTACGTCAAATGAGCAGAGCTGAATTTTAAACATTCAGTATGAATCACCAGTTCTTCAGGATCCAAAGTGTTCTCAATCTGAAGTATACAAAGAAATAATAATTACTATAAATATCATAGAAAAGCTATTTAGCTGTAAAAACTAAATATACTTTGAAGAAGTGTGGTTTCTTTTAACTGTAACCAGTCAAGTTTGATATATAAGTTATAATGTCTTCCTGTTTATCAGAGTAATGTCATTTGATTTAATTTAGCAATCAGTTAAGATTTTTTAAAGGGAATTTAATAATGCCTTTCTTTTTAGAATATTTTTTTCCAAAAAACGAAACAGTAACTTCCTATCAACTATATCTTTGTTGGTAGTTACTGAGGGAGGTAAAGTAAGTCTGCAGTCTGCAGAGGAATATACGACACCTTTATTTCATTCAATAACAATGTAAAAAAACCCAACAGAGTAGCCATAGTATGCTACTGACGTTAAACAGAACCTTCTACTAATTTCAGTAAAGGGTTTAACTGGAAAACTGATGGCACAGGTTTGTAACGTAATGCAGTGATTTTTTAAATGTTCTATTATTAAGAATACATCCTTCACTTTTTCAGAGGAAAAAAAAAGGATAAAACAACAGACAAAATGATGGAGCTGTAGATCATTTTCATATTCTCATAAAGTCAGGAGAAGTAAATATGTTACATTTATAGTACATGTTTGATAAACACCAGCGTGTTTCAGTCTGTCTACCTTAACAAAGACTTTCACCTGAACATTCCACTTTTTTCCCTTTCTTTTTTTTTTTCAGAGAGATGCAAAGAGAAAAATGACTGAAGAGGAAGATAGTTTTACTAGAGAAGTAACAGAGTTTAACAATGAGTATGGACTAACAAGTAATAGGGATCTTATGATTAAAAAAAAAGTCAAGACTGAAATAAACGATTTGGAGAATGAGGCAGCTCTGTTGAAAAATGGTAAGTTTTATATTAAACTATTTATCTTGGTTTACCAGAGAATTAATACAAACCAGTAAAATATAGCTCTGCAAAACAATAATTTTAAATCAATTTCCTTGCTGTCTGGAGCTTCCTTTTAGCACAACACTGAAAGAGTGTGGTCTGACATACCACATTACACAAGCATAGAATCACAGAATTATAGAATAGTTAAGGTTGTAAAGGACCTTAAGATCATCTAGTTCCAATCCCCCTGCCATGGGCAGGGACACCTCACACTAAACCATGTCACCCAAGGCTCTGTCCAACCTGGCCTTGAACACCACCAGGGATGGAGCATTCACAACCTCCCTGGGCAACCCATTCCAGTGCCTCACCACCCTCTCAGTAAAGAATTTCTTTCTTATATCCAATCTAAACTTCCCCTGTTTAAGTTTTAACCTGTTATCCCTTGTCCTGTCACTACAGTCCCTAGTGAAGAGTCCATCCCCAGCATTCTTGCAGGCCCCCTTCAGATACTGGAAGGCTGCTATGAGGTCTCCACGCAGCCTTCTCTTCTCCAGGCTGAACAGCCCCAACTTTCTCAGCCTGTCTTCATACAGGAGGTGCTCCAGTCCCCTGATCATACTCGTGGCCCTCCTCTGGACTTGTTCCAACAGCTCCATGTCCTTTTTATGTCGAGGACACCAGAACTGCACACAATACTCCAAGTGAGGTCTCACGGGAGCAGAGTAGAGGGGCAGGATCACCTCCTTTGACCTGCTGGTCACGCTCCTCTTGATGCAGCCCAGGATACAGTTGGCTTTCTGGGCTGCGAGCGCACACTGCAGCCAGCTCATGTTCATTTTCTCATCGACCAACACCCCCAAGTCCTTCTCCTTGGGCTGCTCTGAATCTCTTCTCTGCCCAACCTGTAGCTGTGCCTGGGATTGCTCTGACCCAGGTGTAGGACCTTGCATAATTAAAGCCTCTTCTGTTCCCTGTCCTTTTCAGTCCTTTCTGACTATAACCACTATGAGAAGCAGCAGGCCTGCAGGAGTGGCTCTCAGTGCCTGATGTCAACCAACACAGAGGTGCATTGTCACACAAAACATCCTGTATTAGTTTTGCACTGATTATAATAACCTATATAATCACCAGTTATGTAAACTTGCTTAATTTCAAAAGAATTTTATGTACACATATCTTTCAGGAGTGGTCTTTTATTGCCACAGTATAACTTTATCTTTGAGGTAAGATAAAAAATATGAGATTTCTCAGAACAGACACTTAGACTGAAAAGCAATCCTTCAGCAAGGAAATAGGAGTCATCATGGATCACGAGCTGAACATGAGCCAAAGACATGAGAATGCCAACACCACACTGAGACATAAACATAATTCTGACCTCTAAAACATGCAAAATAATCCTTCAGTCTATTTAGGGCAGTTAAGCTCTTTGCTGGAGTACTGTGCCTCTAGTTTTGGATGTTACACTTCAAGAAAAAATGTGGACTATCTGGAGAGAATCTACATGGGACCAGTGAGAGTCATCAGAGATCTGGAGAAAATTAAAATTAAGAAAAAGAAATAAAGAAAGAATTGGGACTATTTAACCTATGAAGGAAAAGGCTGTCAGAAGATGGATATCAGTCTTCATTAAAGGATCCTTTAAAAAGGAAATTAATACATTCACCATGCCTATAGTGAACTGAATAAAAAGTGACAAGTGTAAGCCACAAGAAGGGAGAGTCTAGCTGGCTATTTAGAAGTCTCTCCAAGAACAATGAACAACCGAAGCATTCTGCCTTAGGAGATTCCATTGCCAAAAGAATTAGGAGTCTCCATTACAAACAGTCTTTAAAAACAGCTTAGACAACCGTCTGTCACAAGTGACAGAGGTAGAGGTGGTGTTGCCTTCAGAAGGAGAAATGCAGTAAATGACCCTTCAAAGTAATTTCCAGTGTCAGGATTCTATGATTTATCAAGCACCAGCACTTCGAATTCCCGATATCTGAGGTGAAGTTACTGAAATATGACTATTTGAGTTTGTACTTCGTGGTAACTTCTTTCCCAATGCTCTGATTCTGATCTACAACTGAAAATATCCAATATTTGTTGGCACCTGTTACTTTCTAAGGTTAATTTTCACATATTCAGGCAGATCTGATCAGCAGAACATGAAAGGCAACTAACATTCTTCTCTAGGCTCAGGTGCTGTCTTGATTCCATCCTTTTAAATTGCACTTTTTTGAGGTACAACTTGTCTGTCTTTCTGTCTGCTACAGTCTGGAGCACACTGACAATACTAAAACAAAATAATTAAGAAACTCATAGCAAAGAAATTCCATGAAGACCTCCAGCTGTCAGGAAAACAATCACAATTAATTCCAGATGCTGTCAATGCTCAGGTTCAAATGTCCATAACACTAAACAAACACGGGCTTTTCTTTAGTCCTGCTGATAGGTTCACCACCTATAAGTCATCTCTCTTTATATCTGAAGTTACTCTAAATGAAAACATTCTTTTTATAGCCAGTCAACAAAATATGTAAAACATCTTAAAAACATAAAATATTTTCTTTCATAGTTATGAATATATCATATGACATAATTTCCTGTGACTGGGGTTTATATGACTGATTTTAGTTGATTTAAGTTTCATATTTAAGATTCTTTTTGACTAGATGAAGATTGGTACAAGTAGTTAACAATATTTAAGATTATGTCATGAAGACTAAAACTGCAATGCATTTTAACCTAAAATACATTATTTTTTTTTAGAAATGGAGTCAATGGAACATAAAAATGTTCAATTAAATGCACTTCAACTGCAGAAGAATGAGTTAAAGCAGGACTTACTTAATCTCCAAAATGAACTTAAAGGTGTGCATGATAATCGCTTGTTATAATAATTATTTGTGGCTTGACAAATGCTTCTGAAGAATCTGAAGTTATTTTTCTCAAGAAAAAGAAATAGAAACAAGGTGTTAATGTATGATTACATTAAATAATATGTACTTTTTAACATGGTTATAACAAATACGGATTTCAGTGAGATTTATTTTAAATATCAGTGAGACTGGGGTCTACAGATTCCCTGAAACATAAGCTATAAATATGAAAAATAAATTTTTAGTTTTGCTGATAAGTTATATACTTAAATGGAGAATTTAGTGTTTCAATGTGAAAAGCACGAACACAGGCTGGGTAGAGAATGGATTGAGAGCAGCCCTGAGGAGAAGGACTTGGGGTGTTGGTTAACAAGAAGCTTAACGTGATCGGTTAGTGTGTACTTGCAGCCCAGAAATCAACCATGTCCTGGGCTGCATCAGAAGGAGCGTGACCAGAAGGTTGAGGGAGGGGATTCTCCCCCTCTACTCCCCTCTCGTGAGATGCTCCCCTGCATCCAGCTCTTGGGCCCCCAACTAAGGAGGACATGGAGCTGTTGGAGCATGTCCAGAGGACGCCATGAAAAAGCTCTGAGGGCTGGAGCACCTTTCCTATGAAAACAGGCTGAGAGAGTTGGAATTTTCCAGCCTGAAGAAGAAAAGGTTCTGGGGAGACCTTAAAGCAGCTTCTAGTGCCTTAAAGGGACCTGCAGAAAAGCTGGAAGGATTTTTTTTGAGTGACCTAGTCTAGTAGAAGGTGTCCTTGTCCATAGCAGGGAGGGGTGGAACTAGATTATCTTAAAAGTCCTTTCCTACCCAAACCATTCTATGATTCTATGACTCTATGATTAAAATTGACATATTCTTAAAACCCCATTAACTTGTAATTAAATTCACAAAAATTCAGATGTTTAACAAGCAAAATTACTTGGACTGATAACAACAGATTGAGTGTAAATGCTAAATCTCTGAATTGTATATTCAACTATCATCTTGTTACTGATATTTGTGTGTTCATCTATAATCCACGCACAAAGCTGGGAGGAACCTGCCACAGAAAACCCTATAAAAATGCAAAATGATAAAAGATACAGAGGGAACTAAGAAAGGTTCCGTGTCAAAGGTGATCACAAGCATTTGGAATGATTTTGAAATTTGGATTAAAAAAAATGTAACTTGGAGGTGGTTTTGTAACTTTTTTACAAATGTGTAAATAACATATCACAGTAAGAGAACTAAGAAAGACAAGCCTAAAGTATGGTCATATATTGCTTGAGAAAAGGAACAAACTTTTCTAGAAGATTGCAATATGCATAATAATTAGAATAATTAGAAGTATTTCATATTCTTTATTCAGATGCCTTTTCCCTACGAACAATTTCACAGAGAAATATTAGAAAAGATAAATTTAGAAAATGGAGGAAGTCTTTGAATATGGATGATTAATATATATTTATAAGGTAATTGTTGATTTATGTTTAGACCTTGAGAAAGAAATCAGGGACGCTGACAGAATGACAAAAGATTTAGAAGCAGAAAAAGTCCAAGTCGCCGAAAAGCCTCAGACTGATCCTGAATGTTTAAGGTAAGAGTCTTATGTTAATAAATTCCTACATTTAATTTTAGGTCTGCAACTGCACAACAGTGCTGATGGCAATGACTCTTTTACCTTTCCTGTACAATATTCCCTTGAAATCAGAACAATCATTCATTTTTATTACAGAACTTGAATTCCTGTTATTACATTCTTTAACCCTTACATGCATACTTCAATGAGCTAAAACCTGAATGTCTTTTCAGGGAAGTCAGCAAAACTTGAAGGAAGAGCAGAAGACTGCTCATGGGGGAAGGCTGGTTCTTCAGTTTTTGTGAAAACAGTGGTAGTGCACAAACTACTGATGAGCAGCCCAATGCTATACATACTTCTGCAAACTGGCTATACAACCTTCCCCAGAGCCTGATTGCAATGGAATGGATTGGCCGCAATAACCTCTTTGGGTCAGATGGGCCTTGTACTGATGAGACTAAACGTAGATTTGTTTTCTCTGTGATCTCTACCACCAGTTCTTGTTTGCCTTCAAATTAGGCTAGGTTAGAACAAAATTTTGAAGATTTAACCAAGACAGAAGACCATCCACAATCTCCTTTAATAGTGAATATTGCTTCCCAGCAATTGGCAATTGATTTCTCATCAGTCATACAGTTGAAGTGTGACACATTTTCACTATACAGAAAACAACTTAATGTTTTCAACAAAAATATCTCCCACTGTAGAAAGCCTCATATCACAGAATTAACCATCTTTTTCTCATGATATGGTGTCGCAGATGAAAGTGCCTGTGGATTTTTTGAAGTATGTAATAGACATTGCAAAGGAACTTCTCTTACAAAAGCTAGTCCAAAATATTCCTTAACATAAATTGTCAGGGAAAACACAGCTTTTGTTGCCATCACCTTTTTTTTCTACCAGTTTTTGACAAAAATAAATATAGTATTTTTTTTTCCTGAAAACTTTCAATGAAAAAGAAAGATTTTGCATAGAATCCTGGGTGATTTTCTGAAAAATGGTTTGCTAGTGGCCCATTTTTGCTGAATATTATTTTTTGAAAGAAAATGATATATCAGCCCTATTACTCTCTTTGACCTCTTACATGGTGTTGAGTCACGGCCAAAATTCCCTCAGTGTAAAAATGAATTAGCTCACAATTCTGCATATAGTAGCAAAAACTTTGCATTCAACATATACATAGAAGGCACAGTATAAATAATAACAACAGCAGCAGTTCAGTCAGACAGCATGTTATAATTCACTCTTTTACATTATTCATTCCATCCTGATATACTAGGTTTTGATGCATGAGGTTATCATCTTCCTTCTAAACAGCATAATTCCCCTGGAGTAGTTTACTGCCATGATGCCACTGAATATCCAACTTGGTGTAATTAGTTTTCTATAACAGGTTTCCTGTGTATAAGGTTCAGAAGTAGCAAAAATTATATTACTTTAAACCCCCTTCTCTGCCACTGATTGCTACAAGATCCTAGACAAATCGTTCAAATCCATATATGTCTGTCGTTCCACATACTGAAATTAACTCACAGCCCTGTGGAACGGTACTTTGGTTTTATCTGGATGGAGAACACAAAACTGGATAAAAATATATCAAATTTTATTAACTACAAAAGCAACGGGTGTTGTTTACAACCAAAGCAAGAAGGATGATATGATTTTCTTATTTTATAAAATGCCTCAGTTTATGGTCAAGATAAGCTTATATTATTTGATAATTGCATGTAGTGCAAAATATATAACGCTCCTACTGCTGTTACTATCACAAGAAACGAGTGTTCTTTGAGGTGCAATGATACATTGAAGAAATTTTCTTTACATTGAAATATTTTTTCATTTCTGATTCTGGACAAAATTTAGGACAGATTTGCCTAAATCATATATTTATCTTGAACTTGCTTTTGATCAGGAAAGCTCAATACTTCCAGAGGAGAGAGAGCCCTCAGTAAGTTAACTTAGATGCCGAAAGCAACATAGCTATGTTACTGTACTTCCATGTCAGCACTAATAGTTTCTGCTTTTCAAGTAGAGTCAAGTAGGCAACCGTCATTTCTCTATGTGCTCATGTGTCATAATACTGTGCTGTTTAGAATTATCTCAAATCTTATCAGACTCATGCAACTCTATAATGTGGGGTTTTTTTATTAAACAAAACATACCCATCACTTCTTGGTTTGGACTACTGGATTAAGAGAATGAAAAGGAATTTAAAGTATTATATTCTATAAAGAGTGCAGTATATAAATAGTTCCCCTGGTGGTACCTGATCACCCTCCAGTACCTACAAGGACATCACCAAGAAGGTGGAACGAGGATCTGCACAATGCTGCTCAGTGAGATAACACAAGGCAAAAAGCTGAAATAAGCGAGGTTTAGAATGAATTAGAGGAAAAACTTTCGTATCAGGAGGACAGCTTAGCAAAGGAAAAGGTTTCCCAGAAAGGTTGCGCAGTTTTCATCCTTGAAGATTTTAAGACTTGACTGAGTAAAGCCCTGAGTAACCTGATCTGACCTTTTAACTGACCGTGCTTTGAGAGGGACATTGGGCTAGATGACCTCCTGACATCTTTTCCAGTCTGAATTATCCATCCAGTCTGAAATATCATTGTGGGTTGCACAGCCCATGTATCGATACATAAGCACTGGCTTGAGCTCAGGTGCAGAATTTTCTGCAACAAATCCAGTTCTCTTCGCACTGCCTAGCATTTGGAGATATCATATCTGCTCTGGTCCCTTTGTAGTGTCTCTGAGATATTAAAATACAGTGTCATGTGTATGCACATATTTTCCATTCAAAATGCATGAAATACTTGAAGGAGTTATGTCCAGCACAGCAGTGTGCTGGTTCAAAATGACAGTACCTAACATATATTTTTCATGCTCTCATGTGTCACAGAGGTATTTGAGGGACCATAGCTGCTGCAGCAGCACACATGCTGATGTAATTCATTACACTAGTCTTCCTGGGTCAGATCCTTGAGTGACCTATCCTGTCCACTTCTGTGGGTGCCCACTGAAATGAATCTGAGAATAATCATAGAATGGTTTTCGTTGAAAGGGACCTTACAGTTCATTTAGTTCCAGCCCCCTGCCATGGGCCGGGACACCTTCCACTACACCAAGTTATCCCAAGCCATGTACAACCTGTCCTTGAACACTGCCAGGATGGGGCAGCCACAGCTTCTCTGGGCTACCTGAAAAGAACACATGCAGTGTCAGTGTGAAAAACTAAAGTACAAGTCACCTGGGCTGAACCAGAAAGCCCCCCTGACAGTCTAGATATACCTTTGGCACTTGCAAAGGACCTCTTGCAGCCAAAGTGCCAATTAATGCAATGTTACATATACTAGTATGTATCTTAATAGGAGTCAGTTTTGGTCATATTAAAAATCAATGTGATTGAACCTACTATGTTTGAGAAACAGCCCTTTTATAGCCTAACAAAATAAGATTTTTCCCCATGCAGAATCTATTGCAAGAACAGAATTTTAATTTCTACTGAAAATCGTATTTATTATTTATGGAGGAGAAGATTTTGACACAAGTAATATATATCAAAATTACATATTTTTCCTATGAAATAAGCCAAAATCTAATTATTTTTTTACAAAGCAGGAAACCGTGGCACTCTTTAAATGATAAAAATGCCAACGTTTTTAATGCTTCCTTAGAACAAATGTGAGAGACAGTCAGCATCAATAACCTGATATATGTAACTCCCAGATCACCCTGTAAGTCTGTTACTGTATCACATACCTAGGCCCAGCTTAAAAATCAATATCAAAAGTAGCTGGCATTGCAAGAATCTTCATTACAATTAAGTATATATCTTAAAGTAAATTGCATTTCAGCTGAAGAGTGTAGCCAGCTAATTCAAATTACAGCAATTCATCTTTGATCTGAGAAAAATGCCCTATACCATGTCTGCAGTTTCATAAAATCTCTCCCAAATCCATCAAAGAATTACAAAAGGTCATGAAAAGCATACACTGGTAATTCCAACAGCTCTTGGTGCTGCAGTTACAGGCTTGTTTTAATACACATCAGGTACAGGAAAAAGCTAAACCAAAATTTGAATGTTAAGCACAGATATAGCTATGGATAAGACACTGTACAGTCTTACTCAAAGTAGGCACCCTGGAAATTGTAAGTCTTATGGTACAGGTGTGTAATTCAGAGAAATATTTGAGAAAAAATTGCTTTTTTATTATTTTTAATCAGAACGGATCTGCAATTAAAATCCAACCTTATTTTAATCATCTGTACTGCCAATGCCAATCCCAAAAAATCCCAAAAAGCAGGAAAGAGCTTTGGCATTAGCTCTTTTGAGTCACATTTCCCTCGCAGGTAGTATGTAGCATCACTGAAGTGGAACAATACAGGAGTGAAGCAGAAACTAACTGATACCAGTAAATTCCTAGCTATGCAATTTCACTATTATATTCATTGTAATTACTTATTACATTAATTATTTATCTTCTTTCACATTTTAATTTGAAATTTTTGTGTTGCCTTAAGTAAAACAACCTAGAAGTAATTATAATTAAAGTTTATTTAAACCAAGAACAGAGAGTTTCTATCTAAAACTGATATTTTTCACGCTATTCTAAAGGTAGGCTAAGGGTAAAATATTTCTTTGAAACATCAATTTCTATTCTACTTTAGAAAAGCAGTAGCAGCAGGGAAATGCATGAAGTCATCTTACTTTGTAAATAGTTCAAGGTTTTGTATACTTGGCTAATTCCTAAAAATGTTGTATTGCTTCTTATACTTCATAATACAGAAAAAGAAACTCCATTAGCAAAATTAGAAAAGGAAAAGCAATGGTTTCTTTCACACAAATCATACAGGAAATATGTTCATTAGAGCTGAACAAATGTTTCACGCTAAGAGTAGATTACCTCAGGCTGTACATGGTTCTGGTGGATTAAAAAAAAAGTAGAATAATAAAATTCACAATTTAATTTTAAGTTAAATTTTATAATCAGGAAATATCAGTCTCTGGTGTAATATATGTACTTCAAAAATGAGTTTTTTAATGACAGTCTCCTCATTGATTTTTTTAAGCTTTTCCTTTTAAGCCTTGTGGAACTATTATATTTTGAATTATGTTAAAATAGGCTTCCATTATAAATTGCAGTATGGATTTACAAAAAATAGATCAAGTCCAACTAATGACAACTTTCTTTGACAAGACAACCAATTGGTTAGACACAGAAAATGCAAATGCCATCCGTGTAGACATTAGTAAAGTGTTTGATGTTATCCCATATGGGAAACTACTAGTTAACCTGGGAAAACATATTGAAACTTTTCAAGGAGTAAAGAAATGACTGATAGTAACAGTAATAGGTCTGAAAAAAAGATATTTTGGAGGCTAGAAGAAGGTAATTACACTCAAAGGCGGTCTTGCTTACTGTTAGAAAAAACGACTTTGAATAGAAGGTATTTTAAGACAATGGTGTAAAACAAAATTCTAGACCTTGTAAAGTGGAGGCACTAAAAAAGGAGGAGGAATATAATTATATACAGTGCAAGTTTAAGTACTTGTACACAACTAAGGACTTCAATAATAGGTACCTGGAAACAAAGAAGAGAGGCCTGAGCATTCTACATAATCAAAAGACAACTATAAACATCAAAAGGAAATATAGCTGTGGCAAAGATAAAAGCAAGAGGCATTTCCAACAAAAAAACACGAGGGTGTAAGTATACTGTGTATAAATCTCTCACCCACTGTTCCAGAAAGATGCATTCAGCTTGGAAGATGAACAGAGAATGGAGAGCC
Source organism: Psittacula echo (assembly GCF_963264785.1). NCBI lineage: Eukaryota > Metazoa > Chordata > Aves > Psittaciformes > Psittacidae > Psittacula > Psittacula echo. The sequence goes on along the minus strand of NC_137743.1, from coordinate 8,277,867 downwards.
CTTATTGCAGAACAAGGACAACTCTAAACCCTTTCTAGCTGGGAAAATTACATGAAGTAAAGCAGCACAGTATAGAGATACTAATTTCAGCAATAGGGTAGTTGCATTAATACATCCACATTGAGAACTGACTTTCCCTGTACAATAAAAATATCAGGATATTTGAACTATAAGAATCATTGACTCATATTTATTTTTCCTGCCTTTCAACAGGAATCTTATTGACCCCTAGAAACACATTTCAGTTTTGATGTCTCTGATGCTTGTACATTTTTTCTTTTCTGTGTAACTTGTTATAGAGTCATAGAAAGTCATAGAGTCAACTAGCTTGGAAAAGACCTTTAAGATCAAGTTCAAGCTTTGTTACAGTTCCTATGAAAAGTAGTCTGTGTAAATTCAGTTTGTTATCTTCACAACAGCAAGCCTCATCCTAAACGAGCAGATTAATTCAGTGCGCCTTAACCTTTCCATGTTTATTCATCTATAATAATAAATTCCTTAAAGACTTCTTGTGATGTTTTATGTATTTAGGGAATACAAATTAAAACCAAACCAAACTAAAACCAAAATACAAACCACACTTTTCAAAACCTACAACCTACAACTGCTTTTATAAAGTTGCCCGATAGCACTCACAAAACACAAGCTTTAATCAATGATAATTATGTATTTTAAAACTAGTATTTGGTCTATAACAATAAAAGATGATATTTTCTTATTTTACCTAAGGTATTTCTATTTATTTAAATTTACATTTAATTCCTATTGTTATGTATCTGAGTACCCTGCTCACTTCCATGTTTCATCTTCTTGCTAGCATTTATTATTACTGCTAGATCACTTTTTTAATTTTTATTCTATTTCTGCTCCATCAAGCACATACTTCTATAATTTAATTGTTCAGCACAATTGTTCAAGTGCTTGACTTTATATTTTGAGATACTGAATTCCATTTAAATCTCATTTTCTCACTTCTTCAATCAATAACAGCCTGAAATTTATTGACTTCTTCACTTGTATCAATAGTATTTTCTGTTTACTACTGTCAGCAAATAGTAAATACCAAGCAAAATCTTGCTTTTACTATAGAAAGATATACATCAATTCAGTCTCAGTATTGAATTGAGACTGGATGATGTCAATGCATTAGCCCTACTTTTGTCTTGACACAATAAACTAAAGTCTTCTCTTCTTCTGTCTCAATAAAGTCTTAAAACCTTGGTAAATATTTTTCCTGATTTTTATGATAAAATTTGGAAAAATCAACGCACGTACTCTCAAGTTGTATATAAACTTCTTAGGGAATTCCATTTTGTACCACGAGTTCTATGCCCTGTATATCAATGTCAAGCAATTCTGCTTTGTAATACACTCCAATATTTTCCATTCTATTTATTGTTAAAAAAATAAAATATTGGTCATAAAAATGGCAAAGACAAAATGGAAAATAAGAAAAAGATGTTTTGCTTGTCTCAGCAAAATATAACCAAGAGACAGTCTGCTTCTTCTGCAACTCCAACAACAACCAGTAGGGTCTTCCATGCCCGCTTAGAAAAAAAAGCTCTACAAACACATATTCAAGCTGCCTTCTACACAAACTAGCTCTTTGAGACCTCTTTACATAAAATTATTCCTGGAATGCGAGTTTTGGCTACTGAAGCCTTGATCCAGTAATTCCAATCTGTGCATGATTTTCAGAAAAACCTGTCTGACAATAACATTATTTTCATCCCAGTTCAATTCATGATACTAGCATGTATTGATTTCACAATTATTTTCCCTATTTGCCTTCTGCATATACAGCTGAAACTCAAGAAGAATGCGTATCAACTACAAATGCCAATGACACTTAATAGCTGTGCTCATTTCAAAGCTGCAAAATCGATCACCTTCAGGGATCTCCTCCTTCTTCATCTCTGTCACTTCTGGCATTCAAGAGTTATGAAAAATGGACCACTGATAGCAGAGCTCAGTCTAGGACAAGCTAGCATCCAAAAAAATGCTGACACTGTTGCTCAGCTAGAAACTAGATTTAAGGCTAGATTTGGCTATTGCTATTTTTCTTGAATGTTTTCTTCAGAGGAATAATCAAACCTCCTTTCAAGTATGGCATTTCAGCTCCAGCTGTTCATTAGAGCCCATTACCCATGTTGCTGTAATTTACCAATACACTGTTAATCCAGTGCAATGACTTTTTAACAGACATATTTTATTGTCATCAAGGAGAACAAAATGCTAAAAATGAAACAAAACCCAAGAACCTGGGGGCCAAACGCTAATGTGATTTTTCAGACAACTTTTTCAAAGATATTTGGTTTTCATCATAGTCATAAGGAGGGTATAATTGTCATATTGATCTTTGTTATGGCAAATGGTACATCTCTTTCTATTTCCAAAGGTGACAGAAAGCCTGCCTTCCATCTAAACAGTATAGTTTCACGAGTATGCGCATGCAATATGATAGCGGAAAGATGAATATAAATATCTTGTGTATCTTAAATGTAAAATAAAAAACCCCACATCTGCTTCCAGGTTAAGCTTTTTCTTTTTCTTTTTCTTTTTTTTTTTTTAGTAGTTCCATTGTCTCACATCCCTTCTGGTAAAACTTCATCATTCAATATAACTTCATCATTTATTCAGTAACCCAGGCGTCTCCAATGCATTAATTGTGTAGACTGTAACCTAACAGACAGCCCTTCTTTTGTGAATAAAATATTCCTGGCACATGCTGTAATTATATAGCTTCTAAATAAGAAAGAAGGAAGACCTGAAAGCAGAATCAATTGATTAATGTAAAAATTAAACACCACATTTAAATGAACACCTTTTATCACCACTACCCCTTGCTATGTAAGGAGCTGTGCTGTCTCCACATTTGGAAGTTTTATGAAAGATTTTGTTTAAAATTTTTAAATGCATACACAAAATGTTCCCATTTCAAAGCACATCATCAATAGTAATTAATTCAAAATCCCAAGACACAGATGAGCAACTCCTACTGCTTACCTTCTGGTTGTTCTAGCCTTAATGTACACCTAACATGGACTGGTATCATTCTTAGCTGACAAGTAGCAAAGACTATGCATCAATTTTACAGTGTGGGAGACAATGAGAGAACATTTTCTGAGATTAACAGACTATGTCTTTTCCTAAAGTAAATTAGGCAAAGTAGGGCTTTTGTTTGTCTTCAACAAATTAGGTTTCCAATATCATGCTAACAGAGAGCACAGGAAAAAAAATTAGGACGCAAGGCAATGAAGTTAAGCTGATTTAATCACAATCAGAAGCTGATCTTAGACCTTGAAATGAACTTCTTTCAATGAAAATGGTCTGTAAACTAGCAATGTACTACATGAATCCCTCATTTCTTAAAGTGTAGTGCAGCTTCCTTTTGTTCAAACACTTGCATGTATTCCAAATGCAGGAGGACTATTTCTAAAAGAAGAGGCATTTACTCCTTTGTAATACTGTTCCCATATTCCTTTCATATGAAGTTATACCTTTTGATTTTAATAAATCCATTTCCTTGTGTAGGAAACAAACTCTGTGGTATGACAGCTAAAGGGGTGCATCATCTATATAACAGGGTTAAATAATTTATTCCCCATTGCAGTATATATTAAAAAGTGGTTGCTGCTTCCTCTTCCAACTTCAGAAGAAACACGGTCCTGCTTTGATGCATCAGTTTAGCTATTTAATGAGAAGCAGAATATATACTTTTCCTCTTTTTTTTTCATTCTGTCTATATGTCCAAGATTACTCACTTTGTTTGCTGAAACTGTATTAAGGGTAAACAACGTTAGTTTTCTCATTATGCTTTTCTTATGACAGCCATGGAAAGACTCAGTATAATCTCATCACCTTGCATTCATCAGACTACTAAAAGCTCTGGCATAGATTTCTCTTGGCCTATTGAGTATTAATTTAAACCACTGCACTGATGTGCAAAGTTTAGGTGTCTCCTTTTAAGCAGGACTAAATGCTCTTTAGAATGCAAGAAAATACTTATATTGAAATTAGATCTTTCATAGAAAAGTTGGAGAATTCCTGACTGAGACTACTGTGAAACAGTAAGTACTGAAATGTAGTAGGAGCAGTGGGGAGAGAACAGTAGCAACAGCAAAGGAGTCTGTGGAGGGGTGTGGAGCAATGACTGCACATGAGTAGCTGCACAGGGTCAGGCAGCGGACTCACGAAATTCAACATTCTGGCTACAAGCAGATACCCAGAGAAAGTAGGAACAGCACCATATGGTACTTCCTAAGTATCAACATCCAAATTCACATGTTTAAATAAGGAAAATTATGACTAATGAGGCCATAAGTCTTTCATGGTTTATAAAAACAACACAGCCCAGGAATGTTTCTAACAAACTACTTAGTCAAGATACACTTTGTAAAAACCCAAAGGGTCATTTTCTGAAGTTCCTCACATTGCCATCACAACTGCCAGGGCTGAATGAAATCCAACAATATTGCAGGAGAGCAGCATCTTGGACTGCCAATTAGAAAACTAGCAAACTTAAATCCTGATCATCAAATGAATCAGTGAGGGTTTTCTAACATAAGTCAAATTGACAACTGGGACCGGAGGTGAAAAAATAGGTACCCAAGCAACAGTTCTCTGATCTGAAAATTTATTTGGTTTTGGACACAGGCTTAAGAAAGAACTGGAAAATTACAAAGATGATGATTGGGAAAGTATCTGTGAGACTCTTCGAACAGAAATTGAAATCCTGCAAATGGTATGCCAGTTACATTATGCATTTTAAGTGTCTGATAATTTTAGCTTAAAGTGCAATTTCACATGATTAGCAGTGGGTTTAGATAAGCAGGTTTTTATGCTATGTAGACAACCAAACATCCTTGCATGGCAGGTGCACTCCAATTCTCTTTTGGTTTGGCCTGTTATTTCCAAATGTCCAGGAATATCGTTTCACACAGAAAAGAATTTAAAGATACATTTTTAGCACAAGAAAAATCTATCTGGGGGGCTAGTATTAATCATTACTTTCTTGAAAGCTGCAAAATATTATGCATTTCGGAGCTAAATTAATCTGTATCTCCAGCTGTCAGTTAAATGGAAGATGGGAATATGAAGAAATAGGATGATAATAGCATCCTTTTATGCAATATGTTATATTGTCCACTCACAAATTCTTTATATAAACTTATGAAAGTGTGCTTTTTTCTCTAAAGGGCAATTCTAACTTCAAATTTCTCGATTGTCAGTCTGTATAAAAATAAAATTAGAAAAAGATATCTTTAAGTCATTTTTGTGAAGTAAAGGTGTTTTAAAGGTTCATTTCAAACCCCCTGATTGAGCTGTATGAAGATCCAGCTGCCACAGAATAACAGGTGAAATTTGTATTACTCACTGTAATGATCAGCTTCAAGTTCCTGTTGGAGGAATGTAACTTACTTGTAGTTTATCCCTTAATTTTATCATGCTTGTGAAACTTCAGGAACAAAAACCCCCAAACAGCTCAATGTTTAAAAATGTCTCTGTAAAGAAGACACTGAACTCATTAGAGTTTATTTTCTATAATCCAATTCTTTCTCTTTTCCAGAATCTATCACAAAAAAAGTCGTCAGATAAGTGAACAATATGTGGCTTATGATACGGAGTGCCATGGAGGCTAGTCTTTGAGCATTTTAAAACCATTTTACTCAAGCTCTGTGAGGTTTGTTTCTATTTGCTTGGTTAAACCACAGTTTGTTTCCTGCCTTTACTTTTCATTAAAATAAAATTGTATTTATTTATAAGCGCTGGACCATGTGAATACATTCACTCACTCTGCTCAGCCTCAGTCCACTTTGTGGTCATCGTTTCATCACATCCAACTCCATATGCAAATAATCTTTGATCAGCTTCCCACCTGGGGGGGTGGAATGCATAATTGCTCCTCACTTGTTCTACACCTAGAGCTCTCTAAGCTACAGAAGGTGTCTGTCACACATAAATCTGCCAAAGACATTTTATTAAGAAAGGAGGAATAAACCACTTTTGGAAGCTGACCAAATTCTTCCTGCGATGGAAAAAGATTTTTCCTCTTGGGACACAAGCTGAGGTTTGAAGTCTGGCAAGGTTTGATCTACAGCAGTGATATCAAATAGTATTCTGATCCACTGGGTTAGCCACGGTAATTCCAAGAGACTGGAATTATCATTCTTAATAACCAGAGCTATTGGAACTGACATCCTCATAAAGGGCTTTTTGTCCCTTCCCTAGGAGGGATCCTTTTAAGATGTGCTTGTTTTTAAGCAACTTATTCCCTCTGACTTGTATGGGACCATCTGATTCTTAGGCAACCTGCTAAAGGTAGACAGCTACTGCTTGTGGGTTTTGATCAAATCCAAGACATATTGCAAAATTATAAAGCTGCATATCAGTGTGTACAGACAGCTAAAGCAGTGCTGTTTTTGAGTTTAATTGCTGGAAACAGATACGAACTGGGGATTTGCTAAAATGGCTGAGTATAGCCTGATCATTTTATTCATTTAGGGGGACTACTTATGTTTGCTTTTATTTACAAGAATCCTTCCATCTGTTTTGCAATGGTTTCATATTTACATTGTTGTTCCATCCACATAGATTAAATGCTCAGATATGACATGAAACAACCATGGGCTTATACCAGCATTCGGCATAAACATTTTAGGTAAGTGGAATGACCAATAGCATCTGTCATGGTTTAACCTCAGTTGACAGATGACACGCAGCCACTCATACAGAATACCCCTTTGGCTAGGTCAGGTCAGGTGTCCTGCCTCTGCTCCCTCTTGGCTTCTTGTGCCGCTCCTCACTGGCAAAGCATGAGAGACTGAAAACTCCTTGATCAGAGTAAGTGCTACTGAGCAACAACTAAAACATCAGCATTGTTTTCAGACTAAAGCCAAAACACAGCACTGTACCAGCTACTAGGGAGAAAATCTACTCTCTCCCAGCTGAAACCTGGACAACATCCAGTAACTATCAATTCATAATATAAATTAGTGTCCCTGAGTTACCTAAAAAAGCATCATGGGAAAAGAAATATGGTAAGTTCTTCTCAGGGATACTTCAGATTTCTGGAAACCAACTGCAACTTCATTTTTGGGGGGGAAGTTGTTTGTTAGGGGGGTGTTTTGTTTTTATTATCTGTGAAGGTCTAAATTCTTGATTATTGTAGTAGGATTACAGCATAAATATAGCACAACTTGTAATAACTCAAATGGCTGAACCTCTCTGAATCAATATAACAACAAAACTAGAATAAAGCTCACCGAAATAAGTGAAACAGAAATCAATACAAACCCTATTGGGCTAAACAAATCCCTCAACAGCTCTGAAAAAAATATAATGCCAGACTAAACTAGCTGTTGCTGGCTGAATGTAAATGTATTTTTGTACTCAGAGAAATTAGCATGTTTGTCACCACTGTCTTGTGAAAAATGTAATTTGGAACAAACACAATATTTCTGTTTGGAGGACTCCAGCAGAAGTTTGCATTTTTTGTATTTTCTTTAAAATGTTCAGACCAGGGATGAGTACTCTTTTAAATAATGAGTGCACAGAACCAAACATTTTGTCATGTTTAATAAATATGTTAAAGAACAGAACATTGCCAAACTGCCCTGAAAATGCACAAAGAATTATTAATTTCATAGATGACATAATAAGATATTTTTTAAAGGATAGATTATATGTTATAGACCTTGTTTATGAAAGTGTAACATAACGTCTGAGGCTAGGGGAAGCAGTTTTCTCTTTCTATAACCAAGAATGATGAATTTGAGCCCCAGAAATTTTGGAAGCAGTTACTGAGAAAGAAGGCAGCACAAGAAAAAAGTTGTTATTCTAGAAAAAGAAAGATGTAAGGAAAACAAGCCATGCTTCTGTATTGGACCTGGGAAGAGTTGCTTTTCAGGATCAACAGATAAAAGCTCCCTCATTTTTGAAGGGGAATGATAAATACTAAATTTACCTGGTAAGGATTGAGATTTGACAAGAGCCAAGTCCTACATCCTTCACAGAAGACTTGATGAACTGTGGTTTAATCTCAGGCTTACACACTAACACCCCAGCTTCTCTACTCTGACCACACACCTAAGACACAGCTGAGCAGATGGGTTATTGGGTTTTTAATCACCAAATCACAGCTCCCAGCCATGCTTTGTGAAAGGCACTTCCCAGTAGCAGCCTAACACTAAGAGGTTACTGCAAAGGCAAATCCAAGATCCATTTCAAAAAACCTAACAGGAAAATAATTAAGCAAGACCATGGACATGAGAAGGCTTGAGAAAAGTCATGGAACTTTCGAAAAGAGGTTACCAGCCAGGGTAAGTTTGACCTTGTCTGTTGAACCCTTAATCTACAAGATTATGGGGTTACAAATCAGCCTTAATGAATTTAAAGGTACAGCAGGTCAAGTCAAGGTCAGGAGCCAAAGAAACTGGGAGATATACTATGCCAAAGTCATGGGCAGAGGCCTTGCAGAAGACCCAAGAACCTCCATACCCATCAAGCCAAGAGACAGAACTCAACGCCCAGTGAATATATGGCTTAACTGTGTAACTAAGCCCCCCCATGACCTAATGTTGCTCACCCAGATATGTACCTATTCTTGGAGGAAGAATACAACTACAACTAGGAGGAAAAACAAAAAACAATGCAAATATTTTGTTTCTTATAAAAAGGATTTAAGCTACCACATTTTCATGTTATTTTATTTATTAACAGCCTATTCAAAGAGTACCAGGAAAACCACAATATCCAACCACAGACTAAAATTACAGTTAGTTAATGCAGCAGTACCCACACAAATGATCTCTAATTGGTTGACATAAATACGATTGAATTGGTGATAGTGCCAAATTAACATTATAAAAGGAAGAACAGCACCAAATGAAAATAGAAGTCACACTAAAAAAAGTACCTGAAACTGAATGGCAGACTGAATCCGTGAGAAAAAATCGTGTGTGTGACACAGGGGGCAAAAATACCAACTGAGGTCACATATGTTTGTTCAGCTGATCTAGCCTATGGGGTTCTCAGTCACAGAGGCAGCTGACAGTCTGCAGCTGGTTGCCTACACTGAGCTTGACAGTTTGGCAGTTGACTCATCTGAAAAATAATTAGACACTGTCGTGGTTTAAGCCCAAGCTGTAAATCAGAACCACGCAGTCTACTGCCCCCCCCCCCCCCCCCCCACCTTTCTTCCCTCCGCTTCTGGAGGGACGGGGAGGAGAATCAAAAGAATGCAGCTCCCACGGGTTGAGATAAGAACAGTTTAATAACTAAGGTATAACACAAATCACCACTGCCGCCACCAACAATAACAACGACAAGAGAAATAACAAGGGAAGAGAATACGATACCGCCCGCCGGAAAAGACAGCCCGCCCGACCAGGGGACGTGCCCTTCCGGGTAGCTCCCAGTTACATCCCCTGGCATGACGTGCTGTGGTATGGAACACCTCCTTGGCCAGTCTGGGTCAGGTGTCCTGTCCCCGCTTCCTCCCGGCCCCTCCTCCTCCCTGGCAGAGCATGAGACTCACAAAATCCTTGGTCAGTCTAAACATCGGTGTTATCAGTTTTTTTTGTTCCCAAGCCAAAAGTCAAAAACACAGTACTGCAACAGCTACTAAGAAGGAAAAAAAAAAACCAAAAAACTGACTGCCACTGCTGAACCCAGGACAGTATCCACCCCTTGTTCCATACCATTCACGTCATGCTCAGATCCCACATTTTCCATATACCCTCACTCTCATCTTGGTGCACTGTTATCTTAGTGCACGGACCAATTCCTATAAAGCTACTGAGTCCATTCGGTTCATGATGTTGGGCTCCATCTCTTGGAACAGTCTTTCAGGGCAGAAGAAGCTGTATGCAGTGTTGGATCGTTGCCTGCTGATGCTGATCATTCCTTTACTGTAGAACTCATCCGGTTCTATCAAAGTTCATTCTCTGTTGGGATGATGGTCGGAGGGAAGTCAGAGCCAGTCGCTGGTGCCCTGCAGACTTCTAGTTGATGGGCTATAGCAGGCAACAGCGTACAATTGAGTTCATTGTCTGTTTTCCCCTAAAATCAAATCCCCTTGAGGTACGCATCGGACTTCCCCATCTTCCCGCATTACCCACCAAGTATATCCAGGTCCCTGAGCAAAAGCAATCCCACGAGTGGGTTTGCCTTTACCTGAAGCAGGAATAACCCAGACTGTCTTCCCCAGCAAATTCTTCATGTGCACCACAGGAACTTTGTCCCCCTCTACAATATGTAAAAGTTCTGACTGTGCTGGGCCAGCCCTGTTGGCAGATCCTCTGGTGTTGACCAACCAGGTGGCCTTTGGTAAGTGTGTATCCCAATGCTTGAAAGTTCCCCCACCCATTGCTCTCAGTGTAGTTTTTAACAGCCCATTTACTCCATGTCGCATCGGTTGCATGATGTGTAGAGGAGACCCTGCCTTTGAACATCCAGCCCAGAACGGGCAACCGGGGTGCCAGGAGGAGCTGTGCTTCAGTGCCAATCACCTCCGAAGCAGCTCGAACCCCTTCATAGGCTGCCAGTATCTCTTTCTCAGTTGGGGTATAGCTGGCCTCAGATCCTTTGTATCCCCGACTCCAAAAGCCGAGGGGTCGACCTCGAGTCTCCCCTGGAGCTTTCTGCCAGAGGCTCCAGGTAGGACCATTCTCCCCAGCTGCGGTGTACAGTACGTTTTTTACATCTGGCCCATTCCGGACTGGTCCAAGGGCTACTGCATGAACTATCTCACGTTTAATTTGCTCAAAGGCTTGTTGTTGCTCAGGGCCCCATTTAAAATCGTTCTTCTTCCGGGTTACATGATAGAGAGGGCTTACAATCGAACTGTAATTCGGGATGTGCATTCTCCAGAACCCCACAGCACCCAAGAAAGCTTGTGTTTCTTTCTTATTAGTTGGTGGAGACATTGCTATTATTTTGTTGATCACATCTGTAGGGATCTGGCGACGTCCATCTTGCCATTTTATTCCCAAAAATTGAATCTCCTGTGCAGGTCCCTTGACCTTACTCCGTTTTATGGCAAAACCAGCTTTCAGCAGGATTTGGATTATTTTCCTCCCTTTCTCAAAGACTTCTTCCGCTGTATCACCCCACACAATAATGTCATCAATGTATTGCAGGTGTTCTGGAGCTTGCCCCTGTTCCAGTGCATTCTGGATCAGTCCATGGCAGATGGTAGGGCTGTGTTTCCACCCCTGGGGCAGTCGGTTCCAAGTGTACTGGATGCCCCTCCAAGTAAAAGCAAACTGTGGCCTGCATTCTGCTGCCAAAGGAATTGAGAAGAATGCATTGGCAATATCAATCGTGGCATACCACTTGGCTGCCTTTGACTCCAGTTCATACTGAAGTTCTAGCATGTCCGATACAGCAGCACTCAATGGTGGTGTGACTTCATTCAGGCCACGATAGTCTACTGTTAGTCTCCACTCTCCATTAGACTTTTGCACTGGCCATATGGGGCTATTAAAGGGTGAGCGGGTCCTGCTGATCACTCTCTGACTCTCCAGACTACGGATCAGTTTATGGATGGGAATCAGGGAGTCTCGGTTGGTGCGATACTGCCGCCGGTGCACTGTTGTGGTTGCGATTGGCACTTGTTGTTCTTCGAACTTCAGCAACCCCACAACAGAGGGATCCTCTGAGAGACCAGGCAAGGTGGACAGCTGCTCATTTTCCTCAGTCTCCAAAGCAGCAATACCAAAAGCCCATTGGTACCCTTTTGGGTCTTTGAAGTACCCTCTCCTGAGGTAATCTATGCCGAGGATGCATGGAGCCTCTGGACCAGTCACAATGGGGTGCTTTTGCCATTTCCTTCCAGTCAGGCTGATCTCAGCCTCCAGTACAGTCAACTCTTGGGATCCTCCTGTCACTCTAGAGATATAGATGGGTTCCACCCCTTGACAGCTTGACGGCATCAGGGTACACTGTGCACCGGTATCTACGAGAGCTTTATACTTCTGCGGGACTGATGTGCCAGGCCATCTGACCCACACAGTCCAGTAAATCCGATTATCCCCTACCTCCACCTGGCTGGAGGCAGGGTCCCTCTAACAGCCATCACAACGTTGGACACCTAAGTCGTGTTGAAAGGGACTATTCTTCGTTATCACAGGAGCTGGAGTAAAATCAGCTCTTCCGCTCCATCTGGGAACCTGCTCACCAGAGACTGAAGCCGCAGCTCTCATGGGATGATTAGTCTTGACCCTTGTTCCTATTTTCAATTCATGCACCCGTTCCTCCAAAGCTGAAGTAGGTTTTCCATCCCACTTCGTCATGTCTTCTCCATGATCCCGCAGGTAAAACCATAGGGTGGCCCGTGGTGTTTGCCTTCTATATCTTCTGTCTTGAACAATAGGACATCTTTTGTTAACAGCTGAGACGTATGTTGGTACACGTGAGGAGCTGGATAAATCAGATAGATCGTCCCTCAATTGTTTGACATCCTGGGACAGTTTTTCCACAGCTGAGATGATGGAAGGGGTGAGATTGTCTTCGAACTCTCGGAGTTTGTGAATCATTTCATCCACTGTTGGTGTTACTATGTCACCCCAGGTTACTGTTGCCAATGAATGGGCATATGATGACGGTGCATTCCGTGTAAGTTTTCGCCACATGGGTCGTGTACATTCGACTTCATCTGGGTCTATGGGTATATCTCCGTTATTCGGTTTGGTGTGATAGATCATCTCTACGATGGCTGATTCCCTCAGAGACTGGATGCCTTTGTCTAAAGTAGTCCACTTGGCCGAACGACTCGTAACATCATCCTTGTATGGAAACCTTTCTTTCACAGCTGCCAAGAGCCGCCTCCAAAGACTGAGGGACTTTTTCTCTCTTGCAATTGCTTTGTCAATTCCCCCTTCTCTAGCAAGTGATCCCAGCTGCTTGGCTTCCGTACCTCCTAGTTTGTGACCATCGGCCCCATTGTCCCAGCATCGGAGCAACCAGGTGATGATGTGCTCCCCTGGTTGACGGGTAAAATCTTTTCTCATATTCCGTAGCTCGGTTGAGGTCCGAGGTCGAGAAGTCACCTCTTCTTCTTCTTCTTCATCATGGGATGATGACTCCTGATCAGGTGGTGGCCTGGGTGGTGAATACATTGTTTCTTCATCTTGCTTCACCCTTCTTGCCTCTTTTCTGCTTTTTCTCTTGCTTATGGGGGCAATCGATATTGGTACGAATTGGTCCTCTGGTTTAGCTGCAGTCATTATCACTGTGCTTTGAGTAGCAACAGTACTTGTCGCGGGGGGTGGTGTAGCTGCTGTGGTTGGGGCTGGGGTAGCTTCGCTATCTGTTGCAGTTGAAGTTTGAGTAGTGGCTGTACTTGTTGCTGGGGGTGGTGTAGCTGCTGTGGTTGGAGCTGGGGTAGCTTCGCTGTCTGTTGCAGTTGAAGTTTGAGTAGTGGCTGTACTTGTCGCTAGGGGTGGTGTAGCTGCTGTGCTCGGAGCTGGAGTAGCTGCGCTGTCTGTTGCTTCGCCCTCAGATCCAAGGACATTTCTTTCCTTTTGAAGGTCCTGGATAGCGTTGAACAAGGCCCGGTAAGCATAGGCCAAGCCCCAGCATGTTGACATGATTTGTCCCTCTCTGGTATGACCAGGATGACAGCACACCTCATTTAAGTGTTTTACTAATTCTTCTGGATTTTGCACTTGTTCGGTGGTGAAGTTCCAAAACACTGGAGGGGCCCACTGACCTAGATACTTGCCCATACTATCCCACGCACCCTGCCACTCATGGCTGTCCAGCCTCGGGGAAAATCTCTCGGTCCCCCTATTTTTTCGTCTAACCCCAGACAAGGCCCAAACCCGACTCTGCTTAACTCTTGAGATCAGACGTAATGGTTGTGGACAAAACACACTCTGTATGCGTGCCAACATGGTGACCCCCATCACAATCAGCAAACAGGTCTCAACAATATTAAAAGGCCACTCAAAAACTTCAAAACTCTCAAACGATGCTGTAAACGGTCTGGAAGGGGCACTGGGAGGGTAAAAGAATGTCTCCTTCATAGGTTGACCACCCAGGAAGGAGAAAAAAGATGTATAGTTGCTAAGCATTTGTATTATATACCTCCCAAAGTATAAAGGTGGTGACCACACTGGGAACATAAGCCAGATCAGTTTCATGATCAATTTTTCTATTGTATTACAAGTCATTACCATAAAATATAATGAGACAATAACCTTAGCCCAAGCCCCACACTTGAAAAACACTAACACAGCAAATACCGGCTCTAAGTAACCTACGGCATATTGAGACTGTGAGATCAAAAACAACAACTTTGAGAGCCAATAAATCAGCATTGTGACAAGTGACTATCAATCCAAAACACTGAATGCTTATCACAAATACGATTAGACACACTCCGGTCAGATCTGTCGTTATCTCAACCCTTCGAGCCCCACGTTGGGCGCCAAAAGAACTGTCGTGGTTTAAGCCCAAGCTGTAAATCAGAACCACGCAGTCTACTGCCCCCCCCCCCCCCCCTTTCTTCCCTCCGCTTCTGGAGGGACGGGGAGGAGAATCAAAAGAATGCAGCTCCCACGGGTTGAGATAAGAACAGTTTAATAACTAAGGTATAACACAAATCACCACTGCTGCCACCAACAATAACAACGACAAGAGAAATAACAAGGGAAGAGAATACGATACCGCCTGCCGGAAAAGACAGCCCGCCCGACCAGGGGACGTGCCCTTCCGGGTAGCTCCCAGTTCCATCCCCTGGCATGACGTGCTGTGGTATGGAACACCTCCTTGGCCAGTCTGGGTCAGGTGTACTGTCCCCGCTTCCTCCCGGCCCCTCCTCCTCCCTGGCAGAGCATGAGACTCACAAAATCCTTGGTCAGTCTAAACATCGGTGTTATCAGTTTTTTTTGTTCCCAAGCCAAAAGTCAAAAACACAGTACTGCAACAGCTACTAAGAAGGAAAAAAAAAAAAAACAAAAAACTGACTGCCACTGCTGAACCCAGGACAGACACCAAGAGAAAGGAACATTTATTTTTAAAACCTGTAGCTGAGTTACATGCATAGATCAGAAATGGGTAAGAAATGTACCTGCATGGCCAACCCCTGCCACAAAGGTGTACTGGAAACTTGATAGCACAGGTTCTACAAGAATGGTAGCAAGGGACAACCAGAAAGAGAAGACATGTTCCAGCACTGTTTCCCTGGTTAAGGATGCTATACCTGTCTGTAGCAGATCCTCCTTGTCCTTCAACAGCAAAAGGATTTGCCATTCACTACATTTTTTCTGCAAATTCAATCAAATGTAGAGTGCTATATCTTAGCATATAATGGGGGTTAAATATGTTAGAATTTTGAAGAGATCTATATGTGCATGTACTCGTTTGGGTGCTTTCTGTTCTAACTGATACCATAGCATCCAGTCAGAGTGAATTTGTATGAAACAATTGGTATCTCTCTATATTGCCACGCTTGTCCAGGTTTAAACTCATAGTACAGTAACTCAGGTGTAGAGTGAGCCAACTGGCTTACCACAGTCATCTTCAGTTTGATAGCAATTTGCCACATGAAAAACGATTTTACCTCTGACTGAGCTGAAGTAATAAATAGGGAGCTTATAGTAAGAGAAAACAGCTCCAGGTGATTTCCGTGGAAGAGATAACAGGTTTATTAGATTTGCTGCACACCCACTTCCAGGGATGACAGTGGAAATACACTGGGTAAAGAGGACTAGCAAAATGGTTAGAATCCTCTGCTCTGAAATTAAATGTGATCCTACAGCATGTTAACTGGATAAAAGATCACTTTCAAAGTCTAACAACCTATGCCTTGCTTATCAATAGAGTATTTAAGTAGTAGCTCTGTTTCTTTCACCGATTGAAGCTGACATGCAGTGCTTATATATTTTAGTGATAGCCCAACCTTCCAAATTCCCATCCTTCTTGCTGTGTCTGCCAGGATTTGTCAGCCCCTTATCCAAATTACTTTTGTAATTATTTTGTTGTTCACCTGGTGAATATTTTGAGCTGAATTTATCAAGTTTGTAGATACTTTTTGTGTATTATAGGTACCACACTGCTGTTAACAGCCCTTTATGTAGCAAAGCATCTATACTCTGGACTGAAAACCAATTATATTTAGTAATACCTTCATCTGCAGAAGGACAGTTCTCACCTGGCTCACTGATAAACCTCCTAAAGCCCAAACTGTCAAAAACACTTACAGAGTTTGAGCTCCATGTAGGGGAAATGCAAGCTTTGATTCTCTGAAGGCCAAAGTTAAGGCCCATCCATACTTTCACAGTCACCTCCAGTCACCCTGGTGATACACGTAGGGTTTGAATGAGTTATCAGCATGAGTGTCATTGGCAGAAAGCTTGTATTTTACTTATTTTTTTTGACTGACATTATATAAAAAAGTATACTATTACATCACTTTCGATTTTAAAACACTAGATATGTTACACTAAACTATATACCTTTTGCATTTCTTCTAGCAGACCTATACAGGAATTCCCAGACATTATAAGATTCACTACTCCTGTGCTTGCTCCCATTAAGCACAACTCTCTGTCAGCCTGAATAGCTGAGGAGCTTAAAAATGTCTTTGGAAACGTGAAATGGGATCCGATTCCTTCCCACTTAATGTCTTGAGTATTTAAAGACAACATCCACTTGCTTGGAACGAACAGCTTTAAAGTGATCAATTTTACACGTAAATAATTTATTAAATAGATGAAATGCCAGGAAAGAGTCTTTACAAATACACAGCATGTTTCTTGGGTGTTATTGAAACAATAATTCCTGTTGCTATGTACTAATAAACTTCCAAGCAGTCTTGATGCCATATCCTAGTGAGAGAGGGGCCCATAGCCTTTATTTCACTTCAAATAGAGAATTGCTGTAATACATTTAACTAAACTTACTCTAGCAAGAAGACAACAAAGCCCAGCCAGCAATCGAACTATGGATTGGAATGGTGTTCAATTCCATACTCTATGGAGCGTTTGATATAATTTGGTACTGATTAAGTTCCCTTAAACAACATCCCCAAACATTTAAGTGCATAAAGATAATTCAGATAATCATAAACTAAACAGTGAAGTTTATATTGTGTAAAATAAGCAGAAAGAAAGAAGATTGATCCTGTCTAATATCAGAATTTTATGTCCCTTGGATTCTTCATACTATGGTTCATAAATTCCTTTTAGCCTTGATTAAAAAATTTGGATAATCAGGCTATCAGTCGAAGTGAGAGGATTTGTAAAGGGATGCTTCAGTGCCATCTAGTGGCTTTTCCATATTAATAAAAAATGTTTCCTCTTGCATGACAACTTTCATTTTATAATCATAATCTGAAAACACTTGTCACTACTGCTATATGCTTATTTTTATCTCTATTCTATACATAATCATGTTGGACACGTTACCATTAAAATACGTCTGTTGGCTGTGTCTAAGGACGTACCATTTCTATGCAAAAATAGAGTATCATGCAGTGTGGGGATATACGAAACTGCATCAAGTACAAGGAGGAGGTATCACACTGTGAGGCTGAGACCAGTAATCTAGCCAGGCAATCCCCGCATCTTTTGGGAAGGAGCACAGCTTCAGTTTGAAGATTCCAAGAGGGGAGGTGCATCAGATCTGCTCTGCTAATTGGCACGCTAATCTTTGTCTAATTGATAGCTGAATGTGTTGGCTGTAGCTTCTCATCCTTGTTTTCTCTTATGCTTTCTTCTCTGAGATTAAAAAGCCTTTTAATACATGATATATTCTCCTTGTATTAGTATTTTTGTGCTACAATCAAGTTACCTTTCAGACTCTTCTTTGATAAGCTTAACAAATTGCATTCTTTCTGTCCTTCACAGTTAGGCATTTTTTCAGTGCTCAGATAATCTTTCTGGCTTTCTTGCTATGCTTTCTGTGTTACTTCCACTGTTAGAAACACCAATACCTGACTTATAAGCAATATTCTAGTACTGGCTTCATCAGTGATTATACAAACAAAATTGCCTTCCTACTCCTACACACTGCATTCCTGAATAGATTTACAAATTCTTGTTAATCCTTTTTACCTCGCACATCACATTAGAAGTTTGTGTTGACTCAGTTGCTCGAGATGATTTATAAGGACTTTTGAAAGTTGCTGTTTTCAAGGATACTGTCCTCCCCTCCTTACATATAAACTTCATTTTTTCAGACATACAGCTCTGCATGTGAATATATTAAAACAGTAGCTAATTGCATGGGTTTGTTCTGCTTATCAAACTACCGGTGTTAATCTGTGTAACATCAGCACCATCATCATCCATCACGCTGTCATCCTCTGTGTCATCTGCATATTTTATCAATAGCAATTTTGCTTTCAAGTCCAGGTTACGCACAAATCTGCAGCATTGCTTTGGTTTGAGCACTTTTCTTCAGAAAATGCAATTGTAAACAGCCTCACTGAATGATTATTTCTTACTGGCATTGTTTGTTGAAACCATCAGTCTTCAATTTTAATTCGTTGCTTATGGACTGTATGTGCTGCAGTGCCACCTATTTTAAATTAACAGTAGCATAGTGTACTAGCCAAATACCTTCCAGAAGTTACAGCATATGATACCTACACAGCATGGTTATATCTTTAAACTCTCAAAGACTTAAATCAGGCCTGTTTTCTATTAAATCATTCTAACTAACATTAATTGTATTCCTATCCTTTAATTCTTTATCACTGAAGCCCTTTGCCCTTTCACCTGGAGCTCATGTCAGGTTAACAGACCATTTAACCACAAGTCCTTTTCAAATACTGAAAACCTATTCACAGCTTTCCTGCTTCTGCAATTTCCCCAGCACTCCAAAATTCACTTCAAAAGCTGGTTGGTATATGTGAAATACCGCTTTTCTTTATGGACTTTCAGGTGTGAATGATCCAAACTTGATCATTTTAAAAAACCTTATCATTGACACCTAACTTCTTCCTTACTTATTAATGAATTGAGTCAAACGAGATCATCAGCATGCTTCTCTCCAAACTTAAACCAGAAACAATATATTGAAGCTCTTCTCCCTTTCTGCATCATTCTAAATAGCTGTAATATTGATCTACCTGAGGGGTCCATTTGAAATGTGTATTTGGGAGCATTGCTCTGTATCTTAAAGAAAATTCACCTGCAGCTGTAAGATCATCAGTCACAATCTTTCACTCCTCTAAAGTTCCTAAGGGAAATCTATAGCCACACCTCCCTGCCATGGAATTATGAAAGCAGAAGTTAAACCAGGGTACTACATCATAGAAGGAGCCATTGCTGGCATGATGGGCAAGCTGTAACACCATATTTGATGATTTTCTTGGAGTTTATCAGAAAAAGTACATATAGCTTATAGTTATAAACAATACTACACTTACAGTTATTAAATAAACTCATTTGCATTCTGCTTATATTTCCACACTTTCCAGTCTCACTAAATTCCAAGGAATTATCCATCGACCGCAAATTCGACCTTCTGAGTCTGTGCCCTAAGCTTCAAACCCTTAGCTTTTTGTGTAGGTAAGCTCCCTCTGCCCAAATCACATTGGAATTCCAAATCAGTGGAACTTCTAAGTTATTTACGTGCTTATAGGAAGTTTGAGCCTTCCAGTCTCTTTAGATCTGGTTATTTCAAATTGAAAAGGATAGAGAAAAAGAAGAAGCCTGAAAAAAAAAATAGTTGCTTATTGAACTGAAATGTATTTAGCTCTTTCAGAGTTTAAGCTAGCCCATAAACAGAACTACTATTAATATATCTTTATGTAACATAAGTATATAATCTTTATTTTTGAGAGAGGGCAAACACAGCTAGTATTAGAGAAAGTTCTGCTGCACACTAAGTTAGCTATATATTGTGTCTTTTCCTTATTGACAGCATTAAAATAGGGATGGGGAATTAAAATACTAGCAGAATGTTGGTTAACTTCTTTTAAAAAATATGATAACATCCTCTCATGATTCTGAAATAATTCATTAATAGGGACAAAAGATTCTGATATAAAAAAATGCCTAAGCCATTTGTAAATAGACAATGTTTTTATGTATATTCATTGTTACATACTTCTACTAAGGACCAACATTGTATTTGACCTTTAGGAATTCTATTTATATCATTTGAGGATATCCACTGGACACACCTTTAAAAAAAAGGATTGTTTCATGATAGATGTAGAATAGCCCCCAAAATAACTACACACTAGGAATTAACAACATGAGCTGTTTAATCCATACTATTCTTTGTTAAGATCAGAATGCCGATACTTATAAACTAAAGAGATTTATTGTGCTTTGCATACCACAGCACATGAGATCAAGACAATCCACTCCCCTTTTCCAAATCACACTCTAAATATTGACAGGGTGCTCATACAAACTATTCATATAAACCCACAGCTGCATAATTCAGCAGGAGTGTAGGTGTGTATTACTGTGCTAGAGGAATGATTACTGTCTTAAAATTACTATGTAAGCATGAGAAAATAAGCACATAAAGCAATGAAGTCAGTCTACTATTTACAGAGGGCTTAGAGATAGAACAATCATGGTCTGTTTCTTCCATTAATATGGAATTATTACTACAGTCAATAAGTACATCAGCTGGATTAATTATTCAGAGGAATTCATTAAGAATAAAGATACTATACTGTATAATGCTGTTGCATTGAAACATGAATAGCACTAGGTGGTAGTATGAACTTGCTCCTCATGAGAAACTGTCTAGGATTAACAGCAATAGTTGTGATACTCATTAAGAAATCTGCAGTGCTTTTTCCTTTAACCGTACATACTTTACCTAAAAGAAGCTGAGTGTAATAGTAAATACTGAAAAGTGAAGAGATTTTTCAGGAATTAACTTCCAAAAAAGGAATTCAACTCAAGCTTGTGTCATACTCATGCTTTTATATCTGTAACCAAACACATATGATATATCTTAATGTCTCCTCAATACTTACAAGCTATATAGACAAGAACAAAATCTAAATTAGTTCTAATCCTTTTTTCCAGTTCTTAAATCCTCTTTTAGCTCCTTCAAACATATTTCATTTCAATTTTTGTTAATTGTCTCACTTATTTTAGGAATCTTTTCTTTTTCTGCTCTTTTGCCTTACTCACTCGTGTCCTTGGCACCAGAGTTTATCCAGGCATCTTTCAGACACCTCATGCTAAGAGACTTTCTAAACTTGTCCACTAGAGAGCATCACCACCAAGTCCAGAAGAGCACACTAGGTTTTGAAAATCTGTATGATCACCAAAATAGCTCAAATTTACCTCTCTGATGGTGGCTCAGTTCCAACACCCCATTGCAGCATTATCTATTAGAGATTCAGAGACCTGAAGATCTTAATGCCAGCCCAATAGGCACAGGTGTAATCATCACACACAAATTATCACTTATAGAATTAGAGCATTCCTATTTATTTATGGCACCTGAACTTGAACTGATGCCTCACAGCACAGACAGATTATGTGGCATCACAGAAGAGCATTTTGGTCACATGCAGGAAGCACTGCTGTATGATGAGGGGAGAACAAACGATGTTCCTGTAGTAAGACTAAAGTTACCCTGACAAGAGATGAGTGCATTGTTATCATACTTACACATGAACTGAAGCAGAGGAATGTTTTGCACTTGATGTGTAGGAAGGCGAGAGGTGATAAGAGCAGACACTGAACTCAAGTTCTAGGACTAGGAGTGGCTTAGTAGGAGGCATGTACACCATAGGGGAGGCTGGTGGTGTTGGCTCAGCAGTGACCAGGGCAGCTCAAAGAGCACAACAGCATTGTGAAACTAAGTAGAGAAAGAGCCATGTTAATTCACTTCCCTTAACCATCTGCAAAGGAAAACCATCAATGGAAAAAAAAACCCTGCAGGCTCTCACTGGAGGATATTTATGAGTATCAGCTGTTACCCATCTCTCTGTCACTCTGAAATGTAAACCGTAACTCTGGCTCCTGGCTGTAACTACACCAGAACCAGTGAAAAGAAACACTCATCCAATCAGTATGAATTCAGGCTTAATTCCAATTCTCAAAAAACATCAACCAGCTCTAACTTTTCATATGTAAGAATACAGATATAAACCAGAATAAATTTCACAGATGAAATGTCACGAAACAGCAAATATGAAGAAGCAAAAATACCAGACCAATTGTTCCTTTAAATCCTTCTAAGAGACATTGAGCGTAGTTTCACCTAGGGAATCCCATTAACTGCTGACAGCTAATGGGGTAGGCAGCAATGACTGCTGTCAGCTGCCTCACACTTTGCTTGGTTCATCAATGTCAGTCTCTGCTTCCTCCATCCCTCCTGTTTATCTCAGCTGTTAGCTGCATCAGGATCAAGATCTTTACCTTTCAGGTACTGCTGTGATGCAAGTAACTGGATGATGGAAATGACGTTATAAAAAGGAGCTAAAATGTGCATGCGGAATTGCCCACAATTTCATGATCCTCTGTATGAACATCCAAGCTTTATTCTTCTGCATGAAATACATACAGGTGGTTGTTGATCCTGTCCTGAGTAGTAAAGTTCTTGCTCTGTGGAGGTGTCTCTACAACTGTAATCATACTTATCAGTTTCATAGGAAACTCCAAGCACATTTCAAGACCCAACTGTCAAGTTTAACTCACAAGAGTGTCTTGCTCTGATTAATACATGCCTGTTATATTTTGCTATCATTTCTAAACCCTCATTAAGTGTTTCAGTACTCCAGGCCCTTAGATACTGTTTAGAAATTAATAGCCGACAATAAAAACTACATGCAAACTACTTGTAAGGTGACATTTAAAAGTATTTTCCCTTTAGGCAGCTAGTGAATTGATCTGAAAATTCCAGGAGTAATCAAATGTTTACTCCATGGTAGTCCTGAGGTCTCACAGACTCTGAACCCCATGGAGTGCCATAGTGTCTCAAGTGTAGAGCTTTGAGTTAATGCAAACTCCAGAGATGAGAACTGCTGACTTAGTCACTCTTGTTCTAATTTAGGAAGATTATCTGCAAGTATCTTGACATAGTATTTGTGCAAGGCCTGGCATTTTGGACTCCTGTTTCAAGCAATGCTTCCTAGGAACATCAGTAATGCAAATTGATAATAAAAGTAGAGTATATTCTCAGTGCTGCAATGTTACACGCTTAATTTGTCCTTCCCTAAAACACCATTTGACAAAAGCATCATATTCAACTATCAAATTCCCTCTTATCTGAACATGAAAAATTAGGAGGACAAGTTCACACTACACTAAAGCAAGAGCATTTTCAAGTGATCTTCTATACAATCAAAAATACAACCAGAAAAGTGATGTTCCTGGTAATTTACTTTCAATTGTGCCAATAAAATGCCTGCACAATCAGTCTAATGGGATTAACTAACAAGTCGAGCTAATTATTAATGCATTGTTTAGAGGCTATACTATTTTAAGGCAATAATGAACTAGTAGTGCTGCTCAGGGATGCAAGAAAAGCTGTTTCTTTTCCCCTGGTTTATAGACTGGGGCAGTCTGGGGTGCACCATAGAACTCTCTTCCCAGCTGACTGCAATGTGAACAAGGGTGGTGCGTGTTGGGTCTCGCCCCCACATGTAATGAGAGCATTGCCAGAGCACAGACCCTGGCCTGAGAACCAGAAAACATTCCTTTCTGGGGCTGATAATCTAGATGAATCATCACATATAATTAGAGATCAAAGTGTCTCCACAAATCAATTGAAACTACGGGTAGAGATGCTGGTATTCACACATCAACCTAGCTAATTTTGGAAGGATACCTCAGCTGTTCAGGGAGCCCTCTAATAAAATGAGAGCCTGATTCTGTTCACAAAATAATCCTATTATGAGACGTATTATCCTCCTGTACCAATTCTCTAGATGTACATATTGCATCAGGTTGAGGCATATGGCTGTGTACAGCACAGACAGGTAGAACTGGGGGCTCGTTCTGTCTGCTGTTTCAGTAACTTGGACCATTTTGCCTCTGCAGTTGCTTATTGTTAATATCTTTTCTTTATGGCAAGGCAAGTGGAGTATTTCATTAATGAAAGAAATCAGTTTATTTTATAATGGAATACCAAACGTGCCATGATTTTTTAGGCCATTCTGAACAGCAGTCTTGCATGTGCACCTCATAGACTGGGAAAGCTGGAATTGCTTCTCATCGGGTCCCAGAGCTCCCTGTAATCAGCATTTATATAATGGAGAAAAGGATTGTGTAAATCTGTAGTTGTCTGAAGGCAATTCTTTTTATCATTTTAATGACTTAATTTCAATGGCACCAAAATTACACTCAGTAAATATCTCATTCATGTGTCATACAGATTCATATACATGGAGTTCAGTAAACATGCTAAAAGGCACACGTGTACATAGTGCATAAGAAATAATAATTTAGATTATTAAATTTCAGGAGTTTGTAAAGTATTACTGCAGGATATGAGAAAAGTTTCAGTGATTAAATCCTACTGTGATAAAGGGTGCTGCAGAGAAAGTTTATAAAGGCAAAACCAGGAAGTGCTGAAGTGCCATTTCCACTGTACTTAAGATTTCATGCTAGTGAATGCACTCCCAGTTATTATTGTAAGAGTGTTATACTAAAGAGGCTAAAAAGGCTTTTAACCTCTATTTTGTGTTGTAAATTGCAAATGAAAAAAGGAAAAGTATTAGCTTACCCCACTAGGTAAATTTTACATTTTATAGCAAAGAGAGAATTATTACTTTAAGAAGTGACAGCAGTTAGATGAAGGCCATGGAAAACAATCCCTTTGAAGAGTGTTTTCAAGGCTAGCATGAAGTCTTTCAGAGAAACAAAACAGCTGGTTTCCCCAGAACCCATGAAACTGCCAGTGATGAGGATGGCCTTTGATTTCTTGGCTAAATGCTCCATCTTCTCAAGCCAAGCTCTGACATCAGTGCGATCACTGGGGCTTGGTCTTCAGCAGCCAGAAGGTCTGTCTGGAGAACCTTTACTTTTTATTACATATGATGCAGGCTCTGCCTGTTGTTCATATTACCAGGACCTTAAAAACCACTGGCTTCCAAGCTTGACTTGCCTGGCTGATGGCATGTTCTCATCTAAATGAGTGCTCAAGTCTCCCCTTTGCCTGGACACAGAATCCATCTAGCATATCTATATTGCTTATGAATAATAGAATGTTCTGAGACTATGTGCCTGGCACACAGTGAAACACTGCAGCTGAGCAAGATGAAGTAGCTTGTCCCAGTAGTGGCAGTGGTCCTGATGAAGCTGGCAAAGGCTGTAGTAAACTCCTAAGTTGTCAGCGCTAATCCTGTGCGCAGCCCAGGCGTCATTTGGCTCTCTCCTCTTGTAACTGTTGATAATTCTAGCTTTGATCATTAGATGGTTTACATTAGTCTCAGCCAAATTAAACTGTAGTCTGGCTGGTAGTAACAGAAAGCAGATAATGGTTGTTTAAAATGTTTATATACGTTATAACTAACATTACAAAAGACAAGCATACTCAGTGCTGCCTCCTTTGCATATACCACCATTGCTCAAATCAGTCCATGGTTAACGTGCTCATAGCAGAGTCTCAGCATCCTCTCTCCCAGAGAGGAGACAAGGATGTACACACACTGCACAGCACATCTAATGTGCTCCAACACATCTGGGAAGCAAGTACCTGCTCTGCACACAAACTGGCTGTCCACTGCATCCAAAATGTGTCCAGTCATGAGACTGGGGAGGATTAATAGCCCAGAAGCCCTTATTTGCCACTGGAAGACTTTAACCTTCTGTTCCATAGTTGTTAAAATGCAGTTTAGAAGAATGCCTAAATAGCCATTTCTTTCCATAAGACTTAACTGCTAAATAAACCCAAAAGAGGCACAGCTCCAAGGCTGCATGCTGCAATCTTCTACAAGTGATGTGTCCACCACTCAACTGGTTTTCGGATGCATGAAGCTCACACAGAAACCAATCTGAAAGCTTTTCACTCTCCAGTTCATCACACTTAGCATTTAGTTCCAGTCCAGTAACACATCACTGGAATATACTGAGATCCAACATCTTTTTCAGACATTTAAACGCACCTCAAATACAAACCACAACTATATACACCCTGAAATCAACACTGCAATGCTGGCTTCTACCCTTGCTCATTGAAAACAATGGCAATAACTTCAGCTGACATCAAAAGAAGCCGGGTTGAACTCAGATTATGAAACACTCCAGTTAAACTTATTAGGTCTAATCGGTGTGGTAATGCCTTTATACATTACATGCTGTGCCAATTGCAACATCTCACTCCCACATTCCTTGGGTTTAAAATAACCTTGTGCTTTGCAACCCTGCCTCATAACTCTCAGTTGGGGTAGCTCTTTAAAGAGTTTTCCCTGTTCCTTATGAGTGTTTTCTTCACAATTTTCCAAAATAATCTGTGGTTTCCTAACTTCAAAGCCAAAAGGCTTAAAATTGAAAAGGAGATGCTCAGTTTTTCTGAAGTCACATTAAACGTGATGCTGATTTAGCTGCTAAAGAAATGAATGCAATCCTGTGGCTTTTTTGTTACTTCATTTACAGAAAGATGCTTTTCTTCATAGTCTACACTGTATTGGCTGGCCCCTCTCAAATGAGTGTTAAGAGACCTTCCAAAAACAGCACAGGGCAGAGATAGTGCTTCATTAAAACCTGATTTAATACCAACAGCAGCCCACAAATCATTAAAATTCTGATAGCATTTCAAAGGATACTAAAAAACCAAACTGACTGAAGAAACAGCAATATTCAAAAGCAAAATAAAGTAGCCTTCCTGTTCACAGGCAGTCTTGTTTCACAAACAAATGTGATACAAGGTTATTCCCTGTGTAAATCATCCACAAGGAGTGGAAAAGCTAGTGAGAGACACCAAGCAGACCTCGGGAACCATCTGTGTGCTGCTTCTCCTTCTGCCAGCCCCTTGTATGGGTCATTCTGAGGAAGGAATCTACAGATCATCATTTGTCTTTTCACAGCAGCAAACTGAAATCTCCTCTCCAGACAAGACACAAATCAGGGACAAACACAAACCTGTGATGAGGCTGCAAATGTAGAGGATACTACAGAAACAATAAGCAGCTTTATTAAACTATTACTATTTTTGCTGCACCACAAGTAGTTAAGAACCTGAAGATAGTGACACAAACATAACAACACCTTCATATAAACTTCCTGTACTTGACTGAAGTTAAAGGAAATACAATGGAACAAAACCAGCACTTGCAAAATAACGACCAAACCCACATAAACGAGGCCACGTCACATTGAAGGCCCAGTATGAAATCAATTATTTTATTAGTTGTTTCTATGTAATGACAGCTAACAACTTGTAGAAATTAAATTCATTCTATTGACTTTATCATCCATTTTTAAACATGGAACATTCTGCTTTGACGATTACAGTCATTCAATGGTTTGATAAAAATGAGATATAAGGATATTAAAACCTGATTAAGATTGAAATACAGAGGAAATATGGTGAGGGGCTAGAATATGTAGAATGCATCTATCTTTAGTCTTACCTTTCAGAAACAAACACATAAAATGCTTTTATCATCATATAGAAGATCATTCAGCCATCCCAGAAACCAGTGTTACTTGTTTAATATAAAATGTCTTCTTTAATTTCAGACAGAAGCAGCAACTAGGAAAAGATAGAAATATAGTGCTTCTGAAGGCATGACACTTTGGTAATGATGCTACCAGACAGGGATTTGCCACAATTATCTCGGAAAGGATGGCTTCCTATTTTACTAATAACCACCAGCTATATAAAACCAAAGGCCTTCAGACAGAGCTTCTATTCCACCACTCCATGTCATCTTTAAGCCGTGTAACAAAATTAATCATGATCAATTACAATACATTTATCACAGCCCTCTATGGGACAGTGCAAAACAGCTATGATTAGAATCTTTATTACATGCTTTTCCATTAATCTGTGAAATCCATTTTAAATAGTACAATTGTCTTTTCTTAAAATAATGTATAACTTTTCCAAAGTACAAACCAAATCGTTTCATACGAGAGAGCTGATGAGAGAAAGAAATGGCAATTGGTTAGGAAAAAATCCAAAGTTTTTCCAAAGCTTTACTTCTTTCTTTCATTTTTTGCACTGTACTTAACTAATGTAGGTCAATGCACATAGTGTCCATAGGCCTTAAAATGCCTTGCTGGAGGAGATTTAAAATTTTCTGTTTATCTACCTCACATTCTTCATTTCTTTATTTGTACTTCTAAATCCAGAATATGCATCGAGCACGAGATTGTTTCATCACAGAGATGATGGAAAGCTAACTCACTTGGAATTGTTTGACACAAACTAAGACATACCAGTAGGGATAAACTGATTTTGTTTATTAAGACACAAAGGGGGGGTTGGAACTGGATGATCTTTAAGGTCCCTTCCAACCCAAACCATTCTATGATTCTGTGATTCCTTGTGAAGTTAATTCCTCTCCCATTTTAGGAGTGCCAGTAAGTGTTATAGTTAACCAGAGGGAACTAAACCATGAATAAAGGATGGCTAATTACACAAGCACATCCTTGAAAATACATATTGCTATGAAGAGAGCAGACAGGAGCCAATATTCCAAACAACTTATTCACTCTGGTTTAATTTCTGGTACAAAACCTAGTCAGAAGCATTACAGACCAAATCTCGTGGTATCTCCAGACACACCTCACAAAGTACAAAACAAAAACATGGTCTTGCATAGGAGTTATGAATAAGTCATGCAACAGTTGTTAATTCAAATGGTATTAAAATACAAAGCAAGTGGAACTTAGCATTGGTGCTCTCTCTTTATCTAAGAAGGTTTTATTCTATGAGTAATCCCACTGGGACTGACATCAATAAGACTATTAGAAGCTGGATCATAATGAAGGAAGAGCAGATAACAAGAATAATAATCCCTTCATATCTATTTCAGCAGCCAAGTAGACTGAAAGAATACAAAAATACTCGCTGGTATTTAAGGTTATTATTCAACAGTTTTACTTCCCTAGGGAGGGTCTTACAACTATTGTGTTGGAAAGGTGACTTTTACATCACATTTATAATATATGTTATTCATACCCTACCCAAAACTGAATCACATACCCCATAATATACATAGGTAGGTAGGTAGACAGGTAGG
Source organism: Psittacula echo (assembly GCF_963264785.1). Classification (NCBI taxonomy): domain Eukaryota; kingdom Metazoa; phylum Chordata; class Aves; order Psittaciformes; family Psittacidae; genus Psittacula; species Psittacula echo. The sequence goes on along the minus strand of NC_137743.1, from coordinate 8,248,739 downwards.
TCCTTGTCCAGAAAGATTACTCTCCAGGTAAAGATATGACAAGTGGTGCAATTACAATTAAAGGATAAAAAATGCAGATAAAAAGGAAAACCCACTCCAAACAGCATAAACAACCCTGCACAATAATTTAAACAAATTATACCTATTAGTCTTATTTTTTATGATATTATATGCACTGTAGCTCATCACCTAAATTCCTCTCTTACAGATGTTGCTATAGAAAAGAGCTTTTAGGAGACACTGCACAAAGCTGTGTTTGAGCTGCAGAAAGAACCTTCTTCCATCTTTAGCCACTTCCAACCTCAAGAAAACACACACTCATTGAGGAAACTTCTGGAGAGAAGGAATTGTCCTCACTGGTTTAGTAATGGAGGGCAAAAGATTAATGTTCATCTACTCCAGCTGCATGCATTAAGCAGTCATTTTCCCACCTCCTCTTCCATGTAAGATTAACACAGGAGTCAGCCCAGGAAAGAGATGGAGGTGTGAATGTGATCTATAAAATGAAAAGGGTCACTGAGAAGGTAAATACAAACTGGCTGGTCCATTTTCTCCCACACTAGTAAGAGGAAGCATGAAAGGAAGCCAGCAGTTGCACACCTCAAAACAAACAAAAGGAGATGATTCTTCTCACAGTTGCACAATTGCAAGATGTTTAATAAAGGATGCTGGGTGTGCTAGAAATGTGCATGAGTTCAGCACCAGCACGAACAAACTTATGGAAGAGAAATGCTCAGGAACTTCTGACGGATGGAAAGCAGTACTTTGTGGCTTGCTACTTACTTTACAGGTCCCAAATAGTACTTAAGTAGTTAACCCCATTAAAATGAGAAGTTTTCTAGAAGCCAACACAGAAGTGCTGACATCTCCCAATGTTGCTGAGCTATGAGCTTTGCTGGTATTAGTAAACTAGCATAGAAAACTGATTTCATGCTTATCTGCTGGAGTAAATCCTCTGACTAATTTGTTACAAATATGAAGATGCCCTGCTGTCCCAGTAACCTTGTCTTACATGCAGAAGCAGAGCTGCAGTGGCTCACTGACTGCTGAAAGGCAGCATGAACACCACTAAATAATCACTTCACATGTGCTGGCAAAAGCCTAGAGAAGTTAAGCTCCAGCTGATGCTCAATACTAGCTGGAATGATTTATAATATTGCCTAGTACACATTTGCATCTAGGATGCGAGATGATGCTCCCATCATAAGTAAACTAAAAAGCCCTTAAATATGTATCATTCTAATTTTAACTTTGCAACATCACTAAATATTCTAAGTGATCTGATATCTTCACCGTTAGACTGCTATTGAAAGTTCATCTTGCAGCAGACGGTTGAAGTATGGTTTGGGATTATAATACCAGGTACCAGATAAGCTTCTAAATGCAATGGGTAATTCTGATTTCTTGAGCTCCCCAGGGAGCATATATGCTAAAATGCTCAAAATAGGTAAAATCCATGGATTCAAATTAACAACAATAATTTACTAAATCTACTAGATTAATTTAAAAGTTTGAGTGACCTCTTTCTGCAGGTCAGGAAGAAGAAGTCAGTGACCTGAATTCTTCTTAAGTGGAAAGAAATGGTGAGGATAGAATGAAGTGAGGTTTTGATCCAATATTATAAATAACAAGATTATATCAGAAGTAGATTAGGAACTGATTTTCTGTGAGGCCCTTAAATTCCAATGAATCAGCCTTTCTGAGTGTGTCTATAAATTCTTACAGATACAAATACCAAACATCAGCTCCCTTTGAAGGACATATACATATACATATATGACACTACACCACAGATCTAAGCACCAGATCACCAGATCCGAGTATACCATACACTGTAGCATCACAGTTCTGAGCACCTATGAACTATCACTATATCCAGTTTTGGCCAGGATGACCTAGGATAACTGGGAAGCAGATTTCTTTTTGTGTGCTTCTTCTGACCATGTAATGGACCAGTTTGCACCCTAACAACAGTCTTTCATTATGTGAGCAGAAGATAACTCAAACGAATTTTAATGTGAATAACTCATCACTTTACTGGACTAATTCAGTCCTGAAGAAATGAAAAACCCAAACTTCTTGATGTACATACTAACCTACCTTCTTAATTTTCTGCTAGGGTTACAAAGCATAGAAGATGGAGGCTCCCTTTAGTATCTGCAATCTGCATCTGAAGAAATTAACCTTTCAAGGCTAGCTAAAAAAACAAACAAAAAGTTATTGTAGCTATCACTCTTCAGAATCACTTTAACCCAATTTATATTTGTATGTGCTAGATGTGAGATAAGTCGTCAGTCAGTGGAAAGGATTGTACCAAAAGGGAGTCTCCCCTGATTTAGGAGGTGTCAATAGTCACCCAGTATACTTGAAGGTTTTAACATCAAAATGTTGAGATGAGAGTTTCTCATTTGTGTCTACACAGAATCATAGAATCATTTAGGTTGGAAAAGACCCACATACAGGAACAAAGATTTCTAGGAAAGCCCGATCAGAAATGTTAACATAACAATATGACAACAACATAGTACTGTGTGAAAAGACATCATTACCAAAACACTGAAAACTAAAATCACTGCAATTAATACAATTTAATTATGAAGACTCATGGTGACTGGATGAGGTAACAGTCTGCCCAAGGTCTATTCTCCCTTGTCATTTTACAAAGAAAAGTCAGGAAATTCATCCACTACAAGATGAACAAATAACAGATGACAGACTGGGCAATTTAATTTTATGCCATTTTTCATCCTTTTCTTTCTGCCTTTTCTCAGGTAACAGCTTAAACCTTGCAACACACATGCAAACTCATCCCAAGACACCTTGTTTATGTCTTGATGATGTAATTGTACACTTAACTAACAAATTTTGCCTCAGTCTGTAAATGATTTAAGGCAGGGATTAGCTCCAGGAAGGTTGGTTTTGCTATTAAAACTCTAGAATAGGACCCAAAATATTGGGCTCTGCTACAACCTTCCAATATGATGCTACTCACATGAATCCCAGCTCAGCATCACACAGAGATGAGCAGCCCAGCCTATGGCAGAGCCTTGTCCTGATCTTGAAAAGGCTGCGTGTTTGTTCAGTGTTTACACCACACTTCCCAGCTCTTTTTAGCTTTAAAAACAATTACCAATGTGTGACAATAACGCCCTATTTGAAACTTTGCATAGAAACAGGCGGAGTCATGCAGTAACTGGTCTGACCTGGTTCGTGTTATCTCAGATGAAGCATGCCTGATACAAGGAGATATCTCTTAGCACCAGATGACAAAGCCACAGACGCAGCTGGGAACCCAAGCACTGTGGAGCAGCAGTGGGGTGAGTGTCCCTCTGTCGTGTGTCCTGCTTCATTCCAGGCTCCTCAAAGAGCTTCTGCAAGGCTTACCAAAATCAGCAGAGGTGGACCCGAAGAACTTGCTCTAAGCTCTGCTAAGGTAAAATGGAATACATTGGAGCCAAGAACATTTAATGGACTGAAATAAGGTGCATCAGGATAAGGTGTGGAGTATCTGGTGAAGTGCTGGAGCAGGAAGCTGGACAGGACATGCTTGAACCTGCAGTGGATTTCACAGGGAGAACTCTTAGCTCCTGACAGCATATTATGGACTTCAGGGGACAGGGAGGACAAGAGGTGGGGATGTCAGGAAAGGGATGCAGGGCTCTGCCTTTGCAGGGCTCATTGGAGGATCAGAACCTGATATTAGAGTTTTCTAAGAGCAATCTTCTTTCCTTTGAAGATAAGTTATTTGAAGTAGTAGTGATACTACACTTTCAAGGCTCAAAGTAAATGACTGGTTGCATTTATGCCAATGCTTACCTATCAGCTGGTGATTAAGTGATCAAACAGATCAGGGCTGATAAGCTTACCTGGCTTATAGCAATGATCAAAATGAGTTCTCAAAACTATCTATATGATTTAGAAACATGAATTAAATTTGTTCCTGGGTTCTTTTAAATACAGACACCGAATAGCACTTCTATAAGAAACTTTTCTATTAAATGCTAGAAGAAACTTCACACTGTAAAAATATGTTATTGCAAATCCTTTGAGAATCTTATTTGTTTGCCCACGGATTGCAGCACTAGAGGAAAATAAAAGCTTCTGTTTTCAAGGTCAGGAAGACGATCTGGAAGACATGCTTAGAGGATATCCTGCATATGCAAAATCTCCATAGCAAAGAGCAAGAATCCCAAAGGTATTTTCTTGAAACCTTGCTATCTTTAGGGAAGCATTGATTCTTTTGGATCCAACTAATTAAATGCCTGAAGTACTCCTATGGTCACTATGACTTCTTTCTAATGGGTCAAGGAAAGCCTTAAGGTGAATTCCAGAATCTATTTTTAATTATGTTTCAACTGTGTTCTTATTTGCTTTAGATGTTTGCAGTATGGATCACTACTCTTCTTCTTCTCAGCCAAGCCAAAGGTAAGACACATGGTTGATAGAGTCTATAAACAGTAAAAACTGCAGTTTAAAATAGAATATCTGTATTTTTGAGAAAGGATGTACTTTGGAAGGAATTTAACAGACTTCTTCATTAGGAGCACTGAGTTCTCTCATGTCTTTCCCACATTTAACTTATTACTTTTTAATTCTGTAGAGGTTTTTGCAGCTAGCAAACAAAATGGGAATTAGAAAGGCATTTTTATATATTCATTGATACCAAAATTCTTCCAGAACAATTTCCCTTACCCACCCTCAACACACGCCAGCATTTATGGTAGCTACAACAGTTGTAATGCCAGCCAAGGCACTATGCAGAGAACAAGAAAACAGTCCTGGTCCAACAGTCCTTTTTACCAGTAGGAAAGAATAGTTCAATGGGGACAGACACACAGAAAGAGCAGAGAGAAGCAAAAAGGCACAATCCAAAAGTGGAGACACCCCTATGGAAATGACTTGGTCACTTGTGGAGTCTCTCACTGTAGCTCCACAATCAAATCTTCTCTTTCTATAGATGTATTTCCAGTATATATCACTCTACCCCTGTGTTTCATACAGACTAATGAATAGAGTAAGTCGCAGTGTGATGTAGAATGAATTTCTCACCTATCCCAGCTAACAATAGCTCCTCATTGTTTTCAGTATCTTAAGAGCAATAAAAATTATTTTGGATTTCACAATTGAGGTGTTTTAATGGTGGGTAAGGATGACATTTAATGGCAACACCTGTATGCCATATTTGCATCATTACTGTATTAAAGCCACAATAGAAATTGGGAAACTCTAGTCCTTCAGGCACAGACTACACGTCCCGAGGCTGTGCTTTACTTTAGGCTTCCACTCAAGTTCCACTGTATTGCTTCCACTAAAGTCTTATGGTGATAAAAGTATGAGGGAGATGTTTAATAGACATTGTGAAGCAACCAGAGGTATCTATCTCTGGTTTCGTTTTACTCTTTAATGAACTGTTGCATAAGAAATAACAATTGAGATAATTCCTGAAGCATTAGGACTGATTTGAACTGCTACTCTGCGCAGGCAGCAAAAACTGGTTTGTTCTCTGAATCCATAAAGGATCAAGATTTTATTGTTTTTTGCTGTTAACAATATGTTTGACCAAACACATCCTACATACTCCGGAGTTCATCAAGCTGAGCTCTACATTATGTCTGCAACAGGAGTCAGTGCTGAAGGCCAAGCCCCTGCTACATGCACAAGGCATAAGAGCATAAATGTGCTCCTTAATGGAAAACTGAGCACAAGTGCCTGAATCGGACACTTTCTGCTTCCTTTTAGTGTATAAACTAATAGTTTAATGTTTACTGTATAAACACTATCCTGCCAGCTTCTTGTAAAGTGGTGGCAGCCTAACCTGCTACATTACAGAACACTAACAGTTTTGTTTGCATACCCCAGGAAGGGAGGTTTGCTACAGAAGACTCGGATGCTTTACAGATAAACCCCCTTGGTCTGGGATCCCAGGGAGAGAACTGGCAGGCTTGCCCAGCTCTCCAGAATATGTGAACACCAATTTCTTTCTTTACACTAGAGACAACATCATGAAACATCAAGTAAGAAACTGCTTTGCTTTTAAATACTGATAGCATCCAACATTCGACAAATTATATAGTTTCTTTTCTCCCATATTTTTCCTTATAAGTGTCCCAAAAGAAGCCCCAATTCTATATTACACATGAAGAACCCATCATAATTTTCTTCATTTCAGCTGTCTGATGAGCCAGGTATATTTACAACATATTAATCACAGCCTTCTAACGCAAGTCACATTCTCTACAGTAAGCTAATGACTCAAATTCAGTTTCAGGTTTAGCATTATAAAGCCAGAGGTAGGGAAGATAGTACAAAATGAAAATTCAATTCTGGCTCCAGTTTGAAAACGTATTTCAGACCCATACATATGACTCAGGGATGTGGTTCATATGTATGATTACTAGCTCCTCTGAACGATGTATGATTGGTCTCACAGGCTTTGCTTATGTGGTTGCCAACACTGAGCCCTAAAAGCATGTAGACAGTTAAGAGTGAAGATCAGAAGAGAAAACACCCATCAGAAGAGAAAGTTCACAAGAAAGAAGAAGGAAAACAGGATTAAAAAAATAAAGGGAAGCTTAGAAAAGAAAACAGACTACAGAAAAAGGAAGGCAAGGATGAAATCATACGTGAAAAAAGAAGGAAACAACCAAAAAAAGAATGGAATAGATGTATAAGGAAAATAAACATTTTTCTGAAAGCTGGGGCTGAGGGAAATATGGAGACTAATAAGCTAAAGAAAATGATTTGGTGAGATATACCATGGAGAGAGCTTGGAGGTTTCATTTCCAGATCGCTGAACCAGGTTATCCCTCATGAAGACACATCAGGTAGAGAAGCACAATGAGCTGTATGGAAACAAAAAGGTTAACATGTGAGGTTATCTACAACAACTAGTGGCAGCAAGAGGAAGCTCTGGACTGACAGAGTGACAAGTGGAAGTAGCTAAAAGGAGCCTGCAGGTCTGTTTAGGATGGATCAAATGGGAACACATACTGAAAGACACTGGCAGTGTGTCAGCCCTTTCCTCTGAAGAGCAGCGGGTACTGGGAAAAGCTCACAGCAGGATGCTCAAGGTGTCAGAAGTGTCTGGGCTGGGGTTGTCCATAGCATGAAGCAGTTTTGTGGAGCTATGAGCTAGTCTGGTGAAAAAAGAGAAATGACCATCAGAGAGTGTGAATTTTACTTGGACAAAAAGCAAGAAAAATGAAGCAAATTGGGGGTGGGAAATTTGTTGCTGCTATTTACTTACATTACATGATAAAGGTTTCACAGTTGGGTATTTTAATAGAAATGGCAGTCACAAACATTGGAGGCGTTTAAGGATTTCTCCTGTTTGAGTCACCTCAAAACAAGTCCAGCTAAGAGGGCCTATGAGGTTTTAACTTAAATCAATCCTTCAGTGAAGGTAAGATATGTGCTAATTAAGGTATGACATCCTCTTTTAAGCTTACAAAACCATAACAAAAAATAAGAAAGAGACAAGTTTTACAATAACCCAGGATTCAGAATTTCTTGAAAAGAAAATAATGTCTTATTTCCCAATAAACCCTGATGGGCTTTCTCATAAAACATAAATAAGCTTAGCAATGATGGTCTTATCTTCAAACAAAGAAGCAAGAAAAATATGCATAGATTCAAAGACAACCACATACCACCTTGCAGCAGATGCTTCCTTTCTATTTCTATGGCCAAGGTTGATAAAATCTTCTGTTTACATGGCATGCTGTACCAGTATATCTCAAAGCACTGCATGCCAGTATCATTAGCTCAATTAACAAGAGGAAGTGAATAATTTGTTGACGTGATTAATTGATATCCCCCAGCAAGAGAGTTTACACGTGAGAAACAAGACACATCTCTACAGAGTCCAGAGCTATGCCTTAGGCATAGGGTACTCAGCCATATATCACAATGTACTGTGGGATGGAGCAATCACATCCTTGTTGTGTTGTTTGTTGGTTATCTTTTTTACACAGAAAATTTCAGCTACAAGCCCTTCAACTATCAAAGCATCCAATTTCAGGACACACAGGAAAACTCGCTTCCTTATACATGGCCATCTCGCTGGAGCAGACCTCCCCTGGATATCAAAGATGTGCAGGGTATGGTATGACTATTTTCTGACAGTCATTTTACTTGTGTTTGAAAGTGCAGATATTCACATCACCCCATTAACTGGCTTGAAATTTCCACATAACATTCAGACCTCTCTTCTCTTGTTAATTCAGGGAATATATGAGGGAAAAACCCCTCAGAATGAAGCTCAGTTCCACATGAACACCCTCTTGTTCCTAGCTACGAGTATAGCGCACTCCAGTCTTCTGCTAAGTGCCCTCTTGCTGCATTCAGCTCCACTGGAAAGCTATAATTAATTGATTTTTCAATTCCTTGCCAATAATAAAGGGGAAAAAAAGTCATTTTTCTCACCTCAGCAGAAGGTAAAAACAAACATTTCAGTTTGAGTGAGTCATTTGATCTAATAAAAACAAAATGCTTCTTTCAGCAGATTGGCTCCATTTTATTTAGGCCCGTCTCAAAAATTAGATTGTTTCAGAATGAAAAATCAGAATGTTCCATTGCCGTTGTGTGTAAACAGTATATTTTGGTTAAAATATATGAACTTTTGGGCTGAGCAACTCAAGCACATGAACACAAATTTGTGAATCCAGTGGTCTAGGCATATAAGTTTTGATAGATAAAGCTTGGACAATAAAAAAGAAGTAACACTATCCTCTTTTTCTAACTGGGGTACTGTCATTAAGAGAAGCTGATACCATAAAGCAAACCAAGGCATCTAGAATGGAAATCGGAACTGAAGCAAGCTTCTGTGTGCCCTGTGTGTTCAATTCATTGCCTCCACTCTGCCTCCATGTGTTAATTCTTAGTATTGTAGGAATTAGTATACCAAAGATACGGCTTTACCAGTAACATAAGAGCCCCAGATACAACAAAAAAAGATACTTTTTACATATACCCTGTTACAATTCATATCTGTTTGCTTCCGTTCTTCTGTTTTCATGTTTTCCACCAGTTCATGTTCCACACTGAAGATGTGAACTGCATTTTGACTGATTGGAGAGGTGGCTCCAATGGTTTGTACACGGAAGCAGTTAACAACGTCCGCATTGTGGGGGCTGAGCTGGTATATCTGGTGAACCTTCTGGAGGTAAAAGTATCTGTGGAACATGAAATCCAGGGCATAGTCTGTATGGTAAAGCCTGTTTTCAGGGTGGCACCTTTAGGTTTGATGCAATAGAGTCAGAAGTACAGAAGTTTTCAATAATACAGCTGAAAATGACATAAAAAATCTCTAATCCTGCAAGAATGGGAATACCTGCGTCAGTGTCACACCACAGATAAGTGTGTCCCTAAGGACTTACAGGCCATAATTGCTGAAAATTTTGCTCATGATGGGCTTTATACTGGATAAAACTTCAAATTATCCCTGTCTAGCGAAACTGGCATGGTGAAGAGTGGTAATAGAGGCCCAATACAGTTAAATCATCCCTCTGTGGGTCACATACACTGCCTCCTGCAAGAACTGAGTTGCAGCACAAAGATGAGACTCTCCTGCAGCAAGCTATATTGGGCTTCCCATGAAGAAGCTCATCTGAGGCTGGCACACCAGCAGCATTCATGGCATGGTCCTCCTTGTCCAGCAGGTCCTGTGTGGTGGAGCATCTCCATAGCAGGACAGCCATTTGATTCATGCAGAGGATATGCCACAGACAAAGGCACTGAAAACTCCTCCTCTACAGACTCATATCCTGATGGGACAGACAGCTTTGGGAGTAAGGCAGTGGGTCATTCATGTTTTGGATAAGTAATAAGTGCGAATATAGGAGAGCTATTGCAGAAATTCCCTTTTCCTTCTTTTCTGTCATAAAGGCCAGTTCCTGACAAAGATTACTCCCATTCAGAGGTGTGATATAAAAGGGGGCAGATGAGTTTGGAGCTGCTTCTCTTTAGATATAGATCCCACCACCCACAACAGTAACTTCCCACCCAAGACACTCTCCTCCATCACCCACTGGTCTGGCCATGTCCTGGCACAGCATGGGGCCATGATGCAGTGCCACTAGCTTGTATGCCCAGTTTAATATGCTTGTTTTCTCCTTTCCATACATCTTCACAGAAAGACTATGGCTACTCTCCTGCCAACATCCATTTCATCGGCCATAGCCTTGGAGCACATGCTGCAGGGGAGGCAGGGAGATTGAAACCTGGCATTGGAAGAATAACAGGTATGGAAGTTATTTCAGCTGGTGAAGCTTTATGTTTTTTGTGCACCTGAAGAATCACTGCTGCCTTATAAACACACTGTATAGACTACCAATGTTCTCATTTGTCATAGTTAACACAAATGAAGACAAGTCCTATAGCATGCCATGCATTTCACATGTCAGAGTTCACAGTTCTGAGAAAGCTTTGACTGCAACAGATCAGAAAGGCTTAAATATCCTGACTGTGGCTAAATAGAGGTCGATTTTCACAGGTTGTAAGTCCTAGGAAACACTTGTTTATGATTTTTAATGATTTAAAAGAATGGGAACAAAATACTCTTACATGTGGAACAGACTTGTAGATTTAGCAACTCATTGGCATATTGGTTTTAAAAGCACACTCTAATATGGCTTTTGAGATGTCCAAGAGATTGAAAATCTGAAATGAAACATTAAAAAGCCTGGTTCTAGTATCTCAGGATGAAACAGTAAATAGCCATTGACATCCTGAAAAGGAAGAAAGCTGTTAGTCACATAGCTACACAGAGAGACAGAGCACCATGACATACTCAGACATCACTGTTTTTAAAGGCTCACTGTTTTCTGCTTTCCTTTCTCCTCCAGTCAGTCCTTTTCTCTGCACAGACATTGCTTTGACTAAACTATGTGAACAGCAAGCAGTCACACAAGCAGTTCAGGGAAACAGGGATCAGAACTGTGTTACTTTAGTCCCGAAGAGAGCTCACTGACACTGAAATGTAGGGGAAACATTTTCAACCAAGCTCTTTTGGAAATAGAAAATACATTTTTGATCAAATGAAAGTTCTCAAGCAAATCTGCATACTCAGATTAACATAAAAAAATCTCATATTTTTCACTAACAGGCAAAAACCCCCGAACTTCTTCTTAGAACATTGTTCTCCAAAAGCAAGCCAAGCACCCATCAGAATTTTACTGTGCTGCAATACCTCCAGCCACTTTTCTATTAAAACCCTGCTTGTTTTGCTGATGGTGGACCACAAAATGGACTTTTATATGTGGAGTAAAGACAGAAATGTAATGACATACAGTGTACACACACTGTATGTGATGACATATGTATCGATCTATTTGCTCAATCAGACCTATCTCCATTCATTTAGGTTTGGATCCAGCTGGGCCCCTTTTCCAGTATACTCCCGCAACGGTTAGGCTGGATCCTTCAGATGCAAAATTTGTTGATATAATTCATACTCATGCTGGTCATCTTTTCTTTGACTTTGGTAAGTTTTCATGCAGAAGCTGGCATCAATACAGAGGTTGGCCACAGTCTACCTGAGAGTGATCAGTCCTGATTCCTTGTGCATTTCAGCTCCAGGGATTCTTCAGCCTTGTGGCCACCTGGATTTTTACCCAAATGGAGGGAAGAAGATGCCTGGATGCAAACAGCTTCGTGTACCTACTGGGAATCGGAGCATCAACGACCTTATGAGAGGTAAAAATGTTTTAAAGAAATAATACCTCCTTATAAACTACAGTTAGAAATAAAGGCTAAGCTAAGGTAAAGCCTTTTGAATGTATGTATTATTTATATAGTTCAGATTTTGAGTAGGGAGAGAATGCTCAAAAATGGAATATTTAAAGCTGCCCTTAAATACCTTCCAATTTTCTTTTATACTAACCAAAGAAAATTCTAGATGGAAACCTCATTTAAAGCATGCAGACTTGTTCATCACAACCTTTATAAGAACCTGCAGCTGTGCTGACAGACTGACCTCAGTGGGAATTCCACACATGAAGGACCAGTAAAATTTCATTCAAGGATAATCTAAAATCGGGTATTTTAAAGCCTGAGCTTTCCTTCTCACTGGAAAGACATTAGTCCCAATATAACTAGGGTTAGACACTCTCATCCAGACCATTAACAACTCTGTCTTCAAAGGGAACAGCACAAGGTTAAAAATACAGAAGCTGGTAAAATGAGTGCTCCATTGATAGTTCATGTTCTTCAAAGAAAGCTGGGCAGTTAATCGGAATTACCCTGGGATCCAATACAATACATCCCAAAAATCCTGTCTTCTGATCCTAACCTACAGAAATGAGAACATTCATTATTCACAGCTAAATGTTTTGAAATTCCTACCACTAGTGAAGTATTTGACTTTCAGGAATACTCTGTCTTGGAACTGGTAAGAGAACTTAGTAACAAAGAGGACAGGAATCTGTCTGTACGCAAAGTTACTGGGAACCAAAGCACTTTTCAATCAGACTGCATGAGAATGTCTGCATTTTCAGAAAAAAAAAAAAAAAAAAAAAAAAAAAAAAAAAAATCAAAAAATCACATTTTCCAGAGACATTTCACAAGGCTGTTTGCAATGCTGTTTGCTGATGCAGAAGCTCAGCTCTACTGAACAAAAGCAGATAGAGTTGGTTGTTCATGCAGCTCCTAAAAATAGACAACCATAACTCCTGCCTCTTGGTTAAACCTTACTTTCGTGCATATCTCTTCTGTTTGATTTACATTTATGTAGTGCTTTTATGTATGAAGTGCTTTAGAAATGCTATTTAGTAACTTACTTCTACAGCTTTTGATACAGTAGGGACTGGAGTATTATGTTCCCATTGTATAGATGTTAAGTGAATTTGGCACTAACATAAAGTAAGCTAACTGTAAGAGCTGTGGTTCTAAACTTAAAAGCACAGACCCTTCTGAATTACATTTAAAGGACAAACTACAAAGAAAGAGTACTCAGAAAGCCTTGATGATGCAGATTATTTTCAAGAAAAACAGACTAAACTACTTTTCAGAGGGTTTTTGACAAGTTTTGTTTCTTTCCTTATGCAAAGTACAATGTCAACTGGTGTTGATGGTTGTCCAGTGTCAACTGGTCAATACCAACAGACCTGTGTTTAAGATGCATAAATATTGACAGTAGGTGAAATTCTGATTTTAACTATAAACTGTGGCAGCTTGCAACTACTTCAGTGCCTCTAAGACTTCACCCTATGATTAGGTGAGCCCGCATACAGGCTGAAGCAGAGTGAAGCCTGTTTTTATACAACCTGGTCTTAGTACATTGTTCTTTCATAGAGCAGAGACTTCAGAGCCAATGAAGATAATACTTGTTGCAAGAGACCTGTAAATATAACCCAAATAGCAAATCCTTCTTTCCTGCACTGGTGCTTATAAATTTCACTCTGATGGGAAAATGTACTTGTTTCATGTATTTCTGACAAAATCAAGGACACACTGCCAAACATCTCGCTTTTCAGAGCATTTCACAGAATCACCTCTGTCAAACGACAGCAGATTTTCTAGAGCTTAAAACACTAAAAGCCAAGGAAGCTAAAATAATTACTACAATTACTTTTAATTCTAGAAATTAGTGGAAACTGTGGTTTTACAAAATACCATGTTGTGATAATGGTAAGCAAATGAAAACTACTTTATAGTAACTACTATATGCTTTTAAAAAGCTATACCTATGAATTAGTCAAGTCTTAGACATATCAAAGGGAAATTCTCCTAAATCCTCCTCAGTTCTCATGTCAAAGTAAAAGCAGTTAACTACACATAGCAGGATGGGAGGCTGCACAATATCTACCTGAGTGCACTACCACCTCTGTTAACTTCAGCATGAGTACAGGGACACACAGATTAGAACCTCGCTTTTCCCCATAAAAAAATAGATATGTAGCCATAAGTACATTTTTTTACTATAAAACCTAATAATTCATACTTCAAACACCTTTTAATTATTACTATATTTTAATCTGAGACGTCACTATATGTACAAATGCTTTTGAGGAAAAAAGACTCACGAGTGTTGCTTTGGCACGGTCTTTATGTCAATGCATAGCTTTAATCTTTTTTACCTGGTCTCTTTCCCAGAATATAGATCTCTTGGATGTGGACATAAAAGAAGTCTCCGGTACTATGCTGAGAGTATAATCACTCCAAATGGATTTGTTGGGTATCAGTGTGAAACTTATCGAGCTTTTGTATTGGTAAGTATCAGGTACACATTTATCTGAGGGGTTATAGCCCTGCCTTTCTTCTTTTAATAATTTCCAAGACAGCTTCTACACTCTGGATCACGGGATATAGGGTGGGCTATGCAGATTCACTGACTACCTTCATCCAGAGGACATGCAAAATATAGGCAAAATGTAAAAGCAACAAACTTAAAAAAAAATAAAATTAAAGCTCTAGAAGGAAATAAGGCAGTAAATACACTTACAAAGGGGGATATGAAGTGGCTGGGCTCACCTGTTCCATAGGTCACCAGTTAAGGTCACTCTGGTTGAAGACAGTCCATTTAAACCTGGTGAAATGCATCATCAAGAAGACAGCCTCTGGATTTCAGAAGTGTTTAAATATCTGTATAAACAATAAATATCCTCAGTATATAGAGCAGGGGAGATATTTATACATTGCATCATTGCTCACACAACCCCCAGGTGGCAGAAGAAAGAAGGCAGCACAATATCCTGGTGTTTCATGCCACATGTAACTGGGCTTTTAGCAGACCAGTTCTGGCAGCACAACTGGAGGCTGGTCAAGGAGGAAGATAAGTCTGAATTTCTTTCCATCTACTCCCAAAAGAATGATTACAATACTGGGAAAAGCTGTTAATGTTTGAAGCAATATTGCCAAGTAACTTGTACCTTTTCAAAAAAGCTGGAAAAAAAGCTGAAATAACTTAATTTATTCAACTTTAAGAAATGGGCTTAAAACAGATAACATCTTGTAACACACATTGTTATTTTCCCCCAGGGAGACTGCTTCCCATGTCCGAAGGAAGGATGCCCACTAATGGGTCATTATGCTGATACGTTTTTATATAAAACTGAAAAAGAACATCAAAAGGTTTATTTAAACACAGGACCCTCCTCTCCATATGCTCGTAAGTGCTCATTTTGAGAGGTGAATTCTAAAATGGCAATGAATTACATGTGAAAAATCTCTTACACTACTCCAGAGAGCTGCTGGAGTTAACAAGAGGCACTCAGTGCCAAATCTAGTTTCAAGTGTGTTAGGAACACGCAGTACCAACATTACCTAGGCTGAGATAATTATAGAAACAGATCAACTGATGTTGACCTCGAGTTAGAAACAATGCTAAAATCTTTGTTAATTAGATGATGGCTTAAAAAATTCTATAAAGCTGAAGATGGGAGGAATGTTGTGCTGAAAATGCACATTTTTGAACAATAATAAAAAGTTACATTGCCTTTATTGACAAAAAATTATAAAACTGAATTATTTCTTTTTGCAAAACTCATCAAGTCAAAATGGCAGCGAGCAAGAAGTACAGTTTTCATTGTGATTTATGTAGAAGCAGCCAGTGGGAAATAAGAACGTTTGTAAGTTGCAGTTCATCACAGGTGATGAACTGTAAGGGCGATAAACGAGAAAGGGTCTTCGAGGTCCTTATTCACTGGGCAACAAAGCATGAAAGCAAAATGAAGGAAAAAAAATCAATCATGTGCCAATAAGAGCAAAAAAAGTAAAACAATTAATGTGAGTATAGAGAAACTGGCCATTTCGCAAATCTAAATGAATACATTCTTTTCAACATTTACGAACTGCTGAGTTTATAGAAGTTATAGCCTGAAAACAAATATAAACTTCTGAAATGGAGGAGGAGATTCTCCTTTTAATAGCCCAAATTAAAGCCAGCCCAATCACTTCCCAAACCTGGTTACTTGAAATCAATATGTGCTATTGCATCTGAGACCCTTTTGTCTTAGACATGCGGGATGACAGGATCTCCTGACAGCTCTTGGGCTATGCACAGGTGTAAGAAAACCCTAAAAATTCTATATGTCAGGATCATCCTGGTAAAGAAACCAGTTTTGTTTAATATATCTTTCACAACACAGCAATTCACTGGATCTCACTTCACAGTTGAGACCTAGCATGCTACCCATGAGACCCCCAAATTCCTCATAAGTGTACGAAATGACAAAACTACAAGCGAGGGCAAGTGAAAGAGCAAGGTACAGTATTGGCCATGGCAGATTAAATACTCAGCATAGTCAGTAGGTCAGCAAAGACTGGACCTGCAATTTAGATCACTGTCAAGGAAATGAATAGTACCAGAATCATGCAGAGCTAACATTTGACTTAATAGTGACATTTTGTTTGCTTACAAGTGCTTTTGTGCAATAATTTTCTCTCCCTGAAAGACACTGAAACATATGAGAAGTTTTAGCATTAGAAAAGAAACTTCGTTACTACCATAATCTATTCCACTTTGCTTTCAAAGGCTGGCGGAAAGAGATACATGTCAAAGTGTCTGCAGCAGAAACCATGGAGGGAAGTATAGACATAGCCTTGACTGGAACTAATGGGATCAGGAGAAAATATACAATTGACAAGTAAGTTTAACAGTTTGTTGAAAAAATAGCTCTATTGATGTTACCATATTGAATTTGCACAGAGCTAATTTTACATGTCTCATCTTCTTCTATGTGATCTGTGGTTTAGATTAGTAACGAAAGTAGCTGATCAGTGGTTGAAGTTCCCCATGGTACAGACTGTGGTCAAAATCTGCTTGCTGGTATATCTTGCTCTGTATTTTCTTTTTTGTTCTGAGGATGACTGTTAGCATAGCAAAGGGGGTGAGAGCAAAGAGCTCTGTGGCTGCTACTGGACTCATACCTCATTTGGTGATCTTCTCTGTGAAGAAAGAGAGCTGCATGGCATACAATCATTTAATCATTCCCTCCTCTAGGGAAAAGGTGAGAAAGTTGCAGCTTGGTTATGAATGGAGCTGGAGTCAGATTCCTGTCTGCTCAGAGTAGCTTTTCCCAGTGAATTTAAATTTCATAAACTGATCCTTGCCAAGAGCACAGCTTAAATATTGAAAAAACAATCTCCTCTGTGTTTGAACATAGCCCTGTAACTGGTACGCTGTACCAGGAGTATTTGGTTGCAAATAGACTACTACAGTGATACACCTACAGGTAATTTCTATGTTAATGTCACTGTAGTGTACCTTCTGTTAAAATGAATGCTGATACCACAGAAGACATGAATGTAAACTATAATTTTCAATTTTCCTCATGGTTGAGAGCAAGCAGAAGCACTGAGAGAACTTTTTGTCATGACTTATTTGAAGATAGATCTCATTTTCCAAACATAATGTTTAGAATAAACCCCATGGCAATACTGACAAAAGCCGAGCTGACTAATCTAGTGTTTTCACGTTGAAAGGCACAGGAGTTTAAGCCACTAAGTCCTCTGCATACTTATGTAGATCCCTGTTACGATGTTTGTCCAAAATATTTTATGTATGACTACATATATTATGTATGACTACAGACATACATATTTTATGTATGACTAAACTAAGGTCCAAGGACTTCATAAACAACTTTTCTACACGGTTTGATTGACTAGCCAGCACACAGGACAGAACTTGGTGATTCTGGACCTCAGACATGATGCCCCCAGTGCCTGCATTGAAAGCCTCAGATCTGCGTGAGGCTCTGCATCGAGAGCCATGTGGATTTCCCAGGAAACATTCTCCAATTACATGTTCTAAGCTAAAATTTTGCCTAATATCCCTGATGGGTAATTAATGAAAAATAAAATATAAAATTATAATGATAGTATTCAAAGCTTCAAGTTTAGTGTGAGGTGTCCCTCCCCATGGCAGGGGGGTTGGAACTTGACGATCTTAAGGTCCTTTCCAACCCTAACTATTCTGTGATTCTATGATTCTCACAGCATCCCACAACTGATCTCCCTTTCTGCCTCAACTGCAGCATTTTGTTTTCCTCATTTGCAAAGAAAGCAGAGCATCACTTCTGTGCTTTTCTTTTGGCAGGGGAACTTTCAAACCAGGCAACACGTACTTGAACTACATTGATACAGAAATTTCTGGGAACATTTCAAAAGTTGAGTTTCTCTGGAAAAAGCATCTAGGTCATGTACACAGAGGCTGCATGGGAGCTGAAGAAGTCACAATAATATCTGGAGAAAACAGAAATGTGTGAGTACACAATGTAATGGTGTTCCATTCTGTGGGTATAGAGTGGGAAACAATGAACTAAACAAACAACAGAAAAAATAACCCAAAATACCTTTGCATGATACCATGCCCCTTAAAACAAGTGGGTTTAGGTACTGAAAAGGAGAGCATAATCCAAATTTCATGGCAGTACTGAGTGTTTGGCTGAGTACAGTTACTCCCAAGAGCTCAGCACTGCAGCCAGACTTCCCCAGAGAACAGAGACATCAAATCTGAAGTCCTGGTGGGGAATAGCACTGCACTTATAAGAAAGGCAGAAGTTTTTTCTCCTCAGTTGCAGTTTCCTGTGCCTACATCTCCGTTAGCACATAGCACAGCACATCCGAAACAGCTCTGCACAGTGCAACAGTCGCTTGAGGTGAACTCCAGCCAGACCCCAAGTATCAGGCATCCACTGGCACTTGCAGTACGTTAGGTATGCTGCTGAAGCACATCTCTTGGTTCAGTTTTAACCAAAAGAATCCATCTGATGTGTACAGACACCACTCTGTCATGTAAACCAAAGTGTGGCAAGTGGGAAAAATGGAGTGTAAGGTTCCCTTTGAAAGTGTATTCCTGCTTCAAATTAAAATGCTAATGGAGATTGAGCATAAAGACAAACACACCTTAAAATGTAATAGCTAGCTACTGACTAGTAATTCTTCTAAAAAGTCATTGTATAACATACACTTTTTATTCTTAGTCTACTAGAATTCATGCTTTGATTTAACATGAAATAGAAATAAGACTTACATTGTCTTGGGATTTAACATGAAATAGAAATAAGACTTACATTGATTGTCTTGTGCTGCTGCTCAGAAAATGTCCCATTGTGCTGAAAAATATCTCTTTGAACTCTTCCTCTCTCACCAGGTCCGTGTTCTGTGGCTGTGGAACCGTGCAACAGAGCACATGGCAAGACCTGGCCCTTTGCTGAGGCTTGGTGAGGAATGCCATTGTGTCCATTGTGGCAGCTCCCACCATTTGTAAGAGAACACTTCAGCCTGCAGCAAACTATGAACAAGACTCCTTCAACAGATCATTAAAAACTTGCCCAGCTCACTACAAAAGGTCTATTTCCAAATTAGTGTTTTCAGCTTTCCTCCATACAGGGATGCAATTCCAGTTACAATGACAGCTAACATGTATTTCACTAGCAACGCACATGTGCAGTGTGATTATATTTCAGAGCCAAGAGGGAAAATAATAAAATAGGAAAAAAAAGTCCCAGTCAATTGCCCTTAGAAATACACTTAATTATCTTAGGAGGAGCATCCAAAAAAGAAGCTCCAAAAACAAGCAAACAAAAAAAAAAAAACCTCCAGAAAAATAATAATAATTTTAAAAAAAGGAAATGAAATAAAATAAAGAAGAAGAAAGAAAAAAACTTGCCAAAAAAAAAAAAAAAAAAAGGGACAGATAAAGGAAAAAAGCAGCACAGACAGCAAAATTCTTTACTAGCGACTACTTACTTGTTCAAGAAAAGGAACTTTGCATGCTTTCAGAAGGATCTGATTGTTTCTATGTCAGGAGTCTGAGGAATAATTTTAAATAGAAGAATAACAGAGTTTGAATGCTGTTGCCTGACAGGTCCTTTCTTCCTGAAGAACACATTTAAACAGCACTTTAGCAGTGCATCCAAAAGACTGCTTAGGGGCTGGGACTGTGTAAGGAGTTGTACAGTAGACCTGGATAAACTCTACTATCAAAGTGCACCGTGTGTCAAGCAGGACAACTTAATGTACAGGAAAATACTTGATTGTTGCCTTTTTCCTGAGGAAGAAACTCATTGATGTGTTCTGTTCATCTCTGCTGAACACTGGGCAAGCTGGGACTCTTTCTTTATGCCTGACACAGTAATTTTCTTTATCAAAACAATGTTGCACTATTGAGGATCTTCAATTTTCTGGCAGCCTTCAAAGAAACTACATTATCAGTATAACTTCTTTACCAGTGAAGCTGAATTTTCACCTCTACCTTGTCTTTCTGAAGCCACTGAAGTCAGGCCTAAGCAGAATTATTTGCATTAAGATACAGCATTGCTCCCTCCAAATTTGGCAGCATTTTGATTACACAGATTAACAAAACCAAACTACTAAGAGTGGTAGTCACATCAGACAAAATAAGCTATGATTTATTTCTGTTTCAATACAAACTACCCAAAAAAAATCTTCTGGTTTTTAGTTGCCCAGTGTGGCTCAGACACACAGCTAATTTTTAAATCTATCATTTGGGTGCATAAGTCCTGCATGTGAATCATGTTGAGCAACTCTGTTCTGTCCCATCTTAACAGCTAGCTATTCCAGAATACTTCCAGTGAGGTTCACCAGAAGGTGCTAATGAGGTGCGTTACAGAAGGCTAAATATGAGTGATGAACACGTGTTTCAAACCATGCAGCAAGGATTTTGAGGTGTCAGAATCCAGTCACCTCCTATGAAATTTGCCAGAGGAGCTTCCTTAGGATGTTTGCAGCAAAGCTGACAAAGCTGCAGTCTACCTTCTCAGACTCACTGCTTTAGTACCTTTACCATCTTCACCCACACAGAGTAGGATCCAGAAGCCACCTTGAGCAGGGAGCTCATCCTCCTCTACCTTTTAGGGAAAATCCTTAGAGAAGACCTCTTTCTTGCATAAGTAGGGACTCCCCTCTTCTCTGCTTCCTTGGAGAAGTACAAAACAACTCCCCAGGTGCTTCTACACAGTTGGGAAATGCCTGTAGCTAACAATTACACCATCTTTAACATCCTCTCTGCCCCAGAGTTGTACAAATAAAGGAGACTCAGGAGGGAAAAAGACTTATTTTTCCTTTCTTACAGTCAGGAGCTGAAGCAAAAGGTATTTTCCTCAGGGTCAAAGAAAAACATGGAGCAGCGCCAGGCACTGGATTGGGCATTGGATTTAATGGCATGAAACTGCAGCATAGGCCATCGCTTTTCACAAGAAGGAAGCCATTTCCTGTTGAACTCAAGACTTCTATACAGCCCATCTGCTTCTGCCTCCATACTTGGCTGTGCCACTTTCGCAATTCTAACAATTAATTACATGTTTTTATGAATAATAAATCATGTTGCTACTTTCAAAAATACAAGCTCTAATTTTGTTCAATTTTAAGTTATTGACTTGAACAGCATTCTGACTAAACATGACAGCTCATATGGGCTGATGACTTCTGCTATAAATGTGGTCTAGCTGATTAGACCACTTAAAAATATACATTTTCTCACCCAGTCAGCTCAGCTAAAAATAAAATATTGCATTAATTTCTTCCCCTTAAGGTGTCCTGTCTTATACCATTTCTTGAGTTCATTTTCAATCCTTGGTTTAGCAAATATCAACACTGCACTCCTTTGCAAGTGCATCTGTGGACAGAGCAAGAGAGATTTACTTTTATGAGCTAAAGGTGGAAAAAAATACTGACAGCAGCTATGTGTTGCTGGTAGAAAATAGACTTCCTCCTGTTTCTTTGTGTACTTAAAAATTGAAATTGTTACTTGTATGAAACCTTAGGATACTATCACTTTGTATTAATGGAGCCAGTCCAAAAAATGCAAGGGTTTGGTATTTCACAAGACAATCTGCCTTTGACAAAGACTGGAACAGTAATTCTTTCATAATTTCACAACAAGGTAAGCCAGCTTTTAAGAACAATTTAAATTGCATCTTTAAAATGTCAATGAGATGCACCATTCGATATGCTTGGCTGTCATGTTGAAAGGTAGTGCTTTTTTTAATCAAATGTGCTTCATTTGTCTAGGGTTTTTAAGAACATATCATGATTTGCATTCAGTCTTCTATGTTATTTAAATATTCTGCAACAATACTCCTTAAGCATTTGTTCACCACAAAAATTATGCCAAAGGTACATTACTGACAAAGCCATTATAAAGCATTCAGCCTCAGTCTCTTTTCTCTCTCATGACACTCTTTTGGCAATGGCGTAAGGTAAAACAAACACACATACAAACAAACCTCTTAAACCTTTTCTAGAAGAAGGGAGCAGCAATAATAAGTAATTCAACATGCTAACTCTCTGCTCCAGTCACATCACAGAATCACGAATGGTTGAGGTTGGAAGGGACCACCAGACGTCATCTGGTCCAACCCCCTGCTCAAGCACGGAGTCAGTGACAGCACATTGCTCAGATCTGCTATTGAGAAAACAAGGACCATTTTTGTCACACTTCTCCATTAACAGGAATCATAGGATGGTTTGGGTATGGAAGGACCTTAAGATCATCCAGTTCCAACCCCCTGCCATTGGCAGGGACACCTCACACTAGACCATGTTGCCCAAGACTCTGTCCAACCTGCCCTTGAACACTGCCAGGGATGGAGCATTTACCACTTCTTTGGGCAGCCTGTTCCAGTGCCTCGCCATCCTCACGATAAAGAGCTTCTTCCTTCTAACCTGAACTTCCCTGTTTAAGTTTGAATGCATTACTCCTTAAAATACTATACTGCAGGACACAGCAGACTCCCTTCTTTCCAGAAGCCACAGCCTATCAAAATGTTCCTCATAAATATTTGTCAGCCCAGAACCAGAAGCACAATAAAGAAAATTAATTAAATAGAACTTATAGGTGAAGACCTCCATTTTCAGATTATGCAGTTCTCTTTCTTCCCTTTCGTGATCATATCCATTTGTTTCTGTGACTTCTCAGATTTGTTCATGCTACTCTAATATCCTACAACATAGCGATAAAATCCTTGTAAAGGAACCACAGTTTTGCAGGAATAAACCTCCAAAATCCTTTTGCTCTTTCGTCTTTGTTAGAGAGGAAGCTTGACAAGGCTCTTATACAAAAAGCTCTCCCAGCACCTTCATTCTGCCTTTAAGACTATCTTGTTGGTTATATCATTTTATAGGCCAGCCACTTGCCAGCTTCTTTCATTATAGAAACTCCATGGAAAACCCCATAATAAATGTATCCTGAGATAAAAACACATCAGGCTTTTTTTTCCTTATCTAGATAATCTGTATTCTGTATGTTCCCACATGATTTTTTAATCAGGTTTTGTTTCTCTTTTCAGGCTTCTGTCTCCCTTCCCAAAAAATACTTTTCCCAAAAAAAAAACCCTAATTCTTTTCTTCATAGTTGCATTTTTATAAGCTTTTCTGACTTCTCCCTTTACATTTAATTTAGGTTAGAGTCTTTATCTTTGGCTTACCAGAAGTGAGTGAATGATAACAGCAGTTCAATGCCCAAGAACACACATCCTGAAGGCACTTTGGGTAGATCTGAGATCTGGTTTTAATCTTTTTCAGCCAGGCAAGTCTATTTATTTTCCCAGTTAGCACTCTTGCAGGGACATCACCTTGCTCCTTTCTCTTTCATATCCTCCTGGATATTTTCATAGTGAAATTATTTACCTCTATTTACCACACTCTCTTCATTCAGTGAAAATTACTTATTTTTCCTGAGACACTCCAGTTCTCAAATGTGTGTATGTTATACAGAAGGTATCTTTGGAAAGTAATTTTACTGGCACTTTAATGTAGTCAGAGTATTCTGGCTCTACCAGTTACGTCTGGCAGCTTGTGGGACAGGAGCAGAAATTAAACTCTTTGTGCATTCCCAGCAATTAGTTGAGTTATTCTTCCCAAACCAAAGCTGACTGGGGTTGGAGTTCACTGGGAGGGCAAACAATTACCCATTGACCTGTCAGCTAATCTGTCTATATAAGCTCTCTATAAAACTCATGGCTCTCTTCTTTTGTAGTATCACACTATCAGGGACTTCATAATTTCAAGTACTCTCCAAACTGCTTGAACTTATTCTGTTTCCAATAATTAGGAAGCAGATGTGGATAACATGCCCAATTTTATATTTATGGCATATTTCCAAGATAAAACAGAGCCAAGAATCTGTTCCTTATCTTTAACTATCAAGGATCTAAAAACTTCCGGAAGGAACATGCATCATCACCAACCCTTGCACAAGCAGAGCACGCCTACATTGCTGTTCTGCAGAAAAACATACCTCTCCTCCCAGCTACCACAAGGTTGGATGGGGCAAGTGTTTTTCAATACCGGAAGCAAAAGCAACATATGAAAATACAGGCTGGCACTGGTATCAATCTCCTTTTCATCCCACAAGTTTTCCTTTTTTTGGTGCTAGGAAAGCTTGGGACTGAATGTAGGTGTTGTCCAGACTCCTAGATGGCTAGCTTTGTTCAGAGCCACTGGTCTGTATCCAAGATGGCGAGAGCTATTCTTATATTGATCTGAGCACGCAGGAAGATTTGCATTTGCCATTCAATCTCCAAGGCAAATCTACAGTTATTCCCTTTTATTTCACTTGCTTCTTTCAAATAACTTTAATATTCTAGCATTAATAGGAGAGCAAGCATTCAGAATAATAGACTTCAGTCTCCTCCTTTAATTCTGCCTATTATTTGTAAAGTAAGCCCACTGTACCTACTGACTCCTCTCTGTCTTCAGTTACTTTCATCATCTGCTCTAAAATTCTCCCCTAATGTTATTTCCTTTAAATACTATGCTCCATAAGTCTCCAGCTCACAAAACCAGAACTTGACATTATCTTTGCTTGCTTTGGCTGATTTAATTAGCAAGCAGAATCTATTATGGAGGATTATAAATATTTATTTCCAAAATATTCCTTTTATTGCTGTTGTGCAACACTGGAAAGGATACACTAAGGCAATTTGGTTTTGTCTCTATTCAATATAAGATTTGTTCGACTGACCAGAATGAGCACATTGGAGTTAAACAATAGAAATATCAAGGAAGTCTGTTATTCATGGCCCTGCCACTCAGAGACTAAAGGTAAGATTCTCCAAGATGGTGAGTGGTCTTTGTCTATACGTATTGTTAATTCTCTAGGGGATGGAATACACGAAGCTACATCCAAATGACCTCCATCCAAGCTAACAGATTCATTAACCATCTTCAATCTAAAATTGAAATGAGAGAGAAGAGTGTTGCTTTTACAATTTTATTCACTCATCTTTCTATGAAACCCTTGGTAAGTTATGTATTGCTGCACTTGAAACACATTTGCTGAGATTCCTCTAGAGGACATGATTCTCAGTGAGTGTTTTGATCCTCTCTTTCCTACCTACGTGAAGGCCACTATCATCAGAATGCATTTATGTCCTTGATAATTCTCAAGCTGTCACTCATAAAACCACCTGGATGTGTTCACTTGAATATTCTCAGAGGCAACTGCAAAAGCCAGCCTTTTCTTGCTGTCCACCAAAACCCACTGTTTCTCTTCAGACATAAAACCAGACCCAGAAAAACTGGCCATTCCTAAAGCTAGACCTCAAAACCCTACAACATGGGCTAGAAATTCTGTTTTACTATTAATTATAACTTGTCATACTGGCCTACATTAATGTTTACCACTGCATACTCTCTCTGAAAGACACCAACAGTGAAACTGTTGAAAATGTATATGGTCCCCCTGTATCAACCAGGTTGCCACTTATTAAGTACAAAGCAGATCAAAAACTACAGAAGTTAGTAAGCTTACATTCTTGCCAAATGCAATTTTCAGCTATTTTGTGAGCCATGGTCCCCAGAGGTATTCTTGCAAGCATGTGCTTCTGCTTCAATTTGTAACTGCATTGCTGCGGGTGTGCTCTGTGGCCCTGTTTCAACACACACACAAAGAACTAACTCTGTGGAAAGTACAGCAAAATATTTGAGCATATCCAGCAATTCAGGTCCCCTAAAAGAAAACATGTCAAAGCGGTCTGATTTTCACACAAAGATGTTCGCAATTGCTGAAGGAGATTCATCATTAATAGAGGCATTGGTTTCACTGGCTGCTTTCCATTTAACTTACGTGCCAGTATTTTGACAAATGCGGCCCATGACATTCCTTATCCCTTTTCTGTGGCTCCCCAGCCTCATTCCTGCCCAGACTTATCTAATGAGCTACATCGTTCTGAGGAGATACAGGTTCCATAACTGCTGCCAAATTTCCATCTTCCAGTCAATGAACGTAGACTAAACTGCGGATAATTTCTTATTAGCTAGATCTGTTTTGTCTTATCTAAAATTACATGTGTCTTCAGTGTAAGCAGTAATTAAACATGATATCCAGTCATGACCAGCCACTGCTTGCTCCAGATTCCTCTGAGACTTGTTTCTAATGATTTCTATATGGCACTGGCTTGCACCACTTTACCAACAAGAACCAGACCCAGATCCGAACATTCATGTATGTGTCACATGCTACAATGAGAGACACTCTTGACTTGGTTTTTACAATGGCTAGGAGGCTGAGTGCATTATGTACAGCTCAGCATATGGAAAAACATAGTTCTGGTGTTATTTCTGAAATTATATCTTCTCTCAGGCAATGCATGTATCTCAAGACCACAAATTGGCTTCTTATATGAGCCGCAGACTCAACACAAGTTACTTCCTGCCCTAAGGCACCTGAATCACTCCTTGTGTAAGGGTGGTAGTCACTCTCATACAGTTGCCTGAACATGTGATTATGGCAGAACCAGTCCTGTAGATAGCAGTGTGACTTGAGGTCTTGCCCAGGAACTGAAATTTTTGGGTTGTGGCATAGTTTTGACCCACAGACTCCAAAGCACAGAAGACAACCTGGGACTTACACAACGAACAGGTCAAGAAGCCATTACAAAGAAGAATCTGAATTACATGAATGGGTTTGTTCACCCTGGAGAAGAGAAGGCATTTCAATACCTTAAGGGGGCCTTCAAGAAATCTGAAGAGGGACTTTTACAAGGACATGTAGTAACAGGACAAGGGGCAATTAAGCTGAAAGAGAGTTTGGGTAGAGAAACCTAATCTGTGAATCCCACTTGGCCTAAGAGGCCATAGATTAGTCAAAATGGTAATGGGTAGACAGAGCTTGAGTAACTTCACTAGAAAAACCTAACAAATGCTCAGATACAAATATCAGCTTATTGTCCCTAAGTTGTAACACAATTCTTTTTTACTCCCCCCCTTTTTCTAAAAGAAGCTGTAAGAAATATGAACAAGTTTGACTGCATGAAAATGTACCAGAGTTTGCTTCACAGGGCATGTATGCCAGACAGATAACAAACAGATAGCTGGTGACTTCTAGCAGGTGACACAGGGCAGCAAAATTAAGCTGCAAAGGAGGCTCAGCCCATTGCCTGTAACAGGACCTTACAATAACCAGCTAAGGTGGACATTTCACATTGGCTGTTATGAACATTACATACAACACCCCACTCTGAGGTCTAAAATGGTCTTGCTTCTCTTCAAATCCATAGCAAAACTTTTAAGAGGTGAAAATTTTCATCTATTAGATGCTATGAGAGACAAGAAAAGGCAACATCTGTTATATCCAGCATTAAGGGTATCATTCTCACAAAGGTACTCACCCACAGGAAGCCTATAATTAGATGCTGTGTGGGCAGGTCCGCACCCACCATTGTGGGACCAATTCCAAGTGAAAAGAGCCAGTAGCAACCAGGATTTGACAGGGAGCTCGCTGAACGGAGCTTGCAAATCAGGAACCCCTCCTGCATTCAGAGTGGTAAGTAGCTGAAAACTTGGTTGGGATCTGGGGGGAGTGTCCTTACTAACTGCTGGCTGGGGCTGAAGGACTGTAGGGACTCCTGTTTAAGAAAAGACAGGCTGAACGCTATGGTTTGAATCAACAGGCAATAAGCAAACAGCAGCACTCACAGTGATCCTGAGGAGACTGGCAGGAGCTACAAGGCTTAAAACTTTTCAGTTCCAGGAAATTCCAGTAGGAGATGAAGACTTCTGGGCTGTGATAACGTAATGCAGCTAAGAAAACAGGGTGGATTCAGTGGGGCTAAAGTAATGTAGGACTGAAACAACTTTTGTTTTTAAAGGAAGATTAAATGATGGTATTTGCATATGGAATCTGGACTTTTTTTCTAAGTGAAAATGCCTAAGAACACAAATAACAGCTGAAATTAAAAGGAGGATAGATTAGGATACATAATTAAGCATTATTGGGAGCACCGCAAATCTAAAGGGAAAGTAGAAGTGGGGAAGAATTACAGAGCTCTTATCTGGAAGAATATGGCAAACGCTGTTTGCTAGGCTACCACATACAGAAAAAACTGAATTAGTCAACAGAAAGGGTTATTCTGCCCTTCAGAATTTGCAAATGGCAAATAGTGTTTGTCTCAGAGCTGACAAAATTAGAAAGTAGCCTAATCATGAAGAGAAACAGCGAGGATCCTCCTGGAAGACAGACAAGTGACCAGATGATGGCTACAAGTCAGCTGAAGGCTCCCTTGTTGGCTCAGAACTGGTACGGCCACTTCCCAAAACTGAATCATGTTTGTTGAGGTTTTTATGATGCTTGTAGTCAGATTAAATGATCATAATTGTCTCTGTTAGCTTAAGTGTATGACTACCAGTGGTGAGAACCCTATTATTTCAGAAATCAGAGCAGACACTGCACGAAGTCCTGAAGTGGGAAGCCAAGGAGTTGTTGTTTAACAGCTTTTCTTCACTATTATGCCACAATTTCTTGAAATTGTTCACCATTTCTAAGCAACTGAACCTTAAAAGCCCAAACCTTCCTGCAGCCTCCAGTGATGAACAAATACATGTACAACTTTGCATACTTACTAACCTTTTATTGGAGTACTTTCCACATTAAACACCTCAGGAAAAAAAATTGGATCACTATTACGGGTCATTATTTCATGTTAATGCCTTAGTCTACTGTCTCAGATTCAGTTTAAGAGGTCAGTAGACACTCAGAAAACTCTATTACCCAGACCAGACGATGTATGTGAGCCCTGCCTTGGTTATTACTGCATATTGGGTGGTGTGGAGGAAGGAAATCTACTAAAGGTTCTGAACATCTTTGCTCCACTACAAAAGTGACATATCTACTGTTAAATTTGTCCAGTACTGTGCTCACCAGATTTCAGTATTTGATAGTCTGGGCAAACGGTCTGTCTGAGATACTGAACAGGGACTGTGCCTAGGAAAGATTATATTCTTTGTATACTAGTAGAGAATGGACTGAACAACAAAATCACATTCAAATAAAACAAAATTATAGTGTACTTTCAGGTATTTGCATATAGGTAAGTACATATATGATCCCCTTTATGAGGCCTAGAGACAGCAATGTGATTTCTTTTGCTTAGTTTCTTTTACCATTCTGGGTTATGTTACAATACTTGGATGTGCAACTTGCAAGTGTTTTCTAAATGCCTCAGGCTCAAAGCCATGCAAGAATTTGCTGAAAACAGGAAATTTAACCTGTAATTTCTATACCCAAGGCTTATATGCTAAACTCCAGATGGGTTCTCCTTTGTGTTGCCTTTACACTGTTAAATGAGCGCTGTGCCAAACTACTGAAAAATACGAAAGGCTAAAATAACACATTGGAAAGACAGAACTGATCAAAATATTCTCTGTTTAAGGACAGTGCCAGTGCAGGAAATGTAGGAAGTATGGTTGGAGTTGTAAGGCAAGAAAGGATGGGGAAAAAAAACATAAACGGTGAATATTTTGAAAGAAGGTAGAGATATTTAAACTACTGTACTGAGGGGGGAAAAGCCAACCTGAATATTGGAAAGACCACATATGACTGAAGGGACAGAAGGTGCCACAATTGGTTTTGTTGACATGTGAAAATGTGCTAGCACTGGGAATGTTACTGCATAAGGAGCTGTTCCTGCTTTACTGCTGCTTTCTTTGAACATAATGATATTAACAAAGGCAGATCCCCATATCAGCATAGGCTGCTGAGGTGACCCTTTACTTTCCCATCTGGCCTCTTTGAAATACAGGATGAAGAAGTGGAAAGCACCATCGACCCTTGTCCATTCCACTTCTCACTGTCACATTAAAAGTGACAAAACTTCATCTTAAAACTAGCTATGTTGTTTTTCCCCTATGACTTCAGCTCGATGGCCTATTTCAGGGCAACATACCGAACTTCATTTTTTCATGGCTAGTCCTTGTTCTGCCACTATTGCTTTTTTAAGCACCACTGCTCTTCTTCTGGTCTCAAGTTACATCTTTGGGGAACAACCATTTACACTTTGAGCCTTCATACTCCTAGTCTTAAAAATTCTCTCTTCACTTCTTGCTCTGCATTCCCTTTTTTCTATTCTCATGAGGATCCAACAAGACTTCCTCTCAACCTCCATTTTCTCAATATCCCTCTTAACCAATGAAACCTCTGTACTCTTCAAATAATATCTTCTCCATCTATACATTGAATACAATATAGATACTAAAAATACTATTCTCCCAACTGCATGGAAACAAAGACTAACAAGTTCCTTGGCACTTCAAAAGTCACTAGTAATACATTAGCAAGATTTCAAAGGCCTTTTCAGTCATTGCTTCCTCAGATGCTCATCTCCATTCTGTATGATAGGCAGTATGACAGCATTTACTTTCCCAAACTATAAAACATAATCCAACATTCATAACCTGTATTTTTTATTTATTAATCCCTCAGTCTAGATGTCTATTTTTTTCAGTATGAGCTCATGTCCAGCAATACCAGTGTTGAAAGCTGGCATGCAGTGTAATGAAAGAAACTGATTCCTATAAAACCCTGATCAGTGATGATACGTCATGAGCAGTGAATAACAGGGTCAAAAAACACAGCTGAAAAAAACACATGACCACAGCTTGATCATTATATGATGCAATGGCAAGAACTGTATTTGTAAATCCAGGAGTTGCCTTCTAATTCTTTGCTATTATAGTCTGAAATGCAGTAATTATTCCATTTTTAATCTATTTAATCCATGCATTTAACTTCTTATCTACTTAACTGTTGTAATAATGCTTATATATAACTTCAATTTCTTAAATAAAATATTAAATAGCAAAGCAGATCTTATTAAAATCAAAGTATCAGAAGACTTGAGTGTTGATCTTATAAGAGTGTCACGTTAGTTTCTCATGTCATGTAACTGAATTCAATTATGTAACTTAACAGTTTGTTACAATTTTTCTTTCGTGACTGAGTATCCTGTAGAGGGTTTCATTATTCTGCCTCAGCCTGTTACTCCTCACCAGAGAAGAAGAGTCATAAGAGAATGGTAAGTAAAACTCTTAGCAACCAGATAAACAACGTATCTTGGTCTAGATGAAAAAAATACCTATTTCCTGGAGTAAGATTATTAGGTTAAAAATGCTGATAACTAAAAAAGCTGAGATTTGGGCTTGCTTCTCAGTAACAGTCTGTGTGTGCGTGTTTGTGTGCATGTCCTGAGGAAGGTGTGTGGGTACATGTTTGGGACTTAAAAGCACACTGCTGACAGTCATTATGCAGACTTTCTCATATCTCACAAACCATCCACTAGTGGCCCATGACTCACGGGTTGAGCCAACAGTGTCCAGAAGATGGCCTGGTGGCCTGTTGTAAGGAGAACTACTGCTCCGGTGTAGGTCTTGTATGTTGCAATGTCATCCTATGAATATTTGCTTTTTCTTTCTTTTCTCTTCTTTTTCTTTTTATTTAGAAATATTTAGTGCTGATCTTGCTACAGAAGTGCATGTCCTCTGTCCACTGTGTATAACAATTGAATTTAGCTGAGTATAACAATTGGGCTAAGTGTTCAGCAGCCTTCTTGCCAGCAATAGTGGTTAGGCTGAGATCATTTTCACAAACAAGTCATTCCAGTTCCTCTTGTTCAGCACTAAGCCTTTTAAATGCCCAGTGACAGAGTTTTCCCCCATCAAATGGATTGCTGCCTCAACTGTTTTTAGAAAGACATAATTTCTTAACCTCCTTGCAATCTTTTTGTCATTTAACATCTCTCAATACAGAAAACCTACCCACTAAAAAAAATCATCTGCTACCCAAACTACATCTCTCTTAATAAGAGAATGAATCAACATTCCACAAAAACAATAAAGAAATAAAAAATAACAAATCTGCATCTTCCATTACTTACCTCGCTACATGATCATTTCTACTTTCTGCCTTCAAAGGAAGAATCTGTGACAGGAAATTACTGATCACTTTTATTTGACAACAACCTCCCACGTTTTCTACAGTCATTACTCATTAGCGGCCTTACAGATTTTGGGTCTGAAAAGAAATTATACTATCATTCCTGCCATAGCGTTCCTGACATGGACTATACATCTCCTGAGCATGAGAGCTCTCCATTAAACATAAACAAATCCCACTGAGCTCTCCAATTTATTTGACGAGCCACATCTTCTGTGATTTTCCTGCACTCTCGTCAGGTTCTCGTCATGATAATGGGTACTTCTTGACAGATACTGCAGCTGACCGGAGGTGATCCTTTTGGCTGACACTTAGGAACTCTGTTCTTCTGTGTTACCAGCTGCTTAGGATAACTCCTGATCCCCTTCCCTTCTACTCTTAATCACCACCAGACTTCCTCTCTGCTTCCCACTCTCCTCAAGCATCTAGTTTTCTTTTCTGTTACCTACATCAACGGATATGTTAAGGTTGGGCATAGAATTGTATTTCCAGCGAAATTTCATGATTCCTCTCAGCTATGCATTCTGAAACTCCAGCTCAATGCTTAGATATTCAGCCTTGCTCCTCTGCCCTACCATATAAACAAGCTATTACCACAAAGGGACTTCAGAGTTTATTAGAGAGTGATGAGACACACTCTCTGCACTCTGACCTGTTCCATTTGGCTTGTTTAGGGAGCAACATAACTATAGCCAAGTAATCCAGCTTCCACCAAAAAACTCACATAGGGAAATCATACGTGCCTCCTGTCTGACATGTGACAGACATACTCCAAGGACACGTTCTGTGAAATTCCCAATTGTTTCTTGTTTGTTTCTGAGAGCATTTGGCAGTGTCAATGGCCTTTAAAAAGCTCATTTTCTAACTTTCTCACATTGGCAAACCTCCAAGAATAGCTCTTGTAGACAATTTCCCACATAACAAGATTATACCTACTAAAATTTACCATTTTTTTCCTTAATTACTTCTAATGAGCTATCTCAGTGACCAGGGGCGACAGCTCAAACTTTTTGCCCTGAAAGAAAAGCAGTATGTTGAAAATAGAAGGCAAGTGGTACAGACAACACCTAGAAGAAGAGGAAATTTAGAAGAGTGAATGAGGCAAATGGGAGGGAGCAGAATGGTGAAATAAATGGAACCCCTGCCATGGGAAAGCCAAGTGTAGAGGGAAAGTGTAGAGAAAAGGAATATGAATATAGTAAGGGATACAATGGTGCAAAAATACTAAGAGTGCCAGGTAAAAAGCAGCATGAACAGCCTAAAGAGAGAAACATAGAATCATTTAAGTTGAAAAATAACAAGTCCAACCATCAGCCTAACACTACCAAATCCACCACTAAACCATATGCCTAAGTGTCACATCTACATGTCTTTTAAATACCTCCAGGGATGGTGACTCCGCCACTTCCCTGGGCAGCCCACTCCAGTGCTTGACAAAATTTTGGTGAAGATATGTTTCCAATCTACACCTCCCCTGGTGCAATTTGAGGCCATTTCCTCTTGTCCTATTGCTTGTTACTTGGAGAAGAGACTGCGCCCCACTTTGTTCCATCCTCCTTTCAGGTAGTTGTACAGTGATAAGGTCTCCCCTGAGCTTCCTTTTCTTCAGATTAAACAAGCCCAGTTCCTTGAGCCACGTCTTCTCAGACTTGTGCTCCAGACCCTTCACCAAGTTCTTTGCTCTTTTTCGACACACTCTAGCACCTCGATGTCTTTCTTGCAGTGAGGGGCCCAAGCTGTCAAGCATGAAGACTTTACCATGCTACAGGTATTCTAGTATATCTCCCACCTGTCTCCTCACAGCAGGCAAAACTCAGGACCTCATAATCTGATTCACTCCCTCAGCAATCTATATACAGTATTGGCTGTACAAGAAATGCAGTGAAAAGCAAAACTGAGTGGAAGGGAAGGATAACCTCTCTCATCCTGTTGGCAACACTCCTCCTAATGCAGCTCAGGATGCTACTGGATATCTTTGCTGCAAGCGCATGTTGCTGGCTTATGGTCAGTTGGTGTTCACCATGACCCTCAGGTCTCTTCCTGCAAAGCTTCCTTCCAGCTGACAGGTCCCCATTGTGTACCAACCAGTGTATGAAACTATTCCTCTTCAGGTGCAGGTTTTTAAGCTTCCCTTTGTAACAAATGCTTTCAAAGAGGACAAATAACTCTAAATAAAATGCTTAACCTGTATCTTTAATTTACTTTAGGTGGCTGGAATGCGGATTATTGCATTTTATCTCCTTGGCACCATAGCAGGTGAGACATAATATCTATGAAAACCACCACTAGAAGGTGAATTCCGATGAAATAATATATAGGGAATGATGACTGGTGTTTAACACTGGTGTTGTAGTATGATTTGTGTGGGTAATTGTGTGGCAATGTCTATTCCTGTACATAGAACTAATGATAAAAGGCTCTGCTCTGTTTAAATTTTATTGTTGAGAGATACCACTGTGCTGAAAATCCAGAGAGAAATTCAGAATCACGTGTCTTACTTCTATTAGAGCAGTGTACAAGCTGTCTTTACGTGACTGCTGTATGCAAAGAACCTTTCAGCAACACGGTGTTTAGCACAACAGACAATGATGAAACATAAAAGTTGGTCATAAGTGAACAAGAGATCCATTTGATCTAGGAAAAGCTACTATATTGAAAGAAATTACCATTTTATTAACAGTACGAGGTCACTGCATAAATATCCTTCAATGCTATGAGCAGAGACACAACGCTGTGGAGTAGACAGCATGCTGGAGTAATCCTAACAAGCACTTCTTACAAGACTTTTCTAAAGAAACTAGATTAATCCTTTACAAGCCTAGAAAATCGTATCAAAACAGCAACTGGATTATCTTCAAATTATTTAGCTCCCTGTGTGTACCTGCTTCAGGCAATATCCATAAAGGAAACAAGAATGAATCTCAGTTTCAAAATTCATCATAAAATGAAATCTTTCGGTTCTTCAGACTTTTGTAGTCTCAAATAGATGATCGAGCACAAGAAAGTCCAACATGTAAACCAGTTGTTTGTTCTACTCTAGGTAAAGAGGTTTGCTACCCCAGGCTTGGCTGTTTCACAGATGATCCACCCTGGTCTGGGATACCAGGGAGACTTCTGACAGGTTTGCCTGACAATCCAGAAGATATGAACATCACCTTCTCCCTGTACACCAGAGAAACAGGAAATAACTCACAGGTGACATTATTAACATCAAGAACTGATTAAACCTACAATGTTTGTTTATTATTTAAAAAGTCTACGTCAGTCATCATAGGCAAGCCAGTCAGAATAAGAAGGTAGTTGAAGGTACGGTGCTAAATGTACTTTGGGATAAAGTACAACAAAAATGTTGTGAATGAACTATAAGACACAACAGCTTTCCTGGCATTTTCCTGCAGAAGGATATGGGTTATGGCAGACTGCCTTTTCCATGCACTTAGGTCTCTGAGGAAAGCTGAAGACTCATTCCAATAAACAGCCTTCTGTGTATTCAGGTAGGAGGGCAAATAGTGCTGTCTTACAGGGAAGCTGAACTGTGAAATTATTTGAGCTTTAAAACTAAAACTCTGAAGACTGATTTTAGCAGGTTCCAAACCCACAGTGAGATGAGAGTGATTTTACATTCTTACCTGCCTCTCTGCGCTTTGAAAGTAAGACAGAACTACTCAGTTCTGAACTGAACTTACTGAAAGTAAGACAGAACTACTTATGCCCTGAAATACTGAGCAGAGCAATACAGACGAACCTATAAGATCAGGAGGTGGGACCACTTCAGCAAATGTTTATGAAGCTACTAAATCCCTTCCAGGCTCCCAATCTTAGTGTCCCCTGAGCTGTACAGGGATGTTTAGGATTCCTCTGGCATGACCTATGATGCCATCACTGCCATTGCAGACATCATGGCTTACAGCAATCCTGGCTACCACAATGGAAGTCCAACTAAGGCTCTCTAAGGGTGAGAAGTTATACCTGCAATAAACTTTCACACCCTGCAGAGCAGGGGCATGTGAGCACACAAGATACATTCAGCAGCAGGTTACTCAGCACTTCCGTTGTTGATAAAATAAGCCAACTTACACTACTTCCCAGCCACTAAAATGTATCTGTGATCTAGGGCACAGCCCTTCTACACCCAAACTCCCTGAGCTCACACCACAGACCCTGTCTTTGTCTGAAAACAGTACAGACAGATGTCATTCTCAGAGAAAAGGGAATATTTATAATTAAGCAGCTTGTAGCAATGTGTGAAGGTCAGCTTCACCCCTATTGCTGACAGTTCCTGCCTTTCTGGAGTAGAATGACAAAACCACCATAGAAACATCACTTATACAGAACAACACAAGCTGTTGTTTAGATGCAGAGCAGCACACTGAAGCCACAGCTCAGGTCAGTAAAAGAGCAAGCTGAACCAGGAGATGTGGAACTGGTGGGCTTTTCCCAGAAAGAACTCTTCCAACTAGAGCCAACAGGCAGCATGTGACATTGTGGCCCCTTTAGGTTACTTCACATTCCACATAAGGGGGTTCTTCCTGCATTAAGTGGAATAGACAGGAGCAGCAGAAACCACATGGGCACAACTTCTTCAGAAAGGAGAGGTACAGGGGTTCCAGAGTTGCAAAAATCAGACTTGGTCCATTCAAAGTAGTCCCTTGAGTCCTACAGGGGCGATGACCTAATTGTTTTTTTCAAACTGTTTGAAAGTACGAATAGATTAAACTTTTTTCTCTTTTTTTTTTCCAAAACCAGCTCATCTCAGCAATAAACTCCTCAACGATCCAAAACTCACATTTTTCCTCAAGTAGGAACACCACCTTCATCATTCATGGATTTGGCAGCACTGGAAGAGAAGGCTGGGTCGTAGAAATGTGCTTGGTATGAGAGTAGCTTCTGATTTCCATCAGCGGTTGTAACTACAAACTGTCAGTATCCTTTAAGCATTAATGTTCACTTTCCAGCTTGCAGTTCGTTAGGTTGTGGCAGATACCAATCAAGAAGCAAATTTCACAAACACCAAAATATGTTCTCACTCTGGAAGATGCAGCACAGTGGAGGCTTCTTGGGCATCTCTGACATGAGGTTTCTCTAGAGAGTTTCCATCCCCAAACCCTACAGACTGCACCAAAGCAATAAACCGAACACAGATGTCACCAGCCTGTGCACTGGTGTCAGAATATCAGATTAGACACACTGACTCACTGCATCTCCCATTAGGAGAAATTAGACTATCCTTCAGTCAAAAGGCCTTCCTGAATTGTAAATCTCAAGTTTCAGTCTACAAATACTATTCTGGTTGACCACTATTCAGTTCTTAAAAAACCTAAACCCAACAAAACAATAACAAAACCCTTTTTCTCTGATTACAGAGTGCAATGAAAGAAAGAGATGTCAAATATGAAATGTGAAGCTACCACAAAACCAGCAGAGTATACTGTGTCAGTGGCAGCCTTGGCTCTGATAGATAAGCAAAACCTACTCTAGTTTGTCCTTCTTCCACACAGGCACGAAAATATGAGAAGCTAGAAAAAGGCCTCTACTGAATACTAGTCATAGACCTGCAACATCACTTTCTTTCATAGATCTATGAATACTTTTAATCTACAGTATTAAATTTCTAATTTTTTCAGTTGAAAAGAAACAGCAGTTCTATCTGCCTCTGTATAGCACAAACTTAGAGTGCCTACAGGAAAGGAGGTCCAGGCATCAACGCACAATCTCTTCAACCTTCTGTTTTCCTTGTCATTCACCTTCAGCTATTTATCATGGATTATTTTTTGTTTCCACTTCTTCCCCTTTCTCAAACCTTAAATGAGCTTTAGTCACAGAAATCTACAACTGTAGACTTCAATACATAATTCTTCTCCTAGAAGAATCACTGATCTCTGCAAGACTGACTAGTATTGAAGTGACCAACGCATTAGCTTTCTTTGCTGAAACAGAAACTTTCTACTCTACTCCAAACCTTTCCAGTCTGACATGACTTTGACTTTCTCAGTTTTAAAGGTACTTGGTAAATAAGTCTACTTTCTGTGCTATTCAGTTAACCTAACAACATCTCTCAAAGAAAGTCACATACTGTGCATAGAGGCTACCGTGCTGTTGTGTGGCTTTTCCAGATTACTTCAAACAGGTATACAAATGGCTTATAGATTAAAATATTTTTATTATGGTCATTCATAATTGATGCTTTTTGGATGAATGGCTTGTTATATTCTGTTTTACAAGAAGATGCATGTTTCAGCATGGCACAGGCAATAGTGAAGACTCCTGCTTAGTAAAGATTGAGAAATTGCATTACTATATTAACTTTTAACACTCATTCCAATTTCAGTTGCATCTCTGTTATTTTGTCTCCTTAAATACTTTGCTTTATATGTTTCCACATCAGCTGTTACTGGAAGTGGAAAATATCAACTGCATTGCTGTCGACTGGCAAGAAGGTGCAAAAGGCACCTACATCAGTGCGGTGAACAACCTCCGTGTGATTGGGGCTGAGATTGCCTATATCATCAAAATTTTAAAGGTAAAAAGCACAACTTGACCACTACAACTCTTAAGTGGATATAGAGGGGTTGTGCTGCCACAAAAGACACGCATTAAGCTGATGTGGTTGAAAAGACGTGCCAATTAATTAAAAGCCGGTAGGTGGCAACATTTCCATATGATCATGCAGCAAGAAAGCATTCCGTGGAAAGGAGGCAAGGCATGTGAGTTCAGTGCTTGTAAGAGTTTTGCCAGCGTTAGATACGTGTGCTAGAAGTAATTTAGTGTCTCCGCACAACTGAAATGAGCAGGAGCTGACTCACTTGATAATGCCATATTTGCTGTCTACAGGCAGGATAAACTGTCCAGTTGCCTTCTAGTTGTGAACTTCATGTTCCTGAAAGCAAGTGTTCACATCTACACATACAGCACAGAACTGCTCAGATGTGAAGTTTAAGAGTATTGGCATTTCTTGCTGACTTCAGAAAGACTCAGGAGTACTTAGACATGCTGAAAATCAGAACGCTGCCTGGCTATGGACTTGATCTTGGTTAGGAGGTGTTCATCTTGAAGTTCTGCAAGAAGTAGTTCAGAGCCCACACGGCAAAGTGCTGACTTTGCAAGCACCTGAATACAAAAGAACACTTCTCCAGAATCTGCTAGGGTACAACTGATTGTTTCTACATAGGAGACTCATGTAGCCTCACACGTTTGCTTCTGTATCTTTCTTCTTTGTGTACAAATCTCAGGTCACTTGAAGATGAGTTCAGTTTTTCATTTAATATCTCTATTACTGCACCTTTTGCAGTCTAGGCCTCTTTTTCTTCCTTTAGAGAAATGCATGGATGTTCCTTAGACTTCTTTTTCCCCAGTTTATAAACTTCTGCAGTTTGACTTTAGGAAAGGTTAAGCTGCACTGTAAACAGAAGTACTGCAGTAAATCATATTCAGAAGAACCTAAAGTCTACCACTAAAGGTAGACAGGCCAGTACTACAGATCTGCTTTTATTTGGATACATCCTGCATACATCTGCATTACAAAAGAGAACTTGGTGTAAAACCATTAAGGAATTAGCAACCAGCCCTAGTTGGGTTTGGTCATTACAAACACATCCCCTGCATGCAGCCTACAAGTTGATTAATCTCCATTTCCACCTTCAATGCATGTTTGAGATCTTAATAGTGCAGGTCTTGTACAGCTGACATGTGGCAAAGAGGAGAATAAATGTCACCCCACCTAAGCTTGTCAGCCAAAATACTATTGAGTGTTATTCTACGTATGCACATTGAGAACAGACATGCAATTAAAAAAGGCTCCATAGTTGAGTAACTAAAGAAAAAATGAAATTATTTTGACAAAAATTAAATTAGGGCTTGATCCAAATGAGAAAGAAGGTTCATATTTTGTCACCAAGAATAATTGTATATGGTAACCGCACATCAACACTACAACAGTGAGTCCATCATCACTAGGCATTTTAAATTCTAGATTGGATCATTTTCTATCAAGTATTAGTGTAATTTAAACAATAATTAAGTCAAGGAACTCACTTAAAAAAAACTCAGACCAGTTTGCTATGCAGGAAGTCAGTCTAGATGTTCCTGAAGGCCCATAATGTAAGACACCCTCTTTGCTTGCTATTTAAAGCCTGTGTTCTTGTCTCCCACCACCACCTCAATGATCAGAAAGTCTCCAGATGCTCCCCTTATGATATCCATTTAATTGGCCACAGCCTGGGAGCACACACTGCAGGAGAGGCAGGAAGAAGGACTCCAGGCATCAGACGGATAACAGGTAGGCTGTTCTCCAATGTGCAGAGCTAACATTGCGTGTGTCTAAAGGAAAGAAACTCGCAACACACTGGCCTGTAAACTGGAATTAAATGATTGGAAGTGCTGGAGGCACCTCTCATGAGAGGAGGCAAACTTTGTGCTTTCTAGAAACAAGGGTAATTATTACATTTTCCTTCTCTAATTAAGTTAAAAACTGTAGTGGAAGACTTTAGTGGAGCTAAAGACATAGTTTGTATTTAATCCAGTGAATGATGGTAATGTTACATCAAACCCTACGCAAAGACAAAGCAACATGTCAAGAATCCTTAGCTTTTCTTATCTGTAAAGCTTTACAGGCCAGTAATAAGCTCAAAGGTAATAAAATGACTACTTCGTTATAATATGATGACATTATATAGTCTATTGGCAAATATTTTACTTCTGGTGGAATAAGTTTATAGAAAGGTTCACAAAACCATGTTATTGCACATTTTCTCTTCAGTTTAGCTTAACATTCACATTATTATCATTCAACATGCACATTATTGTCATTCAGCATGCCTTGTGCAGTACTGAACAACGGATGTTGTAAGTTGGCAAAAGACATTAACACGTGCAACACCTCCTTCCCTCCCTCAACCAATAAATGGGGGGGTTTCTTTTAGGTTTAGACCCTGCTGGGCCCTGTTTTGAAGGCACTCCTCCTGAGGTGAGGCTGGATCCTTCAGATGCAAACTTTGTTGATATCATTCACAGTAATGCTGCTCACTTTCCTGCTGTAGGTAAGTGCTCATGTGCAAGTAAATACCTGCAGGGATGGGCACCATGTCACTGAGACACTGACCTCATCACATGTGTATCTCAGGGCTTGGAATATATAACACCACTGGTCACCTGGACTTTTACCCCAATGGAGGAACTGTGATGCGTGGATGCACTGATTTACTTCCAGACATGAAACAAAGTGAATTTGAAGCTATCATTGCAGGTAAACATACATTCCCAACATGCATAGTTCTTTGTCTTCATTCCATTCTGAAATATTAACTGTCAAAGTAACTGTCAGTTTGGGAGAAAACATCAAAAAAAAATTGGGTTTTGCTTATTTAATTGTAAGATCTAGAGGGAAATAAGAAACAATGAAGGCTGGATCAGAACAGTAATCCCCAGGGAACAGTGTAGGAAAGGAAGTTTAATACAGGCCTAAGCTTTGCTCCTCTAATTTGAAATTGAACCTGCAGAACACAAAAAGGCAGGGAACAGGGAACAACCGAGTCCAACAAACCCATAGGCCCAGAAGGAGGTTTTCCAGGCTGAGGTAGGCTGGAGCCATGAGCAAAAGCAGCAGCATGACACCACCATCTTTAATTTCTCACAGATGCTGCAAAGAGCGTCTGACCCTTCTACATCATAAATTAGGAAAAAGCACTCAGTGTTTCCAGTGACTGTACATGCTTCACCTCTCCACCTGAGACCTCTCTTCACAGGCTTTGGAGAGGTCAGCAGAAAGCTGGTGGAGTCTCCTTGCTCCTTAAAACTAATTAATGCCATTGTCTTAAAAGGGACTCTGGTGCCATAGCAGATCAATGTTTCCCACTTGAAATCTTGGGGTAATTGGCACATAGTTCTCTGGATAAACCACAGGCAAAACAGTAACTTGTCAAGACCACGCTGCTGTTCTGTTCCATGCCTCAGCTGTTTCCATGGTGAGACAAGTGCAATCCTTGTACAGAGTAACAGATTATTTCACTGATGTTCATAAACTTCGTTCCCACAGATGCTACAGTCTTAAGAGGGTGCCATCACTCCCGCAGCCATGAGTATTATTTCAAAAGTATCCTCTATCCCACCGGATTCCTTGGATATCCCTGTAAAAGATATGATTCCTTTGATTCGGTAAGTATATCAGATCAGGAATGGGTGTGGAATTTCTGTAAAGAAAATGATCCAGGTCTCTACACCCACAATAGGACCCACTATGTGTGCAGAAGACTTGGATGCTGGTGACTGCGCTTCTCATGGGGTGGTTTGGTAGGAGAAAGAGCATAGTGAGGCACAGCAGCTCCATCAGCTATTCCACTCTGGGAAACTAATCCTGAGGCACAGATGATATAACCAAGATAGGGGGAAAAACTTAAACCCTGTGCAATTCTCACCCTAAACCTTTATGCAAAGAGCATGTAGGTAGACATAGCTATCCTACTAATTCCTGGCTGGAAGAAGAGACATTTGGAGCTTCCAAAATCCTTGACTGTTCTCCAATTTACACTTATTAGAGTATGTAAATAAATGCATTTGTGGATGATGCTCCTTTTCTTCCTCTCCATATGGTGTTGCAATGTGAATGCAGGCAAGTTGCTTTCCAATAGAAGGGTAAAATTGGCTTATATATTGTCCTAGACTCTAGCTGAAAAATATTTGAACTGGGGAGTTTCAGACCATCATGGACATGGGTATCAAACCTGCTCATTCTACACCCTGGCGTATAGCAGGGTGCAGGAGCTGTTATCTGCAACAAGTCCATCATTTTGGTGGTAAGATATGTCAACACACAGCACTGCCACAGCTTTGTAAGACCAGAACATCATTGTCAGCCTTCATTTTGACAGAACTAGGATGAAAAAATACTCATTAACTGATGCTCTTATTTTCCCTAGGGAGACTGTTTCCCATGTCCAAAAGAGGGGTGCCCAATGATGGGGCACTACGCTGACAGGTTCCCAGCCAAACTGGAGAGGGTAAACCAAAAGTATTTTTTAAACACAGGAGCAGACCCACCTTTTGCTGGTAAGTGCAGAAGGTTTGTTACAGTTGTTGGTGTGTTTGAAAAGTGATTGCCTTGACGTAATAAACAGCCATGCTCCCATGGTGCTTCTATAAACAACTGCCAACATCTCTGACAAAACCCACTACATTAGTTACTAATATTCATGCTGAGTCTTTCATTTGCCAACACAAATTAATTTCAGTTAGGAAAAAAAGAACTTTCCAGTAAACTAGTATTTTTAGTATCTCATATCAATGAGAACCTAGCTTGTTTTGCTTTTTTTTATGCAGCTTGGAGACAAAAGGTACTTATCCAGCTGTCTGGTGCAAAGAAAACAAGAGGGGACATAAAACTAGTTTTCCATGATGCAGAGGGGAACACAAAAAAATACGAAATTGCCAGGTAAGAGAAATTAATATTTCCCTATAGCATTTAATGCTGCTAACATTAATCTACTCATTTTCCACACATTTAAGCAGCGCAAAAACTTATCCTGTGTTGCAAACATTCTGCTTAACATCAGATTATGAAAAGAGTGATGATTTAGGTAAGATCCATGGATGGTTGCAAAAAGGAAATGGAAATCACTTCCTTTCATGAGTTCTGTGTTTCTCTGAGTTGCTCTTAGAAAGACACAAATGTTCACCTGTGGAATGCATGTAATTCATATGGCGCTCACCTGTTTCCCGTGCACTTTAGCACAACCGCTCCCACACTAGCATGGCAACATACACATCAGCATACTCATTCCTTGTGCTGACAAGGCTTTGCTGTGCTGCCAACTTGCTGAATGATCTCATGCCACCCCCAAACTTACCAAATTTGCAAAGTGGGTACCTCCTTTCTCCCTAGGAGATACATAAAGGAGACTATATAAATGGCACATCTAGATAAGCTGGCCAGCAAACTTCATTCACAGCTCTTATCATCTCCCACTGACTACCAAAGCAGCAGCTCCCACTGTCTTCCAAAACAAGTGCTTCCATGCATTCTCTTACCATCCTCTGTGTACGTGCAGACCACAGAAGTGTCCAGCTCTTCCCTAAAGTCCTTCCCAAAAACCTTACCTGAAGCTCCCCCTGCCATGATATGTTCAAAACTCAGACCACAAGGGTGCTGGAGGCACCCCCTGCCTCACCCTTTTGCTATTTCCCAGTGGTTTCTTTCCTCATGCACATACATTGTTTTCATCCTCTCCCTGTTCAGAGCATAACACCAGAGTTCTGGGCCTGCACTGTCACAAACAACAGCAAAAGTGCAGATTTCTGTTGTAACAAACCTTGTGGAGAATGACTTAGTTCAGTAGTCTCTACACTGGTAAACTTAGCATTGCTGTCTTCATTGTATTTGCAGTGGAGAATTCTCTGAAGACCAAGTTTATGCAAAATACCTTGACGTTGAAATTAACCCAAAAAAAACTACAGAAATTGAATTTCTCTGGGACAAAACCCTATTTACCCTTCTGTGGGCAAGACTGGGAGCAGAAACAGTCAACATAACTCATGGAGATGGACATAGGTAAGTATGTCCCTTTACAGCTCAGAAGGAATGCGCAAGGAGTGCAAAAACTCTGTGAGATATGATGGAAAACCAGTCTTAAATTGGACACAGTTTGCTATGAAGAATCTGAATTTCAGTAACCACAAGGACAAGATACTGCACTTTTGATGGAAAAATTAAATGTTCAAGAACAAACCTGT
Source organism: Psittacula echo (assembly GCF_963264785.1). Taxonomy (NCBI): domain Eukaryota; kingdom Metazoa; phylum Chordata; class Aves; order Psittaciformes; family Psittacidae; genus Psittacula; species Psittacula echo. Next base: position 8,203,846 of record NC_137743.1, on the reverse strand, counting down.
ACAAACCTCAAGTACAGGGGGAAAGTGTCTGACAAGGAATACAGCAGTGCATTATTCCAAATGTATACTGTTTTGCTAAAGCCAGACAATTACAACCCAAGATAAAGCAAGTCTCATTCCCAGGTGCATTGCCTTGTTCTGTATAGAAGATCCAAGGAAGAATTATTCTTATTTAAATAACAGGGGTCAAACTGGAACCAGAACCAGGGTCTTTTTCAAGTTTGGAGAGTACACTTCAGGAACAAGGTGCACAGACTGAAGTCTGGAAAACACCAAAAAAAACTTAGAAAACTTGATCGGTATAGAGCAGATGAAGGAAATGTGTTTCTCAATAAAAGAAAAGCCTGGAAAGGAGAGTAAAAACAGATGCATAAACTAACTGGGAAGTGATATCCACTGGGTTTACGCCAAGGTTTAAATGATATATTCTGCAACAGAAAAAAATATTGGTAAGATGATAGGGAAAAAACATCCTTATCATTTGGCATTGGCTTGGATTATTTAGAGAAGCTGATTAAATCCCTTTCGGTGTGACCTCCTAAAAACAAGCTCTAAAGTTTTGATTGGGGCAATCCAGTAAAGCACCACACCTAAAAAAAAGCATTTTAACAAGACTTAACATTTTATCTAGAGTTCTATATATTGAGATTCATTTTATTCATGTATTACAACTCAAGTTTTACAGCTGATCCTCAAAAGAAGGAAATTCACCTTGTTCCTGTTAATATGCAGATGCTACTGTTCTGTACAGCAGCCTCTTAGGAAGGCCGAAGTGGGATTATGGATTGAACTAACAGCCCTCAAGGTGACAGCTGACAGCCTTGCATTTGTCTTTGGGGGAAAACAGATAAATAAATCTCGATTCAAGTGTTTTTTCCTTCCCAGGTCGACTTTTTGTGGCCGTGGAACTGTGACATATGGAGTTCCCCAGTTACTTACACCCTGCTAGGTTACAACTGGTTCTGTATGCAGCAGCTGAGCAAACCATCAGTCCTGTGCATGGGAATGTGGATACACAAGGCTATTAAAGCAAAACCCAAACTGCCTGTGGCTCCCTTTGTTTTTTTCAGTCCTTTGCAAACACACTTGTCAATGTGTTTCATGTTTGACCCGGTTTATTGTGCTTGTAACTATGGAAGAAACTGGAGATCAGGTGCTAAAATCTATTTATAACATTGTACAGCCTTGCTCTCCCACTGCCTCAAAGTAAGAGCTGTTTCCCACCACACTGATAATTTGCCAGATTCTCTGCCTATCAAACACCCTCAAGGCAGTACATTACCTCAGCCCTTCCCTGCGGCTGGGAATGGTCCCAAATGCCTCCTTTCCACAGTCTATGCCATCGTGCAAAACTTTCCAGCCCCACACAAGAGCACTGCCCTCCAAAAGCACTCTGGGACGGGGCAGGAACAGAACAAGACCAGGGTGCTTCAGAACAAGACCAGGGTGCTTCAGAACAGCCCTTTGTACACAGCACCTTCACATTAAGCAACAGATGAAGGCAAACCTCAGGTGTTCCCCACTTCAGAAGCCTGATCACAGCACCTGGCTACTGTTTAATTTCTAACACATACCTTTGCTCTGACCACTGGCAGTCTGGAGAGAAACTGACTTTGAGTAACGCCAGGCTTTGCACAACCTGGGAGTGACTATTTCCCATTCAAATGAGCACTACTGCAAAACTTGGCACGAGCGAGACGCCTGTAGCTTGAAGAGACCAAAGCAGGGGATACTTTCCAAAGTATAAAACCAAAACTCTAAGTTAATGAATAAGAAGAAAGAGTTACTCAATTATTAACTCCTGTTTGCCCATGTTTGATAAGTACAAGCACTTCCGCAGATAAACTTCTAAGAAATAGGAGCAGAACTACAACATTAAGAACATCTACCTGGACTTCAGCAAGGCTTTTGACGCTGTCTTCCCATGACATTGTCGTAGGCAAGCTCAGGAAGTGTGGGCTGGACGAGTGGACAGAGGTGGATAGAGAACTGGCTGAATGGAAGGTCTCAGAGAGTTGCCATCAGCCGCACACAGTCTAGTTGGAGACCTGTAACTAGCAGTGTCCTCTGAGAGTCAACGCTGGGCCCAGTACTGTTTCACTCGTTCATCAGTGACTTGGAGGAAGGGATAAAGAGCCTCCTCAGCAAGTCTGCTGATGATATAAAACTAGGTGGAGTGGCTGATACCCAGGAGTGCTGTGCTGTCATTCAGAAAGATCTAGGCAAGCTGGAGAGATGGGCAGAGATGAAAGTCAACAGCAAGCGCAGGGTCCTGCACTTGGGGAGGAACAGTCCCATGCACCAGTACAGGCCAGGGGCTCACCTGCCGGAAAGTAGCTCCACGGAGAGGGACGTGGGAGTCCTGGCGGGCAAGTTGTCCATGAGCCACCAGCAGTGTGCCCATTTGGCCAAGGAGTCCAATGGTGTCCTGGGTGGCATTGGGAAGAGCACTGCCAGCAGGACGAGAGAGGATCCTCCCTCTTTATTCAGCCCTCGTGAGGCTCACCTGGAGTACTCTGTCCAATTCTCTACAAGGGAGACACTGAGCTCCAGAAGCAAGGCCAGCAAAAGGCTACTAGAATGATTGTCTAGAGCATCTCTTGTATGAGGAAAAGCTGAAGGGGCTGGTCCTTTTCAGCCTACAGAAGAGAAGGCTCAGTGCGGATCTGATCAATGTGTATAAGCACCTGAAGGGAGGCTGTCAAGAGGATGGGGCCACACTCTTCCCAGTGCAGCCAGGCAACAGGACAGGAAGCAACAGGCATAAACCAAAACACAGGAAGTTCCACCTGAACACAGGGAAGAACTTCTCTACTGTGTGGGTGACTGATCATTGGAATAGGTTGCCCAGAGAAGCTGTGGAGTCTCCTTCCATGGACACAAGTCTGGGCAGTGTGCTCTTAGTGACTGTGTGTGAGCAGAGGGGTTGGACCAGAAGACCCCGAGTGGTCCCTTCCAACCTCAACCATTCTGTGATTCTGTATTTACAATGGGTGTCGATTTACAAGTGGAATATTTTTTAAGAAAAGAAACAGGAGCGTTGTATCCTTGACTAAACACTATCCAAGCCTATGGAATTAAAAGGGTAATTAAACACATGTCTGAGGTTCAGCCAAGAGAAATCTGCAGTACAGAAAGTTCCCTGGGGACTTGACAGGTGGCAAGAGAAGCATGAACAGTGCCACGAAGCACTGCGCTATGTCCCAGGATGGAGCCAGGGCATCCTGCAGCACCAGAAATCCAGTCCTCTCCTCTGCCTGCTTCCTATTCCAGACCACAAAGACCAGAATGGCTCCTCCAGAGAGCAGCCTACCTCGTACTGAGGGCCATGCATCCAAGCCCTATCCTTCTGCCCAAATAAGAAGCAAGCAGCTGAAACCCATCTGACCATGGCCTAGAGAAACTTCCTACCTGTTCAGTTTGCCATGTCTGATTACTGTTGAATAAGGGCAGTCAACTAACTAGGGTAAAATCAGTTTCCTCCCTCATTTTGAACAAGAGTTAAAACTTATCAGCTTACTACTGCATGTAATGATTCTCCTTTATCACTGATACGAACACATATCTACAAACTAAAATGCTGCTTCAAATAAGGATGGGAGCCCTGAGCTCTAAATTCGTATCAAAGGTGATTTTTAATAGAAAAAAAAAAAAAAAACGTTTAATACTACTTAAGAAATAAACCCCACTTACACTGATAATAGATCCCTAGACACACAGCTGGTATCCATTTGGCCATTCCCAGGGGCAGACTAGGGAACATCAGCGCCTCCAAGACATGTGGCCACCACCACAAAGCAGAGACAAGGTGACAAAGCTTTCTAGGGGAAGAGTTAGCCAAGGGTTCATTTCTTCTTGAGTTCACTTACAGCATTCTCATAGAGATGAACAGGACCAAGGGGTTCCCAGGTCTAGCCCTGTTCATTTGCACAGCCCATTTTTCACCCTTCGGTTGAGATCTCTAGCAGAACAGCCTACTGAGCTCTGTAGCATCCCTATACAAAGTGGCCATGTCACAATGTCTGGAGTAACTCTGTATGTTATTTGTAGGTACTTTCACCATGCTTACTCTCAGTTCATCACACAGAGAAAGGCTTTCTCAGAACTTGGGTTACATGGGTAGTACAGAAAGGATCCAAAGGGGTAGACAATCATCCTTCTACATCTACTTATTTCAAGAAGGAAATGAAAGGGGCACCAGGGGAGGGTCTGGCTCTTTCACTAGGCTGCCAGGCCCACTAAGTAGGTTTCTTAAAGAGATAAAGCTTTGCCAAATAGAGTGGAGAATTGGCAACAAAAGACCCAGAAGCACAGGGGCATTCCACATACAAAGTCACTTGATGCAGGGCAAGGGAGGGAATTCAAAGACAGTTTTGTTCCCTATTAAATTCCCCAGTAGACCCCCTTCATCCCAAGTACACAACACTGAAACCAAAAGCCTTCCCAGCCAAAACAAGGCCCTAAATGCAATGACACAAAGATCCACCTAATTCTCTTCAGTGTCCCACTCCTGATGTGTTGCTGCCTGGGAACTGCCCTATCTCTGCAGCTCCATTCCTATTCTGGGCTCCAGCACACCAACTCAGGCAATCTATGCCCATGGATTTTGGAATTTTACAGAGAAAACAACCACTAGAGTTGTTTACCAGTTATCAATATCCTATAATCTGAAACAAATATTCCTATCTTTCTGGAAACATTTCCAAGGATAAAGCAGACTAGAAAAAGCACACACAGAGTGCACGAAGCACACACCAGTGCATGGAGTTTCCAAGAGGCATCGTAAGTACTTCAGGATTGGGGGGGTTTCTTTTACCTCGTCAGGTATACGGCTTCCCAAGTCACAGCAGCGTGAAGGAGACGGCAGCTCACATAGGCATCCTGAGGCTGGTTTTAACATAACTACTATAATTTCCAGGGGAAGCATAGCTTCACTGGGCAAAAGTCACACTAGATTTAAGCTATGCTTTAATAGATTTAGAAGCCTCAAAATCTCTAGCAGAGCAAGCAAAGATAATGCTCACACATGGCGGTTATAGACATATGTTGCAGAGAAGATAGACACAGAACCCTTGAGAAAATTCAGCAACAGAGAGCCAAGTGCACTTCCTAATCATGCGGGTTAGCAGATACTACCTGCTTCTTCTTTTACTGTTCTAGATGCTTGGGATTTGGATACTTGCACTATGCCTGCTCAGCGCAGCAGAAGGTAAGCATACGGAGTTATTATTTCTGTAGCCTTTCTATGCTGCTGTATTTGGTGAGATGTCATTCTACAGTGCGGTGCCTTAAAACTTGCCAATTGAGGCTACATGGGTCACTCTCCTAGGCCAGAATGGCGAGATGAGTGCGGGAGTGTTGTATTTCCCTTTCTCCACACTGGAAATCCCACCCGAGGAGCATGCAAGAAATGCTGGTGTTTTCTATCTCAGAGCAAAGCTCTTGCTCTAACAAGGCTAGGAAGTTGGTTTTTGTACCCTTCTTTAGTGATGGAAATGGAGAAAAAGTTGGGGGCGTTGGGTGGAGGAAGTCTAATGATGGTATAGCGGTATATTCCGCAGAAGCCACCGGCTTGTATAGTATAAAACTTCCATGTAGAGCGCAGTCAGCTGTTCAGCACAGTCTCAAGATATTGCTGATTATTTGCAGTATTTTGGCTTCTTAACAGGAGAAACTCATCAGGTGTCTCTGTCGTAGGCAAAACAACAGCTGGGGTTAAGATACCTAGAGTATGGTATAGGATACCCATGGAGGAACTGAACTGAATACTTTGTTGATGAGCAGTAGGGTGGCTTCTTTCCTTGGGATAAACTGTAGCTGTTGAAAATCTGAGAGAGGGCAGCTTACTGGTCTTTGCTCTCTGTAAACCATAGGATGTTTAAGTAACCGAGAGATCTCCAGAGAAGAGATGCTATGAGTTATAACTAACCCGCTCCACTTCTTTGCTCGTTCATATATTACTGGTCTGATCTGTGTGCTACAGGTTCAGAAGTCTGCTTTGATAGGCTGGGATGTTTCTCAGACAGTGCACCATGGTCTGGAACTACAGAAAGACCAATCCAGAAGTTACCCTGGAGTCCAGAAAAGATAGATGCTCACTTCCTCCTCTACACAAGAGAAAATCCCGATAGCTATCAAGTAAGAACCGTTGTGGTTTACACATTAATAAGTCACATGCAAAAAAGAGGAAATAAACTCTGACCCCAGCTGTGCTCCTGGGAAGTGTTGGAAACCTTCATTTTATTCAAGAGACAGCCTTTCTCAGCTCCATAGCAGGGTCTCTGAAGCAGAACTCTCATGCTCCTCCAGCCCTCACAGAGCAGCATAGCCCATGTTTTCTGTACGGCCACTGGGAAGTGGTGAGAAACTGTGCATGCCTTAATGATTGGGTAAATCTTTCCCACAGATCAAAAGATAACACATTAGAGGTAAAGTTTGGCTGCTCTGAGATACGTGTCAAAGCTTGCTTTGAATAGAAATACAGACCTTAAGCCATAGTCATGTGAACGCTTACAAATGAGTTTAACATTGCATAAGAGCATGCACCTAAAGCATAGCCCAGGTCTTTGCAATTTTGATAAACTCTTTACAGAAAGCAGATTTAAATGTTTGTTCATTTAATATCTACAACAGGAGATCTCTGCAGTTGATTCCTCCATTAGCTACTCCAACTTTAAAACAAGCAGGTTAACCAGATTCATCGTCCACGGTTTCATAGACACTGGAGAAGAAAACTGGCTGTCAGACATGTGCAAGGTAGGTACCATAAAGTTCCTTATTTTCCATTTATAAAAACATTCCTTTAAACTGTTTTCTCTACTTCTAATCAATTTATCTCATGGTACTTCTAAAGAAAAGGGCAGCAAAAGAAGCCACATTTTCAAATCATTAGCATCTAAAATACGTATCTGCGTGTGCATATATATCCCCAAATATAGCCATGAATCTGAAATGAATATTTAGTGACACCAGCAACTTATGCACCCTCTTACAAAAAATGCACTTTTTCTTACAAATTTGTGTCAGAAAAATACTCTAGCTTTTTTGTCATAAAAATGTAAGCTCTAATTAAATTGCTTCTAAGCCACTTCAGTGAATCAGGACATGAGTAGAGCTCATTTCTCATTTTTAGTGTTAATTTGAAGTTTGATTAACATTAAAAATTGAACAGGTCAGTATTGTATTGATACTGTTTTTCCTTCTGCAAAAAATACTGCTATGGGTATTTGAAATGATGGTGTGGTCATTACCACAGCATACCACCCTCTTTCAGTACGGTCTGAGCAGACGTACGCCTGTGAGCAGGCATAACCATGTACATATGCTAAGGTACCGGTTCTTAAAAAGTTCTCATACAAATTCATGCAACAAATTCATGAGTGGAGCTGTTATGAGCAACATGAATCAATTCTAGACTGTATTTACTGTGGGGAGCTTTGTTTTTTACTTTTGTTTTACAAAACAGAGGTTGCTCACCGTGGAAGATGTGAACTGCATCTGCGTTGACTGGAAGAAAGGCTCAAGATGTCAGTACACCCAGGCATCAAACAATGTCCGTGTTGTGGGCGCTGAAATAGCTTACTTTGTGAAGACCCTTGTGGTAAGAAACTTCTGGTTATAAAGCTACAGATACTGCGGATTGGAAAGAAATACGATTCAGGAACTTTTATAAATCTGAACGTAACCAGCAGGGAACATTTTCTGCTACTCAGCAATCATTTTCAGAGTTGTGCTAAAACCTCTCTTTCTAAAGTTAGAGAACTATGTAGCAACAGCAGGGTTTAGCCACTTTAGGGATAAGAAGCTCTACAAGCTATCCCTACGGTACAGCCAGACAGTTCTTCCACAGATGTGAAGTGGTGGGTAATTTTAAACATGCAGAGATAACGGACATAGCAAACTGCATTTTCAGGGAGACAAAACCAACCAAATGGGCTGGAGCACAACTGCTCTCCATGAGCAGCAAAGAGGATCCACTCAGTCACCTAAGGGGGAAGTCCTTGTGGCACCTTCTGTAGCTTTAGACACAGTGCACATGACCCCTTTTTCAGCCAGCTTCATACAGGAAATGATGCTTGGTTTGGCGCCTTCTTTTAATCAAGGTGCTTTCAACACACACGGCCCATAAAACAACTATAAATTACTTCAGTAGATAGTATGCCAGGTCGAGGAGTGCTCTGACCCATGTCTCACTCAACATATCTACGTTGCAGTCACTGGGTTACTGTCTCAAAAGGTTGAAGGAATCTCTCCTCTCCTGTCCTCCTCCAGCTGCACATGGTACTAGACCTGCCATGTCTAACTTAGAGTGCCCGCCTGGCTGAGCCTTCCAAGCCAGATGAGCGCCCTCTTATTACTAAGGGGTCTAGGATGTAAAATGAACACAAAGCATCTCAGAACTCTGTTCATAGAGTTCTCTAGAGTTTTATCAGCCTCCAAATGAGAGCAGCATCTGAAGAAGGGGTTTTGAAGAAGCGATGTATTGTACCAAAACTGACAGACAGATGCTGAAATCATGTAGTTCCCAAGTCTATAGTCAAATTGAAAGTAGTTTTTCAGCACCTTTTTACTCCTCCCTGTTGCTGATGAAAACAGAGGTAGGAATCTTTTGTATCCTGTTTTCCCAGGACACATTTGGATACTCTCCAGCCAATGTTCACATTATTGGTCACAGCCTTGGAGCACACGTGGCAGGCGAAGCTGGCAAGAGGCATCCAGGAATTGGAAGAATTACTGGTAAGTCAGTGGCTTAAGTCACAACTCATGCTAAAGACACCAGTGCTTAAATAAGATGTTGCTATTCATTCTCTCTTTCTATGGTATCTGACTGTGGGCTGTAGTTTAGTAAAGGGTAATTTGGACGTTGTAGAACGTAGCCTCTTCTCACTGTACACTAGGAGTGGTACTCTGGTAAGGGTTGGAAAGCAGTCAGTGTGACAATGAGTTTGCTTGCATATATTTACACAGCAAAGGAAAGGCTCCATACAGCTAACAGAGCCAGAAGACTCCTGCAATACATCAGCTGACTTGCTGATACGCATTAATGCTTGTGGCAAGCGCTACAGAGCTTGATTGGGCCTGTTATATAGCAGCACAGCTGATACACAACACCCACCACTTCCAGGTCCCTCCAAAGCATGTTATAAGCGGCACAACAGTGAGCAGTTAGTTCTGTACTGCTAACAAATATCATGTTCCAGAAAAGGATGGATTAAACCTGATGCTTCAGAAGCAGTAGGCTAACCCTAACCGTCCTGATGCGTCACCCATTCTCACCCTGCTTTGCTATGTCTACAGAAATTTTCACCCAGTAGAGTACATTATTAGTAATTATTCTTCCCCGCCCACAGCAAAATATCTAAAGTTTCTTTTCTTAAGAGTTGATACAGAGATAGGTATATTTATTGCCTTATGAGTTCATTTATAAAAAAGGTATTCCAGCAACCTCAGAAAGCAGAGATGCCATTTCAAGTATTGTAAAACCTTCAGTTCTCTCCCAGAACTAAAACGTCAGAGGTATTGCGAGCTAAACTTGTGGTCAAACCAATCCTTGTTCTTTCCAAGTACTGGGATTCAACATTGGTGTATATCAGTAAAATCTAATAGGCTTCACACAAGTAATCCTTTCTGCTGCTTGGGAGAAAAGCCACTTGATAAGAGAGAGCAGACAACATGGTCTCCTATATCTTATACTACTTACATATAAGGAACCACAGACCACTATGTATGTGATGATTCATTATATACAACCATAGCGATATACACAACAATGCACCTATATCTCTTTATCTATACATAACAAGTTTTTTCCTTTCAGGACTGGACCCTGCTCAGCCTTACTTCCAAGGGACTCCCATTGAAGTCAGACTGGATAAAACTGATGCCGAGTTTGTTGATGTTATCCACACAGATACAGCTCCCACAATCCCCTACTTAGGTGAGTATTGAACAATACTGTAATCATTATTATTTATAATAATTATTTATGCCGTAGAGCACTTCAGTATCCTACTAACTCATCAAGGCTCACTTGTGCTGTGCCACAGACACAGAACAAATAGACCATACTGGTCCCTAACACCTCACATCCTAAAATACCAAGCACCCACAAACTTCAACTATAGGTATGAAACAGTATTGATTGAAAATAGGCTTACCCCTACTTTAAATGCTCCAGGTTTTGGCATGAGCCCAGCTATTGGACATCTTGACTTCTATCCAAACGGAGGAGTGGAAATGCCTGGATGTGGAAAGAACGCTGTGTCACAGATTATAGATCTCGATGGCATCTGGGAAGGTAAGTGTTGATTACATTACCAACTCAGGGATAGATCACCCCTCACAATGTAAGGGCTTAACTTTCCTCAATTCAGGTGTGTTGCATTAGCTTTTGGTGTGCCCAGCAGCAATGGCAGCTGCAGAGTGCAGTGAAACTGTTCATATGCTTAAACCACACTGTTTTCCAGAGCTCATTAAAAAATAAACAAGACAAAGGGGTTTGCCTCTGGAAAATCTGCCTCCTCTGAAGTACCCAACAGCAGAAGCAAGTTACTGAAACCGTGCCAACAGTTTTAAAGGGTCTATAACAATATACTTCACTTTGTTTCTATGCAGTTGCCCAGCAGCAGTACTGGGTGGAGTAGGACAATGATGCTCACAGCTACTTGGGCTGTGATGGGCTATCTTCAGCTGCAGCCTTTCTGAGATAAAGCAATTAATTAGCTTTTTATTACCTTTACAATCTGAGTTGCATTAAAGCAATGTCATTGTGTCTGTTTGTAGTCCCCTAACAAAGATTGGCACGTAGCTGCTCAAATAGAGTTCCTTGCTGGTTTACATGGTTCTAAGAACAGCTCTAAGTATTAGAAAATGTTTACGTGTCTTCAGAAAGTTAAACTGCACAGAACATTCAAAAGAACCAACAAAACAAACAAAACAAGAGTTCTGCTGTAGAGCTTTTGCACTATTTTATCTGAGCTCTTTCTTACATTGCTGCAAACACCTGAAACTCTGGGAATCCACAAACTTATTTGTGATAACCAGCCTTTTCCTCCAGGTTTTATTCAGTGCAGTTGGAGGCATTACCTTTTCTTCCTTTCTTTTTTGTTATGCAGTAAACTCCTTCTCAATGAAGGGGAATTAAAGCACAAAGAAATAAGCGTATTGTATATGATCTTCTTTTTAACCTAAACTCAGGCAAACAATGGCAACACAAAAGAAAATAATATATTCATTATTTTAATTTTAAGATGCTCCCTTCCTTAAGCACCCCCCAAATAAGAATAATTTTGTTTTGAAGTCCTCAGCTGCAGCAAATCAGCACTGCCCTAGGAAGTTCCCTCTTAAATACTTTTCCTTTGGTTTTCCTTTGTTATGGTAATCCCTCGGTTGCCTACAAAAGGCCTGCTTCCTGCCCTTCTCCTTTCTCTTGTGCACCTTGGTCAGATTGCTTGAATAAGTTTTTGCGAGGGGGAGGAGAGGGCAGAGGCTAAGCTGAGCTGCGCAGTCAGTCTCCACAAAGCATTCCAAGTCTGCATTTTATACCTGTTGAGTCAGTGACAGTCCTTAGAGCTTCAGTTCATTGCAAAAGCAAGCTTCAAACCTTATGCTTGATACTATAAGAATCATGATGAGGCTTTTGAGGAGGAATGATGCATCCCAATGACACGGCAAGGGCTGTGCCAGTATCTTTCCACAAATGGCAACGGAATGAAAGATTTAACCTGGAAACATCTTTTTGCAGGAACTCGGGACTTCATGGCTTGCAATCACCTGAGGAGTTACAAGTATTACTCTGACAGTATTATCTACCCTGATGGGTTTCTGGGCTATTCATGCACTTCATATGACGTTTTTGAATCAGTAAGTACCTCTCAAAGCCTCAGGATGGACTGTGTCAAAAACAGTTGCTCTTTCTTATTTATACACCTGAAATCCAGTTTACTTATGGTACTTATGGTCCCAGAGTGGATCTGTAAGAGAAACAAATGCTGCTGTGACACACGGCCACCTAAGTGGGTATATCAAAAAGAAGTCCTTGGCTGGATGGATAACTTTATTAATGGATGTATTTGGTTTTGCTAGGGACTCTGCTTCCCATGCCCAGCAGAGGGATGCCCGAATATGGGTCACTATGCAGACAGGTTCAAAGGGAAAATTAACAGTGACTTCGTGAAACTTTACCTGAACACTGGAGAAGCCAAGGACTTTGCTCGTGAGTTTTCATTGCTTCCATTCCTACCTACTGCTTGTAAACAACCACTTTTATTGCCCTGTTTTACAGTTAACAGGTGATCAGACCTCACAGCAGGGCAATAGCTCTTCATGCCAATACTTGATATGCTAGAGACTGACCCTCCCTGGGTACAATCTAACTTACTGGATTTCTTCTATGCAGTTTGGAGGTACAAAGTAACTGTGACCATCTCTGGAAAGCATAGTGTGACAGGATATGTAAACATTGCCCTCTATGGAAGCGGTGGGAACACAAGACAGCACCAGATTGTCAAGTAAGTCAAAAATTGGAGAGAAAAGAAACTTATCTTCTAGAACATTCAGTTCAGATTTCTGTTTATATTGGTCTCACGTTAGAGATCAAATTCACAGAATCACAGAATCACAGATCACAGAACATTAGGAATTGGAAGGGACCTCAAAAGATCATCTAGTCCAGTCCCCCTGCCGGAGCAGGAACACCTAGATGAGGTTACACAGGAAGGTGTCCAGGCGAGTTTTGAATGTCTCCAGAGAAGGGGACTCCACAACCTCCCTGGGCAGCCTGTTCCAGTGTTCCGTCACCCTCACTGAGAAGAAGTTTCTTCTCAAATTTAAGTGGAACCTCTTGTGTTCCAGTTTGAGCCCACTACCCCTTGTCTTACCATTGGTTGTCACCGAGAAGAGCCTGCCTCCATCCTTGTACCTGATATAAATGCAGAGGCAGTTTACTTGGGTGATTTGAAGGGAAAAGGTTAGAAGGCAGGATCTTGAACTGTTAGAATCCAGCATCACTTGTTTGCTGTCCACCAAGGTCTTGCTGGACTTATGCTAGCAGAGTTGTGATCTTTCTGCCTTTCACAGGCTTGCAAATGTTGCCACCACAGCTGCTGAAGTTACCCCATGAGTTGCTATATAAAAATCTACTTTTTGTTGCTGATAACTTCACCTGCTTACACTAAATCATAGAATCAACTAGGCTGGAACAGACCTTAAGATCATCAAGTCCCATGATCTTAATGATCTATTACCCGAGCTGCCTGCTTGCCTCATGTGCTCTTGTTCATTTGTATTTTCCTTCTTTGTTTCCACTGAAATGTCTGAAATGGTGAAAACTGGGGAGAAGACATTTAGATGTGGGTTTGGGCTTCGGGCTTCATGCTTTTGGTTTTGTTTCGTGACAACTATGGCACTTCCACCTTTCCAAGAAGGCCTTCACGTCTTCAGGTATTTGCTATGAGCCGATCCCAGTTTGCAAGCATCCGTGTGACATCCAACCACACGAGACAAGTCTGCCAGCATTGAACACATTCTGGCACTCCCTAGCTCTGTAGCAAGCTCCACCTTCTTCACAGGGATCACCCTGTAACTGAGTCTTCACTGGGAGGTGTGACTGTAGCATCTCAGGTCTTTGCTGCTTCTGATAAACACTGATTTGGGATCAATTATGGTGGAAAACTGGGAATAATGTTGTTACCATATTATAAGCTAAATATTGTTTTTCTACTAACTCTCTACTCCCTTGCTATAACAGCCACTCAGTCGACAGGAGTGGTGATTAATATTAAATCCTAACATGCCTCACACCCATACAACGTTCTTTTTCACAGGGGAACCCTCAAACCAGACAACACTTACACAGGCTACATTGATGCAGAAGTTAAAATTGGAACAGTCACAAAGGTTAAATTCCTCTGGAACAACAATGTGATAAACCCAACTCTTCCTAAAATAGGAGCTGCAACTGTTGTAGTGCAGTCTGGAGAAGACAGAAAAGAGTAAGTATACCCATTGTGAAAATCTTCAGAGTTACTTGGGAAGGTAGGTGACAAAATTACATGCAAGGTTATCAGCATCATTCTTTCCAAGCTCCAACTGACCACGAGGACTGGTTATTTGTGTGTGAGCTTGTGTTAGCATGTCTGATTCACAGCCAGCTGGAACAGCAAATGATTTTCATTGTTACTGGTGGCCCCTGAGATCATGACTGATGAAAGAGGACCATGATAATAAACCCACCCTTCCAACGAACAAGACTAATACTGTTTTTTCTAGACTTTGTGGAATAGGCTGGGATGTTCAGATTATCAAGCGTAATTTATTGATCCAGTTTCACCCTTTTTCCTGAGCTTTTTAAAACAAACTCCTTCATTTGCTTGATCAGCTGTTTTATCCACCCCATGATTTCATGTCTAGAAGAGGAGGCACAGTATGTTTTAAACTCATATACAAACTCATAGTTAACATGCCATCATTTAAAAGACAACGTGGGAGTTGGAAACAGTTTCAGGCAAAGCTAAATGATTACAGCCCAGCAGCATTACCTTTCAGCAGAGATCCTAGGGCAGCTCTAGTTCCCATTCTGTTCTGTTGTGGCAAATGACAAATCAGGTTGTCTAATATTAAAACCAAATCAATTTGTATAATTTCAACAACTCAAGGTATTGCATTTTTTCTTTCAGATACCATTTCTGTGGTTACGACACAGTGAGAGAGGATGTTCTGCTGACTCTTACTGCTTGCTAAAAGCACATATGAATACCCCAAACCTTGATACCAATAAAAGCTAGCGTGTATAAAACTCTGGTGTCTGCAGTCATTGAACCCATAATCCTGGTGGTGTCTGATGGGGTGTTTTGCTGCTTTGGATGGTGGGGGTGAAGTCCCAAGCCCAAGGCCCCATGGGCTTGTGTACGTTCAGGTTCTTAAAATGGTCTCGAACCAGATCCTCTCCTACAGTGGGCCCAAGGTCTTCATTCTCACAGTCCCTACATTTGCCTTCCAAGATTTGGGTGGTGCGTTGCCACTGAAGACCGAGGCAAAGAAGTCATTAAGAACCTCAGCCTTCTCCAAATCCCGGGTAGCCAGTTCTCCCGATAGCTTCCGGAGAGGGCCCACATTGTCCCTAGGCTGTCTTTTATTTGCATTGTACCTATAGAATCCCTTCCTGTTATCTTTCACATCCCTAGAAAAGTTCAATTCTAACTGGGCCTTAGCTTTCCTAACCTGGTCCCTAGCTTCCCAGACAACATCCCTGTATTCTTCCCAGGCCGCCTGTCCTTGCTTCTACCTTCTATAAGCCTCTTTTTTCCTTCGTATGTTCCTCAGCAGCTCCTTATCCATCCAAGGAGGTCTCCTGGCCCTCATGCTGCACTTCCTTCTAGCTGGGATACAACATTCCTGAGCTCGGAGTAGGTGATCCTTGAGTATCAACCAACAGTTTTGGGCCCCCCTGCCCTCTAGGGCTGTATCCCATGGAACCTTACTAAGCAGGCTCCTGAAGAAGCCAAAGTCTGCTCTCTTGAAGTCCAAGGCAGTGAGCTTGCTGCACGCTCTTCTCACTGCCCTGAGGATCTCGAATTCCACCATCTCATGATTGCTGCAACCAAGGCTGCCCTGGAGCATCACATTTCTAACCAGCCCTTCCCTGTTGGTGAGCACGAGGTCAAGCATGGCACTTCTCCTCGTTGGCTCCTCTATTACTCGCAGAAGGAAGTTGTATTCCACACAATCGAGAAACCTCCTGGATTGCTTGTGCCGGGCCGTACCTCCACTCCAACAGATGTCAGGGTGGTTGAAGTCCCCCATGAGAACAAGAGCCTGAGAGCATGAGGCTGTTCCTGTCTGTCTGTAGAGTGCTTCATCCACAGATTCCTCTTGATCAGGTGGTCTGTAACAGATCCCCACAGTAATGTCTCCCATCGCTGTTCGCCCTTCAACCCTGACCCACAAACTCTCTATTTACTGCTCACCCGTCCCCAGACAGAGTTCCATACTCTCCAGCCTATCCCTAACATAAATAGCAACTCCCCCTCCTCGCCTGCCAGGCCTGTCTTTTCTAAAGAGCCTGTGACCTTCCATTCCAACACTCCAGTCGTAGGAGCCATCCCACCATGTTTCTGTGATACCTATTATACCATTCCCCCGTAGACATGCACTCATCTCTAATTCCTCTTGTTTGTTCCTAATGCTATGAGCGTTTGTATAGAGGCATCTGAGTCAAGCTCCAAATGAAGCCGGCTCATTGGCTGGAGTGGCTGGAATATCTCTACATTGCTCCAAGCATTTATTGTAGGTGCTGGCATCTGACTGGGTGTGTTGGGATGGAATGGTGCCCCCCTCCCCCAACACATCTAGTTTAAAGCAACCTTGACCAGCCTGGCAAGCATCCTACCAAAACCACTCTTCCTCTTCTTTGCCAGATCAGCTCCACCAGCCCCCAGTAGACCTGGCCTACAAACTAGGGTCCCCTGTTCAAGACACCCAAACCCCTGACTATGACACCACCCTTTTAACCATTTATTAACCTGGCCAATCCTCCTAGCCTTTTTAAGGTCCTCCCTTTTATCCTGGAGAATTGATACAAAGACAATCTGAGCTCCAGAGACCCCACCCACCTCTCCCAGGGCTCTTTAGTACTTCTTTATGTTCTCCGGGCTACTGCCAGCACCCACATGGATCACTAGAAGTGGGCAATAGTCAGTGGGACTCACTAGAGCAGGCAGCCTCTCTGCAACATCCCTGATCCGTGCCCCAGGTAGGCAACACACCTCCCTTGAGACTGGGTCAGGCCGACAGATGAGTGCTTCTGTCCCTGTCAAAGTACAGTCCCCTAGTACTACCACCCGCCGCTTTTTCCTGGCAGCACCAGTGGAGACCTTCTTTACCCGTGCACCAGCCGGTTGTTTCTGGTGTGAGTGCGTTTCCTCTTCAGCCACCTGCAGGACAGCAAAGCGGTTCTGGGTGGCGACAACAGCATTAGGAGGAAGCCCCTTGCTTTTAATTGTCCTCTTCCTTCTTTTTTTGTTGGATTTTTTGTTGATGTTTCCCAGCTTCCTGGGTTAATGGCTTCCTTCTTTCCTCCTTGAGCTACAGGGGACGCTTGAGGCCCCTGCACAGGTTGGGCCTGGAGGAAGCAGTCCTGCTTCCTCTCAGCTTCCCTGGCATCTCGCAGCCTATTAACAGCGCCTCTCAGCTCAGCCCCTGCTGCCCGAGGATCTCCACCAGGGAGCACCTGGTGCAGCCCTGCCCATTGGGCACCCTCCCCTCACAAGACCAGTGCAGGCACTCTCTACACTCTGAGCTCTGCCCTGCAGCCTCCCCTCTCATCGGCTCTGTCTGGGTGCCTACGCTGGCCACCGCCGGCGCAGCCAGAGCAGAGCTCCCAGACCGGGCCCTGGTCATCAGGCAAGCGCTCCCCATCTCGCCCGCCTGCCCGCGCGAACTGCCTCGACTCGCGCCGGTCGCCGCGCTCCCTGGGGCGGGTTTTTACCCAGTCAGGGCTGGTGCCGCTCCTCGTGGCTCCGCCCCCTGTGAGTCCCTGCCCGCCTCAGCTGAGCTGCCGGCTCCTGGGCGAGGCCTGGCGAGGACTCGAGGCTCCCCCGGTGGCTCTGGCTGCTCTCAGTTGAGGCTCCCGGACGCTGACCTTTCCCCTGCTCAGGTGTTGAAGGCGTCCTCTCTCGAGCTACTCACCTGAGCAAACCTCAACAAGACTTAACATTTTATCTAGAGTTCTATAGATTGAGATTCATTTTATTCATGTATTACAACTCAAGTTTTACAGCTGATCCTCAAAAGAAGGAAATTCACCTTGTTCCTGTTAATATGCAGATGCTACTGTTCTGTACAGCAGCCTCTTAGGAAGGCCGAAGTGGGATTATGGATTGAACTAACAGCCCTCAAGGTGACAGCTGACAGCCTTGCATTTGTCTTTGGGGGAAAACAGATAAATAAATCTCGATTCAAGTGTTTTTTCCTTCCCAGGTCGACTTTTTGTGGCCGTGGAACTGTGACATATGGAGTTCCCCAGTTACTTACACCTTGCTAGGTTACAACTGGTTCTGTATGCAGCAGTTGAGCAAACCATCAGTCCTGTGCATGGGAATGTGGATACACAAGGCTATTAAAGCAAAACCCAAACTGCCTGTGGCTCCTTTTGTTTTTTTCAGTCCTTTGCAAACACACTTGTCAATGTGTTTCATGTTTGACCCGGTTTATTGTGCTTGTAACTATGGAAGAAACTGGAGATCAGGTGCTAAAATCTATTTATAACATTGTACAGCCTTGCTCTCCCACTGCCTCAAAGTAAGAGCTGTTTCCCACCACACTGATAATTTGCCAGATTCTCTGCCTATCAAACACCCTCAAGGCAGTACATTACCTCAGCCCTTCCCTGCGGCTGGGAATGGTCCCAAATGCCTCCTTTCCACAGTCTATGCCATCGTGCAAAACTTTCCAGCCCCACACAAGAGCACTGCCCTTCAAAAGCACTCTGGGACGGGGCAGGAACAGAACAAGACCAGGGTGCTTCAGAACAAGATCAGGGTGCTTCAGAACAGCCCTTTGTACACAGCACCTTCACATTAAGCAACAGATGAAGGCAAACCTCAGGTGTTCCCCACTTCAGAAGCCTGATCACAGCACCTGGCTACTGTTTAATTTCTAATACATACCTTTGCTCTGACCACTGGCAGTCTGGAGAGAAACTGACTTTGAGTAACGCCAGGCTTTGCACAACCTGGGAGTGACTATTTCCCATTCAAATGAGCACTACTGCAAAACTTGGCACGAGCGAGACGCCTGCAGCTTGAAGAGACCAAAGCAGGGGATACTTTCCAAAGTATAAAACCAAAACTCTAAGTTAATGAATAAGAAGAAAGAGTTACTCAATTATTAACTCCTGTTTGCCCATGTTTGATAAGTACAAGCACTTCCGCAGATAAACTTCTAAGAAATAGGAGCAGAACTACAACATTAAGAACATCTACCTGGACTTCAGCAAGGCTTTTGACGCTGTCTTCCCATGACATTGTCGTAGGCAAGCTCAGGAAGTGTGGGCTGGACGAGTGGACAGAGGTGGATAGAGAACTGGCTGAATGGAAGGTCTCAGAGAGTTGCCATCAGCCGCACACAGTCTAGTTGGAGACCTGTAACTAGCAGTGTCCTCCGAGAGTCAACGCTGGGCCCAGTACTGTTTCACTCGTTCATCAGTGACTTGGAGGAAGGGATAAAGAGCCTCCTCAGCAAGTCTGCTGATGATATAAAACTAGGTGGAGTGGCTGATACCCAGGAGTGCTGTGCTGTCATTCAGAAAGATCTAGGCAAGCTGGAGAGATGGGCAGAGATGAAAGTCAACAGCAAGCGCAGGGTCCTGCACTTGGGGAGGAACAGTCCCATGCACCAGTACAGGCCAGGGGCTCACCTGCCGGAAAGTAGCTCCACGGAGAGGGACGTGGGAGTCCTGGCGGGCAAGTTGTCCATGAGCCACCAGCAGTGTGCCCATTTGGCCAAGGAGGCCAATGGTGTCCTGGGTGGCATTGGGAAGAGCACTGCCAGCAGGACGAGAGAGGATCCTCCCTCTTTATTCAGCCCTCGTGAGGCTCACCTGGAGTACTCTGTCCAATTCTCTACAAGGGAGACACTGAGCTCCAGAAGCAAGGCCAGCAAAAGGCTACTAGAATGATTGTCTAGAGCATCTCTTGTATGAGGAAAAGCTGAAGGGGCTGGTCCTTTTCAGCCTACAGAAGAGAAGGCTCAGTGCGGATCTGATCAATGCGTATAAGCACCTGAAGGGAGGCTGTCAAGAGGATGGGGCCACACTCTTCCCAGTGCAGCCAGGCAACAGGACAGGAAGCAACAGGCATAAAGCAAAACACAGGAAGTTCCACCTGAACACGGGGAAGAACTTCTCTACTGTGTGGGTGACTGAGCACTGGAATAGGTTGCCCAAAGAAGCTGTGGAGTCTCCTTCCATGGACACAAGTCTGGGCAGTGTGCTCTTAGTGACTGTGTGTGAGCAGAGGGGTTGGACCAGAAGACCCCGAGTGGTCCCTTCCAACCTCAACCATTCTGTGATTCTGTATTTACAATGGGTGTCGATTTACAAGTGGAATATTTTTTAAGAAAAGAAACAGGAGCGTTGTATCCTTGACTAAACACTATCCAAGCCTATGGAATTAAAAGGGTAATTAAACACATGTCTGAGGTTCAGCCAAGAGAAATCTGCAGTACAGAAAGTTCCCTGGGGACTTGACAGGTGGCCATGAAGCACTGCGCTATGTCCCAGGACGGAGCCAGGGCATCCTGCAGCACCAGAAATCCAGTCCTCTCCTCTGCCTGCTTCCTATTCCAGACCACAAAGACCAGAATGGCTCCTCCAGAGAGCAGCCTACCTCGTACTGAGGGCCATGCATCCAAGCCCTATCCTTCTGCCCAAATAAGAAGCAAGCAGCTGAAACCCATCTGACCATGGCCTAGAGAAACTTCCTACCTGTTCAGTTTGCCATGTCTGATTACTGTTGAATAAGGGCAGTCAACTAACTAGGGTAAAATCAGTTTCCTCCCTCATTTTGAACAAGAGTTAAAACTTATCAGCTTACTACTGCATGTAATGATTCTCCTTTATCACTGATACGAACACATATCTACAAACTAAAATGCTGCTTCAAATAAGGATGGGAGCCCTGAGCTCTAAATTCGTATCAAAGGTGATTTTTAATAGAAGAAAAAAAAAAAAAGTTTAATACTACTTAAGAAATAAACCCCACTTACACTGATAATAGATCCCTAGACACACAGCTGGTATCCATTTGGCCATTCCCAGGGGCAGTCTAGGGAACATCAGCGCCTCCAAGACATGTGGCCACCACCACAAAGCAGAGACAAGGTGACAAAGCTTTCTAGGGGAAGAGTTAGCCAAGGGTTCATTTCTTCTTGAGTTCACTTACAGCATTCTCATAGAGATGAACAGGACCAAGGGGTTCCCAGGTCTAGCCCTGTTCATTTGCACAGCCCATTTTTCACCCTTCGGTTGAGATCTCTAGCAGAACAGCCTACTGAGCTCTGTAGCATCCCTATACAAAGTGGCCATGTCACAATGTCTGGAGTAACTCTGTATGTTATTTGTAGGTACTTTCACCATGCTTACTCTCAGTTCATCACACAGAGAAAGGCTTTCTCAGAACTTGGGTTACATGGGTAGTACAGAAAGGATCCAAAGGGGTAGACAATCATCCTTCTACATCTACTTATTTCAAGAAGGAAATGAAAGGGGCACCAGGGGAGGGTCTGGCTCTTTCACTAGGCTGCCAGGCCCACTAAGTAGGTTTCTTAAAGAGATAAAGCTTTGCCAAATAGAGTGGAGAATTGGCAACAAAAGACCCAGAAGCACAGGGGCATTCCACATACAAAGTCACTTGATGCAGGGCAAGGGAGGGAATTCAAAGACAGTTTTGTTCCCTATTAAATTCCCCAGTAGACCCCCTTCATCCCAAGTACACAACACTGAAACCAAAAGCCTTCCCAGCCAAAACAAGGCCCTAAATGCAATGACACAAAGATCCACCTAATTCTCTTCAGTGTCCCACTCCTGATGTGTTGCTGCCTGGGAACTGCCCTATCTCTGCAGCTCCATTCCTATTCTGGGCTCCAGCACACCAACTCAGGCAATCTATGCCCATGGATTTTGGAATTTTACAGAGAAAACAACCACTAGAGTTGTTTACCAGTTATCAATATCCTATAATCTGAAACAAATATTCCTATCTTTCTGGAAACATTTCCAAGGATAAAGCAGACTAGAAAAAGCACACACAGAGTGCACGAAGCACACACCAGTGCATGGAGTTTCCAAGAGGCATCGTAAGTACTTCAGGATTGAGGGGGTTTCTTTTACCTCGTCAGGTATACGGCTTCCCAAGTCACAGCAGCGTGAAGGAGACGGCAGCTCACATAGGCATCCTGAGGCTGGTTTTAACATAACTACTATAATTTCCAGGGGAAGCATAGCTTCACTGGGCAAAAGTCACACTAGATTTAAGCTATGCTTTAATAGATTTAGAAGCCTCAAAATCTCTAGCAGAGCAAGCAAAGATAATGCTCACACATGGCGTTTATAGACATATGTTGCAGAGAAGATAGACACAGAACCCTTGAGAAAATTCAGCAACAGAGAGCCAAGTGCACTTCCTAATCAAGCGGGTTAGCAGATACTACCTGCTTCTTCTTTTACTGTTCTAGATGCTTGGGATTTGGATACTTGCACTATGCCTGCTCAGCGCAGCAGAAGGTAAGCATACGGAGTTATTATTTCTGTAGCCTTTCTATGCTGCTGTATTTGGTGAGATGTCATTCTACAGTGCGGTGCCTTAAAACTTGCCAATTGAGGCTACATGGGTCACTCTCCTACGCCAGAATGGCGAGATGAGTGCGGGAGTGTTGTATTTCCCTTTCTCCACACTGGAAATCCCACCCGAGGAGCATGCAAGAAATGCTGGTGTTTTCTATCTCAGAGCAAAGCTCTTGCTCTAACAAGGCTAGGAAGTTGGTTTTTGTACCCTTCTTTAGTGACGGAAATGGAGAAAAAGTTGGGGGCGTTGGGTGGAGGAAGTCTAATGATGGTATAGCGGTATATTCCGCAGAAGCCACCGGCTTGTATAGTATAAAACTTCCATGTAGAGCGCAGTCAGCTGTTCAGCACAGTCTCAAGATATTGCTGATTATTTGCAGTATTTTGGCTTCTTAACAGGAGAAACTCATCAGGTGTCTCTGTTGTAGGCAAAACAACAGCTGGGGTTAAGATACCTAGAGTATGGTATAGGATACCCATGGAGGAACTGAACTGAATACTTTGTTGATGAGCAGTAGGGTGGCTTCTTTCCTTGGGATAAACTGTAGCTGTTGAAAATCTGAGAGAGGGCAGCTTACTGGTCTTTGCTCTCTGTAAACCATAGGATGTTTAAGTAACCGAGAGATCTCCAGAGAAGAGATGCTATGAGTTATAACTAACCCGCTCCACTTCTTTGCTCGTTCATATATTACTGGTCTGATCTGTGTGCTACAGGTTCAGAAGTCTGCTTTGATAGGCTGGGATGTTTCTCAGACAGTGCGCCATGGTCTGGAACTACAGAAAGACCAATCCAGAAGTTACCCTGGAGTCCAGAAAAGATAGATGCTCACTTCCTCCTCTACACAAGAGAAAATCCCGATAGCTATCAAGTAAGAACCGTTGTGGTTTACACATTAATAAGTCACATGCAAAAAAGAGGAAATAAACTCTGACCCCAGCTGTGCTCCTGGGAAGTGTTGGAAACCTTCATTTTATTCAAGAGACAGCCTTTCTCAGCTCCATAGCAGGGTCTCTGGAGCAGAACTCTCATGCTCCTCCAGCCCTCACAGAGCAGCATAGCCCATGTTTTCTGTACGGCCACTGGGAAGTGGTGAGAAACTGTGCATGTCTTAATGATTGGGTAAATCTTTCCCACAGATCAAAAGATAACACATTAGAAGTAAAGTTTGGATGCTCTGAGATACGTGTCAAAGCTTGCTTTGAATAGAAATACAGACCTTAAGCCATAGTCATGTGAACGCTTACAAATGAGTTTAACATTGCATAAGAGCATGCACCTGAAGCATAGCCCAGGTCTTTGCAATTTTGATAAACTCTTTACAGAAAGCAGATTTAAATGTTTGTTCATTTAATATCTACAACAGGAGATCTCTGCAGTTGATTCCTCCATTAGCTACTCCAACTTTAAAACAAGCAGGTTAACCAGATTCATCGTCCACGGTTTCATAGACACTGGAGAAGAAAACTGGCTGTCAGACATGTGCAAGGTAGGTACCATAAAGTTCCTTATTTTCCATTTATAAAAACATTCCTTTAAACTGTTTTCTCTACTTCTAATCAATTTATCTCATGGTACTTCTAAAGAAAAGGGCAGCAAAAGAAGCCACATTTTCAAATCATTAGCATCTAAAATACGTATCTGCGTGTGCATATATATCCCCAAATATAGCCATGAATCTGAAATGAATATTTAGTGACACCAGCAACTTATGCACCCTCTTACAAAAAATGCACTTTTTCTTACAAATTTGTGTCAGAAAAATACTCTAGCTTTTTTGTCATAAAAATGTAAGCTCTAATTAAATTGCTTCTAAGCCACTTCAGTGAATCAGGACATGAGTAGAGCTCATTTCTCATTTTTAGTGTTAATTTAAAGTTTGATTAACATTAAAAATTGAACGGGTCAGTATTGTATTGATACTGTTTTTCCTTCTGCAAAAAATACTGCTATGGGTATTTGAAATGATGGTGTGGTCATTACCACAGCATACCACCCTCTTTCAGTACGGTCTGAGCAGACGTACGCCTGTGAGCAGGCATAACCATGTACATATGCTAAGGTACCGGTTCTTAAAAAGTTCTCATACAAATTCATGCAACAAATTCATGAGTGGAGCTGTTATGAGCAACATGAATCAATTCTAGACTGTATTTACTGTGGGGAGCTTTGTTTTTTACTTTTGTTTTACAAAACAGAGGTTGCTCACCGTGGAAGATGTGAACTGCATCTGCGTTGACTGGAAGAAAGGCTCAAGATGTCAGTACACCCAGGCATCAAACAATGTCCGTGTTGTGGGCGCTGAAATAGCTTACTTTGTGAAGACCCTTGTGGTAAGAAACTTCTGGTTATAAAGCTACAGATACTGCGGATTGGAAAGAAATACGATTCAGGAACTTTTATAAATCTGAACGTAACCAGCAGGGAACATTTTCTGCTACTCAGCAATCATTTTCAGAGTTGTGCTAAAACCTCTCTTTCTAAAGTTAGAGAACTATGTAGCAACAGCAGGGTTTAGCCACTTTAGGGATATGAAGCTCTACAAGCTATCCCTACGGTACAGCCAGACAGTTCTTCCACAGATGTGAAGTGGTGGGTAATTTTAAACATGCAGAGATAACGGACATAGCAAACTGCATTTTCAGGGAGACAAAACCAACCAAATGGGCTGGAGCACAACTGCTCTCCATGAGCAGCAAAGAGGATCCACTCAGTCACCTAAGGGGGAAGTCCTTGTGGCACCTTCTGTAGCTTTAGACACAGTGCACATGACCCCTTTTTCAGCCAGCTTCATACAGGAAATGATGCTTGGTTTGGCGCCTTCTTTTAATCAAGGTGCTTTCAACACACACGGCCCATAAAACAACTATAAATTACTTCAGTAGATAGTATGCCAGGTCGAGGAGTGCTCTGACCCATGTCTCACTCAACATATCTACGTTGCAGTCACTGGGTTACTGTCTCAAAAGGTTGAAGGAATCTCTCCTCTCCTGTCCTCCTCCAGCTGCACATGGTACTAGACCTGCCATGTCTAACTTAGAGTGCCCGCCTGGCTGAGCCTTCCAAGCCAGATGAGCGCCCTCTTATTACTAAGGGGTCTAGGATGTAAAATGAACACAAAGCATCTCAGAACTCTGTTCATAGAGTTCTCTAGAGTTTTATCAGCCTCCAAATGAGAGCAGCATCTGAAGAAGGGGTTTTGAAGAAGCGATGTATTGTACCAAAACTGACAGACAGATGCTGAAATCATGTAGTTCCCAAGTCTATAGTCAAATTGAAAGTAGTTTTTCAGCACCTTTTTACTCCTCCCTGTTGCTGATGAAAACAGAGGTAGGAATCTTTTGTATCCTGTTTTCCCAGGACACATTTGGATACTCTCCAGCCAATGTTCACATTATTGGTCACAGCCTTGGAGCACACGTGGCAGGCGAAGCTGGCAAGAGGCATCCAGGAATTGGAAGAATTACTGGTAAGTCAGTGGCTTAAGTCACAACTCATGCTAAAGACACCAGTGCTTAAATAAGATGTTGCTATTCATTCTCTCTTTCTATGGTATCTGACTGTGGGCTGTAGTTTAGTAAAGGGTAATTTGGACGTTGTAGAACGTAGCCTCTTCTCACTGTACACTAGGAGTGGTACTCTGGTAAGGGTTGGAAAGCAGTCAGTGTGACAATGAGTTTGCTTGCATATATTTACACAGCAAAGGAAAGGCTCCATACAGCTAACAGAGCCAGAAGACTCCTGCAATACATCAGCTGACTTGCTGATACGCATTAATGCTTGTGGCAAGCGCTACAGAGCTTGATTGGGCCTGTTATATAGCAGCACAGCTGATACACAACACCCACCACTTCCAGGTCCCTCCAAAGCATGTTATAAGCGGCACAACAGTGAGCAGTTAGTTCTGTACTGCTAACAAATATCATGTTCCAGAAAAGGATGGATTAAACCTGATGCTTCAGAAGCAGTAGGCTAACCCTAACCGTCCTGATGCGTCACCCATTCTCACCCTGCTTTGCTATGTCTACAGAAATTTTCACCCAGTAGAGTACATTATTAATAATTATTCTTCCCTGCCCGCAGCAAAATATCTAAAGTTTCTTAATAGTTGATACAGAGATAGGTATATTTATTGCCTTATGAGTTCATTTATAAAAAAGGTATTCCAGCAACCTCAGAAAGCAGAGATGCCATTTCAAGTATTGTAAAACCTCCAGTACTCTCCCAGAACTAAAACGTCAGAGGTATTGTGAGCTAAACTTGTGGTCAAACCAATCCTTGTTCTTTCCAAGTACTGGGATTCAACATTGGTGTATATCAGTAAAATCTAATAGGCTTCACACAAGTAATCCTTTCTGCTGCTTGGGAGAAAAGCCACTTGATAAGAGAGAGCAGACAACATGGTCTCCTATATCTTATACTACTTACATATAAGGAACCACAGACCACTATGTATGTGATGATTCATTATATACAACCATAGCGATATACACAACAATGCACCTATATCTCTTTATCTATACATAACAAGTTTTTTCCTTCCAGGACTGGACCCTGCTCAGCCTTACTTCCAAGGGACTCCCATTGAAGTCAGACTGGATAAAACTGATGCCGAGTTTGTTGATGTTATCCACACAGATACAGCTCCCACAATCCCCTACTTAGGTGAGTATTGAACAATACTGTAATCATTATTATTTATAATAATTATTTATGCCATAGAGCACTTCAGTATCCTACTAACTCATCAAGGCTCACTTGTGCTGTGCCACAGACACAGAACAAATAGACCATACTGGTCCCTAACACCTCACATCCTAAAATACCAAGCACCCACAAACTTCAACTATAGGTATGAAACAGTATTGATTGAAAATAGGCTTACCCCTACTTTAAATGCTCCAGGTTTTGGCATGAGCCCAGCTATTGGACATCTTGACTTCTATCCAAACGGAGGAGTGGAAATGCCTGGATGTGGAAAGAACGCTGTGTCACAGATTATAGATCTCGATGGCATCTGGGAAGGTAAGTGTTGATTACATTACCAACTCAGGGATAGATCACCCCTCACAATGTAAGGGCTTAACTTTCCTCAATTCAGGTGTGTTGCATTAGCTTTTGGTGTGCCCAGCAGCAATGGCAGCTGCAGAGTGCAGTGAAACTGTTCATATGCTTAAACCACACTGTTTTCCAGAGCTCATTAAAAAATAAACAAGACAAAGGGGTTTGCCTCTGGAAAATCTGCCTCCTCTGAAGTACCCAACAGCAGAAGCAAGTTACTGAAACCGTGCCAACAGTTTTAAAGGGTCTATAACAATATACTTCACTTTGTTTCTATGCAGTTGCCCAGCAGCAGTACTGGGTGGAGTAGGACAATGATGCTCACAGCTACTTGGGCTGTGATGGGCTATCTTCAGCTGCAGCCTTTCTGAGATAAAGCAATTAATTAGCTTTTTATTACCTTTACAATCTGAGTTGCATTAAAGCAATGTCATTGTGTCTGTTTGTAGTCCCCTAACAAAGATTGGCACGTAGCTGCTCAAATAGAGTTCCTTGCTGGTTTACATGGTTCTAAGAACAGCTCTAAGTATTAGAAAATGTTTACGTGTCTTCAGAAAGTTAAACTGCACAGAACATTCAAAAGAACCAACAAAACAAACAAAACAAGAGTTCTGCTGTAGAGCTTTTGCACTATTTTATCTGAGCTCTTTCTTACATTGCTGCAAACACCTGAAACTCTGGGAATCCACAAACTTATTTGTGATAACCAGCCTTTTCCTCCAGGTTTTATTCAGTGCAGTTGGAGGCATTACCTTTTCTTCCTTTCTTTTTTGTTATGCAGTAAACTCCTTCTCAATGAAGGGGAATTAAAGCACAAAGAAATAAGCGTATTGTATATGATCTTCTTTTTAACCTAAACTCAGGCAAACAATGGCAACACAAAAGAAAATAATATATTCATTATTTTAATTTTAAGATGCTCCCTTCCTTAAGCACCCCCCAAATAATAATAATTTTGTTTTGAAGTCCTCAGCTGCAGCAAATCAGCACTGCCCTAGGAAGTTCCCTCTTAAATACTTTTCCTTTGGTTTTCCTTTGTTATGGTAATCCCTCGGTTGCCTACAAAAGGCCTGCTTCATGCCCTTCTTCTTTCTCTTGTGCACCTTGGTCAGATTGCTTGAATAAGTTTTTGCGAGGGGGAGGAGAGGGCAGGGGCTAAGCTGAGCTGCGCAGTCAGTCTCCACAAAGCATTCCAAGTCTGCATTTTATACCTGTTGAGTCAGTGACAGTCCTTAGAGCTTCAGTTCATTGCAAAAGCAAGCTTCAAACCTTATGCTTGATACTATAAGAATCATGATGAGGCTTTTGAGGAGGAATGATGCATCCCAATGACACGGCAAGGGCTGTGCCAGTATCTTTCCACAAATGGCAACGGAATGAAAGATTTAACCTGGAAACATCTTTTTGCAGGAACTCGGGACTTCATGGCTTGCAATCACCTGAGGAGTTACAAGTATTACTCTGACAGTATTATCTACCCTGATGGGTTTCTGGGCTATTCATGCACTTCATATGACGTTTTTGAATCAGTAAGTACCTCTCAAAGCCTCAGGATGGACTGTGTCAAAAACAGTTGCTCTTTCTTATTTATACACCTGAAATCCAGTTTACTTATGGTACTTATGGTCCCAGAGTGGATCTGTAAGAGAAACAAATGCTGCTGTGACACACGGCCACCTAAGTGGGTATATCAAAAAGAAGTCCTTGGCTGGATGGATAACTTTATTAATGGATGTATTTGGTTTTGCTAGGGACTCTGCTTCCCATGCCCAGCAGAGGGATGCCCGAATATGGGTCACTATGCAGACAGGTTCAAAGGGAAAATTAACAGTGACTTCGTGAAACTTTACCTGAACACTGGCGAAGCCAAGGACTTTGCTCGTGAGTTTTCATTGCTTCCATTCCTACCTACTGCTTGTAAACAACCACTTTTATTGCCCTGTTTTACAGTTAACAGGTGATCAGACCTCACAGCAGGGCAATAGCTCTTCATGCCAATACTTGATATGCTAGAGACTGACCCTCCCTGGGTACAATCTAACTTACTGGATTTCTTCTATGCAGTTTGGAGGTACAAAGTAACTGTGACCATCTCTGGAAAGCATAGTGTGACAGGATATGTAAACATTGCCCTCTATGGAAGCTGTGGGAACACAAGACAGCACCAGATTGTCAAGTAAGTCAAAAATTGGAGAGAAAAGAAACTTATCTTCTAGAACATTCAGTTCAGATTTCTGTTTATATTGGTCTCACGTTAGAGATCAAATTCACAGAATCACAGAATCAGAGAATCACAGAACATTAGGAATTGGAAGGGACCTCAAAAGATCATCTAGTCCAGTCCCCCTGCCGGAGCAGGAACACCTAGATGAGGTTACACAGGAAGGTGTCCAGGCGAGTTTTGAATGTCTCCAGAGAAGGGGACTCCACAACCTCCCTGGGCAGCCTGTTCCAGTGTTCCGTCACCCTCACTGAGAAGAAGTTTCTTCTCAAATTTAAGTGAAACCTCTTGTGTTCCAGTTTGAGCCCACTACCCCTTGTCTTACCATTGGTTGTCACCGAGAAGAGCCTGCCTCCATCCTTGTACCTGATATAAATGCAGAGGCAGTTTACTTGGGTGATTTGAAGGGAAAAGGTTAGAAGGCAGAATCTTGAACTGTTAGAATCCAGCATCACTTGTTTGCTGTCCACCAAGGTCTTGCTGGACTTATGCTAGCAGAGTTGTGATCTTTCTGCCTTTCACAGGCTTGCAAATGTTGCCACCACAGCTGCTGAAGTTACCCCATGAGTTGCTATATAAAAATCTACTTTTTGTTGCTGATAACTTCACCTGCTTACACTAAATCATAGAATCAACTAGGTTGGAACAGACCTTAAGATCATCAAGTCCCATGATCTTAATGATCTATTACCCGAGCTGCCTGCTTGCCTCATGTGCTCTTGTTTATTTGTATTTTCCTTCTTTGTTTCCACTGAAATGTCTGAAATGGTGAAAACTGGGGAGAAGACATTTAGATGTGGGTTTGGGCTTCGGGCTTCATGCTTTTGGTTTTGTTTCGTGACAACTATGGCACTTCCACCTTTCCAAGAAGGCCTTCACGTCTTCAGGTATTTGCTATGAGCCGATCCCAGTTTGCAAGCATCCGTGTGACATCCAACCACACGAGACAAGTCTGCCAGCATTGAACACATTCTGGCACTCCCTAGCTCTGTAGCAAGCTCCACCTTCTTCACAGGGATCACCCTGTAACTGAGTCTTCACTGGGAGGTGTGACTGTAGCATCTCAGGTCTTTGCTGCTTCTGATAAACACTGATTTGGGATCAATTATGGTGGAAAACTGGGAATAATGTTGTTACCATATTATAAGCTAAATATTGTTTTTCTACTAACTCTCTACTCCCTTGCTATAACAGCCACTCAGTCGACAGGAGTGGTGATTAATATTAAATCCTAACATGCCTCACACCCATACAACGTTCTTTTTCACAGGGGAACCCTCAAACCAGACAACACTTACACAGGCTACATTGATGCAGAAGTTAAAATTGGAACAGTCACAAAGGTTAAATTCCTCTGGAACAACAATGTGATAAACCCAACTCTTCCTAAAATAGGAGCTGCAACTGTTGTAGTGCAGTCTGGAGAAGACAGAAAAGAGTAAGTATACCCATTGTGAAAATCTTCAGAGTTACTTGGGAAGGTAGGTGACAAAATTACATGCAAGGTTATCAGCATCATTCTTTCCAAGCTCCAACTGACCACGAGGACTGGTTATTTGTGTGTGAGCTTGTGTTAGCATGTCTGATTCACAGCCAGCTGGAACAGCAAATGATTTTCATTGTTACTGGTGGCCCCTGAGATCATGACTGATGAAAGAGGACCATGATAATAAACCCACCCTTCCAACGAACAAGACTAATACTGTTTTTTCTAGACTTTGTGGAATAGGCTGGGATGTTCAGATTATCAAGCGTAATTTATTGATCCAGTTTCACCCTTTTTCCTGAGCTTTTTAAAACAAACTCCTTCATTTGCTTGATCAGCTGTTTTATCCACCCCATGATTTCATGTCTAGAAGAGGAGGCACAGTATGTTTTAAACTCATATACAAACTCATAGTTAACATGCCATCATTTAAAAGACAACGTGGGAGTTGGAAACAGTTTCAGGCAAAGCTAAATGATTACAGCCCAGCAGCATTACCTTTCAGCAGAGATCCTAGGGCAGCTCTAGTTCCCATTCTGTTCTGTTGTGGCAAATGACAAATCAGGTTGTCTAATATTAAAACCAAATCAATTTGTATAATTTCAACAACTCAAGGTATTGCATTTTTTCTTTCAGATACCATTTCTGTGGTTACGACACAGTGAGAGAGGATGTTCTGCTGACTCTTACTGCTTGCTAAAAGCACATATGAATACCCCAAACCTTGATACCAATAAAAGCTAGCGTGTATAAAACTCTGGTGTCTGCAGTCATTGAACCCATAATCCTGGTGGTGTCTGATGGGGTGTTTTGCTGCTTTGGATGGTGGGGGTGAAGTCCCAAGCCCAAGGCCCCATGGGCTTGTGTACGTTCAGGTTCTTAAAATGGTCTCGAACCAGATCCTCTCCTACAGTGGGCCCAAGGTCTTCATTCTCACAGTCCCTACATTTGCCTTCCAAGATTTGGGTGGTGCGTTGCCACTGAAGACCGAGGCAAAGAAGTCATTAAGAACCTCAGCCTTCTCCAAATCCCGGGTAGCCAGTTCTCCCGATAGCTTCCGGAGAGGGCCCACATTGTCCCTAGGCTGTCTTTTATTTGCATTGTACCTATAGAATCCCTTCCTGTTATCTTTCACATCCCTAGAAAAGTTCAATTCTAACTGGGCCTTAGCTTTCCTAACCTGGTCCCTAGCTTCCCAGACAACATCCCTGTATTCTTCCCAGGCCGCCTGTCCTTGCTTCTACCTTCTATAAGCCTCTTTTTTCCTTCGTATGTTCCTCAGCAGCTCCTTATCCATCCAAGGAGGTCTCCTGGCCCTCATGCTGCACTTCCTTCTAGCTGGGATACAACATTCCTGAGCTCGGAGTAGGTGATCCTTGAGTATCAACCAACAGTTTTGGGCCCCCCTGCCCTCTAGGGCTGTATCCCATGGAACCTTACTAAGCAGGCTCCTGAAGAAGCCAAAGTCTGCTCTCTTGAAGTCCAAGGCAGTGAGCTTGCTGCACGCTCTTCTCACTGCCCTGAGGATCTCGAATTCCACCATCTCATGATTGCTGCAACCAAGGCTGCCCTGGAGCATCACATTTCTAACCAGCCCTTCCCTGTTGGTGAGCACGAGGTCAAGCATGGCACTTCTCCTCGTTGGCTCCTCTATTACTCGCAGAAGGAAGTTGTATTCCACACAATCGAGAAACCTCCTGGATTGCTTGTGCCGGGCCGTACCTCCACTCCAACAGATGTCAGGGTGGTTGAAGTCCCCCATGAGAACAAGAGCCTGAGAGCATGAGGCTGTTCCTGTCTGTCTGTAGAGTGCTTCATCCACAGATTCCTCTTGATCAGGTGGTCTGTAACAGATCCCCACAGTAATGTCTCCCATCGCTGTTCGCCCTTCAACCCTGACCCACAAACTCTCTATTTACTGCTCACCCGTCCCCAGACAGAGTTCCATACTCTCCAGCCTATCCCTAACATAAATAGCAACTCCCCCTCCTCGCCTGCCAGGCCTGTCTTTTCTAAAGAGCCTGTGACCTTCCATTCCAACACTCCAGTCGTAGGAGCCATCCCACCATGTTTCTGTGATACCTATTATACCATTCCCCCGTAGACATGCACTCATCTCTAATTCCTCTTGTTTGTTCCTAATGCTATGAGCGTTTGTATAGAGGCATCTGAGTCAAGCTCCAAATGAAGCCGGCTCATTGGCTGGAGTGGCTGGAATATCTCTACATTGCTCCAAGCATTTATTGTAGGTGCTGGCATCTGACTGGGTGTGTTGGGATGGAATGGTGCCCCCCTCCCCCAACACATCTAGTTTAAAGCAACCTTGACCAGCCTGGCAAGCATCCTACCAAAACCACTCTTCCTCTTCTTTGCCAGATCAGCTCCACCAGCCCCCAGTAGACCTGGCCTACAAACTAGGGTCCCCTGTTCAAGACACCCAAACCCCTGACTATGACACCACCCTTTTAACCATTTATTAACCTGGCCAATCCTCCTAGCCTTTTTAAGGTCCTCCCTTTTATCCTGGAGAATTGATACAAAGACAATCTGAGCTCCAGAGACCCCACCCACCTCTCCCAGGGCTCTTTAGTACTTCTTTATGTTCTCCGAGCTACTGCCAGCACCCACATGGATCACTAGAAGTGGGCAATAGTCAGTGGGACTCACTAGAGCAGGCAGCCTCTCTGCAACATCCCTGATCCGTGCCCCAGGTAGGCAACACACCTCCCTTGAGACTGGGTCAGGCCGACAGATGAGTGCTTCTGTCCCTGTCAAAGTACAGTCCCCTAGTACTACCACCCGCCGCTTTTTCCTGGCAGCACCAGTGGAGACCTTCTTTACCCGTGCACCAGCCGGTTGTTTCTGGTGTGAGTGCGTTTCCTCTTCAGCCACCTGCAGGACAGCAAAGCGGTTCTGGGTGGCGACAACAGCATTAGGAGGAAGCCCCTTGCTTTTAATTGTCCTCTTCCTTCTTTTTTTGTTGGATTTTTTGTTGATGTTTCCCAGCTTCCTGGGTTAATGGCTTCCTTCTTTCCTCCTTGAGCTACAGGGGACGCTTGAGGCCCCTGCACAGGTTGGGCCTGGAGGAAGCAGTCCTGCTTCCTCTCAGCTTCCCTGGCATCTCGCAGCCTATTAACAGCGCCTCTCAGCTCAGCCCCTGCTGCCCGAGGATCTCCACCAGGGAGCACCTGGTGCAGCCCTGCCCATTGGGCACCCTCCCCTCACAAGACCAGTGCAGGCACTCTCTACACTCTGAGCTCTGCCCTGCAGCCTCCCCTCTCATCGGCTCTGTCTGGGTGCCTACGCTGGCCACCGCCGGCGCAGCCAGAGCAGAGCTCCCAGACCGGGCCCTGGTCATCAGGCAAGCGCTCCCCATCTCGCCCGCCTGCCCGCGCGAACTGCCTCGACTCGCGCCGGTCGCCGCGCTCCCTGGGGCGGGTTTTTACCCAGTCAGGGCTGGTGCCGCTCCTCGTGGCTCCGCCCCCTGTGAGTCCCTGCCCGCCTCAGCTGAGCTGCCGGCTCCTGGGCAAGGCCTGGCGAGGACTCGAGGCTCCCCCGGTGGCTCTGGCCGCTCTCAGTTGAGGCTCCCGGACGCTGACCTTTCCCCTGCTCAGGTGTTGAAGGCGTCCTCTCTCGAGCTACTCACCTGAGCAAACCTCAACAAGACTTAACATTTTATCTAGAGTTCTATAGATTGAGATTCATTTTATTCATGTATTACAACTCAAGTTTTACAGCTGATCCTCAAAAGAAGGAAATTCACCTTGTTCCTGTTAATATGCAGATGCTACTGTTCTGTACAGCAGCCTCTTAGGAAGGCCGAAGTGGGATTATGGATTGAACTAACAGCCCTCAAGGTGACAGCTGACAGCCTTGCATTTGTCTTTGGGGGAAAACAGATAAATAAATCTCGATTCAAGTGTTTTTTCCTTCCCAGGTCGACTTTTTGTGGCCGTGGAACTGTGACATATGGAGTTCCCCAGTTACTTACACCTTGCTAGGTTACAACTGGTTCTGTATGCAGCAGCTGAGCAAACCATCAGTCCTGTGCATGGGAATGTGGATACACAAGGCTATTAAAGCAAAACCCAAACTGCCTGTGGCTCCTTTTGTTTTTTTCAGTCCTTTGCAAACACACTTGTCAATGTGTTTCATGTTTGACCCGGTTTATTGTGCTTGTAACTATGGAAGAAACTGGAGATCAGGTGCTAAAATCTATTTATAACATTGTACAGCCTTGCTCTCCCACTGCCTCAAAGTAAGAGCTGTTTCCCACCACACTGATAATTTGCCAGATTCTCTGCCTATCAAACACCCTCAAGGCAGTACATTACCTCAGCCCTTCCCTGCGGCTGGGAATGGTCCCAAATGCCTCCTTTCCACAGTCTATGCCATCGTGCAAAACTTTCCAGCCCCACACAAGAGCACTGCCCTCCAAAAGCACTCTGGGACGGGGCAGGAACAGAACAAGACCAGGGTGCTTCAGAACAGCCCTTTGTACACAGCACCTTCACATTAAGCAACAGATGAAGGCAAACCTCAGGTGTTCCCCACTTCAGAAGCCTGATCACAGCACCTGGCTACTGTTTAATTTCTAATACATACCTTTGCTCT
This sequence comes from Psittacula echo, assembly GCF_963264785.1. Taxonomy (NCBI): domain Eukaryota; kingdom Metazoa; phylum Chordata; class Aves; order Psittaciformes; family Psittacidae; genus Psittacula; species Psittacula echo. The sequence continues at coordinate 8,168,127 of NC_137743.1, read as the reverse complement.
GACCACTGGCAGTCTGGAGAGAAACTGACTTTGAGTAACGCCAGGCTTTGCACAACCTGGGAGTGACTATTTCCCATTCAAATGAGCACTACTGCAAAACTTGGCACGAGCGAGACGCCTGCAGCTTGAAGAGACCAAAGCAGGGGATACTTTCCAAAGTATAAAACCAAAACTCTAAGTTAATGAATAAGAAGAAAGAGTTACTCAATTATTAACTCCTGTTTGCCCATGTTTGATAAGTACAAGCACTTCCGCAGATAAACTTCTAAGAAATAGGAGCAGAACTACAACATTAAGAACATCTACCTGGACTTCAGCAAGGCTTTTGACGCTGTCTTCCCATGACATTGTCGTAGGCAAGCTCAGGAAGTGTGGGCTGGACGAGTGGACAGAGGTGGATAGAGAACTGGCTGAATGGAAGGTCTCAGAGAGTTGCCATCAGCCGCACACAGTCTAGTTGGAGACCTGTAACTAGCAGTGTCCTCCGAGAGTCAACGCTGGGCCCAGTACTGTTTCACTCGTTCATCAGTGACTTGGAGGAAGGGATAAAGAGCCTCCTCAGCAAGTCTGCTGATGATATAAAACTAGGTGGAGTGGCTGATACCCAGGAGTGCTGTGCTGTCATTCAGAAAGATCTAGGCAAGCTGGAGAGATGGGCAGAGATGAAAGTCAACAGCAAGCGCAGGGTCCTGCACTTGGGGAGGAACAGTCCCATGCACCAGTACAGGCCAGGGGCTCACCTGCCGGAAAGTAGCTCCACGGAGAGGGACGTGGGAGTCCTGGCGGGCAAGTTGTCCATGAGCCACCAGCAGTGTGCCCATTTGGCCAAGGAGGCCAATGGTGTCCTGGGTGGCATTGGGAAGAGCACTGCCAGCAGGACGAGAGAGGATCCTCCCTCTTTATTCAGCCCTCGTGAGGCTCACCTGGAGTACTCTGTCCAATTCTCTACAAGGGAGACACTGAGCTCCAGAAGCAAGGCCAGCAAAAGGCTACTAGAATGATTGTCTAGAGCATCTCTTGTATGAGGAAAAGCTGAAGGGGCTGGTCCTTTTCAGCCTACAGAAGAGAAGGCTCAGTGCGGATCTGATCAATGCGTATAAGCACCTGAAGGGAGGCTGTCAAGAGGATGGGGCCACACTCTTCCCAGTGCAGCCAGGCAACAGGACAGGAAGCAACAGGCATAAAGCAAAACACAGGAAGTTCCACCTGAACACGGGGAAGAACTTCTCTACTGTGTGGGTGACTGAGCACTGGAATAGGTTGCCCAAAGAAGCTGTGGAGTCTCCTTCCATGGACACAAGTCTGGGCAGTGTGCTCTTAGTGACTGTGTGTGAGCAGAGGGGTTGGACCAGAAGACCCCGAGTGGTCCCTTCCAACCTCAACCATTCTGTGATTCTGTATTTACAATGGGTGTCGATTTACAAGTGGAATATTTTTTAAGAAAAGAAACAGGAGCGTTGTATCCTTGACTAAACACTATCCAAGCCTATGGAATTAAAAGGGTAATTAAACACATGTCTGAGGTTCAGCCAAGAGAAATCTGCAGTACAGAAAGTTCCCTGGGGACTTGACAGGTGGCCATGAAGCACTGCGCTATGTCCCAGGACGGAGCCAGGGCATCCTGCAGCACCAGAAATCCAGTCCTCTCCTCTGCCTGCTTCCTATTCCAGACCACAAAGACCAGAATGGCTCCTCCAGAGAGCAGCCTACCTCGTACTGAGGGCCATGCATCCAAGCCCTATCCTTCTGCCCAAATAAGAAGCAAGCAGCTGAAACCCATCTGACCATGGCCTAGAGAAACTTCCTACCTGTTCAGTTTGCCATGTCTGATTACTGTTGAATAAGGGCAGTCAACTAACTAGGGTAAAATCAGTTTCCTCCCTCATTTTGAACAAGAGTTAAAACTTATCAGCTTACTACTGCATGTAATGATTCTCCTTTATCACTGATACGAACACATATCTACAAACTAAAATGCTGCTTCAAATAAGGATGGGAGCCCTGAGCTCTAAATTCGTATCAAAGGTGATTTTTAATAGAAGAAAAAAAAAAAAAGTTTAATACTACTTAAGAAATAAACCCCACTTACACTGATAATAGATCCCTAGACACACAGCTGGTATCCATTTGGCCATTCCCAGGGGCAGTCTAGGGAACATCAGCGCCTCCAAGACATGTGGCCACCACCACAAAGCAGAGACAAGGTGACAAAGCTTTCTAGGGGAAGAGTTAGCCAAGGGTTCATTTCTTCTTGAGTTCACTTACAGCATTCTCATAGAGATGAACAGGACCAAGGGGTTCCCAGGTCTAGCCCTGTTCATTTGCACAGCCCATTTTTCACCCTTCGGTTGAGATCTCTAGCAGAACAGCCTACTGAGCTCTGTAGCATCCCTATACAAAGTGGCCATGTCACAATGTCTGGAGTAACTCTGTATGTTATTTGTAGGTACTTTCACCATGCTTACTCTCAGTTCATCACACAGAGAAAGGCTTTCTCAGAACTTGGGTTACATGGGTAGTACAGAAAGGATCCAAAGGGGTAGACAATCATCCTTCTACATCTACTTATTTCAAGAAGGAAATGAAAGGGGCACCAGGGGAGGGTCTGGCTCTTTCACTAGGCTGCCAGGCCCGCTAAGTAGGTTTCTTAAAGAGATAAAGCTTTGCCAAATAGAGTGGAGAATTGGCAACAAAAGACCCAGAAGCACAGGGGCATTCCACATACAAAGTCACTTGATGCAGGGCAAGGGAGGGAATTCAAAGACAGTTTTGTTCCCTATTAAATTCCCCAGTAGACCCCCTTCATCCCAAGTACACAACACTGAAACCAAAAGCCTTCCCAGCCAAAACAAGGCCCTAAATGCAATGACACAAAGATCCACCTAATTCTCTTCAGTGTCCCACTCCTGATGTGTTGCTGCCTGGGAACTGCCCTATCTCTGCAGCTCCATTCCTATTCTGGGCTCCAGCACACCAACTCAGGCAATCTATGCCCATGGATTTTGGAATTTTACAGAGAAAACAACCACTAGAGTTGTTTACCAGTTATCAATATCCTATAATCTGAAACAAATATTCCTATCTTTCTGGAAACATTTCCAAGGATAAAGCAGACTAGAAAAAGCACACACAGAGTGCACGAAGCACACACCAGTGCATGGAGTTTCCAAGAGGCATCGTAAGTACTTCAGGATTGGGGGGGTTTCTTTTACCTCGTCAGGTATACGGCTTCCCAAGTCACAGCAGCGTGAAGGAGACGGCAGCTCACATAGGCATCCTGAGGCTGGTTTTAACATAACTACTATAATTTCCAGGGGAAGCATAGCTTCACTGGGCAAAAGTCACACTAGATTTAAGCTATGCTTTAATAGATTTAGAAGCCTCAAAATCTCTAGCAGAGCAAGCAAAGATAATGCTCACACATGGCGTTTATAGACATATGTTGCAGAGAAGATAGACACAGAACCCTTGAGAAAATTCAGCAACAGAGAGCCAAGTGCACTTCCTAATCATGCGGGTTAGCAGATACTACCTGCTTCTTCTTTTACTGTTCTAGATGCTTGGGATTTGGATACTTGCACTATGCCTGCTCAGCGCAGCAGAAGGTAAGCATACGGAGTTATTATTTCTGTAGCCTTTCTATGCTGCTGTATTTGGTGAGATGTCATTCTACAGTGCGGTGCCTTAAAACTTGCCAATTGAGGCTACATGGGTCACTCTCCTACGCCAGAATGGCGAGATGAGTGCGGGAGTGTTGTATTTCCCTTTCTCCACACTGGAAATCCCACCCGAGGAGCATGCAAGAAATGCTGGTGTTTTCTATCTCAGAGCAAAGCTCTTGCTCTAACAAGGCTAGGAAGTTGGTTTTTGTACCCTTCTTTAGTGATGGAAATGGAGAAAAAGTTGGGGGCGTTGGGTGGAGGAAGTCTAATGATGGTATAGCGGTATATTCCGCAGAAGCCACCGGCTTGTATAGTATAAAACTTCCATGTAGAGCGCAGTCAGCTGTTCAGCACAGTCTCAAGATATTGCTGATTATTTGCAGTATTTTGGCTTCTTAACAGGAGAAACTCATCAGGTGTCTCTGTTGTAGGCAAAACAACAGCTGGGGTTAAGATACCTAGAGTATGGTATAGGATACCCATGGAGGAACTGAACTGAATACTTTGTTGATGAGCAGTAGGGTGGCTTCTTTCCTTGGGATAAACTGTAGCTGTTGAAAATCTGAGAGAGGGCAGCTTACTGGTCTTTGCTCTCTGTAAACCATAGGATGTTTAAGTAACCGAGAGATCTCCAGAGAAGAGATGCTATGAGTTATAACTAACCCGCTCCACTTCTTTGCTCGTTCATATATTACTGGTCTGATCTGTGTGCTACAGGTTCAGAAGTCTGCTTTGATAGGCTGGGATGTTTCTCAGACAGTGCGCCATGGTCTGGAACTACAGAAAGACCAATCCAGAAGTTACCCTGGAGTCCAGAAAAGATAGATGCTCACTTCCTCCTCTACACAAGAGAAAATCCCGATAGCTATCAAGTAAGAACCGTTGTGGTTTACACATTAATAAGTCACATGCAAAAAAGAGGAAATAAACTCTGACCCCAGCTGTGCTCCTGGGAAGTGTTGGAAACCTTCATTTTATTCAAGAGACAGCCTTTCTCAGCTCCATAGCAGGGTCTCTGGAGCAGAACTCTCATGCTCCTCCAGCCCTCACAGAGCAGCATAGCCCATGTTTTCTGTACGGCCACTGGGAAGTGGTGAGAAACTGTGCATGTCTTAATGATTGGGTAAATCTTTCCCACAGATCAAAAGATAACACATTAGAAGTAAAGTTTGGATGCTCTGAGATACGTGTCAAAGCTTGCTTTGAATAGAAATACAGACCTTAAGCCATAGTCATGTGAACGCTTACAAATGAGTTTAACATTGCATAAGAGCATGCACCTGAAGCATAGCCCAGGTCTTTGCAATTTTGATAAACTCTTTACAGAAAGCAGATTTAAATGTTTGTTCATTTAATATCTACAACAGGAGATCTCTGCAGTTGATTCCTCCATTAGCTACTCCAACTTTAAAACAAGCAGGTTAACCAGATTCATCGTCCACGGTTTCATAGACACTGGAGAAGAAAACTGGCTGTCAGACATGTGCAAGGTAGGTACCATAAAGTTCCTTATTTTCCATTTATAAAAACATTCCTTTAAACTGTTTTCTCTACTTCTAATCAATTTATCTCATGGTACTTCTAAAGATAAGGGCAGCAAAAGAAGCCACATTTTCAAATCATTAGCATCTAAAATACGTATCTGCGTGTGCATATATATCCCCAAATATAGCCATGAATCTGAAATGAATATTTAGTGACACCAGCAACTTATGCACCCTCTTACAAAAAATGCACTTTTTCTTACAAATTTGTGTCAGAAAAATACTCTAGCTTTTTTGTCATAAAAATGTAAGCTCTAATTAAATTGCTTCTAAGCCACTTCAGTGAATCAGGACATGAGTAGAGCTCATTTCTCATTTTTAGTGTTAATTTAAAGTTTGATTAACATTAAAAATTGAACAGGTCAGTATTGTATTGATACTGTTTTTCCTTCTGCAAAAAATACTGCTATGGGTATTTGAAATGATGGTGTGGTCATTACCACAGCATACCACCCTCTTTCAGTATGGTCTGAGCAGACGTACGCCTGTGAGCAGGCATAACCATGTACATATGCTAAGGTACCGGTTCTTAAAAAGTTCTCATACAAATTCATGCAACAAATTCATGAGTGGAGCTGTTATGAGCAACATGAATCAATTCTAGACTGTATTTACTGTGGGGAGCTTTGTTTTTTACTTTTGTTTTACAAAACAGAGGTTGCTCACCGTGGAAGATGTGAACTGCATCTGCGTTGACTGGAAGAAAGGCTCAAGATGTCAGTACACCCAGGCATCAAACAATGTCCGTGTTGTGGGCGCTGAAATAGCTTACTTTGTGAAGACCCTTGTGGTAAGAAACTTCTGGTTATAAAGCTACAGATACTGCGGATTGGAAAGAAATACGATTCAGGAACTTTTATAAATCTGAACGTAACCAGCAGGGAACATTTTCTGCTACTCAGCAATCATTTTCAGAGTTGTGCTAAAACCTCTCTTTCTAAAGTTAGAGAACTATGTAGCAACAGCAGGGTTTAGCCACTTTAGGGATATGAAGCTCTACAAGCTATCCCTACGGTACAGCCAGACAGTTCTTCCACAGATGTGAAGTGGTGGGTAATTTTAAACATGCAGAGATAACGGACATAGCAAACTGCATTTTCAGGGAGACAAAACCAACCAAATGGGCTGGAGCACAACTGCTCTCCATGAGCAGCAAAGAGGATCCACTCAGTCACCTAAGGGGGAAGTCCTTGTGGCACCTTCTGTAGCTTTAGACACAGTGCACATGACCCCTTTTTCAGCCAGCTTCATACAGGAAATGATGCTTGGTTTGGCGCCTTCTTTTAATCAAGGTGCTTTCAACACACACGGCCCATAAAACAACTATAAATTACTTCAGTAGATAGTATGCCAGGTCGAGGAGTGCTCTGACCCATGTCTCACTCAACATATCTACGTTGCAGTCACTGGGTTACTGTCTCAAAAGGTTGAAGGAATCTCTCCTCTCCTGTCCTCCTCCAGCTGCACATGGTACTAGACCTGCCATGTCTAACTTAGAGTGCCCGCCTGGCTGAGCCTTCCAAGCCAGATGAGCGCCCTCTTATTACTAAGGGGTCTAGGATGTAAAATGAACACAAAGCATCTCAGAACTCTGTTCATAGAGTTCTCTAGAGTTTTATCAGCCTCCAAATGAGAGCAGCATCTGAAGAAGGGGTTTTGAAGAAGCGATGTATTGTACCAAAACTGACAGACAGATGCTGAAATCATGTAGTTCCCAAGTCTATAGTCAAATTGAAAGTAGTTTTTCAGCACCTTTTTACTCCTCCCTGTTGCTGATGAAAACAGAGGTAGGAATCTTTTGTATCCTGTTTTCCCAGGACACATTTGGATACTCTCCAGCCAATGTTCACATTATTGGTCACAGCCTTGGAGCACACGTGGCAGGCGAAGCTGGCAAGAGGCATCCAGGAATTGGAAGAATTACTGGTAAGTCAGTGGCTTAAGTCACAACTCATGCTAAAGACACCAGTGCTTAAATAAGATGTTGCTATTCATTCTCTCTTTCTATGGTATCTGACTGTGGGCTGTAGTTTAGTAAAGGGTAATTTGGACGTTGTAGAACGTAGCCTCTTCTCACTGTACACTAGGAGTGGTACTCTGGTAAGGGTTGGAAAGCAGTCAGTGTGATAATGAGTTTGCTTGCATATATTTACACAGCAAAGGAAAGGCTCCATACAGCTAACAGAGCCAGAAGACTCCTGCAATACATCAGCTGACTTGCTGATACGCATTAATGCTTGTGGCAAGCGCTACAGAGCTTGATTGGGCCTGTTATATAGCAGCACAGCTGATACACAACACCCACCACTTCCAGGTCCCTCCAAAGCATGTTATAAGCGGCACAACAGTGAGCAGTTAGTTCTGTACTGCTAACAAATATCATGTTCCAGAAAAGGATGGATTAAACCTGATGCTTCAGAAGCAGTAGGCTAACCCTAACCGTCCTGATGCGTCACCCATTCTCACCCTGCTTTGCTATGTCTACAGAAATTTTCACCCAGTAGAGTACATTATTAATAATTATTCTTCCCTGCCCGCAGCAAAATATCTAAAGTTTCTTAATAGTTGATACAGAGATAGGTATATTTATTGCCTTATGAGTTCATTTATAAAAAAGGTATTCCAGCAACCTCAGAAAGCAGAGATGCCATTTCAAGTATTGTAAAACCTCCAGTACTCTCCCAGAACTAAAACGTCAGAGGTATTGTGAGCTAAACTTGTGGTCAAACCAATCCTTGTTCTTTCCAAGTACTGGGATTCAACATTGGTGTATATCAGTAAAATCTAATAGGCTTCACACAAGTAATCCTTTCTGCTGCTTGGGAGAAAAGCCACTTGATAAGAGAGAGCAGACAACATGGTCTTCTATATATTATACTACTTACATATAAGGAACCACAGACCACTATGTATGTGATGATTCATTATATACAACCATAGCGATATACACAACAATGCACCTATATCTCTTTATCTATACATAACAAGTTTTTTCCTTCCAGGACTGGACCCTGCTCAGCCTTACTTCCAAGGGACTCCCATTGAAGTCAGACTGGATAAAACTGATGCCGAGTTTGTTGATGTTATCCACACAGATACAGCTCCCACAATCCCCTACTTAGGTGAGTATTGAACAATACTGTAATCATTATTATTTATAATAATTATTTATGCCATAGAGCACTTCAGTATCCTACTAACTCATCAAGGCTCACTTGTGCTGTGCCACAGACACAGAACAAATAGACCATACTGGTCCCTAACACCTCACATCCTAAAATACCAAGCACCCACAAACTTCAACTATAGGTATGAAACAGTATTGATTGAAAATAGGCTTACCCCTACTTTAAATGCTCCAGGTTTTGGCATGAGCCCAGCTATTGGACATCTTGACTTCTATCCAAACGGAGGAGTGGAAATGCCTGGATGTGGAAAGAACGCTGTGTCACAGATTATAGATCTCGATGGCATCTGGGAAGGTAAGTGTTGATTACATTACCAACTCAGGGATAGATCACCCCTCACAATGTAAGGGCTTAACTTTCCTCAATTCAGGTGTGTTGCATTAGCTTTTGGTGTGCCCAGCAGCAATGGCAGCTGCAGAGTGCAGTGAAACTGTTCATATGCTTAAACCACACTGTTTTCCAGAGCTCATTAAAAAATAAACAAGACAAAGGGGTTTGCCTCTGGAAAATCTGCCTCCTCTGAAGTACCCAACAGCAGAAGCAAGTTACTGAAACCGTGCCAACAGTTTTAAAGGGTCTATAACCATATACTTCACTTTGTTTCTATGCAGTTGCCCAGCAGCAGTACTGGGTGGAGTAGGACAATGATGCTCACAGCTACTTGGGCTGTGATGGGCTATCTTCAGCTGCAGCCTTTCTGAGATAAAGCAATTAATTAGCTTTTTATTACCTTTACAATCTGAGTTGCATTAAAGCAATGTCATTGTGTCTGTTTGTAGTCCCCTAACAAAGATTGGCACGTAGCTGCTCAAATAGAGTTCCTTGCTGGTTTACATGGTTCTAAGAACAGCTCTAAGTATTAGAAAATGTTTACGTGTCTTCAGAAAGTTAAACTGCACAGAACATTCAAAAGAACCAACAAAACAAACAAAACAAGAGTTCTGCTGTAGAGCTTTTGCACTATTTTATCTGAGCTCTTTCTTACATTGCTGCAAACACCTGATGCATCCCAATGACACGGCAAGGGCTGTGCCAGTATCTTTCCACAAATGGCAACGGAATGAAAGATTTAACCTGGAAACATCTTTTTGCAGGAACTCGGGACTTCATTGCTTGCAATCACCTGAGGAGTTACAAGTATTACTCTGACAGTATTATCTACCCTGATGGGTTTCTGGGCTATTCATGCACGTCATATGACGTTTTTGAATCAGTAAGTACCTCTCAAAGCCTCAGGATGGACTGTGTCAAAAACAGTTGCTCTTTCTTATTTATACACCTGAAATCCAGTTTACTTATGGTACTTATGGTCCCAGAGTGGATCTGTAAGAGAAACAAATGCTGCTGTGACACACGGCCACCTAAGTGGGTATGTCAAAAAGAAGTCCTTGGCTGGATGGATAACTTTATTAATGGATGTATTTGGTTTTGCTAGGGACTCTGCTTCCCATGCCCAGCAGAGGGATGCCCGAATATGGGTCACTATGCAGACAGGTTCAAAGGGAAAATTAACAGTGACTTCGTGAAACTTTACCTGAACACTGGAGAAGCCAAGGACTTTGCTCGTGAGTTTTCATTGCTTCCATTCCTACCTACTGCTTGTAAACAACCACTTTTATTGCCCTGTTTTACAGTTAACAGGTGATCAGACCTCACAGCAGGGCAATAGCTCTTCATGCCAATACTTGATATGCTAGAGACTGACCCTCCCTGGGTACAATCTAACTTACTGGATTTCTTCTATGCAGTTTGGAGGTACAAAGTAACTGTGACCATCTCTGGAAAGCATAGTGTGACAGGATATGTAAACATTGCCCTCTATGGAAGCGGTGGGAACACAAGACAGCACCAGATTGTCAAGTAAGTCAAAAATTGGACAGAAAAAGAAACTTATCTTCTAGAACATTCAGTTCAGATTTCTGTTTATATTGGTCTCACGTTAGAGATCAAATTCACAGAATCACAGAATCACAGAATCACAGAACATTAGGAATTGGAAGGGACCTCAAACGATCATCTAGTCCAATCCCCCTGCCGGAGCAGGAACACCTAGATGAGGTTACACAGGAAGGTGTCCAGGCGAGTTTTGAATGTCTCCAGAGAAGGGGACTCCACAACCTCCCTGGGCAGCCTGTTCCAGTGTTCCGTCACCCTCACTGAGAAGAAGTTTCTTCTCAAATTTAAGTGGAACCTCTTGTGTTCCAGTTTGAGCCCACTACCCCTTGTCTTACCATTGGTTGTCACCGAGAAGAGCCTGCCTCCATCCTTGTACCTGATATAAATGCAGAGGCAGTTTACTTGGGTGATTTGAAGGGAAAAGGTTAGAAGGCAGGATCTTGGAACGGTTAGAATCCAGCATCACTTGTTTGCTGTCCACCAAGGTCTTGCTGGACTTATGCTAGCAGAGTTGTGATCTTTCTGCCTTTCACAGGCTTGCAAATGTTGCCACCACAGCTGCTGAAGTTACCCCATGAGTTGCTATATAAAAATCTACTTTTTGTTGCTGATAACTTCACCTGCTTACACTAAATCATAGAATCAACTAGGTTGGAACAGACCTTAAGATCATCAAGTCCCATGATCTTAATGATCTATTACCCGAGCTGCCTGCTTGCCTCATGTGCTCTTGTTTATTTGTATTTTCCTTCTTTGTTTCCACTGAAATGTCTGAAATGGTGAAAACTGGGGAGAAGACATTTAGATGTGGGTTTGGGCTTCGGGCTTCATGCTTTTGGTTTTGTTTCGTGACAACTATGGCACTTCCACCTTTCCAAGAAGGCCTTCACGTCTTCAGGTATTTGCTATGAGCCGATCCCAGTTTGCAAGCATCCGTGTGACATCCAACCACACGAGACAAGTCTGCCAGCATTGAACACATTCTGGCACTCCCTAGCTCTGTAGCAAGCTCCACCTTCTTCACAGGGATCACCCTGTAACTGAGTCTTCACTGGGAGGTGTGACTGTAGCATCTCAGGTCTTTGCTGCTTCTGATAAACACTGATTTGGGATCAATTATGGTGGAAAACTGGGAATAATGTTGTTACCATATTATAAGCTAAATATTGTTTTTCTACTAACTCTCTACTCCCTTGCTATAACAGCCACTCAGTCGACAGGAGTGGTGATTAATATTAAATCCTAACATGCCTCACACCCATACAACGTTCTTTTTCACAGGGGAACCCTCAAACCAGACAACACTTACACAGGCTACATTGATGCAGAAGTTAAAATTGGAACAGTCACAAAGGTTAAATTCCTCTGGAACAACAATGTGATAAACCCAACTCTTCCTAAAATAGGAGCTGCAACTGTTGTAGTGCAGTCTGGAGAAGACAGAAAAGAGTAAGTATACCCATTGTGAAAATCTTCAGAGTTACTTGGGAAGGTAGGTGACAAAATTACATGCAAGGTTATCAGCATCATTCTTTCCAAGCTCCAACTGACCACGAGGACTGGTTATTTGTGTGTGAGCTTGTGTTAGCATGTCTGATTCACAGCCAGCTGGAACAGCAAATGATTTTCATTGTTACTGGTGGCCCCTGAGATCATGACTGATGAAAGAGGACCATGATAATAAACCCACCCTTCCAACGAACAAGACTAATACTGTTTTTTCTAGACTTTGTGGAATAGGCTGGGATGTTCAGATTATCAAGCGTAATTTATTGATCCAGTTTCACCCTTTTTCCTGAGCTTTTTAAAACAAACTCCTTCATTTGCTTGATCAGCTGTTTTATCCACCCCATGATTTCATGTCTAGAAGAGGAGGCACAGTATGTTTTAAACTCATATACAAACTCATAGTTAACATGCCATCATTTAAAAGACAACGTGGGAGTTGGAAACAGTTTCAGGCAAAGCTAAATGATTACAGCCCAGCAGCATTACCTTTCAGCAGAGATCCTAGGGCAGCTCTAGTTCCCATTCTGTTCTGTTGTGGCAAATGACAAATCAGGTTGTCTAATATTAAAACCAAATCAATTTGTATAATTTCAACAACTCAAGGTATTGCATTTTTTTCTTTCAGATACCGTTTCTGTGGTTACGACACAGTGACAGAGGATGTTCTGCTGACTCTTACTGCTTGCTAAAAGCACATATGAATACCCCAAACCTTGATACCAATAAAAGCTAGCATGTATAAAACTCTGGTGTCTGCAGTCATTAAACTCATAATCCTGGTGGTGTCTGATGGGGTGTTTTGCTGCTTTGGATGGTGGGGGTGAAGTCTGTGGATACCTCTCTATAGAGAGAAGTTTTGAAATAGTTTTGGGAGTGAATGAGCTGAAACCTGTTGAAAAATTCCTCTTATTTCAGCCAAATTCAATTTCGAACTACTTTCAGACAAAAGGAGGGAGGGCGGAAAGTATCCGGGTAGTAGCTCCTGGGCAGTACCAAGAGGAATCAGACCTGCTTGTGACTAGGAGAGGATTAAGGAAGTTAATGTTCGTAATCAAACTGAAGGCTAAGCCCAGAATTAGCATGAGACAAAGATGAAACAGAGATAGGAGCGCAAGTGGTTACAAATGAGGACAGAAATTAATTTTAATTACCTGTGAGAGATGGGAAGTGAACATGATGGAGAACTGGTGATATGCTTTGGTGTGTTACTGCTGAACAAAACTTGTACCATACAATCTGGACAGAACCTATTTGAGAAAGCTGCATGGAAAAATTCAGATGTTAGTGAAGTTTCACTAAAATGCTTGTAAGTAGAATAATCACCAAAGTGCCCTGACATCCCATGTGCTGGCCCTCAGTCCTCAACAAAACTGCCAGAGGATGTGGTCAAAACAGATAACGCAACGAGGGAGCTGCTGCTTTCCATGCCCACTGAAATATACATTCAGCTGTAGTGTGGACAGCACAAATTCATCTCCATCCACCCATAATCCTGCCTTGGCTCCCTCAGCCTGCTGCTGGAGAAGTTGGCTAATGGGGTCAGTGAGAATGGGGAACCCCAAAACCCCACAAAACTACTGAGACTTGGAGACCTTCAGCTCTTCAGGACCTTCTCAGCAGTTTCCCTTGAGGTTCCCCAGGCTGGGGCACTCTGCTCTTTCTGCCTCTCTGTGCGACCTTTCCTCCCCAGAATGTCTTGTCCTAAAGGACATCAACCTTCATATTCCCCTTACAGGGTCGAGATTGAAACCTATGTATCCCGTGGTGGAGCCTACTCTTCTAATACAGAAGACAAAGCAGTTTTATTAACTCAGTGCCTTCTGCCAGCTCATGCAGGGTGATGGGAGGGAGAGTGGGCTGTGAAGAGTAGAAAAAGAACCATCAGCACTGAAGACTGGCAACCTATGGGCATGGTCAGAGCTCAAACAGAATTATTGAATCAACAAGGTTGGAAACAACCTTTTAGATCATCAAGTCTAACCATTACGCAGGACCACCACTGAACCATGTCACTGAGGGTTTCATCTACTAACCTGTTCATTGGTTTAACCCAGCTGAAGACAATATCCCCTGGTGATTTCAGTTTTAGTCAGAGATGTGCAGGGTTGCTTTTAAGTTTAAAAACTTAAATCGCACTTACACTTCTTGCCCAGATTAAAGGGCAGTACCCAATTGTGCTGCTCTGGGAGCACAGTATGAACCACATGTAGATCCGGAGAATCACTGTTTTCTGCATCCCCTGAAACCTTGCCCAAGGGAGGCTAATAGGGAATAAACATATGAATTAGTAAAGGAGACAACCTTTGCTAGGCTGTCATAGATACATGGGGTATTAAATGCTAAGCCAATTTCTTGTCCAGCTTCTCAAGAGGGAAAACAAGATGTTTTCCACTCTGAAAATATTACTTGTGTCTTCCCCTCATTACATTGCTTCCTTCCCTGTGCAGCTCCTCATGGCAGCAGCACGAGCACGGCAGAGATGTTCTGCGTGTTTTCTTCCCATCCTACACTGTCCATGAAGGGTATAATCTAACACTCCTTTTGGCTCCAGTTTTTCCCGTCTGTGGTCAGCCTTATAGTGGTGAAATAAGACAATAAGGCTTAACAAGTTTTGAGGATGTGAATTATTTGTCCTGCATAAGGTTGCAGTAAGTCCAGTTATGGGTTGCTGAGGGTAGGAGGCAGAGTATCCAGTCACAGGATTCTACACACTTTCACCTTTCATTCATGGTATCCAGCCCAAGGAGGAACCCACATCTCCACTCCAGAGGAGTTTATTGAGAGTAAAATAACCACAGGCACAGGAGTTGGCATGCGATGGGTTTCCATGTACTCTGTGTCCCTTTGACAATGCCTCCTTCCTTCTGCCTTGACTATCTGTCTCCTCTAGAATTTGGCTTCCTGATCTCAGTACCACCTGCTGAGGAAACTTCAACAGGGTTATTAACTTCGTAACACTGCAGCAGAGTTTCTCCTTTGTCTTTTGTTCCTTTACTTTAGTATAAGCAGATTCTTGCCTACACAATTGTTTTGACAGCCATGATATTCCCTGCATTATCCTTTGCCATAGCCACTTCGGCAGCCCATGTAATTTTAACAAACACCTAACAGAATCTACACGTTAAAGTTGACAATAGCATAATACAAAATCTCCTTTTAATAATGAACCGGAGCTGCAGTCATCTTGTTTTAGCAAAGTAAAAATCTCTTCCCCCCCCCTCCCTGAACACTTTACAAAGCCATTACATAAAATGCAATGTTAAATGAACAACAAATTACTTTCCCTTTAGCTAGCTTTTAATGCTAATGGTGCTATTTATTCCTGACCTTTTGAAATATTAGATTTTTTAAATGACAACATAAAAAGAATTCTTGTTTGAAAACGCAAGCGACTTTAAACCACATGTTATTACTTGTAAGTATAGCATGCACATGCATCATTCATTTCAGTGTCCCATTTATGGCTAATTGGTATATATTTCAGTTGACATATATTGTTCTCCTGCAAACGTGTCAAATTCCTTAACGATGGCAGTGACAAAAGCATAGTGCTTGAGATATATAAATTACGCTCTTTACCATATAATCATTCTTATCTATTGGGAATGCTATTTGTGACAAACCATGTTCAAAAATACACGCTAAATTGATTATTTTTTTTAAACTTTAATATAACACCATTCATGGCAAGTCTTTGAATCTTGAGCTGTAGAAATGTTTTGATTTCTATCTGCACCATTTTACTGCGTTTGAAAAGCTCACTTTATTTATTAAAGGAAGAGTAGCACAGCGTCGATCTTAAAATGCATCTTTTGTTACCAGCATAAGAAAACAAATGGCTGCAATTGTGGATATGGAAAGAGTAATTTGGTGAACAACGCTTTGAGCTGTAGTTTAGGGTTTATAATTCCTGCCACAAATGACTATTATTTTGTTGGTGGGCAGCATCGCCATCAGAATTTTAAATATGGGAGCAACTTAGGCCACGTATTTTCATTACATTTTAGACTGCCAAGTGCAATGTATTTCGCTCCTATATTACAAATCATTGGAGAACAATAAAGAAAAAACCTGGAAGATTTCATGTGACTCTAATTATTACTGAGATATAGCAGTGCTCATTGTTGTCTTTAGACAATGCTGTCTACAGTCATTACGTTGCTTCATAAATCAGGAGGATAATGAGGTTCTATCTTTCAAGAGATATGTGAAAGTTCCTAATTTGGCATTGATGAATTCTCCTTCCCGAACCTCTTGAGTGGGTTTTTGTAATCTAGTTTGCTATATTAGAGCTTTCATCACCTAGCCACAGCTGTCAGGGTTATGTACGCATATTTATTGTCATACCTTTCTGGGATGTGTCCTCAGAGGTTGCAAATAGGAATTTTATGATGTTATGCCTGAAGGTTGTTTTGTTCTTCATTTGAGTATAAATCACAAGCTATTTCGCCATGCCCTCATACTTCAGAAATGTATACTGTTGTATTTAACTGTGAAAAAACAAGACTAAACTTGTCAACATCTTGTTACTGAAAAAATTGGAAACAGTTTATTTGGAAAAAAAGGAGATTCCCTTGAAGAAAACACCATCTTTTGCCAAAGAAATTATATAGTAAGTTCAGACACCTGATTCTTTTTTTTGCCTCTGCAAACCCTCTACAATTTGAAGACAAGGAAAGAGTGAAATGTATCAGCATTCTTAATCAGTCAAAACAGAAAGCTTCAATATGGGGCAGAGGAAGAAAGAAGGCCAATGTCATGTTCCCACAGCCCTAACTGAAAAGATATTAATACATGCCACTTCTAAATTTTGCATGTATGCAAACAGAAACAAGAAGCAAATTACTCTTTAAATTAGTCACAATGCTGTAATTCAAGTCCACAGTAACAACGGAGTGGCTACCACACTTGCTAGTATATTGAAGACATATACTATGTGAGACCCAAAGACAAAAGTTGCGTTCAAGTCCCTCTTTGTGCTATGGTACATGTAATTATTTTTTTGGTACATATTATATTACAAATCTTACTTTTAATTGCATGAAGCACATAATTGCTTCACATCAAACCAGTTACGAGGTGAAGGGGGAAAAAGAGGATCTAAATCTCCAAAAAATTGCATTTTTCACACAATAATTCACATTATTATCATTTTGCCTATGATTTTGGGTAAACATACCTCTCACTTGCTCTCATTAAATGCACAATACTGGCAGCCTGAGTGCCTCAGTTTGGGGTGTGCATTTTCAGAACTGGGATTCTCCTGGAAGTGCTGATTATCCTCTTTGGAAAGCGACCTCTCCCATGAGAGCAGTACCACTTCTCGCTCAGAAGAGGTTCTGCATGGAGAATGAATATATTCATCACCTTAATTACACAGGATATGAAAGATGCAATGAGCATGGGTGTGTTTGCCTGAAATGAGAGGAGAGCAGAAGCTATCCCCTCCTTCTCTGAACATGGGGCACTGGATTTGGTAACCACAGCCTGACTTGAGCTACAGAAACTTTAAAGGAGCTGCTTAAACCCAATCTTTTGTTTTAGATGGAAAATCTTTTCCTTAATGTCCTTAATTCCTTACTCAAACACCATCTCTCACTTGATGAGGGAATAAAAATCAGTAGGAGAGGAGTGTGAAAGAGGTTCTACACCACCTTCAGCTCTCACCAAGGCTACTCAGTAGGATCTGTGGCCTGACCTTACGTCTCTCTCCAACTTTCCTCAGCTCCCTTCGGCTTGCAGTTTGGAAACCAGTGCTATCTGACCCTCTTACACCCCTGCAGAGACACAGTAAATTCAGTGGCGAGTCAGAGAGGAGCATAAGTTTGCTCCATCTGCACCCTTATTCTGTAATCATCCATCTCCAAACCTGCATCTCCCACAGGAAGCAGGGACAGCGGGCTGGGAAAGGAGGTTTCTTCAATTCATTAGAGACTGTAGATCCTCAAACCTCTGCTGTAATTCGAAGAGGAGTCAAAATGTCTTTGCTGGGTCATGAAAATCAGCCTCCCACTGAACTTGAATTACAAACCCTCTCTGGCGGCTGTGACAGAAAGAATGTTGAAGGGCAGTTCACAGCAGGGATGTGCCATTCCTTGCTGAGTCTGAAGGAATGGTGACACAGCAGCATAAAGGCATATATTTTTGTTGCAAAGGACGCTTGCAGAAGATTAAAAAATTCTTTTTAACCAAGGAAAACGTTAGAAGTGAAGAGAAAAGTGACTGCACTGAAGAATAATTCTCCTTTTGACCCACAGAGAAAGAGGTGCCTAATGAAAATATCTGATCCCGGACACTGTGAAGATAACTGTCTGATCAGATAATGGAATTGTTTTCAGTGGTAAGAATGAATCCATTACTAATGCAAATAACGATAATAATTATAATTTGCAATACAGTAAAAATCACCGAGTCTACCTCCTCCTCTGACAGGAGACTGTATAATAAATTATAGGCTGAGAAAAAAAAATACTCAAAGGGATAAAGGTTAAAAGATTAAAAAGAATTCAGAAACTTGAATGCTTAACAGGGAAGTCAAGACCTGAAAGCAGAAATTGGTGCTATTAAATAAAGCAATTGTGAAGAATGAGATATTATGGAATTGATTAACAAACCAGAAACCAAACGTTTCCTCGTATCACTACCTCTTGTCACAGATTTCAATAAACCTGAAAGAACCAAAAATTAAGAGTTGGCATATAATGAGAAAATTAATTATTTAAATGTAGGTGAATATGCTAATAGTACTCTGGGAAGATGAATGTAACTTGACACACTGAAAGCCCTCACAAGAGGTGAATACATCTGGGGAGCTTTACCACTTGTTTTTGCTTTGCTTTGGTATCCAAAACAGGGCCAGCTCTTCTGCTATTCCCAACAAAGACTGGAATTTCAGACTATGCTTATCTATAGAGCAGATGTTTTGGGGTTCTCTGAGCGCACCAAGATGCTCATAACATTTCCATATTCTTCTTTGTTCTTGTGAGGGCTTTTGGGTTTGGAGACAATGTGAAAAATGCTTCATTTCACCTTTGTGGGGGTGTAGAATAGGGTAGGTGAAACAAATCTTGTATTACAGAGTTCACATCAGAGAGCTGTCTTACTGTTTGCAGCGATTCTGCTTTCTCCATTGGTTAAGCAGAGAGAAGTATCACTACATAACGCTTACCATACATTGTTAGCATCAAGTCTCACAGATTTAGGTGATAGAGCATTGGGAAACTACCAAGGTATCACGTAATTCTCCCACACCAGTCAATCCTGAGTAAAATCGCAATTAAGTGACTGAGTCTAAAGCGCTGTCTTCTGACACTCTTCCTTTAGATCCTCATTTTCCAAAGCACAGTATATCCCAGAAGAGCCACATGAGAAGTGTCAGGGATTTGATGAGAAGGGGTATGTAAGGGAGAATTAAAGACCAGAGGTGCTGACACCTCATCAAAAGTAGGGGTGACTACCAGATAAAATCAGGTTTTGACCTTGGAGTGGAGCCCGCTTTTCTGCAGTTGGAGAATTTTATTGCATTTTAAAATCACAGTTGAAAGCTCAATGTATCCTGCCTGAACTTCCCCAGCAAGTCACGCAGAGATTTCTCACCTTCTTTGAAGTTTTTCATTGCAGTACGTTTCATGTAGCTGAAAAGCTGAACACGCTTCAGGTCAGCAAAGCACAAGTAGTTCATCAGAAGTCCCACAGGATAGGAAGCTGCAGTTCCTGTACTGTGGCGATTCAAGAGAAATGCTTTAACAGTGCAAATTCCAAAAGCAAAATGAACGCAAAACTCGCATGGTTCATAACCGTGATTTGTGGTCACCTCATAAGTGCAACTTATCAAAGCCACAGCCAGTTAACGCAATATTAACTATTGCAACAAGCTGCTAAGGTTTAAACGCGCACCCTTTGGATTGCACACAAGGCAGCCTTTGATCAATGTTTGCAGAAACCAAAACCACAACGTGCCGCAAGTATAGTGCATCCAATGTCTAATCCTCAGTGCTGCCAACAGTAAAAAGGATCACCAGTTTATAAAACATGATTGAAAGACCTGGGGTTTAATTAGAGAATTAGATTCAGGGCAAGCATGAAACTAGTCTTCAGATGTGTCAAAAGCTGACAGAGCCCGGATGGGATGAAATGTTCCGTGGTCCCTAGGGGTAGGACAGCCACAGAGAGTCAGAGCTGACATTATGTAAAACTTCAGGCAGTGAAACACAAATAAACTGCCCGGGCTGGTAGTACCATTGCAGCATCAGAAGGTCTAAAACCAGACTGAACAGGAGTTTGAAGTAATTTAGGAAGAACTAATACTGTTTCTCTGAAGGAAGGTGAGATATAGATGATGTCTGAGGCCCTCTCCCAGCTACATGCATCTCCTGTGATTCTCCAGCAGAGCTGCAGCTGCAGTCAGCAAAAATACTGGATGGGTCTGCATGGAGATGGAGAAGAAAAAAGGAACAAAATCTAACGCCATGGGTAATAGTATATACTACCTGACTATGTGATCAGTGTATTTTGGCAACCTCCCTTCAGTGCTGTAGCATCCTTGGTAAGTGTGTGGCACTTTTGGGGCTTCAATCTACTGTGTCTCAACCCTAAGACAAAACAAAATAACTACAAAATTAATTTGGGATAAAATGATCTGAAGGAGGATGCTGTAATGTCATTCATGGAACTACACACTTACATACAGGAACCCCTGCAGATGTCATGCAGGACAGCATCTTTTCTGCTGGATTCAGCTCCGTGCACAGTTAACTTCCTTCAGCTTTGCTCATTTTGAGGAGTCAATAGTCATCTGTCTGTGTGTGTGTTGATGGGAGGAGCAGGCTGATAAAACAGATCCATTATGATTGTCACTGGATGAAAAGTAAAAGCTCTGAACTCTGAAAAGTAAAAGCCCTACATTGTACTGCAGGGCTTCAGCTGCAGCCCTGGTACGTGTTAGCAAATACGCATTGGTGGCACAAGCATGGAATGCAGCACACTCGTGTGGGAAGCATCAGGTCAGCACCGAGGTTGCTTTCTGTACTACAAATGAAGAGGATGTGCACAGGCTGGTGTCTGCTCTTATCAGCTGATGGCAGACGGAAGCTCCTACTTGAGGTGCACAGCTTATTCCTCAGAGGGAAGGAAATAGTTGTTGCCCTTAAGAAAGGGAGAGTCACCTTTCTAATTCCTTAGATTACTATGGTTTAACATTCACAGCTGTCAGTCTCACCATTCCTTTCTACTTTGAAACCTTCCCTGACCTTCAGTTACTGCTGGAGCACAACAATGCCTCTGTCCTCCCACATCCAAACCCTGGCTGCACACCTTTTCAGCTGATTCCTTTGGTTTCCCAGTATTGTCCTCCTCTGCTGCAGCACACAATAGTCCCAGACTTGTAAGCTTGTATTGTGTTTTTATTTCTCCGTGTTTCTGTAAGATCACTTGTGGACACTGATAGAAGAATCACAGCAGTTGCAACCTACCAAGTTCTTACAACCATTTTTTGCCATTATATAGTAGCAAACAGTATATCCTAGTTTGATGACTTTTGCTCTGGGCACAAAGCCAGTGCTCCTGGAATATAGCACCTAGTAAACTTTCCCCATTATTACAGTCCCTGAAAAATGAGGAAATAAATACTACTTCAAAATTATAGCCAGCACCTATACAACTGTATGTTAAACGAAGATACAAAGGTTCTTGGTTTGCAGTTAGCTAACTTAATATACTGCACTTAGTCCCACTATATCAGTGAGGTATATGCTCAGCTGCTTTTGATATACCCCTTAGTGAAGCTGAGATAACCTCACTTCTTTATCTGTGAGCACGTCCAAACGTTAAGTCACAGGTAAGAGAACAGAACCATTGTGAACTCGTACATCACAAATACACCATGAACATCACCACCTCCCCAGAGGCTACTCAGCACTCCTGACATTTACTATGATGCATTTTCAGGGTAGCATAAGACAGCTTTTGCTGCAAGAAATTGATCTTTGCATCTGTGGAACTGCACAGGCTCTTGCACAAAGCTTTTCTTTCATATTCCTAATGTGAAAGAAAAGGAGCACAAAATTCTGCCCCCTTCAATACATTGTTGTGACTCTACAGCAGTCCCACTACAAAAGTGTTTCTCTGTATTAGAACACAGCAAGGGATGAATGCGAACTACATTGCAACAGAATTTATTATAGTACTATAAAAATGTTGTTATATTTATTATTATATAAGTGTATATAAATATTTAGTATTAATATTTTATCAGTAATATTAATATACTATTATATTATGTTATTATATTCATTATATTACTATTACAGAATTTATTCCTAAAAAAGCAGATACAAGTTTTCCAGTACCAGTATCTAATGAGATTGGCAAATACCAGGCCTGAATCCCATTTACATAAAGCATCTGCAGTTCTCACCTGTTTATCCATGATGGATCTGTTGAAAATCAGGCAGTTCTTTCACTAAGGGGACTCGAATCCATCATCCTTTAGACAGATACCTGGGTGACGTTTCAGGTAGATGCTTAGGAAGCTGAGAGGAAAGAATCTTTTTGGGGAAGCTGGACACTGCTGTCACAGACGTTGATTTATAAGTTCTTTTACTCCATGTCTATTAACATGAAAACACCATCTGCAAATTTCATTGGGATTTATGTGATCGTGGCAAATCCAACAATTTATACAAGACTCCTTCCTATCGAGATGAGGCTGTGATTTTAAATATTAACATACTCATAGGAGAAAATCTTAAGATTTAGAAAAGTCCAGCGAAAGGATGAAATTCTGAATGCACACACATGAAACTCCCCTGGATACCAGAGCAATGCACTAGAACACTGAAAGCAAAATTTGGTTCTTAATGTGTCCTGAAGACTGTAATTATATTTCCCATTGTACTAGTAACATTAATTGCATGTTTAGCTGAAATCAAGTTCATTACAAGTTAAATACAGTGCCTAGCCTATTAGGATGGTGTTTATAATTATAGTCATGAGGCACTTGTAAAACACCTTCATTGCAGCAAATAGGTGGAAGTTGGGGTGTAGTGGCTGCTTAGTTCATTCTCTGCATCTTTGCACGTGAGCAGCATTGTAGACTAAGGTCACAGACACCACTGAATTCTCTTGGATCTAGTGCCAACACTGCTGAACTTCAGAGGGACATAGCCTGCAATGGTTAGAAGAAAAGTGTAATATTGCACACACTGTTATACAAGTTCTTTTCAGTGCAGCAGGACCTTCCTAAACAAACCTAGATCTAGAAACACACAATAAAGATGTACACTCTCATGCAAATACAACAGCTTTTTGGCCCGATGATAGAATTTTAACAATAAACCAGCCTTTGACAAGTCCTCTTCGATATATCATTTTTCATATATGATTTCCTGGCTATCTCAGAGCATCATCACAGAAAATACACCATCTGCTCTTGGTATCGTCCAAAGTCTTTCTGTCTAGACTCCAACAGACACCTTATACTCAGAGCTACACCAAGTTTGGTGGACCTTGAGTAATCACCAGCTGTGGACTTGTACCTTAGGCACATATGGAGCCTCCCTAGAAGGTTCACAAGTGAACTGGAAATGCAGCAGCCTCTTGCTGAAGAGCTGTGTGTGTGCCCAGGGGCCTGCCAGCCCTTGGCAAAGACTGTTGGCATCCACACATCTAAAAGACTGAAGAGATCTCATAAGCAGTACATATGGTTGGTGTCACTTTTGCTCAGTTACACATATGAAGGAGCATCCAAATGCAAGTATAACCACTTGGCCTTCCTCACTTCCATAATCAATGTAGGTTTCTTTTTATAACCATTTCCATAAAACCAGTAACACCCAAGAAGAAAAATCAGTTTTACAGTATTTTATTTGACATGACTGGAGACACAAGAACACTCAAGATACAATCCAGACAAGTTGTGAACAGCTCCAAACATCAGTGAAATCTGAATTTATCTTGCACAGAGGTGAACAAGACCACAATGGTTGGTTTTATAACATAGTTTAGGACTATTTCAAGCAGGTGAGTACTGTGACGTTATGCCCAACAACTTTTATACTATTCATCCGCTTAAGCCACTTCATATCATAAATATGCAGCTTATCTTGGCAATTAAATCTCTGCAATATATAATTAGCCTTCTCATAATAATGCATTAAAACTCCTGTATATTGGTATATTCATACCAATGTAAACTGTCCTAACCATCACAGCACATTTGTCATAGTCTAGCACAATTAATCATTCCATCACAATTAGCTGCTAACTTTCAGCCTAGACTTAAGTAACTTGGACCCAAACTTGCAAGTTGCTGCTTAGAGCAAAACTTCTACCAAGACCTTCTGCTTTCCCTAAGGACAGCTGGCCTTGTCTTTTCAACACAACGTTGCACAATGTCATCTGAAACCCCTACCAATAAAATGCTCTGCAGGGAATCTCCTGCAAAAGTATCAGAATTCTACCCTAAAAATGACTTTTTTCCTAGTAAATTTCATATTAATTTTATAGCCTAACGTCCTTTATCAAAATGGGCATCCACATGCCGCTTACAATGTAAGGTTGTTTAACTGGGTTATAGACTACAGACCACAGGGTAATATTCTACTTACAATTCTAACTCCCTAGAGAGACAAGCTAAATTTTCCATTCTTAAAGAGGGCAACAAGGACAGCTGGGAGTTTGTTCCATAGTTCAGTGCTCTGCAAAGATAAGTTTGATAGTGCTCTCATCGATGGAATGAGGAAGTGCAAAAATGTGCAAATCACATTTCACAATTAGACTAATTTTAGCAACAAACCCCTGCTTGGATCCAGATGGGATCTTACAAAAGGTGAATAAGAAAGGGCAGAGAATTGCTACTGCACAGGGAACCATGCGTCAGAAGAGCTGCAGAAATACCCTTAACATGCCCTGCAGACAGACTAGAAGCAACACAAAACCATGGGCCACCTCATCTTTGTTGCAGGTCATCTCCTCTTCAGAGGGGAGAGGGGGAGGTTGCAGCCATTTATTATACCAAATTCTGTGTTAAGGTTATCAGAAACAAATCTGTGCAGAACTGGAGCAATTCAGTTTAACACAGGATGCAAAGACAACAAAGCCTATTTTTCTTTAAGAAGTTTGTCTTGTGGTAGGTGGTAGTGGTAGACTGGGTCTTACCTGCAGCTACAATAAATCAGTGTTGCCTGGCTTTGGAAGGTAGTTTTGTGTTTCTTTGGTTGTTGGGTTTTTTTATACTATGGAAGATCCTTAAGAAAACCCCAAAACCTAGTGAAGAAGCTGTATATCCAGATCAAACTATCTAATTTTTAACTTGGTTTTACAGGAGGATTCATCCATTATTATGATAAACTGCTGGAAGTGGAATGGTCACCATCTGAAACAAAGAAATGAAAATCCCAGAAACATACTAGTGCATCTGTGTAATAGGCTTAACTGCGATGACTTGCATTGCAGGAAGAATGTTGTATTCTCTGACACACCAACATTTCTTTCCTATTATTATAAGATCAGCCTTTTACATTTCATATCTTACCATCTTTAAAAGGCTATAATTACAGAAGCTGATTGAGAAATTATGTTATTTAAAATTAACAGCTGAATGAAATCAACAGAAGCAAAGAGCATTTTTATACAAGAAAATAGCACTGTAGAAAGAAAGAGTCTGTACAATATTTAAATATTGTATATACATAAAATTATATTGTTCATAACTCACCTTAAAGTTTTTCTTGTTTGTAAACCATGGAAAGCAACACACACACACATACAAAAAATCCCAGTATTTAGCTTTTAAAGCATTTAGCAGGCAGCAAGAAACCGAATGCTAGCAAGCACACTTTGTAATTATAGAAATATCCAGCCAGATACCGTGACTTGCATTCTCCATAGTCCTTATGTTTTTTCCTTCTTTTGTTTAAAGCTGACTGCAGAATATGATGCTGCATTCTGCAGAATTCTGCAGGAGACACAAAACTCAATGGCAAAATGCAGGAGACCAGTTCTGCATCTCTTCAACTGAGGCGAAACTCCAGGCTAAACACAGAAAGCTTAAGTGCAGGATTGGAATGTAAACCAGTGAAATAGTTGATAAAGCTTTCATTTCCCAAAAGTGACAGTGATGGATTTAACTCATGCTCAACTTACTAGAAAGGAAGGTTTAGCTTAACAATTAACATTGCAAAGCTTCAAAAACGTAGTGAATTCCAGCAGGTAATCAGGCAGCTCTGTATAAATGCTCTGAAAGTGTCAGCATTTTAGGGTGACTCTATAGGATAGTATCAGTCTGCCACTCTGGAGTGGGATTTGGATTTGAATCTGAAGTTGTCAATTGATGGCAGATGCAGATTATAGGTCTCAGAAATGATGCACCTGTACCATTTTGCAATGTAAAACCTGTTCCAGTTGCAGAAGAGATTTTCCAGTTGAATGTGCTTAAGGAAACATTTCCAGAAAGTTTGGAAAACAAGATGCTACTGTGACCATCAGCGTATTTTGTCTGTGTTAGAGTTGTGTGCTCAGAGCCATGTGAGGAATGCCTTATTTAATGCTATTTGTAGTTTCATTCTCCTGGCTTCTGCTTTCCACTTTATTGGCCATTCAACTCAAGCCAGAAATATATTTTACCCAATTAAAATGTTTGCTACTCAAAACATATTATGGAACTTTTGATCTGGATGTTTTCTCTCTCTTTTGTTTAAATCTTCCTGGACAGCCACCATCTAACTACTTCCAAATCTTAACACAGGAATTAACAAGAAAAGAAATATAATCAGTTGGAGAAGTGCTTATGAACCACATGGGTCACAGGGACCTCAACAGGCAGGAGGAATGTGCAGACAGGAACCTCTTAAAATTCAATGAACAGAAGCTCAAAGTCCTGATCCTGGGGAGGAATAACCCCATGCACCAGTATACACCGCAGGCCAACTGGCAGGGAGACAGCTTGGAAAAAGACCTCAAGGTCTTGGCAGACACAAAGTTGACTGTGAGCCAGCAATGTGCCCTTGCAACAAAGAATGCCCATAGCCTCCTGGGCTGCATTAGGGAAAGCATTGCCAGCAGGTCAAGGAAGGTGATTATTCCCCTTTATTCAGCTCTGGTGAGAACACATCTGGAGTGCCAGATCCAGTTCTGTGCTTCTTAGTACAAGGGAGACATGGACATACTGGTCTGAGACCAACAAAGGCTCATGAAGATGATTAAGGAATTGGAATATCTGTGATGTGAAGAGAGGCTGAGAGAGCTGAGACTCTCCAGACTTGAGAACGCTCAAGAGATGCTAGGAAAGTATATAAATGCCTGCGAGAAGACAGTAAAGAGGACAGAGCCAGACTTCTCAGAGGTTTCCAGTGAAGGAACAAGAGACAATGGGCAAAATTGAAACACAAGAAATTCTGTTTAAAAATAAGAAAAAACTCTTTCACAATGAGGGTTGTCAAATACTGGAACAGGTTGCCCAGAGTTTAGGCATCTCCACCTTTGGACATTTTCAGAACTGGACAAAGCATCCTGCTCTGGCTGACACTGCTTACAGCTAAGAGGTTGGACCAGACAGCCAACGGATGTCCTCTCCAACCTCACCTATTCAGTGATTTTATGACTGCAGATGGAGACTAATAAAAGTAAGTTTAGAAGACCTTAAAGGGAAATAGCTTTGCTCTTCATTTTTCAAAGTATATTGAGGGCAATGCTTCCTATTTAATCCAACAGCTTGTTCTGACAGCTTCACCAATAAAAGCCTTGTTTTCAAACTGGAGCAATCACTATTAGGCTCCTAATATACATCTGCATTTCCTAAAGCTAATTTTAAGGATTTCTGAGAATCTTCTTTTCCATAGGATCTCAGAATTTAAGAAACACAGTTCTCATTTCTTTAAGTCATTGATTTTCAGCACTTAAAATATTGAAAGCATAGGGCAAAATCAAAGACCACCACAGACTACTAATTTGTTCCCATTGGCAGAGGATGGTGCTGTTTACAGAGATACCCCACACAGATACACCCCCTACAACAACCAGGGTGAGCTTTTCTTGGGTGGAAGAGGAAGAAGAAGAAGGCGGCAAAGAGATTATGATTTCATATCTTTTTAACTAATCATCAGGACCCAACAATAATCAGTATTTACTTAATAAAGGTAGGTCTTTAAGCATGCTTGAGTAACTTGGGAACTCTTACTACCTCTGGAACTTTTGCTCCCAAAACTTTTTATGGGTCTTTCAAAACCCAGCCTTTGGTCAAAGGGCACAAACATGACATACCCCACCTTAGAAGCTGTTCTCATATAGCCTGCTGAAATTCAAGTTGATGACATGACATATGAAAGTCAAAAAATTGGGATAGTGGAAGATCAGTCTCACAAACAGGCTGTGGTGGGGAAAAATGGGCTATTAGTAGTTTAAGAAATCAATACCAACTTTGACGCTTTTAGAGGTGGCAACATCAATGGCCATGGCTTTGATTTCAGTGTCCCCAAACTGCATAAGCGTTTTGATCTCCCGCCGGCTTGGCACTGAAGCATCAGTTCCCGTGAGATCCAAGCGAAGGGTGCCACACTTTTTCACTCCAGATTCAGTGATGAAGCTAACATTATCTTGTTCTGAGCTATAGATATTGATCACTATTACTAACTGAGAAGGTTTGGCAGGTGTGTAACTGCGTGTCACAGTTTCGCCAAGGGCTACAGATTGGTCGGCTGAGATAAACTTGTCAAAGACATCAGTGCACCAGCGTGTGCCATCTTTGACTAGAAGCTTCTCTTGTGGATGCTTCCCTTCCACAAAGCGGTTGAGCACACCCACACCGTAGGTGAGAGGTGAACGCCGCACTTTGATGACAGCAGGGTCTAGACCAAAGAGAACAGCTCCTTTGAGGATAGTGAGCCCCACATCCTGAGGAATGATGACTCGACATCTTGAACCAAAAGCGCTCTGGACAGCTTGTTGGAGTAAGGGGGATTCAGCGAAGCCACCCACCAGGAACAGAAACTTGACATTGGTCACTTCTGGCTTATCAAACACATCACCTAAAGAGAAAGAGAGCCCGTTCATTAGAGAAAAATCCAGTGTGAAAAGGCAAAGCATGTGAAACTCCTAATGTCTGAGTGCACTGAATGTCCTAACTTCCGAGAAAATCATACACTTCAGTTGTAGTTCAGACAACTGAGGCAGCAAGACTGAGTTATCTGTCACAACTACTGTAATCCTAGGTCTCTCCCTCCCTGCTCAAATATAAGCTGCTCTGCACTACCTGTCTTACTAAGTTGTGACCTCATAAATTTACCTATTAATTCCTCAAATACAGCAAGCAAAGCATGATTCAATTCTGACTCAATTAGTGCTTTCTAAAGTGTAGAACAGAAATACTTTGCTCAGTACATGTATTACACATGTTATTATTACACGTATTACTTGATACAAATCTAATCTTCTACCAGGAAAACTTTAAATAGCAGATTTCCCAATAAGTCTTTGCCATTTTCCATTACTGGATAAATAAATACAGAGATGCTTAAGCCATGCCTGGAAGTACTTTTACCATGATGCCTCATTTATTATTTGTGTTTAGAAATGTCAGTGATTTGGATGGTCATGAACAAATGTGACCTTCCACTGAGGAGAAATGGACTAGACGTCTTAAGAGCAGGAAACTGGTTATATCTCTGACATTATTTAGTTGTTGCCTGAAACAGGAAAAAGAAAAGCAGGATCTGTGTTAGTCGGTGCATTTCAATCTTCTGAATGCTGACAGCCCTGGAAGTACAGAAAAACTGAAGCCGAGGCAGTAACAGGACTGAATCACATTTAATAACTAGTACTAGAACTAGGCAGGAATGTTAAGGTGATGTCTCTTAGTTTTACTATTCTCCTAACTACTACGCACATTTGGTGCATACTAGGGGGATTATTTGACTTTAATTCCAGTCACTGGTTTGAAATAGGCAGGCAAAGCTTCAGTTTCACCTCAGCCAGAAAGTGGGATTACACACAGATACGTACTAAGGTGCTGAACGATCTGGTCAATTGTAGGTTTGAAAAGAGCATTCATTGCATCCGGGCTCATCCTCAGCATTCCCTGGGAGGACCACTTCACAAAGTCCACGCTGGAAAAGAACAGGTAGAAAGTACATTAATACATTATAGCTGAGCTGTAAGAAACAGCCAGGCACTCACAAGACACACTAAATAAATACATGAATGAGTTTACAGAATCTGTAAGCATTTTACTCGGAAGAAAGTGCCTCACCTCACCCTAACCCCATGCCAACTGCAGCAATGTAAAATTTCAAGGGAGAATTATTATTTGTGCTTGTCTAATTGCTGTTTTCTTTGCCTGATTGCCTTCTGTAACATTACCAATGCTCAGCTGCTTCCTGAAACAGCTGGCAGTCAATCCAGTGCTTGCTCATCTGAAACAGCACTGATTCATCCCCAGAAGGGCAACATTTAGATTATAGCAGAAGCAGGCCAAAGCCGCTGGAAACACATGAGGAAAACAAGCAAGTATGGGAAGCCTGAGGAGGCAGAAGGGAGCACAGCATTTTTAATGAGGCATAACATTTGTTAAGAGAATCCATCACGGATACACATCCATAAAGCTCAGTAATCTCCTTTTCAGTCATGCACATTATATGTCATCTTTATACTCTTTCTATCCCGTTATCCACTGAATTGCATTTTATTTGAAAGGAACGTTTAGCATTCCCTCTGAGATTCACCACTAAAACTATTAACAACAAGGAGACGGTCTCATGAGGGGTAATATTTCCAGAAATGTTTAACGATTTTAGAACCTCAGCCTCATTTAGGAAGTGACCCTGAGCTGGATTCCAAGTCCTTTAGGCTTAAAGTTCATTTACCAATAACTTTAGGAAGAGATGCAGGAGTTTGAAGGCTGCATTCAAGCATTCAGCATTCACTGAGTTAAAAAAGGCAGAAATAACTAAAGGTACAGGTACTAAATATCACATCTTCTGCTCTCAGATCCCAAGCAGTCTGCCCTACATTCACAGTCTCTCTTGTTCATTCTATTTTACGCCATTCATCTCCAAATCTTCTGTAGTACATAATTTCAAAACAGGCAAAACCCCCACTTTTACTTTCTCCTCACTTCCTTTTCTATAGCAGTCCATGATATTATTATTTAGGGTGACTTTCTGATACTAAAAATCGTGAGTTAAAATCTCGGGAGGATATTATGTCTTCCCACCTAATGAACAAATTAACTGGTAAAATATGAGAAGTAAAGAAACCACTGCATCACGTTGAAAGAAGAATGCTTTTCCCCTTGTAGGGCTCTATGCAGTAGTGCATGTTTTCACCAGTGATCTGATATTGCTAATAACTCTCCTCAAGCCATTAAAATATCCCTGCATCTCCCTCAAAAGCTTGGATTTGTTCCAGGGCCCGGGCCTCTGAAAGTTCAGGTTCTGGGTAACAAACTTCCAGACATCAATTCTGTATTTGATCTGATGTTCCTAATGAACACATAAGGGGTTCAAAATACATGGCCAAATTCAGGAAAATGATGCAGTGGTGGCCTAAAGAAAATCACAGAAAGCAATACCAGAAGAGTGCAAGTCTGTACAGAAAAGCTTTGGCACAAGACTGATCAGACCTTTTCATTCTGGAAACTGCACTTCAGGCAACCCCATTTTCTCATCCTTATATCACATTTTTACATTATTATTCTTCAGTCTACATGTAATTAGGATATTTTAATTATTTGTCTTTGCTACCAGTAGTCAATTCTGCATTCATTTGGGTTCAATCATCTACTCACTTGCTTTTCCTCAAGGCATGTTCTACACTGTGACCTCGAAACTTCTTGTAATAATCAATGAAGGAGAAAGGCAGAGTGATGTTTAGTGGATTGGTCCTGTCTGGAGCTGCTGCCCGTTTACGGGACTCAAACGCTATCATCAGATCTACCCAGGCAGCAGGACGCTTGATTTTAAATTGCTCAATAAAATCTTCTCCAAATATTTTACACAGGAGCTTTTCAAATTCATAGTCCACGCCTAGAGAACCGTATGGGCCACCTGGATTACAAACAAAACACAGCTTTAGTATTCTGAACCACTTATTAGATTTCAAGTTGACCAAATACACATCGAATCAACACTACCAGGACTGTCATGGGAGAAGGTCCACACAAAGAGGTATCTTTCCTAAGTGTAACAGTCTAATACTGAATATAATCTTACCTTTGTCTCACTTTTACTCCTATACCATCAGAGCCACTGCAACACTACCACTAAAAAACAGAAACAGTTTTATTAGAAGCAGAGGAAACTGCCTCCTTATCCACGTGTGAGGTGTGGGTTGGACTCATATTTAGGAGTAGACAGGCTTCATGTACACTGTAGGTTGTTTCCTGAGGTAGTCTTACAGCCACAAAGACTGAGAAGTCCCATTGATGAACCACACAGATGAAGATTAACTTGGTACAGAGACACAGCAACAAGTAATAAGCTGATTCGTGCTTAACAGCTTAGCTAAAGGGCAAAGACAGAGGGAAGTGGGAGTTCAGGAAGGGAATACCATTCAGGGACTCACACTCTACATCTTTGCTGGGGACCAATCATTATGCATTTTTCCCAGGGGATAGCAGACTCTCCTTGTTACACTGCCTGTGACGTTACCGGAATATATGAGATCCCCCTTACATCTAGGGAAACTTCCATTCTGCCAGCATTCACTTTAGAAGGATTTAGTAATACTCAGCTATTCATATCTCCAAGGTACATCTCTGAATACCTGGACAGAGCAGCAATACACAGGAGACCTCTCAAAGCACAAGAAGGTGACGACTTTACTAGCAGAAGTCAGACCAGGACCAAGGCAGGAGTCATGGCCTGAATGAGAGTGAGTAACACAGGAGATGACAGTTTCTTACTCTCCCAGTGTGAGGTTTACCATACAAAAGCATGAGAAGCATGAAGCAATTTACCATATATGCTGACCAGCAGCTAGATTATATTGATTTTGAATGTTGTCTTACTTCAGGAAGAACTGCTAGTGAAATGCAGTGAATAATAAAGGCATATATTTCCTTCACTGGCAAGTCAAAATATGACATAAATAAAGCAACTGGTGAAAGTGACATTACCTGTTGCCTTGTATAGCTCCTTGAGATGTCCTTCAGGGAGCCTGATCTGATGGACAGTTATATCCACTGTGCCTCCTCCACTGTCAACAACGATGTAACGGTCACCTAGTTTGTCAAAGGAGTAAGGAAATAGTATTTACATTAGGATTATCACAACAGCATACTGCAATGAAATATGCTTCTCAGGGGTGTTATCAGCCTGAGAGATAATGACTTACAGAAAATCAAGCTGAATACTTGATCCTTATTAGTAATTCTAATGCAATGACTGATAGCAAGTATGAAATTCAGATTTCAAAAGCTATTGATTTAGCTTTTGAGCTAAATTAGTAGATTAGTGCAATTTCTCATGCTGCTGATACACATTCTAGCAGGCTGCCAAATGGATACTGTGGCATATTCACACAGTCTACTCCAAGGAAAATATCCTGGTTGCATTTTAAAACCTGGATTGCTTTTTCTATGTGCTTATAAACCATATTTCGCTAGAGCATAGAAAATTGCAGTTCAGCCTTCGTAACTAAGAGCAGCTCATGAACTTGTATTTTATTTTCCTATTTACAATCACTGTGAGAACAATGTAGTGCACAGCACATTTGTGGGAAACACATTTGCCTGCAATATAAAACCAGTGAGAGCAATTTACTCAAGAAAGTACACTACCTTCCTCCAGTTCAGACCAGATCTCTCCTATGACATTTTCCACCATAAAGGTCCGGCTCTGTCGATTACGACGGATGTGTTCCTTCGCTAGTCATGATTAGAGAAAAACTTACTGAGTGTAAGAAATCACAAAGAAGCTGATATCAAGCGCAAGCAGGCTGACATCTGTATTTATCATTTATTAACAAAACAAATGAACAAAGATTATCACATTAGAATTGGGAACATTATAACGCTGTTCCTAGAAAGATGGGAAATTGTTTTCCAGCCACACTGATCCTCTTTGATACTAACTGGATTAAAGCCAATAGCCTAATATGAAAGCTCTAAGCAGGTCGGATGTATTTCTTTAGTATATTCTGGTTTCAAAGCGCCGTCTGGAAGTGGGCTGGCAGCCAGCTGTGCTCAGCGCAGCCTTTGCCGCAAGGCGGCAGCCCCAGCCTGCTGCCAGACACCCCCATTGATAAAAGCTGCTGATTTGGGGTTCTCAAGCAAAGGGACACCTCCTGAGTCTTTCAGCCTGTTTCAAAACAAGCAGCTAAAGTGCTGCTTCAGACTTGTAACTCCTTAAGGCCACAGTGATCACCCTCATACTATTTTCAATATACACCAATTACAAAGAATCTAGCAATATTATATCCATCAGTTAACTTACAGAACTGAATTCCTACTTAGACATTTAAAAGATGCAGAACAGTCTGTGAAGAGAGGGAGTAGTCAGAACCTTTGCCATTATGCCTTTAAATCAACCCCTACAACTGAGTGATCAAAAACACTCCCTGTGTAACCTTCAGTCACCTTCAAAGGCGCTTCTATAAAACACTACAGAAGAGGAGGCATCCGGTCATGCATGAAAATATCATTCTTTCTCAAAATATCAGCATTCAAATCGCTGAATGGGTTTTGCTTCTTGTTTCTATAGTGCCTATCACCAGGAAAACACCAGCAGCTCCACTTGCATCCCCTCCTTCCTATAAAGACCCTGTGATGCAGACAGGCTACATTAGCCTTGCTGCGCTGACCGAGCAGCACACAGCAGGGGTTTAAACGATGAAGCGTTCAGTGACAGAACAAGCACCAGGTCCTAGCAAGGGCCTGACCCAGAGCCCACAGAAGTCAATGGGAGCCCTTTCATTCACTCCTGTGGGTTAAAAGTGAACACAAGAGCCAGCCTTTAACTATGACTGAAGCTTATCCTGGCTGCTACGGACAGTAAAATTTTTGTTTTGACTTCACAGCAATAATATGGTCCTTGGAGTGCTTCTCTCTGTTTATATTTCAATGGTTTTTCTCCTTAATCTGTTCTCAGCTTGTCTTGGGTGCCTGCCATGCCTTTATGAAATTTTAATTCCAACCCCAAATTAATTCACTCCAAACTTTGTTTTCATTAATTTTGACACGAAACCTGTCTCATCCCCAACAGATTTTACCATATGAAGTCAAGGAGGAGAATTCTACCCCTCATCCAAGAAAAAGCTCCTTAGCAGAAATCCATGATCTGGCAAATTCTGACTAGCTTCAAAATCTTAACTGGAGAAACTCTCCTATTATTTTCCCACAGGCAAATCCCTGTGTGGCCTGAAAGTGAGTTCATGTAAAATCACATGGACTGGGAATGGTTCACAACATGAACAAGGGGGACAGAAGCCAAGGAGCCCCTGAAGGAACTGTCTGTGCTCTGCTGAACACATCTGACGAGTGCTGGCTGGGAGAGGCATGGATTTGAGAGAATGATGTAATGACTGCCTAACTAAAAGAAAATACCCTCTGGTAAGTACAGGAATAGCTTTTCTAGCTTCATCTTCCATTTGCCTGCACTGCTTTGACCTACTAAATGTGACAAAATACAAGTTCTTCCGAAAAATTCCTTCTGGGATAGATTGGCACACTACCACCCATATGAGTGCAACTGCTACAATTCACACAGATGGGATATCTGTGCATTATGCAGCATTCACATCTTACAGCTGCTTCGTTTGCCTTTTTTTTTTCCCTTTCTTTCCTATTTTTCTCCAATCTCAGGCAGAATACCAAGCTCAAAAACCTTTGATTACAAAGGATCTTCAGGCAAGTGACTTACGCTGTGGTCCAATCTCTGTCCCTCATTGTAAGCCAGCCTTAAAACATTGATATTAGCAACAGATCCTAGGTCAATAAATCAGAAGTGCCTTATCTGGCTGCTCTTCTACAAGCATGAATTCATTGTTATATTCCAGTACCATATGTACCCCTGAGTGTTGAAAGTAATTAATGATACTTTCTAAGGTGACATCCAAAAGCACCTGCCAAAACCCTGCAGCATCAGACTAGAAGTCTCATTGCGGATCCAGCTCCTTAACACTGTTTTCATAATGCAGCTAATTGAACATGTGACTGTTCCCAACAAATTAAAGATGATCCAACATAAAGTGTTGATTTTAATTAAAGCAAAAAAAAAAACCCCTATCATAAAAAATACTGAGACTCCCATAATATCCCAGAAAAGACAAGGCAATGAAGCTACTTGCATGCTTAAATTCAAGTGCATGCAAACATGTCTGCTGGATTAATACCTAAACTAGTCTAATAACAGCAAACAGCAAAACAGTTTATAAAAGCAAGCTGATTCTAACCTGAAACATTCAAGAGAGCAAAGACAATAAGAAATGGTAAGGAAAGAGCCCATGTGGGCAAAGAAAACTTAGCCATAAGAATCTAAAGAAGTGAGTTAATAGAAGTACCCTGTGTAAATCCAGTTCCGATAGTGTCACTCGGGCTGTAACCATTGACAGGCGCCCTGCTACTCAGGTCTATCATCTGGTGCAGGCGGAGCTTTCGGCAGTAGATAGAGGCAGCCTCAGGTTCCAGGGCAATGATCAACTGCTCGGGATTTTCAGGAGACGCCATTCCTGCCTGCGAGAGAGAACTGATCAGAGAACTGGGCTGGGAAATAACCACAACCTAGCAGACCCTTTTCAGTGAGTGAACAAGCCTTTTCCCAGCTCGTGGTTTCAGTTAGGTTAGCCCCCTGCGTTCAACACGCAAAGGAGCTGCTGCCGATGGCTAAAGGTCTTGGTCTGGGAATCATCCTGCCCACAATGGATAGCACAACTTCACAGGCTGGAACAGGGAGTATGCATGCACTTACCATGCTAAGTGTCTAAAGAGCATTTGTGTACATGAGAGGTGGAGAAAGGAAGAAAGCAGAATTGAAACCTGTAATGAATGGCCTAAAATCTGAACTCCTAATTAACCTGTGAATCTGCCTGCTAAGAGGGGTCCCAGCCTCCTTTAAGAAACGAAGCAATATCCTTGGCCTCTCCTCCCCACAACAATATTTTAAGTGTGCCTTTCCTTATAGCCCAAATACCTATGAAACTTGCCAGAATAGACTCCCCTCACTGTGTAGCTTACTAGGAATATAGGATACACTTTGCCAGTAACACATCTTCTGACTTAAACCCAACATTTCCTATTACAAAATCCACTGCTTTTAAGCACAATCACTTTTATAACATCTTCAAATTGCTCAGTATATTCAAGAACTCAAAATACAGGGGCAGGCTCCCCAAAATGTGATGAGAACAAGCCTAAAAATAATCCCACATTACAAAGTCAACATTTGCCGTTCTTTCCATTTTCTGTCTGGATTTTCAGCCTCAAGACACATGGATTTTTAAGAAGCCACAAGTTCTCATGTACCCACATGACTCTTAGAGCTGGGCTTGGAGAAAAATATCTAAAAGCAGTGGACAAAACTGTGTTTGCATTTCTTTTCTCCTGTACCTCTCTCTACTGTAAGATTTTCTGTTAAAAGAGATAACAATAACTCT
Source organism: Psittacula echo (assembly GCF_963264785.1). Lineage (NCBI taxonomy): Eukaryota > Metazoa > Chordata > Aves > Psittaciformes > Psittacidae > Psittacula > Psittacula echo. Next base: position 8,130,747 of record NC_137743.1, on the reverse strand, counting down.
TTCTGACCAACTTTTGGTTTACCTGCTATTGGTAAGTGCCTCAGTATTAAAGCATGCCAGCAAACATATGTGTATGAACATCTTTCTGCCTCCACGGTCAGTCTTCCAGCAAACCATACTTCAATTCATACACACGCACTGGGGTGGCTTCAGAGCATCACCAAAAGAAGGCAGACTTACATGGAAAGACTGCAGACCTGGACTGGAATTTGACTTCCTTCAATACAGCTACACTGTGGGAATTGTTGGCTAGTTTACACCTGCAGCTAGAAACTCAAAGTAAAGCTTGTTCAAAAAGCAATACTGGGGTAAGATTTGGAGGCATAAAATTGTCCTTCACACGTACTGACCCATTTTACCCTAACTTAATAAGTAAAATGAATAGATTTTTATAGAAAATATATTCCTCATTGATAACAAGGAAAAAACACCAACAAATGATGATTGGGATTATGGTCATTTTTTATTGCTGTTGGGTGAAACCTTCTTCTTCAGTTTTATCCACTGGACTCAACAGCATGATCTGAAATGAGGGGAACTGCCTGGGAAGAATACTGTGTATAGACCACAGAATATCAAACCTTGGCAGCACATACTAAAAAAAGTACCATATTGAAAAGAATGCCTGCAACCAAACTTCCAAAATCTGGAAAGTGCAGATTTACAGCAGCCAGAGTAACCCTAAAAGATATAAGAAGACTATCAGTCAAACACAGGTCCAAACCAGACTCTCCTGCCATCATACCACTTGCATGCACGCATGTTGGCAGGCACAGTCTGAGATAAAGCTCCGGAGCTGTACTGGGGATGAAGATGAAGTTCTTGCATCATGCCTTAGTATAAACATAATCTTTCCTTCAGCCTATCTGGACATAGTAGCCACAAGAGGGGCTGGTGTCATTCCGGCTCACTTTAATATCACTTAACTCCATGTGAGCTTTTCTACACACATAGCTTTAATTTGTTGCAATTAGAAAGAGCAACATTCAAGATATGAATCGATACTTGGTCCCTGACAGATATCTATCTAAACTGCTAAAGAATTCCAAAAATGTATGGTCTCTGCCCACAAACTCAGCCCTCAGTCTTTGCCTTTGGGAAGTTTTGCTAAAAGCCTAATTTGAATCTTTCTTCCTTCAGTTTTAAGGCAGGCACTTCTTGCCCTATTCAGGGGCATGGAGAACAAATATCTCCCTACTACCCTGCTGCAGTATTCATGTACATTAAATCCATTATCATGTCTTGTGAAAACTCTGAGCAGCAAATAGGGTTTTTTAATACCCAGCAATGTGGATGAAGTTAGCGTGCTCAGCCTGCTCCATGTACTGGGCATATGTCAGTAGCACAAAGTCTTGTGTCTAACCTACATATACTAAAAGAGAAAACAGTATTTTAGGGAAAAAATAGTTTGTTGCCAAGGATACTACAATCCAAAGGCTACATCATAAAGTACATGCAGAAGTGACAAGAGCTGAGTTGCACACTGGTATTTCCTAACACAAGGTGGGGAGGGTTGTATTAATTGCAAAGTCATCTGTTCTAGGGGGGATTTTGGTACAAATTACCAAGGCTGGTTCTGCTAAAAGAAAACAGTAGACCATTAACAATAACGTTTGCTTCCTCCCCTCCTCCATAGCCTGTACCATGAACTTTTCACATTGCAGCCTGCACATCAGGAGAGGAAGGCAGTGACCTGTAGCAGATGGACTCAGATCCATGTTCTCAGACCCTCCAAGTACAGCTGATGCTACTCTTGCTACTTTTTCTCTCTAGATATTATTTTAACATACACAAAATATCTCCTGAGGAAAACATTCAACAGAAATGACAGTTTTTCACAGTTCAAAGCACAGCTGATCCTAACAGAATTTCATGAAGAAAATGTTGGGATTTTTGGTTAAAAAGCTCTCCTTGCAGAGCTGAAGGAGCCAGTTACAATAAAGAATGTGTTATTTCACATCATAAAAGGACCATACAAAAATCTTGTGCAATGTAAGGTACTGGGCATCCAAAATATATATATATATTTGTGTATATATATATATATAAGTATTGATCAATATTGACTATTTCATACCTTGTGAATGTAGTATTTATACATTGCACGCTACTGCACATATCTACATCGATACACAGCACAGAGGGAATAGCAGAAGGGGAGATGAGAAAGAAACAGGAACATACTGCTAGGGAGGAATGGATCAATAAGGTTGCTTTAATACAAGCTCTGAGAAGACGAAGACTTAGGAGCAGAACCTCTGTCCCATCATTACAGCCAAGGAGAGAGGGATTGGTGGGAGAAATACATTGAGCATGCAAAGAACGAAGAGTGAAAACAGCAGGCGATCAACAGAAAGAAATGGTGATGCATTCATTTAAAATATTAACTGCAGACATTTGGGAATTTGCTGTATTTTGTATTTGCTCCTTTCTATCTGCCTCACTCCACACCCTCACCTGCTGCGGTAACTAAGAATAGAGATTCACAAGTTGACAGGTTTGAACAGGACAGATCTAAACAGTGTCTTGATATTCAGCATTATATAGATGATTCTGGCAGTGGCACAGATGCATCATGCTGCTTTTGCCTAGAGCACACTTTATAACAGAGCCATGTCTCGACTCCAGTCTGCTAAGGAGATTTTCTTTCTCCCATTATACTCACTAGTAATGCAAACCCAGTCATCACTTCTGAAATATGAAGCAAGCAGGCAGTGGTTTTCCCAAAAATGCAAACGTGGAAAATCCATCATGGAATTACAAAAATCCTTTGAGCACCAGAAAGCTCTTAAAAATGGATTTATTTGCAGGACAATGAAGCATTTCTCTACCTGAGAGAAGCAAAGAACTCCATGAAAAGAACTACTTTAAAAGACTGCCCCAAACTCCCTTTGCTCACATGCCCAAGGACTAGGATTTCATGCTTTGACAAGAGAACGCCCAGGTTTTCCCTCACTCCAGTAAGCAGCTCTGTGAGCTGGTGCTAGTGCCTTGCTATTCATTCACCAAGATGCATCATCAACAGCAAACTTTCAAGTGCTTCAAAGCCTCACACACTGGAGCACAAATAACTTTACCATCCAGATGCAGGTGAATTCTCAACCTGGCGCACTAGCTCTGGTTTTGTAGCCAGAGATGTGTCATCAGATGAGAGCCACAGCTGACCACAAACACATTCCTGACTCCCTGAACAGCATCAGCTGCCAAGTGTTAAGACCAACTCATCATTAGCAAATATTGAGGTTTGGACTGAAGCTCTCTGTAGCAGTCTGAGCCCTTCCACAGAACTGGTATTCACTCCTTCCATTCACTGTGAAGCGAACGATATTCATTTCCATTCCTAACAGAATCATTGTTACTACAGATTAAAAGATGCTACTTTTAAAACCCATCCTCACACGCCTTGACACACAATGAAAAAATAGCAACACACATGGATTTTATTTTTTATAATACTGTAATGCTTATATACAGCATTATACTAGAATTTTCCATGTAGTCTGAGCCTTTTTAAAAGGCAATGAAAGCCATGAGGTAGGCCTAGATAAAAGCTCCCATCTCTGAAAGCTGCCTTAATTAGAAGCATCAGCATCTAGCTGGAGTACCCATGTGTTTCATATCACAGCCAGGCAAAATATTTGTGTGCTAACAGGCATTATTTATTACACCATGGTAACCTCAAATAGCATGTTAGGAAATACACCATCACTGACAAGGTATACATTTCCTATTACTATTCTTTCAGACTACTGAAAGCAATGGTTAATTTCCTTCTTTGCTTTTACTGAGATACTCAGACATGTTTTTAAAGGCAAAAATATAGCCCAACCATTGACTTGTACCACAAAGAACATCCTTTACATGGAGTGCGCCAGTTTCTTTGAGTTATAAAACTGACTAAAACAACAGATACTAAAGTCTTAAATACTGCAAAAATCACACATACAGAAGATAGTACTCCATCTGTTGAATTTAATGCTGATTTATTATTAGAATGGTTTGTTAACTGAAGCCAGTCCTGTGCATTTTGCATTCACCTTTATTTCCTTGTGCTTCACCTGCCTGGGAATGCTCTCCACTCAAAACCCCTTAGTGTCAAAGCTGGTTTATGAACACTAAAACTTCCGAAATCTTACAGCTGACCGATGGCTCTCACAGCAGCTTTTCTCATCATTAGGGAACACATAGCCATGTTCTCCTACACACAGCAGCCTATATCAAACTGTTTCTAACACCACTTCTCCCCTTCCATCGACAGTGTGTGATACAACGAAGGCAGGCACACACACTTTCACAAAACCACTGCAGAGGCTTAGCTTTCTTTTGGAGCCAGATAACTAAAATGGGACAAACCTGCAGGATGAAACTACATTAGGGGTGCATCAGCACTGATCAAACACTGCCCTGTCTTGTGCAGACCTTCCAAGAACTTTTCTCCATCCAAATGGAAAGTATTTTTGTTAAGTTTGTATGGACAATAATGAAGACTTTTACATTCCTGAGGCTGTGTGAAGAAAAGTCTATAGCACAGCTGTAAAATCCAACTGAAGCTGTGGGATGCTCCACATGCTGGCAGTGCTGCCCTGCCAGGTGAGGAGGGAAAGCAGCAGCTCATGGGATCAAGCTGGCCCCATGCCATGAGGTGTTCCTACCTATGGCAGAGGGATTGGAACTTAAAGACCATAAGGTTCTTTCAACCCAAACCATTCTATGATTCTATTCTTTGCAGACGGAGTCCAAGCAGAATGATAGCAGGGGGATCTGCCTTAATGATGCTCTGCAGCATGGGAGGCTGGAGAGATGAAAATATTAAACAAATGAAATAAAGGATGAGGTGCATTTTACCCCAAGCTTATATAGGATTAGATTCATAGAACCGTATCATCATAGATTGGTTTGGGTTAGAAAGGACCTTAAAGCTCATTCAGTTCCAACCCCTGCCACGGGCAGGGACACCTTCCACTAGAGCAGGTTGCTCCAAGCCCCTGTGTCCAACCTGGCCTTGAACACTGCCAGGGATGGGGCAGCCACAGCTTCTCTGGGCACCCTGTGCCAGCGCCTCAGCACGCTCATAGTGATGAATTTTTTCCTAACATCTAATGATGGCTCTCGCACCTCTGTGTCATGTTGACATAGGCAGAAAAACCTCCCCTTGTTAAGGTACAGCTGTATTTAATATTATAAAATCAGCATTTTCCTTATGACAAAAATATGGTGAAAATATACATTAATCTTAACACAGCCCCTAAAAAAGGTCCAATAAGTACAAGAGAAATATTTAACAGACAGCACATACTGGAAATAATGGAGGTACAAAGGAGCACTACACAGGTTCAGCATTAATCAGACCTGTGCAGGCATTCCGGTGTGTACCCCTATTTCACTAGAATCTAGTCAGGGCCACAGCAAACTGCAGCTGCGTCTACGTCAGTGCTAATGCTCACATTAACTTGCAGAGTGGTGATCTCCGCTGCTGCAAGAAGAGCACAGAGGCCACTCTGACCCCTTGATTGCCCTTTGGTCCATAGGGTAGTTCAGGCCAGTTTTCTGAACTGGAGAAAAAGAATCTGATTGAGACCCTTTTTACTTTGGGGTTTTCTCCTAGTAATACTTGCTACATCACTTTCAGGGTCAAATGGAATAAGTGAATTATTCCAACATATATTCACAAATACTGAAGAGTGCACCTTCTCTGGATTAAAACTGTGCATATACTCAGGAGAAGCGGATTTTACTTTCCGTTGCACTATTAACCAGTGAGATGCTCTTGGCAGACTCTATACTTCTTACTAGCTCAGATTACCTACCTGTAGAATAGGTATACTAGTGCTCTTGTTCTTTATGCATTGAAAAGCACTGAAGGAAAACATTTTGTAAACTAAGTATAGAGTCATACACCATATTACTTTCATGGCAGTTAAACTGGATCTTTCAGAAAGAGAAACAAACTAAGAATGAGTTCTAATTGGATGAATGCTAAGGTACTGCTTTGATAAATTCTGAAGGTGTCTATGACCTGATTCAGTACTGTGTCAGTGCCACAGGCACTGCATTCACAATTAATAAGGCATTTCCAGATACAAAAATGTAGCATAAATAGACTAAACAGATAAACACACGCAAGAACCACCCTTATTAGACAGTTGGAAAAACAAGGCACAGAGACTAAAAGCCTTGGCTAACGTTGCACAGGAACCCACAATGAGATAGGAATCCACTCCACAACCCCAGAACTTCAGTTCCTTGTCCCAACCAAACAGCAAGCTTCAATTTGTGCATGTGCAGAAGCTGAAGAGACAGCTCCATCACAGCCTTGAGCTCCCATTCTGCTTTTACAGTCTGCCACCTCCACCAACTGCATCGCTTTAATCACTTCTGAACCAATGCTGCAGACCAGATGAGTGTAATGATGCATTCTTCTGCATGGTATGAAGAACCTTTTAAACCTGTGTTACCACTAAAGCCACTTTCGTAGGCAGAAGATAAGATTTAGAAGTTGGAGTCTATGAAAGATAATGTGGTTCATTAGGAAATGAAGCCCTGTGGGACAACAGCATTCAGTCAAAGTAACAAGCTGTGAATTAATATCAACATTTTTCTATCATCCAAGATATTTATTATAATCAGTAACAATAGGAAAGCTATGATTGCAAGTTAAGCACTGTGCAGCCCGCATGAAGAAAGTATTGTGTGACTGAATCAAGGCAGCACGAAACAGCAGTTGGAAATTAAGTGCCTTGTGAAATTTACACTGTTTAAACTAATCAGTTCATTGTGTTAACAGATTCATGATAACACATCCACTTAGTGCCTTGGTAAGTGAGCTCCTCTAATCCTCCTCCTTTTCTGCTAGCGAGCACTTTCTCCACTTCCATGGCATCAAACTGGGATGTCACAAATAAACGACTGAGATCTAATTATGGAGGCAGCACATGCCAGGAAAGAAGATGAGCAACACGGGAAAAGACTCTCCACATTATCACAAAGAGGTGCGTAAGGGGAAGCAGGGCTGGCAGGGAGTGGGGCTAGCAGATACCACAAAGCTGCATGAAAAGCACAGTTTTGCTGTATTTTCCACCCTGAGACTTAAGAAGCCTTCACAACAAATGCCTGAAAATCACTATGCCATCACATACACAGTGATGTTAAGGTCTTTTCCAACCCTAACCATTCTAGGATTGTATGTGTGCCGTTAGTCTTCAGCAGATGACGAGTACTGCAGTATAATAAGTATCATGAATTAATACCACAGGGTTTATTCAGGCAGTCCATTTAGGTCAGGCCACTTATCTCTTCAAAGGCAGATTCTTCAAATTGCCCAACAGCCACAAAACAAACATGAATTTAAAGGCACCCAAATTGCTCTTAGTGACCACAGGGAAGAAGCCGATTTTGTCAAAGGCAGGAAGAAGAGCTGCTGGGTGCTCCCTTCCTTTCAAAACATCATCCTCAGGATTTAAGATCCTAGGTGAAAACTGAGAATTAACATCTTCCTTTTTCATTTCTCCTTTTTTCTTTTTACATCCAGCAATGTAATGTTCGGGTGGTGGCTGACCCTGCAAGATCTGACATCAACAGTGTCATAAAAGCACTCTGCTTGACAGAAACAGGAGGTTTTTGCTTTCTCTTCAGTAACATTTGCTATACATACAAGCATATACATAACAGATATACATAAACACATACATTATCACACTATTGTTGCCTGTTGAGCTAAAATGAGAGTTGTGTCACAGGCTGTCTTTCATCTGATTCTGATCAGGTGCCACTGGTATTTTGCATTTCACAAGTGAGGATAGAGTGGATAATTATCACAGCTGCAGAATTCCTTTAGTGTCACAGCTTCCCCATCTGTACCGGTAAGTGACAGCACAAAGGCACTCATCTCTCCATAAGAAAACTGCTTGAGAGCACACATGAAATTTCAGATAGTAGTAACTTCATTTTGCAGACAAGGGAAATATAAGTTATGAAAGAGGAAAGGTGGAAAAGCCATTGGTTTAATGGAAGGCGCGCAACACTGGAAGCTGAGACCACTGTAACAGTTTTCATTTAGCCACTTTGCACTAGCATAAGTGATTAAGTCGCATGAAAGACATAGAGGGATGGATCACAATGTAAAAATCAGCCTTTAAATTGTTCTTAGGATTTGGGGATTATCCTGAGACCTCTCTGAGACTCCAGATATCTTCCCTTCTGCCAAGATGAAATACATACTGTTGCCAAATAGTTATACACTTTTCCCTTGCTTTCAAAATACCAGAGCGTGGGCTTTGCAGTGCTTTCTGAATCCCCAGGGCTTGCCCATGCCAGAAGCTCATACAAGTAACTAACCCCCAGAAAGTTCACAGCCTTCCTACAGCCTTCACATAGGCTGAACTTGCTGCAGCTCACACTTCAGAGGTGGAACTCACAAGCTATGAACTCCTGTGAAGGGAGTTTTTAGGTGAAATCCTCTAACCTGCACTAAATCAGCGTAGATGATAATAAGGGACCTCACACTTGCACCCATATAGCTGGGTGCACAACAAGATATACATTAATTTCAGTTAATAGCAACACTACTACTCCCCTTTAAGAGTTTGTGCATGAATGTATATGTTGAAGGGGCAAGAGGTTTGGATTAGCATTTTATTTATAGTTAGATTTAGGTTTATGGTGGAAGAAATTTTGGATACCAACTTCAAAAAGCTGGGATGAAAATATGTAATTACCATGTCAGTTATTATTATTGTTAATTCCAAAGAAACCACTAGAATAACAGCCCTCTACTACAGCACTTACTTCCTGGTTACTTCTCAGTCTAAGTATTCATGACTGCTAATTTCCATGAGTAATGGCTACAGATTGAGCTCTGTAAAGGTTATCAACTGAACACTTCTGCTCCCCTCAGTTCAAGACAGACATGAAGAAAGCAGAGAAGGCTTGAGGAGGACTGCTAGAGAACATCCTCTGTAAGGAGAGACTGAGGGAGCTGCATTTCAGTCTGGTGAAGAGGCAGCCAAGAAGCATTCTAATAGTGCCTGCAGCTATCTGAAGAGCAGTTACAAGGAGAACAGAACACAGCTTTTCCCAGTCTTGCCAGGAGATATAACAAGGGGCAATAGCCACACATTGCAGCTTGGAGAGCTTCAACTTGGTATTATGAAAACTCCTTTTTACTAGGAAGGTGATGCAACACTAGGCCAGATGCCTAGAGAGATGGTTAAAACTTGGCTAAGCATAGCCACTGCTGACCTGGAGTTGCAATAACCCTGCTTCAAATGGAAGGTCAGACTAGATTATCTCCAACAAATGCTTCAAATTAATGCTTCCACAATTCTAAAATGGTGCAGACATTATACATTGAGAAGGACCATAAGAAGGTTTCCCAAATGTCAAAGACCTACATGCTTTCTCATTTCTAGTCTTTGCGAATTCTGTGTCAAAACCCTGCCTGCATCATCATATCTGACAGTATGACACCAGTACCAGACTCACTGCAAAAAGCCTGCCTATCCAGGGCCTCACTAGTTTCAATACAGAGCTCAGTCATCTTTGCAATTAGAACTTTCAGTGTCTTGGGATCAAAAGGAAACATTGGTCACAGTACACTTTACTTTTATTCTGAAAGTTATACTTTTAAAATCTGAAAATATGAAAACACAACAGTTCTAAACAGTCCTTTAGCCTTAAACATCAGCCATCACCATCGGTCACTTTAAAAAGTGATTTAATAGAGAGAAAGCAATTAGCTTAATGCATCAAGGATGCACAAGTTTAAAACATTAATACCAACTGCATCAAAAATATCTCCCTCAGTCCAGTGTTTTGTCAGAGATGGAAATTCAATTCCTACTTAATTCACTTTACTGTGTTTGGTTGTAGAGGAAACTTTGTCTTGTGCTTAAAAGCATGAGAATGCAACCTGAACTTGAAGCTCAATTCTGCTTTCAGTTCCGATACAAGCTTCCCGTTTTGCAACTCACTTAGACCAAACTTCCTGAAACAATCCAGTAAAGCAAATGCACCAGTTTCTGAGTATCCTACTCAATACCAAGGTTTACATGGGAACTATTGCTGAAGTTCATTGGAATGGGGGTGCTTGGACTCTGAATAATTAAGCTGGCTATCTCCATCATACACATACCTGATCATGCTATTTAGAAGGCTGGTTTGGACCAAAGCAGAATCCATTTGGTATTTCACTTCTGATTACTAACCTATCAATAAAGCTGCTCCTATGAGAAGAAATACAAGTACATTGCTCCCTCCCAGTGGCTGTTTAGAAACCACGGCATTATCCCATTCTGAAGAGCAAGAAGATAAATGTGGCACCTGGAACTGTAATGAAGTGTGACTTTTACTTCCAGCGCTCTCCTAATAATGAATTTTGTGCACTGGCTACAGCCAGAACTTCCGCATTTGTGTGGTCACTGATTAGATAAACCAATCTGTTAGGGCTGGCTAGGCTGTCTTATTGAGATAAATGCCTTTGCTAAGCATGGTCAAACTGCCTCAATTTCTTTTTTCCTGGGGTTGCTGTTACCCAGCTTAGAGTTCAGATTGCTTTTACCTGTGCGTTTCTATACCTCATATCTTATACAATATTTTTATAATGTATTCTTTGTATTTTCAACCTGAACCTGGAATTCTTCCGGACTATCAGCACTATTTGATTCTATTATTAAACCCCATACTCATCAGGTCTTCTGGATTTTGTATTATAATTTCCCTTGTTAAATCTACAAACAATATAATTTACCAAAGGTAAGATATAATACAAACTTTGAAACTCCTAAAATGCATAAAGGAAGCCAGAGAAGGAAAAGAAGCAGATAATTTCAAGAGCTCCTGAGGTCTATGAAGTATTACTCAGGGAAATATTTAGACAGGGCTTTGAGTTACCTGGTCTAGTGGAAGGTGTCCCTGCCCATGGCAGGGGGGCTGGAACTAGATGAGCTTTAAGGTCCCTTCCAACACTATGAAACATGAAGTTCTCCTGTGTAGTAGGAGCACTGAGAAGGCAGAGAAGAGGAAATATTGCCAAATTCCTAGATGTGACACTAGCAGAATACTGAAAGAATATAGTATTGACTATCTAAATTATGTTAAATGGATTAAGATTAGACTTCTAGTCCAAATGCTAAGGTAAATGTGGTTTCTTGCAGAAAACAACAATGGTAACAAAAGCTTCTCTCTGTTAAGCCTCCTCACACAGTTAGAGCAAGTCCTTTCACTGGTCTTAGCTCAAACCACCACCCTACCCTAAAACTAGTACACATGGTCTATGACTCAAAGGAAAAGGTCCTTGGGACAATCTTGAGCTGGTTTATACCTGTCAGAAATCACCCAGAAATGTAAGCCAGCTGTTTATTCTGAAGTTATCCTTTCACTGAAAAAATACACCTTTAAATTTTAAGAACTGTTGGTCATTTGCTTATTTCTCAAAGGAAAAGACTGTTCATGCTGAACTGACCACGGAGATGATTTCAGGGTTTTAAGGGGCCATGTAGACCTGAGGGCTAATGTGGAAGGAAAGAATCAATGTTCTGTCTTGGCAAAGGTGAGAGGTCGAAATCAAAGAGAGAAGCGTAGGAAAATGTATGTGCTGCACCTGTGGGAGGGTGTGGAAAGAGGGTCAGGAGGAACTGCCACATATCACTGCCTGTTCTACCCCCTCAGTCTCTGATTCCCCTCTTTGTGCACATCAGCACACAGCAAGCTCATGAGCTCAGATGTGCACCAGCCACAGGAGTGGTGCTGTCTCCCTGAGAGTTCACATCTGTTTTGAACAGACTGAGCAGAGATGGGGAAGGGCTGCCACATCTCCCAGCAGCCCAAGACAGCATCCAAAGCTCCAAACACACTGCTGTCTGAATGCTTTCTGGTGCGGCCATAGAGCCTATATCCCTGTGGCAAGCCCCTTGCTTTCTCCTCTTCTGCCCTGTATGAGAACCTGCATCACCAAGAGGTGCATCCATGGAACACTTTCAATGGAAACTATTTCAGCTTGCCAGCTATTGGGAAGAGTGGTGTGAAAATTCAGTTGCCATTTTGCACTGTATGGCAGTCTGCCCTGAATGCCTCCCAGTGTAAAAGATTTTGCTGTCCTTACTAAGACAGAAAATGAGGACTTACATACCCCCACTAGGTACTGCCTGCTCTCCACTGCCTCTGGAAAATACCCACTGGAACTGAACCTCCGGAAGTGGCTGCTTTCCAGACAGAAACAGAGATACTGAAGTCCTACTTTCTCTTTATGGCATGTTGAGAGCATTATTCCTGCTTTAAATCTAAAAATCTCCCCTTCCAATTATACTTCACTTTTCTAGGAAAGAGTTCTGTAGTTCAACACTCACAGGTTAAAACAGTGAGCTGGATGAATCCAAGAGCAGATGTCTGAGCAGAATGGCTTGGAAAATAGTATTGTAGCATGCAGGGAAGAGCAGGCCTTGAGGAAAGAAAGTGGAACGTAAGGAAGGAAACATCTCAATTATGACCACGGCCTATCAATCACAATGCAGCACTAAACCCACTTTTGTTTACAATGCATGGAGAAGGTTTTGCATTTACCTGTGCCTATTCCTCAAAAAGCTTTTGTGAACCACAACTTCTTGCTACACAGAGGCATGGCACATGCTTTCTGGGTCATCATGAGAGAGAAAAGGATTTCTTTTATTTGTGAGACAGAAAAAGAATACCAGTAATCACAGCAGACCTTACTTAGGACATCACATCTAGTGTATCACATTTTGGTCTCAGAAGTAATCCCAGTTTTGTAAGTGGAAGACTCTTGGATCTCTTACCAGGTAAGGAACAGCCACAAGACTCAGAAATCACCAACTTCTTTCTTTGCACAAAAAAGAAATCTCCAAATTGCTTGTTTTGTTGTGTCCTTGCCCTTTCACTCCTCCAAAATTTTCACAGGGACCATAAATAAATCCAGATTAGCATCACTAAAGCTGACTCAAATATTGCCGAATGATAATATACTAAGGGAGAGATTATATTCACTGACAGGTTGATGGTAAATGGGACCACAGCAGCACTGAGACCAGATTTCCAACCAGGGTAATGCTGCTGCAGCTCATTCCCAAGTGACTGTTGCCACAGATCACACTCGTGCAGTAAAGGAAAGCTTAGCTCCAAGTGGCATTACCAAGAAGTTTTTGCTGCATTACGTTATATGCCCTAAGGTGCAGGAGGACATTAGCTGCAAGTTTTATGAGTAGCTTGCATTAGAAAAATGAAGCCATTAAATTCTCATAAGCTTTTAAATTTTTCATGTTATGGTATTCTTGAAATGCTTTTTGTACCATGGGCATGTGCCGGTTACCACAACAGCAAAGCCTGACTCTCCTCCTATTTAAGTATCCTCCTCACGTCTCAGGCTCCCCCCTTCCCTTTGTTTCAAAATATCCTCATTGTAGGTCCTTATGGCTCAGGCTGATTTATTAAAGTGAGAGAAATGGCCCTGACTGAGAGCAGTTTCACTGAGAAAACTGTATACTTGCTATTTTCTGCTAGTTGCACCTGATTTTGTACCTTGGGCTTTCTTTTTCATATGGTTCCACTTACAGCTTGCATTTCTTTTCTCTTTGTAGTTAAATCTTCTAGGGTTTTTTTTGTATTTTACTTTCTTAGCAAGATAAAAAGAAAACCACCAAATAATCCAACTTGTGCCACGGAAGTGGACAAACAGAAACGTACTGAACGCGATTAGCAGATGGCTTTGTCAACTGCTTCTGCTTTCATGTGAGCCTGCCTGGGTAATCAAAATGTGTAAACTGAGATCAATTAGTACACCATTTCCCACTGTGTTGAGTTCCCACTTTGTAATCTTCACTCCTCAATTAGTTATCCTTCCCTAATTAAACATAGTGACAAGATGCAGAAGGAGCTAACATATCACTTAATTTTAATCCTTACGATTAAAAAGATCTTAGTATCACCAAAGTGGAAGCATGGACTCAAGAGAAGCCCAGAACCTATAAATAATCAGGATGGTTAATGTATTTCTGCTATAAACTACACAAAAAGGCATTAAGAAGCACTGGGAAGCTCGTGATTTCTTTGAGAGTAGTGGAAGCAGACAAGGCAGAAGTTTGCTGCATTGTGCCTAGAAAAATAAGTTTCAGTTGTCTGTGGTTTATGTACCAAAGAATATATTTATAAAGGAATAAGTGTAGCTCAGCTGCACAGATGCCAATCTGGCTAAGTCTTTTTGGTCATCTTGGTAAAAATCAAGCACACTTCACATCACTTTTTTATTAGCAAGGAATTTCATGTGCTGTCACATTACTCTTTCACTAAAATTGTTTACTTTTCTATGAAGGTTTCTACAGAGCGGGCTGGTACTGATCAATGTAACGTAATGTAACCCTGGAACACAATGTGTTAAATAAATCTCATCATCAATTCTATCATGAACTGATGTGAAAAAATTAATACGTATTCAGCATAAGAGCTCGTTAAAGAAAGCCTCTGGAATTCCAGGCTCACATGCTTAATCCTATAACCTAGACAGCCTCTGTTTAATTATACAAGCTTACCATGCAAATGATTTTATTAGCTATGTGTAATTGAAAGATAAATGTACTTCAGAGCTCTAGAACTCCATTTCGAAATCAACAGCTCATATTAAAAAGAAAAGAACTCTCAACATCTCGAAGCAGACCAGGTGACTGACGTTTGTAAGCCTACAGAATATTTAAGGCAAGCTAAATAGCAATGCACTATTTTTTCCCTTCCCTTTGCTCTGCCCTGAGTGCATCTGGTATGCCATCTTTTACTTTCTTATTTTATAGCTTCTGCATTCACATACTCCCGCTACATTCCAGACTCTTCCTTAAAACTTTATTCCTACTGGCATGCTCAAGGAATTCCAGCCTGCAGATTCTGCTCTGCACTTACAGCACCCAAAGAATGTGAACTGAAAGATGAGCTAGAAGAATGCTTTTACTAAAAAGAAACACACTGCCAAGAGCATTGGATCCTTTGCTCCTCTAATAAACAATGTACAGTGCCTGAATTTCATCTGGATAAGGAATTAAAAGTGCTTCTCATAGTAATGTATTAAGACAGCAAAGTGCTTTTTGTCATCAGTAATACAAGACTGACAGAACACTGAATTTTCTTGTGTCAGGAGGACCTCAGATGGTACAGAGGTGGGATCCTGGGTTTGTGTCCATGTTAGCACACCATCGTGATGAGGCTCTAAGTGCCAGGCCGCTTTCAGGAGCAGGAAGTGGCTTGCCTCAACCCCTAAATCATCTTTCCATGTTGGGGTCTAAACCCCAGGCCCAGTGCTGGTAGCTGCATTTCACTGCTTCTGCAAGGACAGGAACAAGGGCAGGTCCCAGCCACAGGAGCAGGATGGAGTTCACCCCATGCTGTCCAACCAGACCACACTGCCAAGGTCTCCACAATAAGAAAACAGATGAGCAATTAATTACTCACGATGTGAGTTCTTCATGAGAATGGGATTCCTTCTACTACTGGCAAATACAGCACTTCTGACAGAACTACATCAAAGCAAAGAATTGTAAGCGGAACAACTAGGACACAGAAACAAGAAAAGTTAATGCTGTTTAGGATGCCTTACATTTTATGGTGGGGACAATTGCAAACCTGTCTAATGCATCCCAAGAGTCATTCTTCAGGATGTAACAAACATAGATTCAATGCACATTAATCCCAGCAGATTCGAGAAAAGAAACTTAAGACAAAGTAGGTCCTACAAAGATTGCTCTCTGCTCCGGTCACAGAGCTCTTTCTGAGTGAACCAGACCTCAACAAGTGTGGCACAGCTTTAGAACTATCTCTGGACATATAAGAATTGAGCATGAGGGGTGGGAAGAAGCATCTGTGGACTGTTATTCAGGAATAAAGCAATTCTGATTCAGCAAAGTGAAGATGCAAAGTCATGCAGCTCTCTAAAGCCTACCCAACTTAGACACGCAGGAAGCCCCAGAGAGCAAGACAAATGAGAACAAATACCTGCTTTGAAGCGGTAACAACTCAAGTATCAAAAGAGTTAATGAGATAGAAAGCACAACAGATGAATACAGATGGGGCAGGCCGAGTAACAGCAAGAAGCAATGAGGAACAGTTTTCATACATTAGCAAATTCATCACAGTCAAGTTTTTGCAGGCATGAATAAAAGCAGCATTTTAAAGAGTGTTTCAGAGGAGGAAAATGAGTTAACACTACAGATGTTCATGTTCAGGACATGCAGCTTATGTCTGAATTGACACAGATGAAGGAGTCAAATGCAGGTTGATTCCCTGTCAAACACGAGGCTACAAAACCCTTTAGCAGCAATACTCTGACGAGATACGAAATAGGCCAGATTACAAAGCCAAGGAAATGATGCTGCAGTAACCAAGATGTAAAATCAGTGACAGCTTTGGTGAAAGCTCAGCAGTATGTACAGAGAGGAAAAGCTGTTATGCAGACAGAACCAGCAGGATTTTGATAGGCTGGGTGGAAAGAGGGAGGAGGAACTGTGAGCTGAAGGGAACACCCAGATTACTCATTCCGATGAGACAGCAGCTGGAAGGGGACATCACAGGAGCACTTGGACAGATTGAGTTCCAGGCTAGCAATGTTTTGTTTAAGGCAAGACAGAACAAGGAGATATCAGAGGTGCACTGAGACTGTAGGCTGTACAAAAGCTAATGGATGTAGACTGCAGAAGCAGATCTACAACACTTTTTAATGGACTTCATTAATTCCATGCAATATTTAGCTTTGCCTAGACAACTATTTACCCATTCCAGAAAGGCTGGGCTTTACATTTTGAACCAATGACTGAAGTCATCAGTATTTTTGTGCTAGTGCTACATCACTTGCTACAGATGACTCATTTCCACAACTCATTAACACTTCCCACTAGTTAACTCATCTTAGACTACTGCTTGTAAGTCAGTGTATTTCCAGTAGCAAAGTTTCTGCCACTGCCTTTTCACACTTCACTTGATGCCCCAATTACTCTAAGGACAAGCTCTCATTTTCAAGATGCTTGCACGTTCCAATAGCCACCAACAAGAGCTGCAACTTCTGATCCATCTGTACATACTGGTTTGAGGAACATGTTGGATCCAGCCATAGGAATCTGAAAGACTGGATGGCAATGCAGAATTCTCCATGTTCTGCACTTCTTTCTTCATCCCCATTACTTTGAAAAGATGAACCATGTGTCAAATAAACATCAATTGCCTCCCTAAACTCCTGTCTTCCTGCAAGTGATCACACACCCCGAGTTAAAAGCCTTGTCAGTCCTTGCTGTTTATCAAGCTTGCCGATACAAGTACAACGATCACAGACACAACCACAGACACAGACACTAATTAACGACATTCCATTGTGCCACAAATGAGAAATGCCAAGAGATCTACTTTACCCTGCCCTGCTCCTTACACAGCTCCCAGTTCACGAGCACACATGCACACAGACAGCAGGCAGACAACAATATACAGAGATAATGAATGGGTCTCTAGTGTTTCAGATTTACCTAAAACCGTGTCCTTCCATCAGAACTTTAAGAGTGTTTTGCTTCTGGCACTAGCATTAGCAATCCCACAATAAAGACTGTTAAGAAAAATGTTGCTCAACATTAGAGATAGTTAGAAACAGAGTCAGAAAAATCTGGGTGCTTCCCAGGAGCACTCTGCAAATCACTCATGATCTACTAGAGGTATTTTACATAACGTGCATCACATCGCTGCTGCCAGTGGGTTACGCAAGTCTCTGACCAAAGTAAATAAATAGAAATCAAAACAGAAAATGAGTATCCTGATGAAAAGAGGAATGTGTGCATCTCGTGTGTTAAAGACACAAACTGAATTTGAAGTAAAGGACATGCATATGGAAAGTGCACATATTTGGGGAGGTTTAGGGGGAAAGAGTTAAAATGCAGATAAACCTCTTACTGGTGCAAATAACATTTGAATTTAGTTTTATATCCAGACTATCCGGTTCACAATCCTTTCATTCCTACTGTGGGAAAATGGGAACTGGGAAAAAAGTCCCACTGAGGACGTTCTTTGCTTCCCCTCCTCTTCCTTATTCTTTATTTTTATTTTACTTTAAAAGTCTGTGATGACCTAAAGAAAATAACAAAACCAAACTGTGTGCAGTACTTTAAAATCAGCTTTCCCTTGGGTCTCAAAACTGCATCACTTTCATGTGCACCAAATTCAGTAGGAACAGAGTGCACAAGAAGACTAAAACATCAGAATGAGGGACACCAATATATAAAAGTAAATAGAAAGAAAAAGTCATTTAAGAGGTAAACATGTCTTACTCAAGGCTACCGCTCAGTAGAGTTAACTCCTCTTTAGTGTTACTAGTCTCTTTTTTAGATCATTTGTATACAAGTTTAAACCAGAGCTAATTGTCCCAAATAAAGCTTATCATTTAGCCTATCAACTATGTCTTTAAAGGACCTTTTCTACATTCAGCCTGTAACCTTACCTTGTAGGCAGCTTGTCTCATAAACTGCTTTGCAGGTTGCTTCCAAATAGCAGGCACTGTAATGACCCATCTCACTTCAGTGTTTTCAAAGTCTGAGCCTCCTTGGTCGCTGAGCTCCTACATAAAATGAAACCAGAGGTCAATGCAAAATGATGGGTGTCCACTTCATAAGAAAACATTCTTTTCTGCTGGCTCTGGTAACAGTAACTTTCAACTCTTTTCCTCTTCCATCCACTCTACAAATCAGAATTATTGCCAGCCTGTCAAGAACGCTTTACCGTGCCAAAAGCCAGGATTAGGGTTGATGCCTTCTCAAGGAGGCCTATAGAAAAGTTTACTGCTTAACACGAAGTAGAAAAGTTAGTTTTTCCAAAAGCAGCTCCAGCACTGCTGAATGTTACAGAACATTTATGTACACTCTTAGTCACAGTGTGGGATTTGCTTTTCACTTGAAGAATTCACACTTGCACCTGGATTAATACACAGAAATATATTTGAGGTATCACTGATGAACATTATGCTTTACAATCTGGGTTTTTCAATGACTTCTTTATACAGCACTTACCTTTAAATCAACTTTTTACAAGTCGGTTAACAAGAGGAAGTTAGAGTTAAACCCTTTAAAAAAATAACTGCTTGCTCCTTGAAAATTTTGCTCTAAGCAAACATTCAAGACCAGTTTAGTTCTTTTATTGTCCCTTTTTTTCCCCTTAAAAAGAGGAAAGTCTGTACTGCATTTGCGAGTTAGGTGATATACTGACATGTTTTGGGAAAGGTTCCAAGCAAAATGCCATTACCATATGTCCTATCTAAATCTCCATCCAAACAGGGAAAGGTTCAGAAAGGTGAACAACAGGCCTTTAGAATGTAAAAAACTCTTCCTGCATGTGCTGTGCCAAGGTGTTGTGTTTGTTTAGATATGCTGCAATTCAAAAATACCAGCTGGAAAAGTGCTACCTTTATATAGAATCATAGAATAGTTAGGGTTGGAAAGGACCTTAAGATCATCCAGTTCCAACCCCCATGCCATGGGCAGGGACACCCCACACTAAACCATGCCACCCAAGGCCTCATCCAACCTGGCCTTGAACACCACCAGGGATGGAGCATTCACAGCTTCCCTGGGCAACCCATTCCAGTGCCTCACCACCCTTACAGTAAAGAACTTCTTCCTTATATCTAACCTGAACTTCCCCTGTTTAAGTTTAAACCCATTACCCCTTGTCCTATCGCTACAGTCCATAGTGAAGATATTGCACAGGGCACACATATGGACAGATTATGGCGTAAAGTAACAGTTCATTTACATCGCTCGTCCAATTAGTTTCAGCATGCACACATAAATCACAGGGATTTATTAACATCAAGAAAGGATGTAGCCTTGAACAGGCAGCACAGCATATACATGGAACCCAACAGCATTCACTAAGAATTTCCCCAGACTATGCATGGGCTCAAGTCTGTGACTCCATGATCAATTCCAAAATCCAATTAAGTCTCTGACAAGATGAGGAACTGGAGTTGTAATGCCAAGAACGTTTCCCTGTTGCCTTAAAGAAATCTCACAGAAAATAAGTTAAACCCATCCAAAAAAGTAGGTTACATTTTAACAAGGCTATTTTAAACAATGCTTGCTGGGATGAATATACTGATTTGACTCAGCAACTTGCTTACATGGACATTACAGTGGTGCATTTGAAGCCAGTGTGTACTTAACTTAAGTTTGACTGTTTATATGAGATTTTAAATCTCAAAAACTGTTTCCTGGGGACATATATTTTACAGAAGAATATGCAAAACAACCTTGTGTCCCAAGAAGAATATCACAAGAAATGAGTATTTCAATATTTCAAATGGGAAAGGGAAAATAAAAAGCCACACCAGCCACAGCAGGGGGAAAAAAGGGAGAAAGGAGAAAAGCAACATAAATGAAGGCAGTCCATCAGAACACAGTATGAATTTACAAATTAAACTCTGAACAGATGTCTCTCTTGCTTTACACTTGTTCCAGTGCCATACCTCCCTCACGGTAAAGAACTTCTTCCTTATATTCAACCTGAACTTCCCCTGTTTCAGTCTGAACCCATCACCTCTTGTCCTATTGCTACAGTTCCTGATGAATAGTCCATCCCCAGCATCCTTGTAGGCCCCCTTCAGATACTGGAAGGCTGCTATGAGGTCTCCACGCAGCCTTCTCTTCTCCAGGCTCAACAGCCCCAACTTTCTCAGCCTGTCTTCATACGGGAGGTGCTCCAGTCCCCTGATCATCCTGGTGGCCTCCTCTGGACTTGCTCCAGGAGCTCCACGTCCTCCTTACGATGGGGACATCAAAACTGAGATCTGCTGGTCACAAAGGAGGCGATCCTGCCCCTCTACTCTGCTGTCATGAGATAGAACCTTGTGTGAACACAGAACAACGTGTTGTTGCAACAGAAGTATAGGAGATGAGGACAGGACACAGCCTCAAACTTATTCCTGTGCTTCAGCACCTGCACTTTTTCATTGTCTTTTCAAATCAATATTTTTTCCATTAAAAAAAAAAAAAAAAGCAGTGGGAAATATTTAAGCCAGTAAGAAAATATTCAGAGCTGTGCAACACAGTGATGCACTTGCTATCAGTGAATCAAGCTTCCCCTGTGCGAGGGGAAATCACTTCAGGCTATTGTGAGATCTTCAGAGCTCACGGCTGGTCTGGAGTTTCGACAGCTTCCTTACTTTGTTTACATCAAATACAGAGCTTGGCAAGGTTAGAAGGGCTAAGCTCACATTTATACAAGTTATAAATACAGCAAATCTAGATAAGGCAGCATTACCCTACCTTTAATGCCTGTTCCTTAAAGTATTGCAGAGCGTAAGCAAATATCTCAAGTGCTTTGACTTTTTTGCCATTTGCAGCTGTCAGGTCTGTCTCCATGGTAAGATTCTACATGAAAGAAAATAAGTGGAAGTTATTGAAAGGAAAAAGAAAACATGAAATTAATTCCCACTGCTTGAGGAAAGGGAATTCTTCATTATCCACCTGGTTAGGAAAAAGTGACAGAATTGTTCTGAAGAGGATCTAACTCATCACTTGAATTTCCTGCAGCATGACATCTGCTGCTTATTTTAGACTTTGTTTTTTAACACCTACCATATCTACAGATAACTGCGAGCAGAGAAAGAAATATGGACTGAATATTAAAGAATTACAATAATGTATCTGTAATTAATTGCAACAAAGCTGCATATGCAAGATATTTAATCCAAGAGTTAAAAGCATAGATTTTTGGCTTCCCACCAACACATGAAACCAGAAAACACCTCATTACAGAAAGTACTGGCCAAGTCCCAAAACTCTAGAATGGATTAAAGGCAAAAATATAATCAGCAGGAATAATGTCAAATTAGCAATATGACTTGCACTTGCAGTTTTGACAATGAACTCAGGGTAAATTTGCTCCTCTGCACTAGAGTTCTGGATGGCTCTTCTGTTTTCTGACTAGAGTTATAAAACAAACCAACTTCACGCAGACTCCCTCGACAGCTATGAATTTCACCCAGGCAAATTAGGACATGAAGATCTAAGCAAAGCAGATACTGAACTTCTAAGATCTAAAAACAAGGCTGGCAAAATACACTTGCCAAATGCAGCGAGAAGCAAAATGAATCATAATAGTAACTGACTTTATTTTATTTACTCTCTAAACATGGATATAGAACTGCTTCACATCTAGTAGACAATCTTTAGGCAGAAATCTAGTACTGTTCACAGGAAGGTAATCCGAGCTGCAAATTCACAATTATTCAAGAGAATTGGTTATTACTTACACCAGTGGTATGTAGCTTCATCTTAAACTTTTCGAAATACAACCAGTGCTTTGATTCAGTGGGATCCAAGTCATGGTAGAAATCTCTCGCTGCATACCCAAAGCTATGAAACTTCCTCTCTGGTGTAAGGAGGATAGTGGTAGGTGTCTTCTGATTGGATACGCCTGGATCTCCACCTTCCCATCGCCTATCCAACAAGTGAAAGAGCTTCAGTAAGTGATACTAATGTTTGGAGCAGCAGGAAAAAGAGTGTATCATGAGGGAAACAATGTGGTGGCAGATTGCACAGACTACTTTTCGCCTTCCAACAACACTAATTTCAATCCTTATAATACCAAAAGCAAGTGGTTTTATTCACATCCAAGAAAAGAAGACCGTAATTTTCATTTCAGATAATTCAATACATTTTGCAGTTAGTCATATCACTTTTAAAGGACATAATCATACTCTGCCTTTGATAAGGATACAGGTTCCCTGAAGCAAGCCATGCACAACAAACACTGAAATTTTCAAACCAAGTGTATGCATGTAATAAATATTGTACAGAAGAAAAGAAATCAAGTAATTATCCAAGAACACTACTGAGAAAAACCCCAAATCTTCAAAATGAACAGCCTATCTATTGTCAATCAGAGTCCATGAATGCCTCTTTGTAGGGGATATTTTCCCCCTTTTGAATTAGGGACCTGTTTAAGCCATCTGAGCACAACCGCGGAGAAGTCGATTAAATCCCCATTTCTCGCACAGAATGCTCTCTGAAGCAAGACAAGCCAGTTCAACTGGAATTGAATCCTGTGCCTAATTTCCTGGACACCTGAAACTCTGAAGACACATCTGCAGATGTTGAGTTCTCCGCATTGCGCTCTCTACCCACCTGAAGTTGATGGATTTTGTGTTTTAAATGCCCCAAACGCTGTAAAAGTTTAAAGTTGTCAAAAATAAAGCAGACTATCCCAACCCCCAAGTATCTTATCTCCATCAAAGCATTTTCCCAGTAAAATGGTGAATAAAACTATCCTATCCTACCAAGATTGTGAAGGTATCTTCAGGAAGACCCAAGAAGCACAAAAGTATTAAGGCAAAAGCAACCCAAAGCTTGATTCACAGAATGGATAAAGAAATAAATAAGAACACTGAATACATGAACACCCAGCAGCAGGAATTGGGAGGGCATGGCAGGACAAGGTCAGACAGTAGGAAGCACAGACACAGCTGTGAGCATTCTTGTCTTCTCCTCAGTGCTCCATCATAAGAAAAAGCAGAATGGAAGAACAAGAAACTCACAGTAATGCTCCTCCTCGCCCTATATATGTGTATTTTCAGCATGGGAAACAAACACTTACCAGAAAACATTTTCTTAACAAGGCCTTAGTGGAAAATCTGTTTATGCTGTCAGACATAATCATAACACAGCTCAAACAGGAGCCAACTTAAGATCACACAGGCAACTGCATTCATTATTAAACCACATGTTGATTGCTTCTTTCTAAAGATAGCCAAACACACGTTCATAATATACTACTGCCAAGGTTCTTGTTCTGAAGCACAAAAAGGTTGCCTTGTTTTGCGGTACCTGTTTCTGTGACATAGGAAGATTATGGATGATTTTAAATGTCTTTTCCAATCGACTTGATTCTCGTTGAAAAAAATCTCTTCCATTTCACTTTCAGAAGCAGTTGAGCCAATTGAATATTAATGGACTTCCAGACCAAGGCAGACAACTGATATGGAAAATGGCAATCTAAGGGGTTAATACTTGGCAAAGTAACAAGGAACAGGATCTTCTAAAGTGCTGGAAACCCTTCAGACCACTCAGCTAGATCAAACAGAGCAAAATCTGCCCTTTTTTAGCACTGGCAATGGCAGGGAATCACAGGTCTATGATTTACCTCAGTGTAGAGGGCAATTCCACTGCTCTGAAAGCACAAACAGCATAATGGGAAATTAAATGATTTCCACCTTCATCTGCTCAGAAAAACTTCCCTAAACCTCCCTAGCTCCCACTGCTCAGGCCCTGAGCTATTATCAGCTGGCAAAGGCTCTGCTCCAGGTCATTTCTTCTAACCTGCTGCTAGCAATGTACTTTGGTCAGCCTGAAAACTCTTTGAGTAGGTGTTAGAGCAAACATATGGTTGCAATACGAAGAAGTTGGGATCCCACAGCCCATGAACAGAAAACGCCGCCTATTTCACCAGATTGCTAAATCCCACACACCCGCTGCAAGCAGAGAGGAGACAGACTGCTATCGTTTTTGCTTGGAATCATTAATGATTCATTCTGAGTCACTGGTGGGAAATTCCATAAATAGGACGTGGCTAATAACAAAACTTCTTTATTTTTCATTGCGGCTGGGTGCATTTGCTCTGTCCGGAATAAGTACACTTAAGGAGAAGTTTAAATGAAGACAAATTGATGCTCAGTGGTATGGGCTGAAAGTTTCAAAGCCATCTAGAGAATTGGATGTTCACTTCCTGATGAGTTTCTGATGGAAACTCAAGACAGTAATTGCTCAGCACATTCTAAAGTTCTCAGCTTGTATTACCGTTCGGTCACAGAAGGAGCAGTACGGAAACTGAAGGGGAAACCCGACTTTACCATTTGCAATCAGAACTTTAAAAGTATTCCTGTGTGGCATCTACTTGAGAGATGCAGCTGCAAAAGCATGTGCATGGTAACTCCTGACTGCCCGCTCTTCTCAGGTGGAGCAGTCAGTTAGTGGAGGATTCCAGTCAGCAAGGCTGGGATTTCACACCTTCATCTGCAGTCTTCTTTCTGCCTCCCAATATGGGAAAAATAATAGTAATAACTGCTCTTAGGCTAAAGAAAAATATATGGAAATACCTATTAACAGCATAGACTAATACAAGCCAGAAGTATTCTAAATGCACATGGGAGATATCTTCTCAAAGCAAGGTCTGAGCTGCAAATCTATTCAAGCAGAACCCAGTGTAGATTTCTGCCTGAATTCAGAACATAAGAGACCGGTTCCTAGGCTGATATAAAGTGGAGTAGCTCTGCATATCAGCATTGACCTGTTTATAGCCACAGAGGGTCTGACTGCATATTAAAAGTGGAAAAAGAAACAGTAAGAAAGTTAGCATGGAAAGAATCACAAGGTTATACTAAGGTTAGAGAAATGTCCTGAATCTGGCTGACAGACAGAGCAAAGAGAGTGATCCGTGCAGAGTGATGAGAATTTGATACAGAGCTGCAGCATAACAGTCAGGGAAACGAAGTAGTGGGGTCATCAAAACGTAGCTGAACACAGCTAGAAGTGTGTATGCAGGAGAAAGGCAAGCACATGTCTGCCAAGAATTGCAATTAAACAGGGCAGAGAAGCAAAAGGAAAAACCTGAAGGTTGAAGTAAAGTTACAGTGAAAAAAAGACCACATTCTGTCACCTTCCAAAGACAGGCTGCAGTTTGTTTCATAATCACGTGCATTATTTCATTTATTTTTCTCCATTTGTGAAATACACTCAGACTGCTGCTGCTTAACCAGCAGCCAAAACATTTATAACTTCACTTAAGCACATATAAATCAATAGGAGTTTTTCTAAAACTGTGTAATAGCTTCTCTATTCCCTCCAACAGAGACATTATTATTAACTCGTTCTACAGCTTTCACTTTGGCTTTGGCACTGCCCCTACCACTGAAGTGCTTGCTGAACCCATGGCCAGGTTCTTCGCATACATTTTAACCACAACTATCTGGGGCCCTCAGCACAAGAGGGATGTGGACCTGCTTGAGCAAGTCCAGAGGAAGCCATGGAGATGCTGTGAGGGCTGGAGCAGCTCTGCTCTGGAGCCAGGCTGAGAGAGCTGGCCTGGGTCAGCCTGGAGAAGAGAAGGCTCCTGAAGGGGAGACCTGAGAGCAGCTCCAGTGCCTAAAGGGGCTGCAGGAAACCTGGAGAGGGGCTTTGGACAAGGGCCTGTAGGGACAGGACAAGGGGAATGGCTTTAACCTGCCAGAGGGGAGACTGAGATGAGCTCTTAGGCAGAAGCTCTTCCCTGTGAGGGTGCTGAGGCGCTGGCACAGGGTGCCCAGAGAAGCTGTGGCTGCCCCATCCCTGGCAGTGTTCAAGGCCAGGTTGGACACAGGGGCTTGGAGCAACCTGCTCTAGTGGAAGGTGTCCCTGCTCGTGGCAGGGGTTGGAACTGGATGAGCTTTAAGGTCCCTTCCAACACAAACCAGTCTGGGATTCTATCATATTTATAGAAGCTGCGGAGAACTAGGAAGAGTTGACAGGCATGAATTATTACCTTAATTAAAATTGATAGAACAATAACTTATGCTAGGCAATCAAAGTGTAGTCATTCATCCACCATCTAGTAACACACACCCAACTCCAAATACATGCTTTAGTCTACTGATATGAGTGAGGCTACTCATGCATTTAAAGCCAAGTATATGCTCAAATAGCTTTGTTAGGTAAATGCTTATAAATTCAATTTTTTTAGGGCATCACAGCAATTAAACACACAGAGTCAAAGACATGACTTTGTCTACTAATTACACAACTGGAATCACAACTTTGCTGATACTACACTCAAGAGTGGCAGTAAAGCGCTGGGTGTTCACTCTTTTCTGAAGTAGGACCTTGTCAGTAAACCCATCTTACCCTTAACTGAGGTATCTACAGAAAAGCAGCTTTGTTAACAGGCAGTCAGAAA
Organism: Psittacula echo; assembly: GCF_963264785.1. Classification (NCBI taxonomy): domain Eukaryota; kingdom Metazoa; phylum Chordata; class Aves; order Psittaciformes; family Psittacidae; genus Psittacula; species Psittacula echo. The sequence goes on along the minus strand of NC_137743.1, from coordinate 8,103,807 downwards.
TCTAAATGTCTGGAAAGGATCAACACTAAGTAGGGAAGGTGGAAAATACGTGAGGAAGCAAAGAGGACGATGCATCACTGGTAGGCTTTATTTTCATGTAAACATTCTCGAGTGCGGGCGGGAAGTTACATTTACTCTGCTGAAATATTCATAAATTATCCAACATGTGAGGCCCATTGTATACAGAGTTTGAACCTCTTAATACCTTCTGAACTACTGAAGCCTTATTTTGATACATACACCATACATTCCATTGAATTTTAAGATTTATGTGCATTTATATGTAAATATCTATAAAAATATATATTATTTCAGATGGCAGTTTTGGTATATCTTCCCAAAAATCCTTCCCTGTCAGTAATATTTATTAAAGGAAAATAAATCATTTTTGGTATTAAAACATTTTCCATTGTTTAAAATACCTTGCTGGAAATTTGAATACATTTCCCCTCCCAAAATATGTTCCTTCCTTCTGGTTGAAAATACATAGAATCATGGAATAGTTAGGGTTGGAAAGGACCTTGAGATCATCCAGTTCCAACCCCCCTGCCATGGGCAGGGACACCCCACACTAAACCATGCCACCCAAGGCCTCATCCAACCTGGCCTTGAACACCGCCAAAGATGGAGCATTCACAACCTCCCTGGGCAACCCATTCCAGTGCCTCACCACCCTCTCAGTAAAGAATTTCTTCCTTAGATCCAGTCTAAACTTCCCCTGTTTCAGTTTGAACCCGTTACCCCTTGTCCTGTCACTACAGTCCCTGATAAATTGATTCAGTTTCTTTGTACATCAGTATCTCTTACATCTACACAATCATGCCACCATTACTGAATGAGGAAGAAAAAACGGTGTTTTGAACTATAACTAGTAAAATACCAATTAACATTTGGAACACAGTCTCAGCCGGCCACACAGCACCTAGATTTTAGTGTCCCAGCAGGGAGCCTGGTATCCTGGAACAAAGATCTAGTCTGTAATTTAGTGCAGGACAGCGTGAACCCAATGGCAAAAACTGGGTCCTGAGGTAAAATTTTGAATCCAAAGAGCATGAAGGACATCCCTAGGAACAGCAGTGATTTCACTTAGTAAAATCTCCATAGAGATTATAGGAACAACACCAGGTTTGCTCAGGTACAGCTTCGGAGATGTATTCCCTCATTTCATCCAGCTGCTTTGAAAAAGTTGATTAATCACTTGCTGTCATAAGACAAGTGGAATTAATAAAAATAGGTTCCAACTTGACAGCCCTGTAACCTGTCTGAGACAGCAGCACGTGGCCTGGCCTTTGACTTCCAGCCTCACGCAGCTTCCTGTGCTGTTCAGAGAACAATAGGTGGATGAGATGCATAAAAGGCCTTGAAGCACTACGCATCCACAGTGAAAATGGTAAGTATTTTTGCAACTGGATGCAAAATTTACCTCCCTTTACACAGTATTTCAAACCACTCAGCTGCACTGGATCTCTGAAGTACTTGCAGCTGTATACAAAACCAGCTATGCAGGCTGACTGCACAATCCATACTGTCCGCTGAAACAGAGCTGCATTCAGCTGGCATCTTTGCTTAGAAAAATCACAGCATATCACACTGGATTACAAGTCGGTCTTTTTGCTCTTTTGTTCTCAGGATTGCGCTGCTGCAAACAGTACATTACCTACAGCAGCTTTGGTCAGAAGAACTTGCATGGCTCATGTTTTCACGCATACCTTGTTTGTGTCTGAAATTATCTATACCTTGGAATTGTTACAACACACTCATTTTAAAGATAGTTTAATAAGAATTGCACAGGGGCTCAGTTATAAAAAACAAGTTTTAAGTAAGCATATAAAACACGATAAAAACGGTTTGTAGGGCAGTCCTTTCAGGCACCTGCCATAATAGTTTTAGCATTTGTGATTGCATTAGATTTATATGCATAGCTTTATACGGTGATGATTAAATCAAGAAATAAAAACACCCCAACCCACATAATGGCACCTAAAGTCCGTCCGTTACATACATATAATACAAAACAGATTTCTCAAACCTTAATTTTCACACTCATGCCTTTTGATAGCTCATTTCCCAGTATCACTGGTTCATTATCAGAGATTTGATTTAAATTTAATGCTAAAAAGCTTAAATTAGCCAAAGGAACTGCCAGTTTCTGTGGGCAAGTAACTAAGTGCTGCAGACACCACTGCAAACAAACATGATTCCCAGGGACAGGCAGCACCTCTGAAATGCCATGACCCTTAATAATGCGCAGTTTCTCTCAGTCTCAGAGAAAGAGCATCCTGACTTAATAATTATCACTGTTCCCTGAGCAATTCTAAACACTCACTAAACCCTCCCTTTGCTCATGTCACCTTGTAAACTCAGCAAAAGAGAGAGGACATACTCACATTGATTATTAAAGCAAATTAGAATACAGTAAGATGCAACAAAAACTATAACCATGACAATGCACACTGTGGCAACACTAAACAAATCTGGACACTTCAGGCTCTTGTAGAGAATATCTGCAGCTACTGCAGACTGTCCATGCTACCACGATCAAAAACTAAATGCTGCATTGCAGCCCTTACCTCATTACATGAATACATTCTGGTTCCTTGGTGAAGCTGTAGGCGTAGCCACTGGATGTTGTGCCAAAATCAATAGCCACAACAACAAGAAATAACTGTTCTACAGCATCATCCGCATCAGAGTCCTTCTGTTAAACAGCAGAAGCAAAACAGACACCAAGTCACTGATTAGAGTAACTGTAACCTGTCTTACCCTTCAGTATTTCTGCTCTCTGGGACACGCACATCTCTTCAGTAGAAATAAGGACTTCCCTAAAGTTGCATTTGCGACAGAAGCTGATACCAGAAAGCTGCACGTTTCAATGGAAGTGGAAATTCATTATACAAATCAACGTATTTCCTGGAGCCTTTCGTATATAACCTTCGGAATCAGGAGTTTCCTTCACGCTAATTTTCTTTGGAACAGCTATTATCTGGTATCATTAAAACTTAATGGCTGAACAGTGGGTTACTGGTTTGGGGGCTGGTTTGTTTGGGGTATTTTTCCTAAAATTGATCAATTGAAGAATACGTTTATATCCATCAACACGGTATATTTGGGACTCATTTGGTGGTTTTAGGAGTAAACTATGTCATAACCCTAAACATGAGGTATTACTGCCATTCAAAACCCAAAATATAGCCATAAGCTTTATATGCTATGGTAATTATTTATTTATGAAGAATTTACATAACACTGATTTTGTAAGCATTACACGCATTCTGTTTCCTCCTGCCTGTGCTAGAGTGTGGAAAGCTGTTGAGCTGCTTACAGTGAATTTGAATCCCGCTCCTGCCTTTTACCTGTAATCCTGCAGTCCCTGAACAGCACAATCAAGGGCAATGTGGGAACATTAACCAGAAGAGGTGGGAGGCTTATGGCCCAAATGATAATGATGTGATATAAAGTGTGATGTGAATAAACAAGCAATTGCATGACTCCCTAGTATGCTATTGTCTAACACAAATCCTACATAAAGGAGCAATAAGTTATGAACAGCAAGGAGCTACTCTTCACAAGCTGATGTGGTTAAAGCACTAACAGCTTAGCAAGACAGGAAGAGAACAAGCTGGAAATACTGCTGAAAAGGCTATGTGCTAAAGGCAGGTCACAGTGAAGGACAGTAATACACTCATCTGCACACACATCATTTTGGCAAAATCACCATGGAACAGACCTGTTGACCTGCTACCACAGGTTATGTCTGAACCCTCCACCAGTGCTGCTCAGCCTGTGCTTTCAAGCACACTTTGAAGCAACTGTTATTATCTTTTACAAAGGATCTGCCAAATGTCCTCACTGTATGAGCAATGTTCCAGCATCTTACAGTGCCTAAAGGGGGCCTACAGGAAAGCAGGAGAGGGACTTTTTACAAGGGCATGTAGTGATAGGACAAGGGGAATGGCTTTAAACTGAGAGAGTGGAGACTGAGATGAGCTCTTAGGCAGAAGCTCTTCCCTGTGAGGGTGCTGAGGCGCTGGCACAGGGTGCCCAGAGAAGCTGTGGCTGCCCCATCCCTGGCAGTGTTCAAGGCCAGGTTGGACACAGGGGCTTGGAGCACCCTGCTCTAGTGGAAGGGGTCCCTGTCCGTGGCAGGGGTTGGGACTGGATGAGCTTTAAGGTCCCTTCCAACACAAACCAGTCTGGGATTCTATGATCTTCCTCTTATATCACCGTTTCTCCATGCCTGCTACTTCCAGCACCTTTCTATTGTACCCTACATTTTCCAAGATCATCTCATAGGCCTGCAACTTAAAATGCAGAAACAAGAGTAATCAGGTTTGGTCTGAAATAGTGAAAGACTTGTTTGGGTCCTCCTAACACAGCTTTTCAACTAGGGCAGCGTGGTTTTCATATGTCTTAAGAGACTTCATATGTCTTAAACTTAAGAGTTTAAGGAGAAAATCTAACTGAAAGAGGATATAAAATTCATCACTATGACAGAAGAAAAAGGGAATAAGTTATCGAGTATATTAAGAAAGAAAGGAATAAAAGCAAATATTTATGACAGCGCACTCTGGAAACCCTGAAGAGGAATGCTGCACAACTCTTGAGTCAAAAATCTACGGAAAAAATCTGGTAAGGGTAGCAACGTGTTCTGAACACGACCTTTTGCAATATCAAGAAATACACCATGCATATACTGTGTTACAGATGATGCAGATGACCTTAAAAACAGATGGGACCTAGTTTTAATGGGAGTTTATCAACCAAATGAGCATGATGTGCAAGAGATTAAAACACACTACTTTTATGGGACATTTGTTTGCTTCTAAAAGTTTTTCCTTAAGGAACTAAACCAGTTCTATTTTGAACTCTTCTCTCTCTCTTTATATATATATATATATAAAGGAGGAGATTCCTTTCTCTGGGAAGTTGGATTTTACTGCTGAATATCATTTATATCCTTCTTATTTTTTAATGAACAGAATGAGACTTTTCAGGGGCTGCCTAAACAAATCAGTGGCAGACAGGGACAGAACTTGGGAACCCTGAGGATCAAGAAGCCCTTCTGTTCAATATAAAAACATGCAGGAGCACATCTATCAGCTCAGCAAAATCAGGACCCCAATGAAATGAATGACAGCTCTGTCACCAATCCCCGCGTGACCAAAATTTCACTTAAGACTATGAATAGCGTAAAAGGGATCTCTATGTGAGGAAATGACAGCTTTCTAAAGAAATTATGTCCTACTAAATACACAAGAAAAAGTAATGTCAACACACAATATATGTTAAGAGTGCATTTCTTACCACAATATGTGATGGAGATAGTGGAGTGATTCCAGGATCTCCCAAACTTTTGGCTGGTGATGAGTAAGCAGATGTGGAAACTGCATCTGAAAGGAAACCAAGATTCCTCAGTGTCAGTAAGCAGAATGAGTAGGATAGGACAGTTGTTTACTGCTACACTCTCCTTGTTGTAACAGATCTGCTCAAAAGAAAGTAAATTCCACAGCAGCCATGCAAAATACATATTTTTGCCTTTACAATATAACTATGACACAAGAACTGCAGGCTTGGTTTTAAAACATTTCTCTGACCTTCACGACTTACTTCCATTCTTTTGCCTACTACATTACCATGTAAGCTAATTTTAAGTCTTTCTAAACCTAGTCAGAAGTCATAGTTAATACAAGCAGCTTGAACACTATACACTCACATTAATAGCCTCAGATTTAAATGTATGAATGCAGAAACTAAACACAAGTGGAGAGATCAAAAAGGACAGACTCATTTTAAGAGCAAAAGAGGAGTTGGTATCAATTTGACAATGCAGTAAGAGTAGATTCCAATTATACCACCATGAACCTTTATTCTGAAACTTTCCCAATACTGTCTGGTTTTATTCTTCAGTGCACTGTGCACCGAAACATCTTGCAGCTGTTAATATTACTGCAGGACACAATCCAGCTGGGAAAAAGGAAAGTATTAGTAACAAACCATCAAAGAAATATTTGTACCCCGCATTACAATACTGAAATTTCATTTAAAGCAACATACCAAACGAGTGACAAATACCATAATGCACTATTTGTATTTTTCCTTCTTGTATTTACCCCATTGATGATAGAAAGGGAAATGGCTTATTAAAATAATCAAAACCTGATGACTCAGGTGGATTTATTCATAATATGTTATTTTGTAGAGACTGCAATAGTGTCTCAAAACGGAATGTAGAAAAGGTACCACACACCCTGTCCATGCTCATATCTCATGCTCAATAGAGCCAGTGCCAGCTGGCTCCAAGACAGACCAAGGCCAAGCCCATCAGCAAGAGCGGTAGCACCTCCGGAATAATACTGGGAAGGGGAAATGACCCAGCTACTGCAGCCAGAGGGAGAAGGGACAACACATGAGAGGAACAGCCCTGCGGATACCAAGGTCAGTGCAGAAGGAGGGGAGGAGATGCTCCAGGCACTGGAGCAGAGGTTCCTCTGCAGCCTGTGGTCCATGCAGGCTGTGCCCCTGAAGCCCATGGAGGTCCACAGCAGAGCAGATGCACTGCAGCCTGGGGATGACCCCAGCTAGTGCAGGGGGATGCCCGAGGGAGGTTGCCTCCAGTGGGAGAGACCCCACACTGGAGCAGAGGAAGCATGTGAGGAGTAGGCAGAGACAGCGTGTGATGAACTGACATAACCCCCATTCCCTGTCCCCCTGCACCGCTGGGAGGGAGGAAGTAGAGAATTTGGGAGTAAAATTAAGTGTGGGAAGAAGGGAGGGGTGGGGAAGAGGTGTTTTTAAGATCTGGTTTTACTTCTCATTAACCCAACTCTGATTTGATTGGTAAGAAATCAAATTGGCCGATTTCCCCAAGTCAAGTCTGGTTTGCCTGTGACAGTAACTGGTGAATGTCTCTCCCTGTCCTTATCTTGATCCAAGAGATTTTCATTGTACTTCCTCTCCCCTGTTCAGCTGAGGAAAGTAATGACATAGCGGCTTCGGTGGGCACCTGGGGTCCAGCCAGGGTCAAAATCCCACCTCAACAATGCAAGCTAATGAGATGTAAAGCAATTACTTAGCAAGTCTCTTTAGAGACTTAATAACAACAACTAATATTAAATAATACATTTCAACACATTTTTAGCACCTGCTTGGACATATCACACAATAAAATGTATATTTGTTCATAGCATGTAACTCCTAGACATGACTGACAAGTCAGGACGTTACCCTAAGAAGACACAGGAGCTGCTCTCCAAGAAAAGACCCTTTAACTACTTCATGAAGAATCCTATTGTTCCTAGTGATCACGTATGTGTTCTTTCCTAGGGAAGATGCAAAAACTCTGCAGTAGGTAACTATGGGATAATCTGCCCAGAGGAAAAAATCCTCCTCCAATACTTAATTTTCGCTCTTACAACAATGACTTGTGTTCAAGTTACAATATGTGTGTTCAGCCTGATCTTCAGAAGCATTTGTAGAAGTAAAATACTCTCATTTCCCACACAAGTTCTTCAAGAACATGTTATGCTACTGCTCTGATGATGAAGTACAAAAACCCACAGGCCAAATGCAACAAGCACAGAATCTGCTCGGTTCATTCAAATACATTTGGATCAGATGCTGCTATCAGCTTCAGATGCTGTTGTCAGCCCCCTTTGTGCCATGTCTTTCTCTTTTCAAAACATTAATTTTTGTACCATCAACATTGCCTTTTTTGTAGAATTGAAGAACAGCATTTTAGCACTGGGAAAAAAAGGGAATTAGTAACAAAACATGTTCCAGGCATCCTGCTGCCATTCGTGACTCGACCTAAACCGATACTTCCTAAGCAGATCAGGGCACCGCAGTACTGACTCAACATCTTTGGATACTGGTAAATTCTCCCCACTGGGGATACAGGCTTTGAAGCACAAAAATGTAGATATCAGACCACTATCTATGTGTTCAGTGTTTCTCTTTGAATTCTTTACCTTTTTCAGCACTCAGGTTTCAGCATCTATTTTCCAGCCTGTCTTCAGTTATTAGCCTGGGTGTAGCTTAAGAAGTTATTTATAGCTCTACATGCAGCTCAGAAAATCCTGTGTGACAGTATATGCATATTTCTGTCTCTCAGAGAGCAGTGATTCAATCACCAGTGCCATATTCCTATTTAGCCAATGAAACTATGCTAACTTGGGTGGTGTTCTATCAAGAATTCATTGAACCCAATCAACTTGTGATAATCCAGAGGTGCAAAAGTTTATACACGGATGCTCACTGTATCCACAGGTATAAAAATATTTGCTAATGAATAAAAAAATGGGAAGCAGGGTTTAGAGATCTTTAGCTACTCATAGAAAATATCACTTAAAACAGAAACAGACATTTTAATGAAAAATCATTACGGTAAATAGTCTTTTCCAGTTTCAGTTTGCTCTCAAGAACTTATGGATAAAGGCTGGATTTGTGGAAGGGCTAACTTTTCCTATTTCTTATTAACTGCCCAACTCTGCTGGAAGTTTAAGCTCTTGGCCACATATCAGTATTTTTGGACCACAGGGAAAAAAATCCTTTCCAAACCCATGACCATCTGCAGTGTGCTCACTGGAGCTCCTGCAAATACCCTGCTAAACAAAGGAATTCTACAGTGCATCCTACATGCCGCCAGCCTAGACCTTTGTTGGCTCAGGAGAGGAAAATTATGGAAGACAGTTCTACAACCTGTAAAGCAGCAAATGAAAATATTAACCCAAATATAGTGGTCCAGGGATTCTGTAGAGCTCTTCTCATGTTGGCTTAAGCAGCAGCTGCATTACACTGCAACTGATTTAATGAGACTACCAACTAACCATGTGTGGTAACTGGGACACCTGTAATTGTTATATCCTATCTCAGCTGCTAAAAGAGGCCCTGACACTACCAGAGAGTTTACAGAGCTAATAAATGAGTAAGTGCAGCTCAGAATACTGGGAAGTTAGAGTCATTCACCAGAGTGAATTCATATCTACAGAAAATGGCCTGCAACCCAGGTCACCCTGGATTTAATTCCAAGAGTTCTTCTATGAAATAGTGAACCAGTTGTCAAAAGTAAATCATAGAATCATGGAATGATTTGGGTTGGAAAGAACCTTACAGCTCATCCAGTTCCAACCCCTGCCACGTGCAGGGACCCCTTCCACTAGAGCAGGTTGCTCCAAGCCCCTGTGTCCAACCTGGCCTTGAACACTGCCAGGGATGGGGCAGCCACAGCTCCTCTGGGCACCCTGGGCCAGCGCCTCAGCACCCTCACAGGGAAGAGCTTCTGCCTAAGAGCTCATCTCAGTCTCCCCTCTGGCAGGTTAAAGCCATTCCCCTTGGCCTGTTCCTACAGGCCCTATCAAAAAGTCCCTCTCCAGCATTCCTGTAGGCTCCCTCTGAAATCAGAAAATTTGTAACATTATACCATCTAACCTACCTGAACTGAAAGATGTTAAAATATTCTTGTCCAGGTGGGACCTTTAATATTTTGTTGAGCTAATGTTTGCTTGAGAAAAAAAAAAAACATGCATTTGTCACAATTTTTACATCAGGGTTCTGAAAAGTGGCAAATGCCTGGATATTCCAGGATATTTAAAAATCCCTTATCTCTAAAGGGCTGTGACTGGTTGATCTGAAAGAAAAAGAAGCATCTTTTCCAAGCCACAGAACAGGAAAAGGATTGAACGGAACCCGATTTGCAATCATGCAACAAAAAGAAGGCATCCTTAGCCTCTATAAGTAAATTCCTCTTTGTAATTTAAAAGATGTCCTGGATAGTATCATGGCATTTGGAACAGTTCTTAAAGGCAAGATGACTTACTAAGGCTTCTGTAATGAAAGAACACAAGTAGGGTCCCACATAGCTCAAGTTCCAGCTTTATCTCCCACGTTTACCAAGGATCTCTGTGTCAAATTACACACTATGAGAAAACATACAGCTAAACAGCATGAGCTAAATAAACATTTAACTCTTGACAACTTGCCCATCAAAATAAATGGAGGAATCTGATTTGGAATCCAAATTAAAGTAAGTCTTCAAGCACTTCCACCAATATTTAAAATAATATTTTTCTAAATATTGAGTAAAATTTCTTTAAGTTAATTATGGAAAAAAATATAAACATTAACCTGAGGTATGACTATATCAGGGGGTTGGATAATTCATAGAATGAATCTGACTACATCCTTACAGTTTCTGACTTTAGTTCTAACCCAAGCAACTGCCAAAGAACACCTCATGCGTTTATGAGGTGACAGGCAAAATAGAGAGGACTTCCATTTTCACCATTTTATTTCCTTTTTTTCTATTCAGAGGCTCCTATCTGATTTGCAATTAACAATCATAGAATCATAGAATAGTTAGGGTTGGAAAGGACCTTGAGATCATCCAGTTCCAATCCCCTGCCATGGGCAGGGACACCCCACACTAAACCATGTCACCCAAGGCCTCATCCAACCTGGCCTTGAACACCGTCAAGGATGGAGCATTCACAACCTCCCTGGGCAACCCATTCCAGTGCCTCACCACCCTCTCAGTAAAGAATTTCTTCCTTAGATCCAATCTAAACTTCTCTTGTTGAAGTTTGAACCCGTTACCCCTTGTCCTATCACTACAGTCCCTCATGAAGAGTCCATCCCCAGCATCCTTGTAGGCCCCCTTCAGATACTGGAAGGCTGCTATGAGGTCTCCATGCAGCCTTCTCTTCTCCAGGCTGAACAGCCCCAACTTTCTCAGCCTGTCTTCATATGGGAGGTGCTCCAGTCCCCTGATCATCCTCGTGGCCCTCCTCTGGACTTGTTCCAACAGTTCCATGTCCTTTTTATGTTGAGGACACCAGAACTGCACACAGAAGGGGTAAAATTATGAAATCAGGAGATACTGTATTAATACTGAATCATGTCCATTATCATATTAGCTGCAATTGCTGCTTTAGCAGATTTAATTTAAACTATTCCTTCTTTTAATCTAAACACATACAAGAGTGTATTTCCTGTGGTTTCCTGCAATAGCTAATCAGTTCAACTTTTCCTGTTTTTCAGTAAATGATCAGCCACATTCTAGATCTCAACAACATGCAACAAAGCTGACAACAAAATGAAATGAAGGATTAACCTTTAAGTGTCACAGAATACAGAGTAGAAGCAAAGTCCAGAGCATTTACAGACACTTCAATGATGCCAAGTGACAATTTCACTGATGAATCTGATTTTATAATAGATTTAGAGAGCAGGACCAGGCTTGCCATTTAATTAGAAAGATCAGTTAATGGCAGCTGGTATCTGAATATTCTATTCCAAGTATTTGGGAGTCCCTGCCATGCATTCCTATTCAGGAGACTGGATAAGTTCAGTTTTACTGAACCACTGAAAGTATCAGCCATGGACCACTACAGTCCCAGATAGTCAGATGTAAGAAAGATGCCTGCTAAACCTCACAGTCACAAGTCACTAAGGTGGTATTAAGGCAAAAAATTTCCTTCAGCAGCTATAGAAGATATTATCTATCAAATTCAGGTTTTATGAAGTATTTAACATTAAATAATTCAACTACACTATGCATCAGCAAAATTTGCTGCTTCACATATTAGGAAAACCAACACTTCCCACTCTACTCGGTACTTGTCAGGCTACACCTGAACACCATGTTCAGTTTTGGTCCCTGCTGTACAAAAAAGATGCGGACAGGCTGAAGAGGGTCCAAAGAAGGGCCACAAAGATGATCCAAATACTGGGAAGCTGTATGAAGAAAGGCTGAGAGAACTGGAGTTGTTCAGCCTAGAGAAAAGAAGGCTCATGGGAGACCTTATCACCATGTCCACTAGTTAAAGGACGGCTACAAAGAAGATGGAGACTCCTTTCTTGTAAGGAGTCACATGGAAAAGATGAGAGGCAATGGGCACAAAGTTATTCCTGAAGAGATTCTGGTTCAACGCAAGAGGAAAATGCTTCACAATGAGAACAATCAGCCATTGGAATAATCTCCCCAGGGAAGCAGTGGATTCCCTGGAGTTGGATATTCTTAAGATTCAGCTGGACAGGGCACTGGAACATGCAGTCTAGGTCATGCTTTGCCTAGAAAGGCTGGTCCAGATGATCTCTGAGGTCCCTTCCAACCTATTGGTATTCTATACATATTCTAAATTGTTCATTTCAATAGCAAAGCAGCACACCATAGCAGTGGATTCTCTGAAGAAGTAGATTCTTCTAACAGAAGGTTCCCTGCAACCCAAGCAATGTAGACAACAGATAAGCTAAAGTGTGCATTGCCTTTAAGTAAGAATGTAACAAGACAAGTAAAAGCAGGACCTCCAGGTGCAGAGTATGCTGTGGAGCAGCATAATGCACAGACATGCAGTCACATCAGGGAAGGGGGATATTTTCTGAGTATGTCTCATGTCACCAGTTTAGCGAATGGAAAAGAAGAAATAAGGTATCAAGCCCCAAGCCTGCCATCAGGAAACCAAACATGGACCTTTTCAGGCACATTGTGCAGTACTTTAGAGTCATGTCAAAAGAAGAGAAGGCTTGGCCAGGATAGAATTGTGCTTCCCGAACCTTCCAGACTTCACTTCCAAGCGATGGTGAAAGGGACTCATCATGGTCTGGATCTCCTACAGCTGTTTTGCAAAGCAGAAAATAGGCAGCATCATTATGATATCACCTCTCTGTCGAAACATGTCTAAACATTAGCATGGATTTATATCCCAATCAACGTATTTCTAAGTTAATTTCTACTTCTATCCTGCCAGAGTGGCCCCAAACCCAACAGTTGCCAATCAAATCATGATTTTCTGAATCATCCACACTATTTCAGATGATATATTGAGAATTTGAAGAAATGCTTTCACAATAAAAAGTCTTTTTTTCCAATCTGTAGTGTACAATGCAATAAGTTCCACGCGTCATACAGATCTGAGCCTCTGGCTGAGCTCAAGGACCCACTGAGAAGACCTGGATATCACAACCTTTTCCAGGCTCTCCAACTTCCATCTAAGAATGCCTGGGGTACACCTCCCTGCCTCAAAAGGAAAGCCGCAATCACGCTTTTTGAGTTGTATAGTGCATATTCACTGTTCCATATGCCAAGTCTGCTCAGCCTCTCAGTTGTATGTTGGTTGATGAACCAGATGCACAGGGTAAGCCAGGATGCATCAGATCTACTAAAAATGCCACTATTGCAGATGATTCTTATGGCTCCAATAAATCCAAGGAAACTTAATGTACTGTGTACATGCGGATCATTTTCAGATATCAAACGCTTGCACATATCTGATGGCTATTCTTCTGGAATTCCCAGCCATCCGGCAGCTGGCAAGAGTGACTGTTCCATGTAGCCACGATCTCAGTCAGGTTTTTGTTCGTCATACCAAAATCTTAGCCAAATTCTTCATTTTCCTCTCAGGTAATATCTCTGGATTTAAAAATTAAAAAGATCTATTAAGTCAAATATGGGTAAAGGGTGGCCACCAGGTAATAAAAGAATAAAATCAAAACCATCATTTTTCATTCAAAACACTGCCTATCATTTTGAGCATCAATAATTATGTTTTACCTCAAGCAAAGCCTGCTAATGATGTTTGCACAACAGGAAAAGAAGGGTTTACCATATTGCTATTAGCTGGCAACTGCTGTGTTGAGGAAGAAAACCTTATTCAACTTTTCCTATTGCTGAGATTTTGCTTTGCATTAAGCACAAAATGTCACAGCTTCCAAATGCAAGATGACAACCCCGAGCGTTTTACTGTAAAGACAAAGATGGCCTTTGAAAACAATTATAGAACAACAAAAAAGAAGAGAAGCAAATACAAGAAACAAAATATCTTATGTTTAATAAAAAGATCCCGTATTTCATATCAGAAGTAAGAACCTTCTGTTTCTACTGAAACCAATGACACCACTGTTATTCCCATCAATGGAATCAGAGTTCTTTGTTTTAAAATGCCAGTAGGCACTCAGCTGCGTTGCTGAGGACTGCAGTGCACTTCCCTTCTATTAATACAGCCACAGCTCATCTCTGATACAAATCCAAGTTTCCTGATACCCTTCCTTAAAAATTGGTCACCCAAAGAGCTGGTATTCATTGCACTGGTACCAATTAAAGCCCAGTGATTTCCTAAGTAGAAAAAAGCCTCCCAGTTCTTTGGATAAAACTCTAAAAATAAGACATGCTTCTCATTACAGCTTTGACCTTTTTCATTACAGCTTTTATATTGCCTCCCATCATGATTACAGTTTGACTGGAGGAATTACTTTTCCACCATGCTATCAAGCTTTCTAAGATAATGTAAGTTTTTAACATCATTGTTAAGAGCATCAAAAAACCACCACAGGTTCATCCCATCACTCACTTTGTGGATAATATCTTCCTGCACTTCACCAGTAAAAGGAAACCAAAAGACACTACCTATTTTCTGTGAACTTAAGATGAAAGAAACACACAAGAACTCGCAATAATGAAATGCCACATGGGTTATGTTCACTTTTCTGTTTGACAGGACATTGGCTAAACTATTTTACCTACATCTGGTCTGGCCTCACTAACACTTGGTAAGCTGGACTGGAACAGGACTATCACACTTCCATGCACACTGGATCTGTAAAGCCACAGCCAGGTCCCTACCAATCTGACCCTAAAGCTGCCTTAAACCCAAGCCCATTCATCACCCACACCGTAAGGTCTTTAAGACCTTTAAGCAGCTCCACCTTGAATGACCCAAGAGCTTTCCAGCTTTTGAGATCAGTCAGCTCTCTCTTCCCCTCAAGTCCTGACATGGTTCCAACTTGCTCAGAACCTGCTCACACTTCAGAGCCTGAGTTTGGGGAACTCAACAGCAGCGCTTGGGACCTCTCTCTCCCTAGATTCCAGCTCTTCCACCCACACCCATGTACTACTGCCAGCAGAGACAAAGCTGATCGTGGTTTACACGTGGGAGAGCCAGGCTGCATATTGTGATAAAGGTGGGCTAACAACAGATTTTTAAGTTCACAGTGGTAGGAGACAGCTCTCCAGGATCTTTCTAAATATTCCACAGATATAGTTCTGTAACAGACACCATTCATACGTATCAACTAACCTTCTCTTCCTTCAACAAGCTCTTGTATGAACTTGCTTCCTTCAGGCTTCCTTGCGCTATTTGCCTCTGTGCAAGCACTATTTTCCTATATGCCTCATCTCCCCCCTCCTTCCTTCCAAACAGAAAGACGTAAGGAACAGAAAACAAAACCCAGACGTACAGAACCTAGGTTCTGTGAAAAGATACCTTCCTAGAAAAGGTTTCCTGCTGTTTCTCCATCATGTCAGTCATCATCGACTTGGCTCTCTGCAAGGTTGTCAGGAAGGGCACTAATAAGATTATGCTCCAATTCGCAGGACCACACTCATAAAACATTTGTGATGCTAATCATTTTCTTTGGAGAAAGAACACCATTTACCAGCTAAGGGGGGGCTGGGAGGTTGAGATTTTTCTTCTTAAAAAGCAAGATCAAAATATGACAGTTATAAAAGCCCTGATTTCTTTTTAAGAACCATCTCAAGATGCAATTGTATCCTAGATGTAAATTGCATGCAATCCTAGATTTACCCTTCTAGATCAAGACATGCAAAGGAATATTACTCAAAGACTGATCAAGAGTTATTGTTCAGCTTTTCCAGACTGTGTGTCCAACACACAGGAATAAGAACACTTTGGGGGTATTTGTTAACTTAGACGGCATAAAAGTTATTTAGTTATCAAGCATTCCCAGATTCATGAAGTATCTCCCAATGCATCAAGCTATTTAAGAACCAAGCAGTGACTCTTTTTTCTTAAAGCTTGAATTGGAAGAAATACTCCAAAATGTTTGTCTTCTCCATTTTGGCAATCTTCAGGAGTGCTAAACATGATTCACACATTTGTAGTCTTGATAAGAGAAAACAAACCTCACTTCCCCCCGTAGAAAAAACCAACAAAGAAAGAGGAAGACAGGGTAAATAGAATAGCCAAACTAGAAGAACCATTACTGCTCACAGTAGTCAGAAAAAGCGATACTATATATAAATCCCCTGATATTCTTCAAGGCAGTGTAACCGGATTTTGTTCAAAGATGGGAAATACAGAGGATAATAGTTGTTGCAAAACTGTAAACACTGGTACATTTGGTAATTCATTAGCAAAGTCATCTGTGAATCCATAGCCTATGGCTCTTGATTGAGCTTCTGAGGGACACTTTATAGGCAAATCAAAAGTAAGTTTGCATGTCTTTATTCTTTTTATTTTACAGTCTTAAAAACAGATCAGCTATCAGGCTTAGAGGAAAATACCTTATGAGGAGAGAAGCCATGGACAGAAGTGCATGTTTAGGATTTGTAGAGCAAATCACAGACCTCATGAGGAAAGAAGCCATGGATGGAAGTACGTGTTTAGGATTTGTAGAGCAGATGACAGAATCATGCAGTCATTGACCCAAATCCATTTCCAGAGGTTTTTACACTAGCACCCATCAGGCTTACGTTCAAGTGCCACGACTGTGCATAGACATCACTCAGAGACCAACACTGACCAGCCAGAAAACTAACTGGAACGGTTCACTGTCACAGTGAGAAGCAACGGCACAGCCTGCAAAGGAGTTTCTATGGCTAAAACCATAATAGGACCATAGCTGAGTAAGCAAGAGGGCTACTGCAAAAGGTTGATATTTGAAAGCAGCATTTCCATAATGACAATACTGAAAGCTTTTGTAAACCACACACCCTGCCGCTTGGATTGCAGCATGTGCTCTACTAAGGTATCCATGGAAACTTGAGAAAGAGATGTTAAATTTGCTGGATCTGTTTGGCACCAAGGAATGGGGCTAGTTGCCAGTCAGCCTACTATAACCACAGGTATTTTGATCTTTAAGCGTGGAGAAAACATGAAGAGTCCTCAAGCAATGATGAAATCCCCAAGGCCAAATTGCCACTGTAATGCATTTCCCAAACAATGATGTACTAAGGAAACAGCGATTTTAATGCTGTTATTATCTGCTAACATAGAAAAAATAGCCCAATTGGTGTAACAAGCAAAAATACACACAAATACTCACTCTTCAGACCTCAAAAAGAAAGAGTGACTACAAACACAGAGCCTCGCAAGGAAAGGCTGTGTGGGATGGGTGGACACAGAGTGATCAGGACTGTAAAACCCTTTCAGAGAAACTGCTTCAACCCTAGAAAGGACCTGAGCAGCACTAAAACGAAAGATGTATTCAGAAATGGACAAATCAAAGCAGTGTTCCCAGATTATTCCCTGTTTGAGAAGGAAGTAGCCTAAGGAGAATATTTTCTTTCTGCCTCTTTCCCCATGGAAACTAAGTGCAGGTTGGATAGGTTCCTCCAATAGAGGCAGTTTTTCTTCAGGGAATAAGTAAATGAAGTCCTTCAAATGACAAGAAATTGCTGTTACAAAACTCCATTCACATACATGCTTCTTTTGACTCCAACTGGTAACAATTACTAGAAATCTCCCTCAATATATACCTCAGAAACTGGATCTGCAGAGCACAGTGAGAGTGTGGACTCAGGCACTGAGAACTACTGACAGAAGAAACAGCTCAAAGAAAAACCCTCTCCAGGTCTCCTGTTCTAGTAAATGAAGATGCCTTTAGAACTGACCCGTGAGCCCATAGCCCTGCAAATCAATCACAACAGAGCTACTGATCTGGGCCAGTGAGCACCAATTGACTCTCACACACAACCACAGCACAGCAGCGTGCTGAGGATGGAGCACCATGAAGCTGCCCTCTGATGTCCTTGACACACCCTGATGCAGTCCTGAGTAAGGACATTCAGCCAAGGCCTTCAGAAAGAACAAAGGCTTCCTCTCCTGAATGCTGGCCTCCACATTCTGAATATTGGAGTTCATTTATTTGCTTACTTTATTAGAACTGACTGCATCTTCCTTTTCATTTATATGAAAACCTTTCTCAAATCCCTCTGAGACAGACTTTGAAGGAATTTCCTGTGTTAATACTGATGACATACACAGCTCACCATCCTAATTTTCAAACACTGCAAAGTCACTGCTTTATTAGGAGTTACAGCAAAATGTAAAACTTGCATTTGTTTATGTTTCTTAATGGCAAAACACATGGGCCATAGTTGACATATTTTGAGCAATGAGAGCTATGCAATGTCCTTTTATAAGGTCAAAAATGTGCCTAGTCACTGAGAAGAAAGAGGCAGTTTCAATTCAATGACCTAGGAGCCATGGGGTCACTTGTCACAGTGAAGATGAAGTCCGCAGGTATGTCACAGGCATCTCAGATCGCTGAAGCTCACACTTGGCAGCAGCATTCTCCCAGTACAACCCCAACATCTGTGACCTTACATCACCAAGCAGCTGCACACTCTCCAGTAAAACATCTGTGAAGCGAGTGTAGCATTTGCAATCATGACCAGTGGAGGTCAGAGCTTGCTCCTGAAACAGATTCCAAGTCCTCCTGGTACCTCTCTCTTTCACCACTGCACAAATAGAGCTGAACAAGCCTGTGCAACAATGATGCAGCCTGGAGCTTCCTCCCTTTCTGTTTTCAACTAGCAAGGCTGTTTAGTGACAAGCGCTGTACAGAAGCTGAACAAGTAAGCAACTGAAGTCATTTATGGATAGACACATTTCACTAAGCTGCATATGGAAAACATCAACGTTTACTTCACTTAAAAAATAGAAAAGGAGTAGATCCAAACCCCCCCAAAAGGTCGTGTTGTGTCATACTTAATCAAGGTCATGACTCAGAAGTACCATCATTTGAATGCACCGGTTTTCAGTCCTTTCACATTTTCCCTTATGTTTTACTAGTGCAGCTTTGTTAAATACCTCAAAAAAGCCAATCTGCTCCTTCACAATCCCTACAGACTAAAACAGCCACCGAGAGAAGTTTCTAAAACCGTAAATGATGTGCTCTTTGAAGTGTAATACTTGTGAAATCCCATCTGACACACCATCAAAAGGCAGAACCAATTCAGGTACAGAAAACAGAGGTGATGGGATCCTTTGGATGCTATTGCTTAGAACTAAAAAGTGTATTTTCAAGACTTATTTGTGTTTTAGAAAGGGATGGTTATTGGGTGCCATGAAGGGGGCCTACAAGGATGCCAGAGAAGGATTCTTCATCAGGGACTGTAGCCATAGGACAAGGGGTGATGGTCTCAAACTTAAACAGGGGAAGTTTAGATTGGATCTAAGGAAGAAATTCTTTACTGAGAGGGTGGTGAGGCACTGGAATGGGTTGCCCAGGGAGGTTGTGAATGCTCCATCCCTGGCAGTGTTCAAGGCCAGGTTGCACAGAGCCTTCGGTGGCATGGTTTAGTGTGAGGTGTCCCTGCCCATGGCAGGGGGTTGGAACTGGATGATCTCAAGGTCCTTTCCAACCCAAACCATTCTATGATTCTATGATAGATACAATAGGTGAAATCATAGTAGAGAGCAGCAAAAAGGGAACTAATCATCCACAACAGAAGAATAAGGACTTGGAAATTTTAAAGTATTTGATCAAAACTGCAGCTTTAAAAGAAAAAAAAAAAATAAATCCAGACTTAATAGCAGCAGGTATGATGTCCAGATAGGGCCTCAAAAATTCCAGTATTCCCATGAAAGTGGGCAAAGGTGGCCATAGCAGGTCATGTCAGCTCAACAACAAAGAAAAAAGCAGAGAAGAGCACAAGATGAGACACCAGTCAACTCACATAGCACCAGTGACACAGTCAGAAAGCAAATCTTGTCCTAAGTCTTGACATTTCCACGCAGGGAAAAGGTTTTTTTGTAGCTGAGGCAGCATTCTGGTCTCCCTGCAATGACCTGGCCTCCAAAGGCTGCTCTAACTTAAGCTGACATCTGAGGCTGCAGCAGCCTCTTCCAGTCCCCCGTGGGAGTTGTGTCTTAGCTATGCCCTGGTCATTCCCTCTAGACTAGGATAAAGCTCCCTTGCACCATATATGCATGAGCTTAATCAGCCTCTGAACAGAACAGATCTCTGGAGACCTCACTGCAGCAATAGGGAAACCTTGCAGGTACAGAGCAGGGCAGCTCTGTTGAACACCAACTGTTGTCCCAGTGGGACCGAACTAAATATTCACACTGCAAGCTTACAGGGTGACAGAACCATAGAGCAAAACTTGTCAGCTGAATCAGCATCACCTAATTATGAGCCGATGGCTTTAAAAATGCCAACAGTCAGTATAATTAGAAGCTTTACATGCTACAGCTCCTGAGTCCGAACAGTTTCATCACGGCTCATACTACCCAAGCTGCAGATACCGCATTGCTGTGCTAACCACAGCTATAAAAGTGATTGGCAGGCACTGCATACAACACTTGGCTATTTTACATATAGACATTTCCTCAGCACATTGTACTATGCAGCAATAACTGACTGCAGCTTCAATACTGTCAATACAGCAACACTCACTAAATCACAGTTTATCCCCCAAGGCTTTTTTTTTTCCCCTCTGACAGTTTCAGCATTCCAGAGTGTGGAAAGAACATAAAGATTTCTGGCATAACAAACCACTGCTTTAGTACACAGTCTTCTATCTTCTAATAAACCCCTTCCTGCATAGATCTCCCTATGTCACAAGTCACTCCATTTCATTATTGCATCCTTGCCACTTTGCAGAAAACAAAACACATGATACCCTGTCATCTAAAAGACAAATGGATCTGTCAGTCTGCTCTTCCCTTTGTCAGCTGCATGCTCGTAAGTTGTTACAGGTTCCTTCAAACCAAACAGACATTAGAGACTCTATTTAAGAAACACTGAGAGGGTATTTAGATTAGGACGGGCAGGGGGGGAATTCAGTCATCTTGGAGATTCAGTTAGTTTCTAAGTATCATTTTCTGGGGGTTTTAAAATAGCTACTTTTATTCCACTTGCACTGCAATTAAGCCATCTTGTTCAAAATGTTCCCAATTCCCACTATGATCTGTATAAAGTCAACCTTTCAAGTTTCTCCATACATTACTGTCAGTACCTCAGGCTCAGTATTAAGGTTTCCTTAAATCTTTGCAGCATACAGTGAGTTAGAAAAGGATGCAGAGATAGAATGAAATCAGGCCGAGCCTGCATTTCCCTTAGGGTTATTCACCCGTATCATTTGTATCCTAGGAACCCTCTTCCCTCCCCCAGCTCCCTTCCCACACAAGGAGAGACCACCCCTGTCCTGCAAAGGCTGTGTTATTTTTATCAGACGCAGTGTAATCACAAACGGATCAAAACCACACAACCCTTGCTCCAGGCACACGAAGATTCAGCGCGTCTCAGCCCGTAGAGCAAGTTTGCAAAGTCAGGGACCCGCAGCCCCGCCAACGTGGTAAAACGGAACCCCTGGGGTTTATCCCATCCCTACACCTCCTTGGGAGCATTCCGGTCCGCGGGGCCGCGCCAGGATGGTAAGACTGTCATCGCAGACACCGCTGCCTCTCCCACCCAGCTGCCAGCTCTTTCTTTCTCAGTGCATCAATCAGGCTACTCGCTGGAAAGGGCGCCTGCCTTTATTTCCAGCCCTCCCCCTTCTCTCCCGGGCCGCTGCTGGGAAAGGAACACCCGGACCGGCGGGGAGGAGGGGGCCGGGAAGGATGCTGCGCCCACCGGCACCCGGCCCAGCGATGTTGCCGCATTGTTTTGCACCTATGTCCCCCCCGCTGTGCTGCACCGGCTCCCCAGGGACCACGGCAGCTCCGCATGGAAACCCCTCCCCGGGACTGGAGCGCTGCCTGCCGCTGGTACGGCCACAGCCGCCGGGACATTGTCTGCCGCCTCCCCTCCTTCTCCTCCTCCGGACGGGGCTCCGGCTCCAGATCATTTCCCCCGATAAGCCGGGGCCGGGCTGTGCCGCGCCGCGCCCGCCGGCGGCAGCGCTCCCGCATTGCGGCGGGGACCCGGCCCCGCTCCCCCTTACCTGCAGCCCCGCTCTCTGCTTCCGACATGGCCCGTCCGCCCGCCGCCGCACCGCGGCTCCCTCCCTCCCTCCGCGCTCACTGCACTCGCCGAGGCATGGGCCGGCAGCCGAGCGGAGCTGCGTTACGCTGCCCACCCCAGGGGGAGGCTCCGCTCCTTCCTCCCGTTCCGTCCCCTCCCCGCCCCAGCCGCGCCTTCCTGCGGTCGGTGCTGAGAGCCAAGGGGAAGCCGCCGCGGCCCCTCCCCGCAGCCGCACAAGGGACCCGGGGCTGCGGCTACTGCTGGGGGGGGGGGGGGGGGGAGGAGAGAGAGCTCCGGGGGACGGCGCAGCCCTGCCCAGCCCCAGATGCGGGTTTCACGGCTGTTGAAGCGGAAAAGCCCTCACGGTGACAGCTGTGAAGGAGCACCCCTTCCGCGACCGGGTGATACCCTGGGCAGAGGGTCTTCTGCTGGAGACAGAGCAAGGATGCTGTTTGCAAAGGTTATGGTGGCTGTTTGCTGTCACGGGTGTGCAGGTCCAGCTAACCTGAGCAGTCAGAAATCATTAACAGGTCCACCGAAATCAAGAATTCCTGGGTGACTTTCACAGCTTTTGGAGTTAACTCTCCTGTGTGGTTCTGCAGTGCCATCAGGGCCAGAACCTCTCGCTTCCAATGATTTTTAGATGATTAACTTGCCTCCAGGACCTGGGAGAGGGATGCCCCTGTTGCCACTTGATCCATGATTAAGAGTTTTCCAAACTAAGCAAGAAGACATTACAAACCCGAGCCTAAAAATAAGGCTGGTATACTCCCATGAGCATAGAGCCAGGGAAAACATTCTCCTGGTTTCCTCCCATGCTTCATGGTCTAATTCTCCTTTATTTTCCAGGCTCAGCAGCCACCCCCAGCTTGAAAGCACTGCCAGCAGTTCAGGTGGAATGAATGAGGGCACTAACTGCAGGCACAGTCTCGGGTCCTTCCTAACTCCAAGGCTCAGGAGGCCACTGACATTCTCCACACTGTAAAATCCATCCCGAGTTTCACCTGCATCCTCTCAGAGGCTCACACAAGGCAGGATCCCAGTAAAATCTCTGAGGATGAGGGAATTTTGAAGCAAAAGCCTGGACACTGCAGGTGCTTACTCAGCATCTGCATCTAGCTGCTCCTTGATTTCCTCCTCTGCTGGCATTAGCTCTGTTCTGTGTGAGTTCAGCTCTGGGGGCCACAATACAAGAGGGACATGGATCTGCTTGAGCGAGTCCAGAGGCCACAAAAATGATCAAAGGAATGGAGCAGCTCTGCTCTGGAGCCAGGCTGAGAGAGCTGGCCTGGGTCAGCCTGGAGAAGAGAAGGCTCCTGAAGGGGAGACCTGAGAGCAGCTCCAGTGCCTAAAGGGGCTGCAGGAAACCTGGAGAGGGGCTTGGGACAAGGGCCTGTAGGGACAGGCCAAGGGGAATGGCTTTAACCTGCCAGAGGGGAGACTGAGATGAGCTCTTGGGCAGAAGCTCTTCCCTGTGAGGGTGCTGAGGCGCTGGCACAGGGTGCCCAGAGAAGCTGTGGCTGCCCCATCCCTGGCAGTGTTCAAGGCCATGTTGGACACAGGGGCTTGGAGCAAGCTGCTCTAGTGGAAAGTGTCCCTGCCTGTGGCAGGGGTTGGAACTGGATGAGCTTTAAGGTCCCTTCCAACACAAACCAGTCTGGGATTCTATGATTTATTGCCTCTGAGGACAGAAGGTGTTGCACAAAATTTAAAGCAGTAAGCAGCTTCACAGCTACACACCCAACTCATCTCAAAGGCCTTCACCAATCCTTCATACACTCCAAAGACAACCTCTTCCTGAAATCCACTATCTGGTCACTGGGAAAAGCTGAACTCAGTTCTCCATCTCCCCAGTCCAGCTGCACAAAGGGATGTTCTGAACTCTTGAGAGAGAAGGAGCATGCAGGGATGGTTGGAACAGCAGCTCACACCGCCATTCACATTGGCTGTAAGATTATATCCTTGCAGACACTCAGTAACACAGGGATTACTTGCCAAAACACAAGGAGAGTGTGCATTGGGATTGTGGCTTCCTGTTCTTCCTTCTGCTCCATGCCAGGCAACAAAGGGGAACATCTGGCCAATAGTCGGCTTTAATCACCTGTTTAGAGCCAGGCTGAGTATTTCTACTGTCATTAAACAGCCTTGGAAATAAGAAACCAAACAACTCTAATACTTGGTTTCCTGATAAGAAACTTGAATAGCAGAAACTTTGGCTTCAAATTCAATGCACTTCAACAGTGATTAATCGTAAGCTTTAAAAACGTAGTGACATAATTAACAAAGACAGAGGGTAAAGAAAAGAAACAGTCAAGGAACACAGAAACACGTGCAAATCGTATCCTTTCAGGAAAAAGAATGCTGCATGCAGGCTAATTTTCCATCATCCCTCAAGCAACAAGACAACACACATAAAAATAGCTCTTGCTGGGTACAGACATCTCTCTGGATGTCAAGGCAGTGACTGCATTATTCAATATTAAGCCAGGTTGCCTGAGTTACACACTTGGCTGTAGATGTTTTGAATAATGCAGAAGGAGAATCATAGAATCATAGAATAGTTAGGGTTGGAAAGGACCTTAAGATCATCTAGTTCCAACCCCCCTGCCATGGGCAGGGACAACTCACACTAAACCATGCCACCCAAGGCCTCATCCAACCTGGCCTTGAACACCGCCAAGGATGGAGCATTCACAACCTCCCTGGGCAACCCATTCCAGTGCCTCACCACCCTCACAGTAAAGAATTTCTTCCTTAGATCCAATCTAAACTTCAACTGTTTAAGTTTGAACCCGTTACCCCTTGTCCTGTCACTGCAGTCCCTGATGAGTAGTCCCTCCCCAGCATCCTTGTAGGCCCCCTTCAGATACTGGAAGGCTGCTCTGAGGTCTCCACGCAGCCTTCTCTTCTCCAGGCTGAACAGCCCCAACTTTCTCAGCCTCTCTCCATACTGGAGGTGCTCCAGTCCCCTGATCATCCTCGTGGCCTCCTCTGGACTTGTTCCAACAATATTTGAAGAATATTTGAAGGTGTGTGACTGCTGGTTTCAGAAGCAAGATCCCTTCCCAGAGAGCTTGGTATCTCCTTGGGAGAGCTGTGAGGAATCCATAAAAAATTGCTTTATTTTTTCTTTAATTAAAGAAATACAAGGCCAGGTTGGACGGGGCTTGAAGCAACCTGGTCTAGTGAAAGGTATCCCTGCCTGTGGCAGGAGGCTGGAGCTGGATGAGCTTTAAGGTCCCTTCCAACCCAAACCATTCCATGCATTATTTTTGCCTTTTCATCTCTTTTCCTTGGAACAAATAAAAAGTACATTTTATATGAAAGAAAGAGCCTTTCTGAAAAGGTCACCATTGCCAATGAGGCTGCTCTGGGGCTGAAGAGACTTCTTTTTGTTACTTATTCCATGGGAAGTTTGTCATTTTCATGGTCATTTTGACAGGCTGTTTGAAATCTGTGGCTTTAATGGTTTATTATTTTATAAGCATAACAGGAACTGAATCTATATATAATGATTATAATGTAAAAATACCATGAATGGGTAGATTTGGGGAAGGATGGCACAGGTAAAGTTATTTACATCCTCTGAACGCGGTCTTGGTGAACACCTGGGTGAGTTCATCAACTTGTCCCTTATACAAGGTTCAATTTTAGTGTAAGTCTGAAAAGAATTCTTTTCCTTCTCAGTGACCTGACGTCAGCTGCATTAGTACTTTGCAGGAGAGTAGTAGCAGAAAGGAAGAACTTGTTTTGGACACTGATACATTAAAGGGTTGATCTGTCAGACAACCAAGGCCCTCACCAGCGTGAAATTCAAGCCCCAGCACCAGCAGTCATTATGGAATTACTCTTGACTGTGAGCAGAAGCATGATTTCTGCAGTGGCTTGGGACAGGCATCTGCTTTAAGTTCTCTCTCAAGCATCTACTTGGGAGCGAACGCCTCTCAAGCACAAACAAGTACAGGGATTTAATATACTGTATTTTGCATCTACAGAGCACTTCTTATCCTAGATGATCCCCAGAAAGCTGAAGCTTTCAATTCATCACACACAGAGTTCAGATACACTGAATAAACTGACAGTAGGAGAATAATAGCTGTGACTGTAGCAGAGCTCCCACATCCATGTTATCCATTAGCATCAATCACAATTTCATGGGAAAACTGAAGATCACCACAATGCCCTCCCAGGGCCACATTCACGTGTTTTGAGAGCTACACAAAGCTGCAGCTAGCCAGTGAAAAGAGCTACATGCTTCTCACACATGACTGTGAGGGTCTAGGGGAAGCACTGATGGGATAGCACTGAGAACTGGGGAGCTGCAAACACTAGGCACAGGGGTCTGGAAGGAATATAGGCATTTGAATATCGCTTTCCATGCACCTGGTAGCAAGATGAACAGATGTTATTTCAGACACTGAGAGCAGCATCCAACTGAAGCCAAACACCCAACCTAACAGTGGTATCAGAGAGAGCTGTATCTTTAAAAACCCCACCACATTTAAAACAAAAGAATAGAAAGCAGGTAAATGTGCCTTGTATCCTGGCAGCACAGGAATCCCTCATCAAGCACTAGGTCCATCTCGTCTATTAAAATTCCTAATGTAATCGTTTCATACCTCAAAGCTTTTTCTTACATACTTCCTGGAGCATCATTAAACTTACAATACCTGAGTTTTGTTTGTCACCTGCATAACTGCTATTGCTGTCTCCTCCTCCATTCTGGCTGTGTACTTTTTCATCTTACAGCACTTTAACCTCTACAGTTTGGCTTGTTGGCTTATGGGCTAGAAACTTAGAGATCATTTTTATTACAGTCAACTATCAATCTCTTTCCCTTGATGCAGTTTGTATCTTCCCCTTTCCTAAAAGAAAAGCCTTTTATAGGAACACTCAAGAAAGACAACAAGAATGAAAAACTATTCACCAGTGTCACAGTCCTTCAAAAGAAGCTTATTGAGCACATAAGAATGTGAAGGGCTTCTCCAGAAGGAACAGATTCACCTGTCTTTTATATATTTCTCACTCCTAGTATCCTGGCATGTATTGGAAGTCCATTATTCTGACAATAGAGCCTGCACAGAATTCTGGTGCTCACAAGTCTCTGGTGACACACTCCTTTAGAGGGTACTTTCAAATGCAGAGATGGCAGCACTAACCACTACTTACACTGTTTGGGTATTTTCACTTCTTTTATAAACTATACTATGTAGGTATGCTGAACGCTAAACAGTGTGTCCTACCATAGTAACATTCAGCAGCCTTCCTGTGGATCCCAATGGACTGTGCTAGCTGCTGTGCGCACAGAACTAAAAGGTGGACTCGGTCCCCAAAAGTTTTCACTCATACTGTGTGTCTTGAACTTCTTTTTTTCCTTAAATCCATTGCACTTCCTCTATGCTGGATGTACTAAAACCAAAACCAAATGCTAAAGAAACACCAAATCCTAAACAAACAAACAAAACCCTCTAGATTAAACAGTTTTATTAGATAACTCAATGTGAGCAATCAATCATTTGAGTATTCCTCTCCAAACATGCACCCATCTTTCTACTGTAAAAAATGCCGTCCTGTCATGGCATTTTTAAAACATCAACCAGATTGTGCACACAACAAGCACAGTGGCTTGTTTTACCACACATTTCTTATCACTTCAAAAGAAACAAAGCTGCCTATGCATCAAACAATAAATTTAGTTTTGTTCCATGGCTCCTGCTTAAGGAAGTGATGATGAGCATGTTGGCTCCCACTGAAGTTAATAGTGGCAGATGGCTCAGCCACCTCTAAAAACAAGGAGCTACAGGCAGGTAGGACAAAATTCTGCCTACCTTATTTCTTATGTCCTCTGTTCCAGTGAATACACTGCAGTCCCAGGTGGCATGTTTAGTTCATACCCTGGCTTTGCACACCACTTCACTGAATCAAATAGCAGTACCAAAACTGCAATGTGCAGTGCAAGTAATAATTCTGTCCCTTAAAAGTATCCTGTGCCAGGCTAAGTATACTGAATTTGACAATGTAAAAGGGCAAGGACTCAGAAAATGATCAGACCCAACACGTGAGAGGAGTATGTTCCCTCGCTGTGCACCTGTGATATATAAAAAGGTCAATACAGAAATACATAGAACATATGACAGTTACCAGGCTCCCACCTAACTGCTTTCCAAAGCCTCCTGTGACCCAGTGAAAACACTAGAAAGAAAAGGCAGCATGCTGAAAGATAGGCAAAACATCATTGACATAATACTCAAAACAAATTTCATCCAAGGGGGAAATATGAAAGTAGGATGATGTGCGGTTTCCACAGATGGATTACTCATAGGAAACAGACATTTAGGTTTCATTAGGTACATGTCAGCTTATATTTTGTTTTTTATTCAGATGTTTGAGAAACGATGTGGAGAATACACAAATGAAAGAAAAATGTCAACCCAGATCCTCCAGATTAGCATGGAATGAACTGGAAGAGTGAGCACTATAATGCACATCAGATTTCATCCCTCTTACCCTGTATTTTGGAGGTAGAAGCGGTCACACTGAGACATACACATGTACAGAGGAATAAATGAAGTTTAAAGGCCAACTGAAGAAATGCAGGCTAGCACAGTCATGGAGCAAGCAAGGGAAATAACGAAACCACTCGCAGTATGCAGAGGAATTTATACATATATATATATATATATCACCTAAGACTGAACAAACTGCTTACTTAATGCAGTAAATATGAATAAATTCCCTAACATCCAACTTCCATCTGACATTTAACTATGCAGCAGGACCAGGGCATTTTAGATTTGGAAGGGAAATGAAAAATAACCAAAAGCCCACTGACACTCTTAAGAAGCGCCTGCTGAGTACTGAAAATGTTTTTAACATTATAAACATTTTGACAGGTTTTACAACATCTAACATTTCATGTATATGCATATGATATGATCTGATTTTTACTCCTAAGAATATTATTCAAGAAGAAAAGGCTAAGCTGTCTCAAAAGATGTTTTACCAAGGTATGCCTTAGAAATGCTCAGGAAACATAAAGCTGCAAATATAGAATCATAGAATCACAGAATGGTTTGGGTTGGAAGGGACCTTAAAGTTCATCTAGTTCCAACCCCCTGCCATGGGCAGGGACACCTTCCACTAGAGCAGGTTGCTCCAAGCCCCATCCAGCCTGGCCTTGAACACTGCCAGGGATGGGGCAGCCACAGCTTCTCTGGGCATCCTGTGCCAACGCCTCAACACCCTTACAGGGAAGAACTTCCTTATATCCAATTGAAATCTCCCCTCTGTGAGTTTAAAGCCATTTAAATCCAAATTAAATGATGGGCTTTTTTTCAGAGCATAACTGTTTTTAAAAAGGAATATTTGATAGCAAATTATACTTAGAACATCAAATGGCACCATCTATTCCCTAATGGGTAGACAGAGCATAGTACATCACAACGATGAAATAAAAATAGAAATACTCCTAGACATAGTAGAAGCAGATATTTTAGCATGAATCCACTGTTCTTACTAAACATTTAAGAAAATTCTGGTAACTAATACATTTGTAACAATTCAAAGGCTAAATCATCACTCAGTCACCACTGTGAGTCATTTACTTTGGTTAAGATATCTGGAATTAATGGTAGCTGGAGCGTCACCAATATTTTCTCACAATCTTGATATGCCACTCCTCTCTATGTTCTTTGTTAACCACCACATATTTCTATTTTTGGACTCTTTAATGAGGGCACACATATATAAATGAAAGTACATAATATCCCAAATGAACAGAGTGAGGTTTTCAGCTCAATATCTAATTTACCTCACCACAGGTTACATGAGACCTCTGATCATTTTTTCCTCCCTAATCACTAAAGGGATGCCAATTCCATAAGATCACACCACTCAGTCACTCGCTGTAAAATCCTTCTGAAGACAGACAGACATCAATACCAGTTTTTGATGATTTCTAAACATTGGGTCTAGTATGCTAAAGTAAAGACTACAAATCAGTAACTCGTATTATTCCTACAAAGATGAGGAATTACCATGAGCAATAACAAGTAATTAAAAAGTCAAATTATATGAGAAACAATCCAACAATCATCTAACAAAGACATGACTATTTATAAGAGAAGTCCTTCATCTTATACAAGCATCACTGGAACAGTTAATATATTTAGCTTCTATAAATGAGTACCGAATTGACTACAGCAGCGACATAGAAAATGGAAGCAAAAATTAACTATTTCCTGTCTTTACACAAATATAAATGAAAACAGTTTGCCCCTAACTTCAGAATTCAATAGTAGAAAAAGAAAAATAAAATATATGGCAGAGCTCCACTGTCTTAAAGAGGAACTGAAATCAGAAACTATGATTCAAATCTTGCTTAAAGCATAACGCCGTGAGTTGCAGAAGTCTGCTATTGTTCCATTCTCATTGAAATACAACAAACAACACCAAAATCTTTAAACAGGCACATACAACGTAAGAAACATTCTTCCTCTTATTAAAGCTGTTGGATTTGCTTGTGGTATTTTCAATAATGATTTATTATTTTAGTCATCTTTGCCAGCAGAAAAGCCTGTTTACATTCCGGTAAGTGTTCAGCCTGCATTGTTACTGAACTGCTCAAGTCTGGTCATTCAATAAACCAAGCATTTCTTCTGGAGAAAAATTAATACTCCTTTAAATGTTGCCACTTTCTTAAACTTAAGTACCATAAAGATAATGCTTTAAGCCCTTGAAAAAATAAATGAAATCATATTAATTTGCTTTCTCACTGACAAAAGAAGAATCACATAACATTGACCCCATTAGTTGCAATAAAAAATGTATGGTTTATTTCTTGGTGAAGATTGCCATTCAGAAAAAGATACAGCTGATTATTTTAGTATCCTGTGTGTCCATGCATATCTTATAAATCCACTGACCACAGCAATATTCCATGCCTTTTGGTACTGAAGACATGATGGAAAACTCTGGTTGCAGCTTCTTTCAGCTGGATCCAAAGTCCCATTGCTTTCAATAACATTAAATAAGGTGCCAAAACAGAGGTTGGGTGACAACTGCCCTGGTATCTGGGAAGAGTATAACAGAGGATGGAATGTATGCCCATGTTTCTAATACAGCTATTCTTCAGCTAGTACTTCATTAACCTGTGCTGGTACACAGAAACCGTGATTTTAACATCACCACAATGACTGGCACAGAATGTGGATTCCGACAGTTTAAGAAGTCTGTTATACAGTCAGAGTTTGGATTTATTTAAAGCGCAGAACATGCTGAAAAGGAAACTAGATTGCTTTCAGGATCTTGCAACACCAGCAGATCTGAGCAAGGATGTTTGGAAACCCAAACAGAGCAAATGCAATTGAGGTTGCACACCCCAGGTGAGCTTTGTTCAGCCAAGGTATCCTGGTTTTGATACATAAAGCAGTGGAAGCAAGCGTTGGTGCTTCTTTAAAATCAGTTCTGCAGAAAATATGTGTCTCATGGGCAGGGTGCATGCACAAAAATAATGTTATCACCACAGGAAACTGCATTTGGTTTGTTTAGAATGGCAGCATAACATTTCATAGCAAAAGAAGTGCTTGACACTGTTTATAAATAGTGAAATATGTGTAAAAATACTGTTCACATCCATTTGACATCTCTCTTCCAAAGGACTGTATTTTGGCTGAGTCCGTATTTTCAGTTCTTTGCCTTATGCTTGACTGCTCTGTTATTTAGAAAGTAGTGACCTTCTTTTACTAATATAAAGACTGGGCAATTTTAAATCTGAATGTACCAAACTACTGCCATTAAAGTATAATTTAATGCAGTGCTCAATGCAGGAGCAGTCCTCCTCCTCGAAAAGCCTTCTTCCAAAGAAATGGAAAAGTGACAGTCAGAGATGAGAAGCCTATATCAACTTGAATGGTTCAATACTGTAATTCTGGTAGTAGCATAAAGCAGGCCTTCAGAGTGCATGGCTTAAATAAAATGGGTAGTAAACAAATATTAAACATGAAGGCACTGCTCAAGAAACAGAAAGGAGCACATGGTAAGGAATTTATGGTGAGGAGTGGCTGCTAGGAGAAGAATAAGCACCAGGAGATAAGAATAGTATTTGCTAAAACAAGGTCATTGCAGAGAAGGTTTCAGATTCCAGCCTATGTTTATAGCCTTTGGTGTCAAGCTGTCCGAGAACAGATTCAGAAAGACTGACTTTGTAAAAGCAAATTTTCTCTGTCATCCTTTCTCTCACCCGAGGTGCTATCTGTCAAGGCCTATAAACTTCACTGTAGATAGATTATGTTAATAAGACATGAAATATTGTATATAGCCATAGGGAAGATAGGGTGCTTGTATCACATACATCTTCCTGTTCACCCATGCAAGATCTGAGGGGCACTTTCTACAGATAAATGGGTTTGGAATGATATTTCATTTAAAACTGTATTCCCAGTCACAAACGGACCATGCAGACAACAGACATGTAAGCAATCCAAGTGCTGCCATGAATAACTATTTATAGTCACCCTTCCTTCTTCAATCTTTTCAATGCTGAATGTTTCATCAATACACAAGCAGCACACTTAACTCTCATCATCTTCATTTTACACCTGGGGTAACTAAACCAAGAGGTTTTCAAGTCAGTTTTTCACAGGCATCTATAACTCATTTTCCATGCGCTGTGAGGGTATTGTGAGGGCTCACTATCTCTGAAGACTTAAGGCAGAGAAAACAATAGTTTAGAAGCACTCACTAATTCTGAATGGTTAATTTTAAACTTTCAGAATCCAGCTTACTGCTGCTTTCTCTGAGATGCAGCTGCCCAGCATCAGAAAGCATATATGTCCAGCATTTAGAGCACTGAGACAGCTAGATGCCCAGCTTGATTTCCAAATTCACAGAAGCACCTAATGCTTAGTGAAAATCACAGGAAACAATTGTAAAATGGCTTTTCAAAGCCAGCTGGAAAGCTGATTCCATTTCTGGGTCCTTTGACAACCTTATTGGCATAAGTATTTTCCCCCATAATAGATGTTTCTGTGTATCCATGTGTTTTATACTCTGCAACTATGAGGATTTTTTCTGGAAAGAAAATGAAGTTTGTGAGGTAGTTCTCTTAAAACTGTGTCTTCCTATGGGTATGTGAAATCTCAAGGACTTTGGATGACTGGATACATATGATTATCACTGACAAAGAAGCTGTACTTACCTGTGAAATCTTCTTGTATGTTATGTATGAACAAGCTTTACATGGATACATACCATAATTTCCTCTCAATGTGGTACAGTTTATAGACAAAAATACAATTTTAGGTGAGCAATTACAATCGCTGCTAAATCTCCTCATTGTAGGCTCTTCTGTCTGTAATGCTTCTGTATTTGGCTGGCCCTTCTCAACCGGTACAGCTGAGCTGGGGCACTAGGTAAAAGTCATGGACTGGTCACTTTCTAGGTCTCTTTCACCAGTTAGGGACCACTGCTTTGAATCTTCAGATTCAAACTGTAACGTATTTCTAAGCCTGTAGGTACCTGAGTTACTGCCAGCTGGCAGATGTCAATAGCCCTTCACAGCTGATACACAGTTTCAGCTCCAGCTGATGCCTTGGGATCCAAAGCAGGATTTTTAACTTGTAACTTCCCGTGCTTTCTGATCCCTTCAGATGCTTTGAGCATACCTAAGCCAGAAGGTGACTAGCTGTCCAGATGTATACAGTGAAAAAGAGAGGTGCTTGTCTTTCTTTCCCTGCTTTCAAACCAACAGTACCTAAAAGAGGCTGACAAGAAATCCAGAGGACTTCTTACAAGGGCCTGTAGGGACAGGACAAGGGGGAATGGCTTTAACCTGACAGAGAGGAGACTTAGATTAGATATTAGGAAGAAAATAGAGAAGCTGTGGCTGCCCCATCCCTGGCAGTGTTCAAGGCCAGGTTGGATGGGGCTTGGAGCAACCTGCTCCAGTGGAAGGTGTCCCTGCCCATGGCAGGGGGTTGGAACTGGATGAGCTTTAAAGTCGCTTCCAACGCAAACCATTCTATAATTCTATGATTTTCAAGTAAACTGCTAGCCAGGCTGTTTCTACTGCTTGGTTCTGGAATGTAATGTGACCTGAAATACACACTACAGTACTGCACAGATGCCACATTTAATTTCTGTGCCTAAATTAAATAGATTTATGATGCAAATCTGGAGCCAAATGTGGATGTATGTTTAAAAGGGGGCCCTAAGGCGTGTACTTTTGCAGTACAAGACAAAAAGGTTGACCACAATGTCATACTCATTTGACTGACAGCCACCCCCACAAAGCAGCAGGCATGCCACCCCTACAAACCTAGAAACCCCTGCTGAAAAGGCTCAAGCTAAATTCTTTGCATCATTTCCCCAGTGGAGGTTCCTGCTCCTTCCTACTAAAATCAATTATTTCTGTAGGAAAATCTGAGAACAGAAAAGTATTATGCTCTAATCAAAAGCCCAAAAGGTGCAAGAGATGAAAGTTAAACTTGTCTATTGGCTCAAGGTTCCCAAACTCCTTGTATCCAACTCCCTCACAGTTTTAAGTAGGGAAAGGATGGATGTGAGGCTCTCAGCCTGTACTACTGCTGTTACCACAGCTTCTGCAGTTAGAAGTCACCAAGACAGAGGATTTCAAAGTCATGCCAGATTCAAACTGCTCAGGACTTTGAACATTTGAATCATTCTCTTTAAATAGGCCAGCAACCACTTTCCACAGCAGCCAAAGCTTCCAGTGACTGCAATGTATTACTCAAGATACCATGTACTACACTAATCTACTCAAGAGGTGACGGGGGCACAGAAAACCGTGTAAGGCCAGCATCTGAAAGGAAAGGTTGCAGACTCTTGGGCAAACACAGATGATAAAAGCATTCCTGGCAGCTGTTGCTATCTAAGCATTCTGGAACAGCCAAGGACATCTTCAGAATGGCACAATATCATCTTCAGAAATCCACTCTCATTATCTATTTTGTTTGTGCAGTGCTTGTTTTGTCCCTCAACAACCTTGCATGACCCTCTTTACAGCCAATGGAAGTTAAACACACTCAGGCAAGAGCAAAATGGAAATCAGCTCCTTACAAAACAATTATACATTGGCTTTGAGTTGACAGACAAGGCTGAACCCAGTAACATTTTTGGATAAATGTCACTTTGATTTGCCCCTTCAGGCTCAAACACGTCACATAGATACAGTTAGGAACCAAAACCACAACTGCCAACATGTTGGCAATGAACTGAATACATCTTAAAACCAGAAACAGAGCCATGCACAAAACCCAAATGCAAGAACAAACCACAGAAATCAACAATAAAAGCTAAACTGACCAAGGAAACATAAGACTGTGATCCTGCCCCTACATTTCACAAAAGCAACAACTTACATAGAATCCCAGACTGGTTTGTGTTGGAAGGGATCTTAAAGCTCATCCAGCTCCAACCCCTGCCATGGGCAGGGACACCTTCCACTAGAGCAGCTTGCTCCAAGCCCCTGTGTCCAACCTGGCCTTGAACACTGCCAGGGATGGGGCAGCCACAGCTTCTCTGGGCACCCTGGGCCAGCGCCTCAGCACCCTCACAGGGAACAATTTTCTTCCTAATATCAAATCTAAATCTACTCTCTTTCAGTTTAAAACCATTTACCTTTTCTTCTTCACCTGGAGGCTACATTCAGTGGTCTACAGAACCTCTAAGCACTCAATCACTGGCAAAATATTACTACCTTTCCAGTGTTATTCTCACTCTACCTCTTTTTTGATCATCCCCATGCATGGCATATGATGTACCCAAAAAAATGTTATGACAGGAGCTCCAGAAACAGCCAGTGCTTGCTGCATAGTTAATGACACTGTCCCAGCTGATTAATTTGTGCCTTTCGATGTGACCTTTATCTTCAGCCAAGTTAATATGCAAGCTTAACTGTGTGGAGGAAATCAATCAGGTTCTGCTTACAATTCCAAGAGTGTAAATGTGAAGCAAGCTCATTGTTCTATTCCCAGTGCTACAGGAACACACAGACAATATTTTAGACCTACAGTACCGTGAAATATGATGCATATCTAAAATCAGACAATAGTAATGCAGAAAGATTACATTTTAGATTAGCAACAATGTCCCAGCACCTGGGACAAGGAAAACAAATGCAAGGCAGCTTCAGGAGGAATAATTTGAATATCCTATAAACACTGCTTAATTCTAAATTAACCCCAACCAAAAAAAACTTGCTGTCATGGTGAACACACCGTTCAACAGCTATCAAGAAATGAGAGAAAGTTAAAGTAGTACAAAGGAACAGAACAAAAAATCAGACACGAAGCTATGTTAAACATGATGCTCTCACCTGGAATACTGAATTCAGTTCACACTATTATATAAGGTGTATAAGAACCAAGCAGCATTCAAAGTGCATTATAAGAGTGTTTAGAGACACTTTTCCATAGGAGAAGAATTTGTTAAGATTGGGATTGGACATGAGGACAGCCAACTGTAGGACAAATCTCTGTTGAGAGCTCTGCCTGATTAGACTCACCAGGCAGTGTTCAAAGGCAGAAGACAGAACCTAAATTCCAACCTCTACCAAATGTCTTGAATCAGAAAGAACCCTGAATAATTCTGAATATGCTATGTAAGCAAAGAAACTAGAAGAAAATACATGCTGCAAGAACATCAGACAGTGAGACAGAACATTCCCAAAGAGGAGAGGGCTAGTAAACTGCTAAAATAATCACCTGCCTTTCAATGCCAGCACACGCACCACAATCATGCTACTAGTAATGTCCTTGTGTCTTGAGGATGTCCTAGGTATTTCTGAGGTATTTTTGTGCAGGTAGGAGACACTTTTACTTAGGCCCAAGTGAATAACAGTGAGTTCCCACACTCCAGCTAACAGGTCCACTGCAGCAGCTGAACGGCTCTTGCAGAAAGCTTTGAAATGAGAAGCATCCAGGCATACGAAGCAAAACTGGCTGGGATTCAGGGGTAGCAATCTCACAGACAGCACCTGCCCTGACATCTCCATTGTGTTGATTAGCTTAAAGTTTTCATTTCAAATTCTATAGCTTTTACTATATTTTTTTCTTCTTTTTAATTTTCCACATTAGGAGGTACAACAGCTCTGCGTTGCAGCTGTGCCAGGAGACAAGAATTAGGGCTAGCAGTACAAACACGTCAAAGAAGACACACAGAAGACGTGTCATAGAAGGCATAATATGGTTGAAATTTAAGTTGAAGTGCTACCACACGCCATAGAATTGCTACCTTGTGAAGTACAGTCATTACAGTTTATTTGTAATCTTGCATATTCTTGTGCTAAATCTCAATTGCTTCCATTGCTTCTGATAATAATCCAAATCTGATGTCCTAGTTACACACTCCAGTAGTTTCTAGGACCCTGGGGAGTGAAACAAAGGACACAGCTGCATCATGTCACTGAAACTATTTACCTTCCTACTCAAAACACAAGTGTCAGCTCAAAAATGCACCAGAAAGGTGCCCACTGCTTTTGCCACCTGCAAACTCTCACCAGTCAGAGGCCACGAACAAAGAGTTCCCAAATGGAAGTAGGGAATGAACAGTCTCCAGCTGCATGTGAGTGGGAAAAACCTGACCTTTCCTAAACTGACCCGCAAGATCCCCTGTGTCTAATATATAAATATGTGAATAAACATCAGTTAAAACCTATATCAACAGCTCCTTGTTGCCTTTTCATATAGAAAAGATTTTCAGAAGCACAGGGACAGATGAGCCCCAGATTCTCACCTTATTTTGGAAGGTTCTTTTCTGTTGAAATGTCACTGGAATCCACAGCTAAATATATCTTGTCCTTAACTTTCATCACGTTTTGCATTTCTTATTAACTATCCTGTAGATTTAGTTTGTTGGAAACTCTTAAATGTCATTTTTCTGCTATGAAACACATTAGCACTGGTGTTTTCTCTGGATGGCTCCTTTAAAGGCTTCATAGCTGCCCTTCTGCTTTATTATTTCTAAAAGTTGACAGCCTACTTAGAATCATGCTGCTCTTTCCAACTCTTGCTGAGCCCACTGTTCTCGTGTTATGATGTTATGTCTTGAGCTACATTAAGATAACTTGGAAATGGAGAAACAGGATTAAACCCTTTTTATTATTTACGGCTGTAGCAAAGCCTAATGGGAAATTGGAGGGAGGGAATTCAAAGAGGGAAAATGATTAAGATGCTTCAGTAAGATGCATCTAATTACTTTCAGAAGGCAGTGGCTACCTAACATGGGTGTAACCAGTGCTACCAAACCTTCAACAAGAATCTGATCAATATGGGGGCAGACTCACCATAGTGGTTTTTACTGTTGAAAAAGCTGTAATGGGATGAAAAGGTGAAAAATTGTAAATCTGAAATTCTAAACACATCAGATGGGAAAAATTAGGGCAAAAGAGCAAAAACTATTCCGCAAAGGATTGTATGATGTTGGCAGGAGGAAGGAAATTACCTCATCAGTTATTGCTTTTGTGTGTTCATCTAGGATTTTATCACTCTTCTCTGTTTTTGTGTCAGTGTAAGCCAATTCTCATTAATCTGTGAGTCATTCTTGTGAAAAGAAGAAAGAGATTAACAAGTCTGGAGCTGGTTAGAAACGTTCTTAACTCTATCTACAAAGTGATATGAAATTCAGGTTTTCAGAACACAAAACTTCAATTTTTTCTGGAAGTTTCCTAATCATGTCCCATGTCCTAAGCTGATTTTTGTTCAGAAAATAGGCAAGTGTCCAGAGGGTTCTATAGCTGGAACGTTGATCTTTCTTCAGAATTGGTCACCTGTTGTAGTGTGCAGGCAGAGAACTGAGTTCTCTAGAGAAGATGACCTTATTGGCATCAGACATGCTGGAAACATAGAATCACAGAATAGTTAGGGTTGGAAAGGACCTTAAGATCATCCAGTTCCAACCCCCCTGCCATGGGCAGGGACACCTCACACTAAACCATGCCACCCAAGGCTCTGTCCAACCTGGCCTTGAACACCGCCAGGGATGGAGCATTCACAGCTTCCCTGGGCAACCCATTCCAGTGCCTCACCACTCTCTCAGTAAATAATTTCTTCCTTAGATCCAATCTAAACTTCCCCTGTTTAAGTTTGAACCCATCACTCCTTGTCCTATTACTACAGTCCCTGATGAAGAGTCCCTCCTCAGCATCCTTATAGGCCCCCTTCAGATACTGGAAGGCTGCTATGAGGTCTCCATGCAGCCTTCTCTTCTCCTTCAAGGGACATGTAGAGAAGTCCCTTGGTACTGATACGAGGGAAAGAAGGAATTGAGTATTTTAATTACTAAATGAAAGAAGGGGCCTCAGCTTCATTGCTGCTGAATGCAACCACATTACAGCTTTTTGATGATTAATTCCACCAACTAAACCCACTTCTTGGCAGATAACTCTTAAAGGCCGAGGCCAAATGAGAATGTTTGGGAAGAAAATTTACTGATAAATTCAAAGGATAAATCTCTGCTTAATATAATATGTTTGCGAAAAGGTCCTAAAATGACGGGCAACAATCAAGAGACATAACAAGATAGGCAGAAAATACCTTTCTAGCCTTAGCAAGAGCTTCATGACCTATTCTGATGACTTAGTGTCCAGTCTTTCCAGCTGAACAGATCACATACCTTCTGCCTGTATCACACAGCGTGAGATTGCTACCTGCTGTGACCTTTCTCCTGGCACGTTGTAGCTAAGTATACAGCATCTCCATGCCTCTAGGAAATTCTGGTTCCACTGTACCTGCCTAGGTCTGTAATTGTCCATGGGAACTGAGTCTGCCTGAAGCTGCTCTACGTTTGTATTTACAGAGTTTGGGACAGATGGCAGCAGGGCACTGGTGACAGACTCCATGTAACCCGTTTCTGGCTGTTAGGTTTCTTCAATATCCCTCAGGCTCCAGCACAGAATTACCTGCAGCACACATGAATTATTCCAGTGTGACAGCTTCCTCCCGAAACCATTTCTTCTGGAAGACCCCAAGCTGCTGCACAGCTGACATCCTACTGGATGGAAATCAGCACTTGGCACTCACCATAAGCTATAGCCCATGCAGCTCCTATTGACTGCCACTAAGTTCTTCAGTTAATGTCTGTGTTTCCAAAACTGTCTGTAAACCCACAAAGCTGGGATTTTCCTACAGCTCCTGAAACAAGGCAAGGCTCCAAAACACAACAGGGTATAAAGCTCAAACACTTTACCCACCTTTGAACATCTCAGCCAAAACAGCCAGAAACAGCCCTGCTCTCCTAGCTGTGTACCAGCTAAGACTCAGCAGGCCATAATCTAACAGCTCTTCATGCAGAAGACAGAAAGGAAGGAGTCCTAATTCTGGAATTTTTATTGCCCCTAATCTACCAGAACTCGACTATCAAACCACACTGTGACACTCCTTCCTCACACACTGGAAGAAAGTTAAATTTCAACAAATGTGAGCTGGGAGAGATGGGCTGTCTCCCATGTAAAACCCTGTCCCGCTTTTTGCTGACATTGCTTTACAGTTCTTCATAAACTATGGTGTGGATTATGGATAGGAATATTTCAGAATAATAAATAAATGGGAGAGAGCGATTTTGCTGCATCATTTTTCCCCACACACCCTTTCTTTCACTTTACAGGAACAGCCAGGACCAATGCAGAGAGTGCTTGACTTGGCAGATAATGACCAAGGCAAAGGGTCATGTACAAAAACTTAGCTCCATGAAAGACTCATCTTAGCAGCTATCTCTGACACTGAGGAAAGACCAGACTCAAGCACTCAAAACACTCCATTTCTTCTTATCTGATGGTGAGTTAATTGCTGCCTCTTTCTCCACCTCAAGAGATGACAAAACCAGGGTGTCCAGCTTCAGAAAGAGTCACATGCAGCACTGACACAAACTTTCCCAAATGGCCTTTCAAAGGCTGCTCTGTGGTGCTTCTTATAAAACACATTAGAATTGTGATCTTTCTTTGCTGGCCCTAATGATAAGGCTAATCCAATTCAGACTAAATACAGTCACAGTTTTAATACCGGCTTCAGCAGGAGTGGAAATGCAGAGTTATATTTGGCATCCAGTGATGATCTACTGCTTACAAGGCCATGGAGCCTGGAATCGAGAAGAATCTGCAACTTCAA
Organism: Psittacula echo; assembly: GCF_963264785.1. Classification (NCBI taxonomy): domain Eukaryota; kingdom Metazoa; phylum Chordata; class Aves; order Psittaciformes; family Psittacidae; genus Psittacula; species Psittacula echo. The sequence continues at coordinate 8,062,762 of NC_137743.1, read as the reverse complement.
GTCACTCTCATGCTCTAAGGTTTGTTGGAAAGAAGCTTGTGTTGTTTTTCAAAGAGCTGCTTTGTGGATATATTTAACCAGATCCTTGGGAAAGTCCTTCTTGTGCTAAAATTAGAATCCCATGACCCTAAAAGACAAAAGTTTCTGTAGCACTAGGTAAAAGTACAAGCTGGGAAGCTGGATTTTAGACTCCTTGTCTTTATCCAACAATACACTGCCATCGTGTGGTTCAGTACATCAACGACAATATTAAGATACACTGATGCCATATTCCTAGGATGTTTTCACAGGTTTTATTGCTTTAATTTCTATTATGTTAATAATGTACCGACTTTATGCTTTCAGGGTATTTATTGAAAGTTTAAAAGGAAAGGAAATACTGGAATTCCCTTCTCAAATTAGAAGAGCTAAAAAATGTTCAATAACATTATTTGAAATTAACTGCATTTCATTTGCTTTACTTTAATAGTGGCCTGTTTCTAAATGCATATCACTTCCATCCTTCCATTTGCTTTAATTAATGCAAAAGGGATGAATTCTTGGAATAACTATATTTTATATATACATATATGTGTGTGTTTATGCACGTAACTTTATTGATCTCATGTTCAGTTGCTTCTTTGACTTGAGAAAGAGCAAATGGCTTTCTAGTTGTACCCTCAGTCCTTTGTTTTCTAATAATAACTTGCTGTCTTCAGCCTAAGTATTCAGCTATGGATCCCAATGGGCCAACCTCCTGAAAGCCTCTCATGTTGCTTTGCTCAGAGCTCTGCTCTAAGACAGCGCTGCACTTGAAAAGGTAAGCTCCTTAGAAGCTGAAATTAGGGAAAAGTAGTGCGAAGGAAACATTTCTTATTGCATCTGCTAATTGTTCTTTCAACATACAGAACAGTGAGACCATGCCTTGCCTTCCCTACAAGAGAAAAAAAGCATTACGATCACCATGAACATAACATTCACATGGGGCCAGTCATTTCCTCTGAAAAACTCATGCAAGGTCATGGCTAATCCAGTGATAAGCAGTTGGCAGAAGAAACTCACTGTTTCATTTTCTTCCCTGGAATCTTGTTTTTAGTAGCTAATCCTGCTTTAAAAAAATAAATCCATCTGGCTTCATAGTGTTGGGAAGTCAGTGCTGTCCAGCAAAGTCAAGACTTGTAGGCAGCACTTTATCTGAGATGGTAGAATAGGATAGGACAGGATATGATAGGACAAGACTATTTCAGTTGGAAGCGACCTATAATGATCATCGAGTTCATCACCTGACCGCTTCATGGCTGACCAAAAGTTAAAGTATGCATATTAAGCATATTAAGGACGCTGTCCAAATGCCTCTTAAACACTGACAGATGGGGCACCAACCACCTCTGGGAAGCCTGTTCCAGTGTTTGACCACCCTCTTGGTAATGTTTCCTCATGTCCAATCTGAATCTCTCCTGGTGCAGCTTTGAACCAGTTCCACATGTTCTGTCACTGCATCCCAGAAAAAAGAGATCAGTGCCTTCCTCTCCACATCCCCTCCTCAGGAAGCTGTAGAGAGCAATGGGATCACTCCTCAGGCTCGTTTTCTCCAAACTAGACAACTCCAGAGTCCTCAGTCACTCCTCATAGGAGGCTGCCATGCCTTCCAGCCCCTTCACCAGCTTTCTTGCCCTCCTCTGGGTGCATTCAAGGACCTTCACATCCTTCTTAAATTGTGGGCCCAGCACTGCACACAGTATTCCAGGTGAGGCAGCAGCAGCGCTGAAAACAGTGGGATAGTCCCTCTTTTGACCAGCTGGTTATACTGTGTTTGATGCACCCAGGATGTGGTTTGCCCTCCTGGCTAACAGAGCACACCACCGACTTCTATTGAGTCTGCAATGATCAGCACCATAGATCTCTTTCTGCAGGGCTGCTCTCCAGCCACTCCTCTTCCAGTCTGCACCCAGCATTACTCTGTCCTAGCTGCAGAATCCAGCATTCCGACTTGTTAATTTTCATCCCATTAGTCATTGCCCAGTGCTCCAATACATCTAGATTCCCCTGCAAGGCGCATTGTCCCTCAAGTGAGTCAACAGCACCTTCCAGTTTGGTATCATCAGCAAACTTGCTAATAGTGCATTCCATCCAGATCATTGATAAACACATTGAACAGAACTGGTCCTGAATTGAGCCCTGAGGAACCCCCTGATGAGTATCATGCTGGTGTGGTACTTTTTAAGGATGTACCTCTGATATGTAGGCTGTTACAGATGCAGACTCATAGCTGTGACTGCACACTGAACATGTAATAGCTTGCTTCAAAAGGCTGTCTTTATTGTTATTCAGAAGGATTGCACCGGCATCTCTAAGGGACACTCAGCTGTTGCTTCAACTAAGCAACTTACTTGGAGAAGACAGCATTCAAAGCTCAGACCAGGTATTTGTTATCGTATGTCCATGGAAAAAGGTCTTCCTGACTCAGTTAGTAGTGCAACTACATTATGTCCTGGAATGTAGTAATAAGTAGCTTTCTGATATAAAGTTAATTAAAAAAACAAATCTGCTTTCCTTCTGGCTCTTATATATATAAACCTATATATAAACTTGCAAAACTCATTGTATAAATTTATATATACACAACCATGCAAATTTACATTACCTATTACTAATTACATTCGGTTTCTTTTTTTCATATAGTGTAGCCCTTAGCTGTCATAGTGAGAAGATTGATACACTGGAATATCCCACAGGTTGTTCAGTGTTATGTCATATACTGTATTAAATCACTTTTATGTTTCACATAAAATACAATTTATAAGGAATATATCAAATAAGTTTAGAAATTGTATTAGGTTCCACAAAATACAATTTATTAGAAAGGCTTTCAAAGACCCTCATCCTCTCCATCTCCCTCATTTTGCTGTTTCTGTATCACTGTTTGAATGAAGCGTGTGCAGATGGACACAGCAATCCAGAGGAGGGCGTCCTATGGCTTTGTATAATGACCCGGGCTCCTGGAGTCCAGAGAGCCGTGAGGACGACATGCGGAGAATCAGGGCACTATAGGACAGCGTAAAATCAGGAGTGGATGCAGCACATACATGTAACAGGAGACAGAGGAGAACGCTAAGAGAAGACACCCTGCATCCATCAGGGATGAATGGATTTCCTCCTGGGGAAACCTGAGTGCTCACTACATGCCTCAGCTCTGGAAGATGGCTGCCCCGCTGGAATCTGGGTGCTCCCTAAGTTTGCCTGCAGCCCGCTCCTATGTCCTGGCTCCCAGACACCACTGCACCCCACAGTCTTTCACTCGCTCCTCCCTTGACTTCTCCAAGAAAATCATCCCACAGCTCTTCTAAGAGCTTTGGGGAGTTTTTTTGCAGCATGAAAAGTCTGGAGTGAGTAGTGAAGATTTCAACCCGAGTCAATTGTCCGAGCTGCTGGGCCAGTCTTACTGCAAACTCATATTTAATACTGAAGCTGAGCCAGTGCCTATCAGAAAAAGGATCCTATACCTCTTATGAAAAAGGCTGGTTCAAAGTCGGACACCTTGCAGGTCATGCCGTCATTAAAACCAGCTCTTGTGTGAACAGATACCAAAATGAGTGAGAAGAAGCATCCTAAAATATCACAAAACTTTTGGGACAGCAACCAACATAAAAAGCTGATCAGAGAACCTGAGTTCCAAAGGAAACACCTGCGAACCCCGCCCCTTCTCAACAATTTATGAGCATTACTTTACCAATCCTGTGCCTGGGGAAGCCCTGAATAAATCATGAGTGAAGGAAATCCTGCCTCTGAATAAAGGTTCTCTTTTAATCAGTATCTTTATAACAAGAAATTGTTCTATTCAGTTTAAGATCTTTCCTACAGTCAAAAAATGTTTTTAAAGGAGAAAAGCTAGACGTGAAAAATGCTTTGCTAACTGCTGGGAGGAGCATGTTTGCTTAAAATGGAGCAGATGTATTTCAAATCATTCAGTGATGAAAATAAAAGATCTACCAGAGGAATGGTATATTTAAAGAAAATTATAATGTATCTGAATGTCACACTATTTCGAGTATAAATTATTTATAATGTTATCAACTACCATATAACTATATTACAAAGAAATAATATTAGAGGTATTTTTTAACATTTAAATTCTATTACATTTCAATGGCTTTAGTTGGGATGGATTTTTCCTGAGTGAAAGCTGTGATAGATTTCATGTCTTCTGCATTCTGCTGCTGTATTACTGAAGTCAATGGGAGCTTTTTCACTGACTTGAGTAAGAACAGAACTTTACAGCTCTAATCAAAGGGAAGGATCTTAGATCATCTTGATGAAAGGTAAGCATTTTGAATTGCTAAATACAGTTTTCCACAACTTCTGGTCAAATGAATGTCTCAAGGCAGCTATCAAAAGAGTAAACAGTATCATACTCTGCTGCCCTGGAAACATACACCACTACATTTTCAAGGGGTTTTAAACCTGAATTTCCTGTCTTGATCCATGAACTGTTACTACCGATAGTTAAACAGGTATGACATTTCATTCCTGTGATGTTTCATTCCAGAAGACCTGCATTTCAACATCAGAGATGCTGATGCTGCATCTGCAACAGAGCTTGCAAAGTGCTTCGAGTTCCTTTCACATGAAATACAGCACGGATTTCAGATGATCAAGTTGACTGATGTAACCATGATACACCTGGCATAGTCAGTTACATCTGGCCGATAAAACTCCTCATTCTTCCTACAGTATTCAGTAGGTTCTGCAATTTTTCTCTCTACAGGAGACAAAATGTTAGGTTACAGAACCCTTAAAATTCCCTGCTGGATCTCACAGAATGGGCAAGTCCCACCCTGTGGGGAATGCCACTTTCCAGCAGTCTCCACATATTCCCTGAAAGAGTTCAAATTCTTTACCCCAATTGAACGCATTTCTCGTCTGGTTTGAATGGCAGCCTGAAAGGAGACACTTCAGAGTTCTTGGTCGCAGACATTCTAATTGATCTCTTGGCTGCAGTATACTGTAATTTGTATGGAAATATGCATTTCTTTGTGTAGGCTGTCCTGCAGTGGACTAAGCATAGTCATGTCACCTAACAAGAGCACTTTATGAACCATAATTTTCTCTGTTTAAATTATATCTCTCAACTTAGGAGGTACATGAAGCACCTTTCCATATACACACACACAGGAGAGAACCTGTCAAAACATGTAGCTTTGATAACATTGACTCAAAACCTGAATGTTTAATAAGAGCTCCCTATGAAATATATGGGTAAGAGCCTAAAAAATCATGTTTTCCTACGGCTAACATGCTTTCCACACTATCTGTAAGACAGAATGGGCTGTGGCATCAATGTTGCACATCTCATCAGGTAGGCTGCTAAGTTATGAATGCAGAAACAGGCTTCTAGGAGGAAGAATTGGCAGCACAGAGAGCACTTCTCTTCCTGCTTCCTATGCTGTGGGATCTGGTGCATCCCCAGCTGTGCTATAAAGCAGACCTGTCAAGGCTCATGCACTGCCTCATTCTTTTCTATCACACTCTGTCAGTGCCAGCACTGCACATTTTTATATGGCAGTACCGTGGCTTCTCTCACACTTTTGGATCCCACACATCAGATGCAGGTGGTCAGTCTGCTCTGTGATTATCTGACCAGCTGCATCTGATGTGTGGGTCAAGGAGCACAAGAAAGGTCATGGTACTGGCACTGCAGCTGGGGAATGTGCTGTTTAGCAGGAGCCAGGGCTGACAGGAGCCCTCCTAGAAGGCATGCCCCCCTCTCAAGGCTATGTGCTGCAGGATTCAGCTCCTTAATGACTGGACTTCTGTTTATCACCTAACCTTGCACAGAAATGTGTGCCCCAACACATGGAATCTCACATATCTGAAGACCAGAAAGTTAAGAGGTCTGTCTTTTCAGTCTTAGTTTTCTCATGAAACATATGCAAGAGGAAGAGATAGGATGACAACTCTGAGATATGGCTGATATTTCCTCAAGAAACCTTTTGTTCACCCTATCTCTTCCCTTTAGTTATTATTGGTTTGCTCCTGAAGATACAGAAACAACAACATGAATTCTAATCTTTTTATTTTTCCTCTCCTTGATTTACAAAATATAAAGGCAATAAGGAAGTACTTCTGGTGAAGGTAACACCTGTGAACTGATTTGTGTTTACTTATGAGTCTCTCTTTGTGGCAATCAAAAACTACATTTCATAAGTACACACTTGTATGCAGTTAATTGAAATGAAAAAGGTGAGTATTTCATTCTGAGGTTTTAAATGTCATCCACCCCAAAAAAGCACTGTGAACGTTTTAGCTGCTCTCAGTTGAGAAGGCCAGTGACTGACATTAAAAGCCTTGAGGCTGCAGTTACAAACTCTGGTTTTCTAGATTCTTCCACACATTTAATTCTTTTCCCCATTGTCAACCTTCCCAGGCATGTTAACGACATTCTGGTTATTCCTAACATTTCTTTCTCTAGCCTGATTTCTCATCACTTCTAGAACTGTGCCAAGGACTACCAAGAACTGAGAAATACCTCTATGTAGAGAGCTTCCATACAATCTTGTGTATCATTCATTCCACACTGATGGACGCAGCAGGCTCTCGTTGATGCACATGATCCTCTGTAGGATTCCCATAAAAATAGGAATGGCACTGCATAAACACAGGCATAATAAATTAGCACATTTCAACAATTTTCCTCGCAAATACAGCCCCCCAAAATTGAGTAAAATAAGGCTGAGGAAAAAATTACTCTGTGCCTTTACAACGATTAGGATCTTATGGCTTATCTGACAGAAGAACTCCCTGTGGCACAATCTTCACTGACCACTATTTGCTTAGAGTACCATATTTGTTGGAACACAGACATCTGTTCTTTAAGGCATTTAATCTTTCACTACACATGAAACCCACAGTTCTTACATGTAAAGAGGACTTCTGATCTTAAAGATAGGTCATTCCTGTTATATTGCTTGGCTCTCTATTAGTGCAATTGCATTTATTCTTTATGTACTGAACCCTAAACGTCTGCTAGGGTGGAAAAATCTTTGTGCACTGTTTTTACTTCATTATATCCAGAGATGCAAACACAAAAACACGGAAGAAACAATATGCAGTTTACCCTATCTCAAGTAATCAAATGCAAATAAAATAATAATGTTATTTGGAATATGACTGGATAAATCCAAAGCAGACGTGCTGTTTAAAGCTTAAAATACTAACTCATGTTAAAACCTTTCAAATGGAATGTATATGTTTTGCTGTCCTTCATATAAGGCAGTAAGCAGAGACAACAAAAAGAAGAGTCAAATACTTCAAGGATTCAAAGTATATTTCAGAGACAGGTACGGTTATCAATACCTGCTGCCAGTGTGTAAGAAAACAACATGAGCATTCAGAGAAGCCATGAATTCAGCCCACGCTTAACCTTCTATAGCAGTCTATCAGCAATACTGTTCTGCAGAACATAACATCTATCTGCTTTCTCCAAGTATTTTCCTCTCTAGTTACAGCATTTTCAGCTATGGTTGCTGACTGCCGTTTCTGATGAAAAGTGAAATAAAAATCATCCCCTAAAGATATTGTTCACCCTTTCTTTTTTCCTCTCATCAAATAAACCCAGCATTCACAAGTGAAAACAGCTTTCAAGATTCCACACCAGCTCTAAATCCCTGCTTACCAGTTTCCACCCAAGAACTCGAACATTCCTGATCCCATAATGCCTTGATTTTATTTGCCACATTACACCCATAATATTCCACTCGCTGTTCCAAAGAGCAATGCAAATATTTTCACCTGTGCTACCACCAGCTACAAAAGGGGTTTGCTACACTTATTTCACTGACTCTAAAGGAACTGAACTCAGTCTTTGAAGCGATTATACTAGTGGAGTCTTAGGATGCATCTACCTCCCGCAATGTACCTTCACCAAAACAAAACAGATGGAGCTAGCTTGGTATTTGGCTGTACATAAAGTTGTACCCTGCATACAAGAAAGGCTTAAGAAATGTTAATGAGTTCTCCAGAACAAAACTCCCCTTCTAAAACCATTCCCACCAGTTCACTTCTTTCTTAGTTCTACCAATAGTTGATCTTACACATCTACTATAACATCAGTGGAAGAAAGGGATCCACATTTCCAGTCCACCTTTGAGTAATGCATCCACATTCTTCCATTTAGAAGGTAAAATGTGCTTGGAAATATCTGGCAGATGAGCTGTCTTGTGCAAAAATCGATGCTTTATACATCACATCGCCTTTGTGTTCCCTGCTCTGCACACACTGGAACTAAAACCAAAGCAACACCCTCACTTCCCAGTCCTCAACAATCTCTCCTCTTCCTCCCCTCTCCCCCTGTATTTCTAGTAGCTTAAGCAGTTCTCCCACACCAGCACAGAGGACAGCCATAAGAAAACCTCATTATTACACTGGGCAATAGATTACAATGGCAACAAAAGGGGTAACTCTGACCTAACCTGGCTTCTATATTTGCAGTCATAAACAGCTTAATTTCATGGACCAGATGATTCTTACTACCTTCCCATCATAACAAAGGATTCTGATGTTACATTTCTGCCTTTAATAACTGATAATCTATGTTATTTTGGGCGTCCAGTGCTTTATTTACTTAGCTTCTCCAAGAGAGAATGAAAAATTTAAGTCTTGAAAGGTTTCCGATATTTTCCCTCCACCAATTTATTTGCTTTCATTCTGCTATTGAATGTGAAACAAGAGCAAAAAATGGAGGGACAGGGTGCTCTAATGGCCAGAATTAATTAATTCAAGAAAGAGGATATCCATGCCTCCTCTGGGCAGGTTTGTACCTCTATTTTGCTTCAGAGGATCCTTAGCAAAATCTAGACATAGACACAGGACAGGGAAACAAAAAACCAAGAATGCAGAGGCTGCTCTTTGTTTTGGGGTTGATCCTAGCTTCCTCCTATTCTTTTCTGTCTTTCAAAATAAGGCAAGAAAAGATACACAGCACATGACCAAAATTTATACTTATTATTACACTCATTATATTTATTGCCATTTTAAAAGAAGATTCACTCCTCTTGTTTTTTCAATACTGTAAAGGTTGAACACTCAAGTAACCCACGGTGTTTAGGTTTCTCTGAGTGCTTCACAGAGATTTGTTAAAGATATAACGTAACATAACAAACAACGAAAGAGCTTGTTTCCCCAACCATTTCTGTTGGAAGCTACATTGTATATGTTCCTACGCAACAAAAAATTAAGTTTATGTGTAGGTGTTCCATGTTTTTACAAACTCTACAGTCCTCAGTTGTTATAAGATTAAAACAATTTTCTCCCTCAGTAAATGCTTCCCCTGAAAACCACTGGAAGCACATAATTCATCTGCCCATTTAAAGATTCTATTTTCTTCTAGGCACTGAGAAACTGCTGATTGTGATTGCTGTTTTCCCTTTTAAGAAGCCAATGTTGAACAAGCGACAGATAAGACAATTTAATGTTTCAGTGACCATACAGATCAATTTTTCATTTATTCTGAAGTTTAAAAGAGGGGGGAGAAAAAGGTGAGCAACCAAGGTACGATTGCAGGGATTTTGTTTAGCAAATTATTCTTCTCTACCCAGAAAATTTAACAGGCTGTCTCATTAAACCTGCAGGGAGTTTCAAGGTAGCTTTAGTCCTAATATTTCTCACAAAATGCATTCAAATACTTTTCCCCTGAATCATTTTCTTCTCTATGGAATCTATCAGAAAGGTTTGGAGATACAAGACAAGACTTTAACTGCAAATAAGAGAAAAAAGAAGAAAGAAAAGAAATGTATTACCACAGGCTGTAGAAGATCTCAATAAGAACAAAAGTGAAAAGGCAACATTGCACAGTTTCTGTATTGGATACAGAAATGGAAAAACCACGCATAGTTGGGAAAGTGTTTGTATGGAAAAGGTATGGGACTGGTATCACCTAATAGCACTTACCCATTGTCATTGTAGGGTGTGGAACACCTGATTTGCTTTTTCACTCACTTCATTTCTTCCTGTTTTTTCCCCCTGTAGACCTCTGCCTTCTGTTCCTGCAGGACACACACGTGCCATCTGATGTACAGCCCTATTAAGCCAGCTAGCATTATAGCATTATATGTGGGCTGGCAAAGTGTGTGAACTCAGCCCACTCACGATGGGTCCTAGCTACATGATAGCTGCACACTTTAAACAGGTTCAAACATAAAGACACTAATTCCTGGTGCAATCTGGTGTTCCACACACAAGTGACCCTTCTGGAAAGAGGAGGGGGCCTTAGGTATCTGATCTGGCTGTCCTCAGGAAGGGTAAGGAAGAAGAACATCTAAGTCAGAATCTCCCTCTTTCCATTTATTCAGGAGACTGAACTCAGATGCCAGGACTGTCTACCTGTAGCTGATCCTGCTGCCAAATAAGATGGCACTCACAGGAAGTTATGCAGTCTTCATGCTATCATCCCACAAAAGTAAAAACTGAAAGATAGTTTATCAACAGTGAATAGCCAACAGTGACACCTAAATTGCCATCAGTAATATTCAGTGTTTTCAGCTTCCTGAATGCATGAAAGACACTTAAAACTTATGTCAAGGATTTTACAGCAATCTTACAAAAGTCCTGCAGATACTATGTTGGTTTATATTCCCAGGTCCTACTGGTGTTGCAACTGTAAACATCAGGGAACCACTGTAAAATACCCCAGAATCTTAGCTTCAGAAATGTAAAAAGAAACCCTAGAGATAAGCCTGGTCACTTTTTTATTGTTATTTTATATATATATAACATGAAAGCTACTAAAAATAGCAGAAAATTCCCATCTTTGTACCTTACAAGGCAAAAGATTTTTCTGCTTTTGGGCTAAGTCCTGCTCATTTTACTGATGGGAAGTAGAATTTGAAATCCCAAGGATGGATATCTGTGAGAATAATATAGAACGTGGGTCTATAGGTAGTGGTTTTGTCCAAGTATTCACTATGAGATTTTTCCATGGGCTTAACAGTTATTCTCATGTTTAAAAACATTACAAATCTTACACTGTATGAACGAATGTGTTTCTAGGCAAGTTTTGCAGTATAACATTTACATCACTATCAGTACCCTGTAAATAACATGCTAAACGCTAGAAGTAGATTTTATTGCCTCATATACTACTCTCGACCACTTAATTAACTCCCACAAAAGCTAATTAATTAGACATCACAGTCTCTAATCATTCTGGAATTTGCTCTATTATGTTCAGCTGGAATATCCTCTTTCCTCAACAGACCCCCTAAAGTTTAGATGAACATAATAAAGCACTCTGGGTTTTTCATTCTCATCTTTCCAGATACTCAAGATCAGGGTGGGAATATTTAGGCTGATTCTATTGCAGATTTTCCCTATTTAACTCTGTCTTTACTACAATAGATGTTTTTGTGAGCTTGGAAGGCTTCAACCTGTTTCAGTGCCAGGGTTCTGATATTTAAACTAACACTGTCAAAAAATGTTTCTTAAGAAGTCAAGAAGAATTCCAGCAGCTTAACTCGATGACTGCCTACTGCTGATATATCACAACATGCATATCACATGCACAGGTATTTTATGAAGCAACCTATCACTTAAACTCAAAAGTTGTACCTCCAAGATTATCAACTGTTTTGTCAACAAGATGCAGCCAGTCTGTAAAGTCAGCCTGTCTCGTGCTGGAATGAAAGTCTCAATGAGAAACAAGCTGATAAATTGGTTTGGCTGATCATTAAAACCCATCGAGTATAATCGTTTTAGCTGATCTCGTCTAAGTCATTCTGTGAAGCTGCCAAGAGAGTTCAGGGACAGGTCGATCTTCTGTTCGCATCATACAAGGATCAGGCAGATAAAATCCGATCAGTTACCTGAGCATTCTTGCATTTATATGTAATTATTCCCTGTTGTTTTAAGGCTTCCATCTGGAGGAAGGAAATCTGTTCTGCTCTGACCTTTTCAGGCCTCATGTCATTGTATTTAGCTGTAACAGATGGATTCTACCAAACTGATATGAAGACAGAAATAAAAGACTGAAACGACGAGAAGAGTGGAAAAATATAGAATCATTAAAGCCTCGAATCACTGCTAACAGCAGGTCAGTGGGTGAATCTTCACTGCATTCATGGGTCGTTGATCACGCTTCACGGTTTGTTCCTGTCCTAAACTGCAAAAGAATTAAAAGGGCTCTGTTAAAGAGGTGACTGGCACTACCTTCCTCTAATACACGTGTCGGTGAGAGCAGGAAGAACCGCTAACACACACTGTACCTCCAAGGTCATGACTATTCCTAACAGACAGCTATAGTTTACAATCAGCACCACCCCTGAGCAACACTCTGACCTACCTCGGAGGAGCAAGAGCAACTGCTCTGAGTGGTGCAGATTTCTGCAGAAGAGCGGAATCCTTCCTATCTGTCCATGTTTTTAATTCCTGTTGTCGGTCAGACCAGGTGAATCAACCATAACTTTCTTGCAGATTCATATACAAACCACTTCAATAAAGGGGTTTATTCTTCATTTTAAAAAAGGAAAAATTACAACAATCAATAAGAAACTAAGAACTCAGAACAATACACACATGAACTAGCCAGTCACAAAGAAAGGAAGCAACAGGAATATTCAGCTTGGGCATGCATTAAACTGGTGAAGAAACATTTCTGAATCGTATAAATGGAGAGCAATTGAGAGAAAACCTGATTCTCTGCCCTTGGTTCTGTTCACTTTGTCAACTCTATGAAGATAAACTGCAAGACAGGACGCTTGGATTGATGTATGCTGCTGTTTAACAGAACCGTACACAGTTTGGAGTAAGCTACAGCAGCATGAATTTCTGGGCATATTCCCAGAACTGTACAGAGCACAGGGAAATTGCTTGTAAAACAGCCTTGTCCCCTCCACATACCCATCTTAAGATTCCTGAATTACACATTTTAGGCTATTTGATGTGCTGCAATCTGTGGATATAATAAAACAGGGAGACAAAGACAGATTTCTGTCTAAAAAAACCCCAGCATTACCTTCACGGTGTTCTGCATTTTATAACTTTCCATCATACGAAACTTCTCAACACAGCTTCACCTTTGCAAAACAGCACTTTAAGATGTTAAAAATGTGTGTTTGGTGTGTACATTTCTTCAGTGACTGATACGTATGTTACAATGTGAACACCAAATCAGAGTTTTCAGCATGCAACAGAAACCAAATCACCTTCTTTTTCCAAAACATGCATTCCTGAAACCTGCTGAGGATCTGCATATTTTATGACTGCAGACATCAAATCAAACTACATATGAAGACAAAGGACAGAATGCAGGAAATTATGATCTGGGATAACAAAATAGGTAATTGGCATTTTTGGTAATACCAAAATCATAATGCTCCCATTGGACCCATCTGGCAAAAAGTCTGTGCTACTGTCACTGTCACCAGCTTCCCCAAAACAGTCAACACTACTAAAAGAAGGCTAAAATTCTTTCAGACTGCAGGACACTAGTAATAAAGGCACAGCAAGCATTCTGCTTCATGCTCTTTGACTAGCAACGAAATAGCTTGACATAATACAAGTAAAACTACTTTTCCCAAAGAAATCCTACCAATCAAAAGAAAGAAATATCCCGCCTGGAAATCACCTTGTGGGCTTGCACCGAGCCAGCAACTGTCCTGCATGCCAAGTTCTTTTTAAGATGATAAAACAAGATGTACACTACAGAGCCAGAAAGTAGATCAGGCAGGATATTGACTGATATGATTCATTATGCTTTCTAGTTTAATTTTCTCCTGAAAGAAATGCCTGCCTTGCCATTACCTTCCTATTTCAATATTAATCTCTTTCGAAAGACAGGAATATTGTCTTAATAAACTATGTAACATAACTTTTAGGTCTCCCCATTGGAAACATCTGGCTGTTATAATAGTTGTCCTCACTGAAAAATAACTTTTATTAAAATATTGGAATAGAATTAAACTTCAGTTGTCCTTGCTCTCATAAAGTATAACTGCTCCTCAGCTGAAAGTTCAGATTTTATAGTTCCAGTTCTGGTGAATAGAGCAGAAGAGGATTTGTTTGCTCCAGAGCTGAATTTGAGTTGTTTTTTGGATCAGAGATAAGGTCAAATTAATAAAATAATATTAATTTTTTAAGTGTTTGACATCATTAATAATAATTAATAAGAAAGGATGCAACTGTTTCCTGTTACAGTCTTCCTGTTTAAAAAGCCCCTAACACACTCTGGCTACAGCTATCAAATTATATAATTTCCTTTATTGTTTCCTGTTCTTCATATTATTGAGAGTTATTAACTAGTTGTCTATTATTATCCAACTGCTACCTTTTACTTCAGCAGTGATTTCATTCCACGGAGGCCAAAGCAATTTCTGCACGTAGTGACTTTTTTGTACATAGGGAACAGTTAAATACATCAACTTAAACTGAGAAGTCCAAAATCTGGTTGAGATCTGAAACACAGAACATTGCCTGAAAATTAGATTAATCTTAAAGAAATCTAGTAAATTATTTCGAGCTTGATCAGTCTAATGCTTTCTGCCATTTCTTGGTAAAACATATTGAAATACGGAGTTATTTATGTAATGGTCAGCAAGGGTTTATGTTTTAAGGGCTATTTTCTCAGTTAACATAAACTAGCATAACTCTGCTGAAGTCAAAGTGCTATTGATAAACTAAGTGAAGATATCCATTTTAAAAAGCCAATTCCCCAATATGCTGATGATCTGATTTTACAGACACCAACTGTCAAAACACCTAAACCTGGCCACCAATCAAAAGCATGTGGCCACATATGAATATTGTCAGTGTGCTACTAAGAAACAGGTGAGGACAAGAGAAAACTTCATTTATTCTGGTTTTCTTGTGTTTTTAAGAAAATACCTTTACTACAGTACTGATGAAATAAAATTTTAAACATGTTCTAAACCTTTCTTTGTGATTGTGGAAGCATTTTGTGTTTTTTGAGGGTTACTCAGGGTGCTTTGATTGAGACATTTAACGTATATTAATAATATGGAACAGGTTTGCAACACAGAAGTAGAAAAGATTGTATTTATGGAAGGCTCTGCACTTATTCCTTCTCCTTTTCAGATCTGGACTGCTCAATGCCTGGTTTCTGGAACCAATACTATTTCTGCACCACTGCCTAAGGTTTATTTGGGGAGGGAGGGGGGAAAGACTGCTAATGATCTCCCAGAGATAAACTAAATTGCTGATTTAGTCAAGCTCATTCTTGACCTTGACACAAGATAGGACAGGCAAAGGGAAGAGCTCAAAATAGAGCAAGTGAAAGAAAGGAAGATCAAACGAATGCTCAGGTCTGGCCAAGAACCCCCCTACATTCAGCTAACACCTGGCTGAGTTAGAAAACATGACCAGCCCAACCTTCCTGTTGGAGCCGATTGAAGCTGTCAGCTCCCGGCTTGTCACCCACTGCATCAGGAGGCCCCTGGGCTGCCACAAGAGCCCTAATTAGGCAGAAATGGCACTTGGGCAACTGACCCGCCAGGACCTTTGGCAAAGCATTTAACATCATTAGTTAACATTTTTATTAAAAAAAGTGTGAATGTAAATGAACAGCCAATGCATTTCAATAGGGTCTGTCGGTGGCATCGCCCCCCCCCCCTCCCAACCACACACACACTTTTTTGCATGAATAGTTCACTTGTTTTCTCTAAAGGGGGATGGGGATGTAGAGAATGTTTTTCCAAGGGAACTAGACACGTTCAAAGCAGAAGGAAGGTCTAAAACAATCACACACAAACTCTTGCCTTTTGGGGAGGGTGTTGGGGAGTGAACAAACAACTAAATGCAATCTTACCTGCACCATGCCTAAGGGGACATCTGAAAAGGAAAGCTTACAGACCCCACACTGGAACAGAGATACACAATCACATATTCACCTGATTGTTCTAAGTGTATTCATTGTATTTGTGTTCTTTTCTGCTACATCCAAGAATAGATAACTAATCCAGTAAGGCTGCAACCCTTTGCCAGAGTTATCAAATGGTACAGCAATGTAAAAGGATGAACATCTAAGAATACTCTGTCCTCTTCTTTCAGTATAATTTCTTTAATCTTTGCACAATACCTTTGACAGAAGATTATAAGAAAATACCACTCAGGCATGTTGCTGACTTACCTCAAATAACTCTCCACTGGCAGGAATTTACGTGTGGAAAGGTATTCATTCATACAGAAGAGAATGCAGCCTTGAGACACTTTATTAGTACTCAATTTTTCTGCAGGTACTTTAACTGCGGAGTTTCTGTAATTTATCAGTATTTGACTAAAATCCTGGCACAGGTTTTTGGAGATGAGAGACACAAGAAAACATAATAATTACAAACATACTTTTTAATAAAGAACTGGACAGGACTTGGAAGAGTGTCCTGTCCTCAGCCATTTTATGTCCACTTCCCATGAACATGTCTCAGTCCATGCTCCTTTTATTTCCTTTGAACCCATTAGCTCCTTCTTCCTCCAACGGAAGCCACAAAATACAGCACTGGGGCTGTCTCCCGGATAAAGACTATCTTACCTTAGGTTCTTGAATTTGCTCCCTCAATCTCTAATAGACATATGTTACCAACAATACTTGTTCCACCAAAGAAAAGACTTTTCCTTTGCTAGGAAATCATTCTATTACATTGTAGCTGCACAGACTATCACTTATGCCTTCTAAAATATAGCACAAAAGTACAGATTAAAAGAGATCTTCCACATAAGGTATTTGGGATGAAGGCGATGAAGATGTCAGTTCAAAACCCAACTCATCAGACTTGCTCTGCAGCCAATGGAAGGTTATCCTGTTTCTCAGACCCATGTGTTAGAAACTGAAATAACAGTATTGTCATTTTCTCACACACTGGAATACACAGAGGTTCTGGTCCCTGACTGTTTCCAAGCCACATAAATGCAGTACCAGGAAAGCAAAAGACCAAAACAAAACAAAAAACAACCCCAAACTTGGCTCTGCACCTTTTCCCTGAGTGGTTCAGTTCGTTAAATAAGCCAATCTTCCCTTTCAACCCTGACCTCAGTACAAAGGAAGAAGCACTACATTTCCATACCTCACCTGAGAGGGAAAACCAGAAGACCATACCTTCAGACTACGTCAGACGCCTCACAAATCTCTTGTTCTGTGACTGAGACACAGTAAAGTTTGTGTCCAAAAAGCCTGAATAAGGCCACACCAGGACATAACTCTACCCCACAGTGCAGCTGCAACCAGTGTTAACCTTTTTAGTTTCTTTGCAGGAAACTTCTGTCTTATCTTTGTGCTATGCCTAGCATAAAAAGGTCTGATCGGGACTCCAAGACCTCTGCACTAATAATATGCATACACAGTAAGAAGATTTGTACATGCAGAAAGAATAAAAAGAATGTTACACATGTACATGGTACACATGAATATGTTCACACACAAAAGGACTGCATGTTCACAGGATGGGTAAAACCTTCTCCTTTGCAAACACTCTGGTATCTAGAGGTGATGTCAGGAAAGTTCTTACTCTGTGTGTGTATGTATAAACAAATAAGTGCTTTCATTATCCTTTTAAACAAGTATGTGTAGCCTTTGAGGACACTGTAGAAACAATAAAAGAATATGGGCTTCTAAATACTGATTTTGGCAGTATTCAAATCATTTTTACCAGTGAATTAACAAAACCAAAATCCATGTATTTCTTTCTAGACCAGGAATATGAAAAGATAAATATTTTTTTAATATATTTGCTGACAATATTCATACAGTGATTTGCCTGTCCCCATGATGCAGTGGTTTAGAGGTCATTAGTTTAAAAGCAGTACCAGCAAAAAGAATAAATGCTCTTTAGGAATTGCTCAAAAAGCTGAATCATTCAAGGCTCAGAAAGTTAGTAACAGTAAGGTGTCTGCATCTGACTCCTTTTCTCCATCACATGACTATTTTCCAGTCTAGTTCTTCAGTATGGCTTCTCCTCTCCTGCTGGGAACTAGAGGGGTGGGTGAAGGGAGAGAGAGGTGACAGCTTATTGAAAAGCTTGTGCTCCCTGCCTGGTTTTGGCACATTTTCTGCAGGTGCCTCGCACTATAGCCACAATAGGCTCTGGAAGAGAGGATTCAGACCTGTCAACAGCTACAGGAGGCAACTCCACAGCTTTGTCTTACAGGCTACAACTTCATTGTCTGCTGCTCTGAACCCTGCAGCACAGGCACCCGTTAATGAGATGAGCCCCTTTTTCCTCTAGTTGTTCCTCCCTCTGTTTCTCTTGCCTTTTTGTAATGATTTAACTTGATCGTATTGGTTCCTTTCTAGTGGGGATTGCTCCAACGATCAGATAGATAATTGCCTGCAGAATACTGCTCAGCAACAACTATTACTTCCTTTGCTGAAAATGTCAGAGCAATTGAAAGCTCTTAGTGAAGTTCAAGAACAACCAGGCAAAACCGAAGCACCTCCTATGTATGGATGTACCTGTGTATATATGTTTGCATATAGAGTAGCCAGCTCTCCTGGAAAACCTGGTTTTCTAAGCACCGCTTTCAGCACATTTTATATTTTCAGAACTTTTTTAAGAAGCTAAACAACATAAACATACACACCCCAATTTACATAAAGAAGTATTTATCTCATTCATTTTGGATTTGTATGTCATTTACTTCAGCTTTGGAAGACAATATTGTATAACTGCTTGATTTGCACTTTCCCCACTTCCCATTCCATTTCTTAGAAACCAAAGTAATGCAATTTATTTTAATGTTTAAATATTGTCTGCACACAGGAGATGCTGACAAAAAGCCTGGAACGGCTTGAAGAAATGGGTGGAGTTAATGAATAGTGCTGTGGCTTAATGCTCTTCTGATTTAGTCACTTGCTAGCAACAGTGACTTGCTAAACATTCAAAAAAGGCCATGTTTTGTGTTGCTCTGCTCTGTAGCTTCATGAAGTGATAGCTGATAGGAAAATGCTATACCAAGAAAAGTAATGTAAACATCACACTCTGAACCTCAGCATAATTACATAATTATATAATATAATTATATTATAATTATAACAGAAATAGTTTGTGCCAGTATTTAATTAATTTCTTCACTGGAAACATATGAACTTCTACCAAACACGTGATGTTACACATTGATGATCAATTCAAGAGCACACCCACGGACATAACGCTTTTTACCACTAAGGTAGGTCGGCTCTAGAGATTGTGTATGAAATCAAGATCTACATTTATTTGACTTATAGTACAAATAAGCAAGAAAAAGCCTGCACTTGTAAAAATGTACTCAGAGTAAAAGCAGAAAAACTGCACAAAACCTCATCCCTTTATCATTTTCCAAATCACATTTTTGCTATATGACATATGCACTATCACCAGTAACACACCATCATAAAGTCATATTCATCAAATCTTTGTACCACAAATTCCATAAGGAATAAATAGCTTTTTGAAGCTTCTTAGAGCTTTGTAACAAGGATGGAGAGCTGGAGCAGCAAATGGATCACTACAGGCTATTCATACACTGAGTTAGTGAGGAAGCACCAGAGGGAAATCACTTATTCTTTGAGAAGGAACTCCAACATAGCCAACTACATGATGGTTGTTTTATTACAAGCCCCCAAATCAGTGTGCCTGATATCTGGAGAGACCCAGGTTCCAATCTGGCAATATAACTGAACCAGACTTACACTAGTTTAACTACATGCAGAGAACCAGATGCATACATTGAAAATTTCAGAAACTGAACTACTATTTTAAAACTAATTTCATGGCTACATTTTGATACAGAGCTACATGCAGTAGGGCATGCCCCCTGATCATGTGAATGAATTATAGTATAGGTATCCAACTCAACTAAGCAGTAATTTCTAAAGTCCAACCTATAACTTGTTCAGAATTACTTTAAAGCTTTTGCTGGATGAAGTAAAAGGATTCAGCAGACACATGAAATATTGTTTCCTCTTACTCTTTTGCCAAGTATAGTTTGAAAACTTGATAATTGCAATAGGATCAATTCAAAGAGAGTCCCACAACTTGTCAAAAATAGAGTGGAAATTCTGTCTAAAACTTCAACATCAAGAACTGTGACACAGGAAACTGAGAATAACTGAGCTCTCTTTGTGTCTGAAGCACAGGCTAGCAGCCTGACTCTGGAGCCCTTGACACAAACTCACACTTCTAGAGAAAAGCTGGAAGTGGTAATTGCTACTGATGCTTGTCCTGAAAAAACATGGCCTTTTAATGAACTCCCATTACAGGGCAGACTAGCGCTGTAGCTTCACAAACACTTCATGGCCGTCCTGAAAAAGTGACTATTTACAAGTAGAAACACAAAAGAAAAGCTCTACTATCTTCTGACAAGTAGCCAGGGCATTTATGATGTTCCTGTGCTCTTTTTCTTGCTTGTCATAGTCAATGCTCACAGAATATGGGTAGAATTAAAAGACTAAATTGCTAATTGAGAGCTATGCTGTTTATTAGGATATATTGTTGTAATCAGGCAACAATTCCTCTCAAATTAAAGCCTAAAATATTTCAACTTGTAGATTATATGCACAGAAAACCCCAATGCAGCACTTGGTATACACAGAAGGTCAAGAGTAGATGACCCGATAGCCCTTTGTGAATTTAAGCTTGTAAGTGCTAGGATACCATTCAACTTTGAAATTAAGCAATAGTGAGCACTACTCAAAATAATTTCATTGTGCTATTTACTCAGACACAGCTTGCACTGCCAGAATGCTCTAGGTTGTGTGTGATCAACTGCTTCCCTCTCCATGAATGGAGGAGGAAACAGAATTCATAAACTTGTACAGTCAAAAAATGTGAAGGTTTTACACTCTGACAAATACACTTACATACATTTTGGTTCTTTCCATCAGGTCTTCCCGTTGTGTTGCTCTCATTAGCTGTTTGTAATAAACAGAAACTAGAAAGCAGCTGTCCTCTATCACAGTTAAAGGTATATTCCTATGCAGTGAGTAGGGAACATTTCCAGTGGGTAACATGCATGGGTTTTAATAAATATACAAAACCTGACAGAATTTAAGAGTCTGATGCTGAATTCTATTCTTAGGCACAATTCTAGTTACTCTCCATCAAACCATAATCTTACTTACAGTAATATAATTAAACATGCCATATCAATACACCGTAACCAAATACAGCTATGCAAGTCCATCAGTGCAATTAATGCCAGAAAGGAATGAACTTGCTGGAGTGAGTCCTTTATACAGTAGAAGGATGGCTAAGGAACTGCAGTGCCTTTCCTATTAGGAGAAGCTGAGACAGCTGAAACTCTTCAGCCCAGAGACAAGGCCCAGGGAGCAATCATCAATACATATAGATACCTGATGGGAGGGAAGGAAGAGGAGGAAGCCAGAACATTTCAGTAGTGCCTACTGGCAAAACAAAAGGCAATGGGCATGAATTAAAAAATAGCACATTCGGTATACGACAACAATATAATTTTTGCTGTGAGTGTGGTCAAACACTGGACAGGTGGCCCAGAGACATTATGGAATTTCCCTCTGGGCAGATATTCAAAACCTGGCTGGACATGGTCCTGGGCAAGATGCTCCAGCTGATCCTGCCTGAGCAGGGGAGATGGAATAGATCCTTTCAGAAGGTCCCTTCCCACCTAAATGATTGTGAATCTGTAATTTATATCATAGTATAGCTTCAAGAAATTAAGATAAAGATTTGTGAAAGTTCACTAGAGAGCTGTACCCTTGTGCTGTAGGAATATGAAATATTAGGCTAATATTAAACTGAATTGTTTTCTAAACATCATCATGTTTATTACCTTAAGCACTTGTTACAGTTCTCAATCATTCTGTAGAACCAAAACTAGCTACCAAAACCAAGTCACATTCAGAAGTAGAATATTTGTACCTCTGTCCATATGTATTTGATCCTCGGAACATGTTTCTTAATGTCTGAAGAAGTAAATGAAGGGAGGTTTTGTATTAGAAACAGCCACTATCTCTATGTCTGTATCAACCACTGTTTAATTTTAGAAAAGAGAGATGTTTGAAGTATGAACTAATTCCCTCTTTGCAAATGGGCCACCATTTCTCCAATAATCATAACTTCTCCAAAACACCACAAACCCACCAGACTGACACCATCTTCACACACCTCTTTAATTTCAAGCCATTCTGGAAGAAATGTTATGGATTTACAAGTCTCATTGACTTTCAATGGAAGCCAAAGGTGTTCAAGCTCCTTCAAAATCTGCTGTTTTGAGACAAGCCACACAAACAGCTTTTAATCAAATTCTATCAGTACACAGAATTCATAAAAATAGTATTTAGTGGATGATTGCACTCCCACACAGTAATGCCAGTCAATAAATCCTTTTCTACAAAATAAGGGATATGACACAGCACCAGTTGGATGTTATTTAAATATACATCTTACTCAGAACTGTAAATATTATGTACTCTTCAGAAGTCAGACTCTGACAAACTTCTCAGTTTATAATCACATTTAGCTTGAAATCTGTACATACTTTTTACGAATATGCAGCAGCAATATTTCCTTTCTTATTTTTTTTAACTGAGTCTTGAACTAAAGAAAACTATTAAAGATAAATGGAAATAGGGGAAAACAGAGAATTTTATCTCTACAATTCACACAATATTTTCCTAGTCTCAGGAGAGCGATCTTGTTTATAGCAAAAAATAGAATCAAAATGGTTATAAATGAAATATGACTCATACAAAACCTGAAAATTTGGAGGTATTGTGCAAAAAATATCAGCAAGAGGAGGCAAGTTTTTTTTTTTTTTTTAATAATAACAACATATTTTTTGAATTAAGGAAGTGTAAATCAGCGCAATGGAAAAAATTAAGTCAGTTATAAAATCATATGATCTTATGGGCTTATCCTAAAATGACAGTCAGGCTTTTGCTCCAGATGGTGCAATAGTGTTTGTGACATCCACTTTGAACTGCAATCTAGTTATGTGTCAAGCAGGAGAGTCCATTATTCACAGCATCAGTGCTGGGGGAAGAAGGTTAAAAGTTCAAGACATGCCCCAAGTGATTAAGGTTGTAAAAATCAGGAGATATACCATGGGGGAAAAAAATGCCATTCTGCCTTTTCTTCTATGCTCAGTTTGTCCCAAAAAATGTGTTTAAGTTAAAAAAAGAAACAATCACAGGATGCAGGAAAGCTCCAGTTCTCAATAGTAATATAAAAATTACCTTTGTATTTGAACTCCTTAAACCCCCCTGCTACCACATTTGCTTTTCTTGGAAAGAAAGAGAGGCTTCTCTTAAAATCTGTCAGCAAGTTACAGGACTTAAGAACTCAATTAACTATCTCTCCCTCGTGTTATTCACTTCAGCTGTTACATACATGTAAGTAACTCTGATTTCCAACTTTATTTTTCATGTAGCCCACAGATGACCAGTTCATCTGCCCCTGCGAGGCTTCACTTCTCAGTCATGTAAAATCTGCTAACCAGTAACAAATAACCTAGAGATCACTTCCATCACCCCAAAACTTTCTGTATTTGGAACTGCAAGTGCTGCTTCTCAAATATTTGAGCAAATTTTCGGGATTTCTAAGCCAATACAAAAGGAAAAAAGAAGACATAAAGCGTGAAGGGAGAAGCTAAAAAAACCCTAGATTTAAAAAAATCTTCTGCAAAATTCTTTACTGTGAGAGTAATGAATGGAAAGATTTGTTAAAAAAAAAAAAAAAAAACCAAAAAAAAAAAAAAAAAAAAAAAAACACAACAAAACCAAACAAAACCACACACACACACACAAAAAAAAGTTGCTTTAGTGCTCTGATAAGATTTGATAATTTAAGAAGATATTAAATCATTCTTTTCAGAGGGTATCTCACTTCAACAAACCAGAAAAGTAGAAAAGAGTAATTCCCTTCTAACCAATACATTATTTTTTCTGTCTGCTGTTTGAACTGCAGATTCAAACTAGAACATCAAGAAAACCATTCTGACCATTAAAAATAAGAGCTGATGAACAGGACTAAATTTTGCTGATTTCTGTAAAAGTAAGATTTTCCTTTAGCAGTAATTACTCAGCCTCAGAACTAGAAAACTCAAGTACATGTTCCTGCTTTTCTAACTCTCTGCTCATCTTGGAATTTGATTGCTGGTTGGTATAAATGGCAAATGTATTATGGCCATGTTGCCAGATCATTATTAAAATCATGTAAATACCTCATCTGAATTAACTGATACACGTGCACACATTTTTCTTTTCATGTCATAGAAAGTATTTAACATAGATTTCTCAGAGCCTGGTAGAGCTTCAGACTCTGTATAGATTTGTAAGTGCATTCCCATTTCAGAGAATGATATTGACAATATACTGACAAAATATACAGACAAATATCCCTCTAATCCATCATGCCAGGGGCCCTGAACTAGGTAGGTTTCAATAATGCTCATCATAGTTATTTCAAAACGCATGCATAAGGAAATCATATAGTAAACTTCTGACACCTGAGACTAAACTCAGCATGCATCCATAACCTGTGCATTACATTGCACAAATCTACACACTGAGAAAACAATTGTATCACAGAAATTTGAGAACAATCTTCCATAAACTCAAAAATCAGCTGAAAACCTTTGTCTTTAAATACAAATAAATACGTTCCAAATCACCTTTAGAGTCAGAATGATAAATCAAAGCCTATCAGCTCTCACACTTGAGTTCAGCAAGCTCCTTTGGAGGAGGCTGGGCTTACCCTTGCACAGCAGGAGTCGAACAGACCTACAGAAAGAATCCTCAAACTTTAGAAAGAAATTAGTACTAAAACCCACTCAGCTTGAAGTAACCATTGGAGCGGAGCATGATTACTCAAGGCAAATGAACTCTTATATGGTACTCTGGAAATCAAAATAATAATGCTAGAGAAATTATTAGAAATTTATATATATACATATATATTGCTCAAGTTTTTGTATCTTGACTCAAAGTCCAATCTAAATGTTATGTTCAGTTGTGTCCTAGGACCAAAGCTCTTGTTTACTCTTGTACACAAAGTTCTATTTAGTTTGTACTAGAGTTTATCCTTCTTAGAATACAGAATACTAAGACTGAAAAGAAACACTTACAGAAGCATTTTAGGTGCAAAAAGGAAAAAAAAAAATAAAAAAGACCCTTTTATTTAAGAAATTAAAATGCCTCAAAACCAGTAATATAGTTGTACAAGACTGTTTGTATCACCAAGCTAAATAAAACGGCAATCCTGATTTTACTGGAAATGTCATGCAGGTTTTATGTACTCAGACATGGCTTCTTGAAGCCCCTGTCAGTGGAATGAGCACACATTATTCTCCTGTGGAATCCCACAAGAACACAGGTGGCAATGAGACCATGATCTTAATTGATTTAAGGGTCAAGTTTGTATCTTTAAAACAACATTTTATAACACCAGAAAGCAAATCCTTTATGCGACGCTCAAGCACGCCATGTTATACTTGCTTTTAGAGTGCCCCAGATTAACATCACATATAAATACTCACGTAAGATGCAAAGCATCTTGCAAAAAAAGGGAGGTACACAATACAATTTTATAAATTAGGAATCGTTTATCATAATTTATTTCCTGGCACAAGTTATAGTAAAGGCAAGAGGTGATACGTACAGCTATTTGCAAAAGAAACACAAGACTCATTCCTTTATCCGCCCAAAATACTATATGATCTCAAAGATTCTGGGAGAACATCTATTGAAAAGACATCAAAATACAGTGTTACAGGATACCTCTAGGAAAGTGATGATTGCCAGCTTATACGGCTGGGTTTGTATGTTTTAAATGCACATGTTGATATAAGTAAAGCATCTTTAGTGTTTAAAAACAACAACTACCGTAGGGCATCATTTTTACCTGATCACTTCTCAAAAGCCAGAGCCACACTAGTCACAGGCTTTTCCTCACTGGGTTTTTCCCTAGGGCTTGCAACACATACCTTGATTAGAGTTTTTAAATTACACTTTAGCCTGTTAACACCACAGGGCCAATAGAACTAAAAGAAACAGAACTAAATTCTTTTCATTCAACATAACTGTTAACTAAACACCAATTAATTAAACCCACACAAGCCTAATGAAGATAATGGGGTTGCAGAGAGTTCACCGATGGTATGAAGTGGCTTGCAGCATCCTAACCTTAATCAGTTAACTACTGCATAATAGGTAGCATCACAGGATAAGCCATCCTCTTTCTACATGCTTACAATTAATATTACTGTTAATGGAAATTACATGGCCATACAGATAATTCACGTAACATTCACTTGATCATGTACCAAAAGTGATAAATACTTGAGGGGAATCCTTACTGGTATTTCAAATGGTTTATTAAAAAATAGAGTGCAAAGTTATTAAATAAACCAAGCATCAATCTGTTTCAGCTCACTGCTGTCCTAAAGGCAAAGCTGAGGAGTTGTTTTGTTTTTTTTCCCAGATGGTTAATCAATACCGTCCGGAAAGAAGCTGTTTCTCTATGATGCATTTTATTTAGAGCCCTTTAAAAGGCACAAGGTGGGAAACTGATCTAGAGGCACTTGAAATGTATCAGAAGGCACAGCTCTTGTATTGGGTTGTATTATCTAGCATACTGAGGACGCTCTCGGAGCACACCAGTTAACTCCAGAAGTCTGTTCTTCCAGGAATACTTAATTAAACTGGAGCTTTCCTGACCAAGCATACAGACTGATACAGATCTGGGGCTAGTACACAGTAACGTACCCAAAGGAGCAGCCGTCCATCGTGCTAACGTGGTCTGAAAGAGGGAAACCTAATGAGGTATTCGCTGCCTGCTCTCCTCAAGGAACAGGTAGTGTCAGTTTAGAAACTTACTCTGAGGAAACAGCTTAAAAGAAAAGAGGGTTTAACTCTCTGGAGAGGTACCATATTATTTCTGAAGGATGTGAAAGGAAAAGAAAACGATTCAGTAGGGATTTTTCTTCATTATCACCCCACCCAGAGAAGTGATCACACAATGAGCAAAGGTCTACACATATCGATTTTAGAGCTGAGGAAGTGTGCAGCTAACAGCTTTTTAAGTATCTCCATTTTCAGTTACTTCAACAAAATTACCAATGAACAGTGTAACAAAGTGAAAGTTTTTTCGTAGAAAATTGCAGACTAAAAATGATCATTTAGGTTGTGAAACGTTTCTTTTCATTGAAAGTAAAGGGCTTTTAAACACAGGAGTTACCGGGGCACTTTGCGGCGTTCTCCTCACTAGACATTTCACAAACCATAATCTGTCTCTCTTTCAGGATGATAATTTCACACCATTTTGTTGCTCGGAGACTTTTAAACCTAAAGGGTACCTGCTCCCGGCATTCTGACTTGGATCACCATAGCCAGCCTGAGGGAAGCGCCGACACGCGCGGTATTAAGGAAACCAACCCACCCCACCGCCCAGCTCTGCAGCACCCACCCCAGCCGCACAGTACGGGCAGGGGGTTCATCAGCGGCTCCGCGGCAGCAAAACCCTGTTTACCGACATGTACCCCCTCAGCACCACCGTGAGGAGACACCGGTACCTCCGGAGGGGATGGCGGTACCTGCGCGCAGCTCTCGCGAGAGCTGGGGCAGCCGTCGCCTAGCAGCCCTCCCGGCCTTCACCGCCACAGCCGCGCTATGGAGGCCGAAGTGAGGCAGCGGCTGCGGCTGTTGCGGGTGGAGGCGGCGGAGTACTACCGGAGCCACGGAGTGCCGCAGCGGGTGGAGGACGCGCTCAACACCCTCTTTCCCCAGTGCCCCGCGGATCTCTACGGGGAGCTGGTAGAGCGGGGAGGGGAAGCAGCGCGCAGACTTCACGGAAACCGCGTAGAGCCGCCCCCCGCGCCCGGCTGAGGGGCTGCAGGGCCCGGGGGCTGCGCTCTTCGGCGGGCAGGATCCTCATTTTTCTTCCTGTACTCGCTTCAGGGGCGAGGAGCGGAGGGGAGGACCCCGATGCCCGCCGCACCGGGGCTCTCCATGACTCCCTCCCGGTGACCTGCGGGGTGCCAGGCTCTGTACTTGCCCTCAGGCAAAAGGGATGCTGCTTGCTCCTTGGGTTTGGTCAACCAACAGGTTGATGAGAGGTGTTCAACGTCTATGACTCATAGAGTCACAGAATGGTTTGGGTTAGAGGGAACTTAAAGCTCATCCAGTTTCAACGTCCTGCCACGGGCAGGGACACCTTCCACTAGAGCAGGTTGCTCAAAGCCACATCTAACCTTGGATGGGCTTTGATTCATTGCAGTGTTTTTACCTTTGTGACTGGTGGCACTGTGACACTGGGCCAGGTACATTTCCACAGCAGTGGGGCTTTTGTCCTGTGCTGGTTTTGTGTGCCAACACAAAACCAAAGTAAGGTCCCTTCCAACCCAAACCATTCTATGACTCTGTGTAGGCTTAAGAGGGCACAGATGAATGTCCTTAACAAAGGTGCTGCTCAGGGTGGTGGTGTCTTTGGCCAGTGGCAACAGGACCGTGGGTGCTGTTCATGCTGCATCTGCTCCTGAAAAGCAGATGGGCCTCTGGAGGTGTCAAGAATCACCAATTTTATTGTGCCCAGTTGGCAAAATACTGTAGACAGAAGTTCATTGTTAGTGGTGATACTGGAATTGCCATCGCTGCAATAGTGAGAAACTCTTGAAAAAAGAATAAATTTTGGTATGTTCTCTGATCTGAAAGTGGCTGTGGAAGTGAAATATTTCATTGCATCTTCCACCATTTCCTGTCTCCAAGAGTTTTGCTATCACAAGTGGAAGGGACTAGAACTGGTTACACCTTTGCCTGGTGTTTGGAGTGTCCCTCTTCTATGTAGCTGCAAGTGTTTCCTGGTTTTCCCATTTGGTATATTCAAGGTTTGGTGACTGTCTCTGATACCAGACTAAAGAATGAAACTAGTAAGGAAGTATGTAATAAACCTCAGGTAGCAACTTAATCCTTTTGTTAAAGCAACATCCGTGTTTATTAAATATGGGCAGAGCCCTGAATAAATTCACATAGTTGGATGATGACAGTTCAAAAGGCCCATTAAAGACCATGTTGGAAGCAGCAAGAGAGCTCTGCCTGCCAGAAGTCTAGGTTTGCATCTTTCTCATAGAGCTCAAAGCATCCTAACCTAAAATCCCAGATTTCGTATGGAGTAGTGACCCCTAGTTATATCCGTTGTCTTGAGTTTTGTTGCTAAGTGCAGCATAGCCACAACTCCTTAAAATTGTGCTGGCCTTGTTAGCTCAGTTCTGGCCAACCAAAAACCCAGTTCTAATTAGGAGAGTTGGTCATGGTGATAAATAACCTTAAACCAAGTATACTGTGTAAGAGAGGAATCTACAAAAGAAGGAGTTATCATAGTTATTGAGAAGCTTCCTGACAAGCTGCTCTTCGAGATTAAATCTGCTATGAAGATCTTTAATATTACATTAGTTGAGTGTTGAGACACATGAATATAAGAATGTATGTTCTCATGTACATATGTATTTGATGAAGCAACCTTGAAACATTGTTAGATATGTGGGACATTATGTACTTCCTATAAGCAAGAAGTATATTCTAAATATTGTTTTCCCTTTGTGCAGCATGTACACAATTTTATGCATAACATTTTACATGAGAACTTTCTCTAAGCAGGAGGATTTGGGTTAAAGATTGGTTCTGGTTTTATTGTTAGGGAAAAAATTGTGATAGTAAAGCTTAATAACTACATGTTAATAGATGTTAATAAATAAAAGCATTCTACAAGGATTTTAATATACCAGTAGGATCTAGTAGTGTTCTTTATGGATTTTAAAGAGTTACTCTTGGCCAGGATTTTTTTCTTTCCTTATGAGAGAGAAGAGACATGTATTCTTTCAAGATCTTATCCACAGACAAACCCATTATTTTAGAGCACCTCACTGCACAGGGGAGGTGGAGGCTATGTGAATTCTAATACAAATTAGTTTAATGAGTAGCACAATGACTAATTTTGGTATTCTCTATAAAGCCAAGTAGGCTTTGGATAAATGCCTGGGTTTTAGGAGAGTAAAGGAGATTTGAATACTCATCGCTAACTTTGCTAAATAAAACACATGTTCGTCTAACCTGGATGTGGCTTTGGACTTCCACACGTAGATATGTTGGATCTGTTCCCTGGAATCTCATTCTCAAGGAGATACTACAGAAGTAAATGTTCAGTAGCAGAAATATTTTGAATACTGCAACATATAAATGGATTTGCTCAATGGTGGATTTGATTGAACATACTTAATGTAATAAACCCCTCTTTGCATAGAAATTGACTTTTAACGAAGTTCTTTCTCTTTCATTTAAGGCTAACTACTTATCTAAATTTTCAAAAGCTCCAGTAATATCCAAGTTAGTTGGAAGAAAAGTTCTTGATGGAGTTGGTCAGCCAACATTGGAAGTGGAAACACACTGTACAGTTAAAAACTACGAGAGGGTATGAACTGCTTCTTCCTGGTTGATTTATTTTAATAAGGAATCAAGGGGAGGTACTCTTCTATTCACATCCTAAAGGAAAATATGTACAGGTGAAAAACAGTATAGGTCAAGGCAGGTTTTTACACTGAACTAATAGGCTGATGTGGGTGATAGTTAAGTCAAACATGGTCATCTAGCACCTGCAATGCAAAACTGGTGGTGCATTGCCATCTCTTCCCCAACCACAAATACTCAAGATACTGTGTTTGCAACTCTAGCTATTGTGGAGTAATTATTTCTGCTTTTTCTCAGTTAAACTAGGGTTCACCTCATTCTTGGATTAAATAGCATTTCTTAGCTATTCACACTATGTAAAGTTAATACTGTTAATGCAGGCAGCACTGATATTTGTAATTGATTTCTTCATTAAGCAAATTCTCTTTAAGTATCATTTATTCTTCAACAATACAGAAAGATAACTTTAAATTACTTAAGACAAAATGTAACTTATCATGAGGGATAACGTTAAGCATGAATGCTGATGAATCGTGGTACAACAGGCTACCAACAGCTGCAATAAAACATGGTCTAATGACTGTATAGTCTTTAAGATAACTCGATTCTGTTCTGATAACAAAATATATGTGTAAACCAGCTCTGTCAGGAGGTTTTTACCTAAGTAGTTGTAATTGAGATAAGAAACTTGAATAACGTCTTTGATTACCAGAGACTAGGAAGAAAGGGCCGGGTGAAAAAGTGAAGCAAACAGTAAATTTGGAGAAAAGTCCTTATAGAGTTGATAAGGACAAATACTTCTTAGTCTTTCAAATGCCATTTCCAAGTGAGAAATCAATAAATAGTGTTTTATTAAATCAAATAGTGGTTTAAGCCTTTTAACATTTTTATTTTGCAGAGGATTTGCTCTGTTGTCATGTCTTCTCATTTTCAAGCACTTGTAAATGCTTTACCTGAAACCATTGAAGCTGGTGAGAAAGAAAGGAATAATTCTGTTAACACTGCCATGGAATGGGTCAATGAATCACTGAGCACAATGTTAAGGGATGTGAAGCCTACTGACCAGGGTGAAGTTGATAAGATGCTTGGGTAGGTCTTGCTTATGCAAATTATTGCATCTGAAATATACACCATTAATTTATATTGTAAATTAAAAACATATAAAATATTAAATGTTTTCTACTGTTTTTTAAATATTTTTAGAACATGATGTCTCAGGTACATGCACCGTATTATTTCCTGCTTTTTTCACAATTATGATATAAAAATCATGCTGGTTTTTACAAGGTTTCATACATGGGATACAAAAATTAGAGTCTTTAAGAAAAAAATGCTTGGACATGTTCATGAGTCAAACTTTCCATTTATGAAACTCATTCAGTGCCAGTTTAATTCAGCGGGGATGTTTTTTCAGACTGCTACTCGCCTTCTTCTGTTCATTGTACTGCAAAATAACAGTGATACAAAAGGCCTCTGTGTGTGTCTTCTGCATTGAGGTAATCCACAGAAAACGTGTATGTATACAGTTTTCAAGTTCTGGTGAAGTCTTCCTTATGTGCAGGCTACTGCAAAAGGCTTCTTAGTTGAGGCAATTATTTTCTTTGGAAATATAGTTTCTGTAGTAAACATCCATATTATTTTTTTTCATACAAACATTTCTTATTGGGAGCATCCCAAAGTGAAAAACAATGGCCATGTTTTTCCATCTAAACAAATATGTTTGGATTTTATAAGTAAAAACCAAAAGAGGTAAGGTAAAATTATCACAGATGTATCTGAATGTGTTTTCACAGTAACATTAGAGGAGCTATCAGGCAACATTAGTGGCTTGCTTCACCCTGGAAGCAGTAATACCATCTTTTGTTGTAGTCAGAAGTGTTTCTTTCAGCTATATCACTGAGGGAGATGACACAGCGTTAAAGGTAAGGATTGAGCTGCCACACTTAACACAGTCTCAAGCAAACAGACCTAATTGCCTTCCATGTGGATTAGCTTTGGGGAAACCTTGATGAAGGGAGTAAGGACTCCACTGGGAGGAAATTCTTCCAACTGAAGTGAGTCTAAATAAGATTTTAATGCCTTGTTAACACTACTTTATATATCTTATATACTTCCTTTGCCTGAATTGGGTGAGTGTGACCCATGACTTTGGGCGTGTAATTGAAATTCTGCCACTTCTGAGCTTGGAGCTGCTTAGATAACCAGTATACAGCTGATCTATTGGATTAGCAACCTAGGGCAGGCTGCTGTATGTCATGAAGTTATGACAGGATCTGTTAATACAAAAAGCAAATACATCCCTCATGCCAGAATTGTCTGCTCAAAGTTGACTTTCCAACCACTGTTATTTGGAAAGCATGCTTTAAGGTTTATAATACTTGCTTGTGTTTCTTTTTGTTTAACGAACACTGCAGAAGACTACCAAAAAATGTCATTTATTAACTTCTCTAGCTTCACACAATGAGTCTATGGCAGAAGCTCAAGTAGATGCCCTTTTAATCCACCTCTTAGCATGTTCTTTGGCATGTATTCTGTGTCTGCTTGTCACATATCTAACAATATTTTGTTAATAGTGTAAATATGATATTTTGTTATATTGTTAATATTAACAAAATTAATATTAAAATATAATATTGTTAATAGAGACAATAATCTTTATGTCTCTTCTCTCAGTGAATACTTTACAAAAAAGGTAGAGGAAAAAGAAGAAATCCTAAAGCGAGAAGAAAAGGAAAAAGAAGAAGAGTTCCCTTCATGCATTCCACCAGCAACAGCATTACCTGGGAAAAACAAAGCAGCAAAACAAGGTTCTATTTTACTTGATTTTAATGTTTTCTGCAATACAGATATTGCTAAGGGTGCTAAAATATTTTCTGAAGGGTTCTGTGGACACATGACATGATGTCTCATGTTCAAAGGGTTTGGTTACTCTCTCCTAAATCTTTCTGATCACAGCATTTCTGCAGTTTCTACTGCAGAAATGAGAGGGGGGAAAATACAGTTTTCTCGTCATTCACATGCATTTCTGCCTTTGTTTTACAGTTGGCTTAGACAGGAGGTTATTAATCTTCAGAGTGAGGAATAAGAATGGAGGAGGATGCAAATGAATAATAAAAATGAAAATGATAAGGAAAGAAAAGAAAAGGGAATCACAGCACTGAACAGGGAAATAGAATTAAGATAGAAGTTGAGAAGAATGGAAAGAGGGAGGAAGGGAATTTTCTTGCTAACACGAAGAAAAGGAGGAGATAAGGTGAAAAGCAAAAGAGAAAGAAGGAATGGGATGAGGTGGGATTCATGGGCAGGACATAGTAAAAGCAGTAAACAATCCTACTAAAGGAAAAAATGGTGAGAGAGTAGAGAAGGAGGGGAAGTATAGTAGCCCGAAGAAAAATCCCAAAGGGAAAAAGCACCGTATGTTATCTCCGTATATGCATCACCCTCATAAAAAAAGAAAAGGTTTTTTATCATTTATTGGAAGGGCAGAAAATTTTGGCAAATTATTATTTCTTATCAGTTTAGTTTCCACTCTCATATACTATTAATAAAACCTCCCAATTAATAGGTTAGGTTTGCACACAGTAAATTCACCTTTGAGCTGAAATAGAATCATAGAATCATACAATAGTTAGGGTTGGAAAGAACCTTAAGGTCATCTAGTTCCAATGCCCCTGCCATGGGCGATGTATTATCTGCAGCTGTCAGGACCATCCAGATATCATTATGTTTCATCTTATACTTTTAGCCAAGCTTCTGTTGACATATATATTACTTGTTATCACTGTGTTTTCTTTATACTTGATTGTGACATTGACTGTAATATTATTGTTATTATCAATACCTACTAGTAACAGCCAATGATTATAAAGCTACTTGTTGTTTCAGACCACTAACAGATGGTGACTTCCAGTAGCAGATGCTTTCAGAGCATCTATGGTGTAATTTATGCAGTTTACAAAGTAGTGTAGTGTGAAGGATCTCTGCGAAACCCTGTGCTTTGTCAAAGTTGCTCAGTACTGGATTAGTAGCGTCTGTGTATGTAGCTTTTCATCCTCAATGCAAGAAGTATAGAGTCTGTTTATAGGATGAAAATTATATATTATCTACACAGCATATCTGAATTAAGGTCCTATTAAGAACATTTTATCATAAAATATCGGTTGTATCCTGTAGTATTTATCCTTTATTGAAATAAAAGCTTGTTCTGCACTCCTATTAGGAACCAAAGTAGTTGGTCAGGTTAACAAAAAAGTCCCCAGTGCAAAAGAGTTGAGAATCAGAGTACTTACTGTGGTTTCACATAGGTAGTTACTGTACAAGTTCCTGTAAGCACTGTAGGCAATAAACATGGTAGCGGAGACTGCTAAGTTTCAAGCATTTTGGCAGCAGTTACTCTATCTGAAAGGGAAATAATTCCTTTTGAAAATGTAGAGTATGTAAAAGACCTGTTTTCTCATTGGAAGACCCAAATATAATAGGACTAAATTTGTTTCACATACATTATTTGAAGAAATCAAGTATGGGATCTCCCAAAAATCAAGTTATTATGTCATCTAAGCTGGTTTTGCAAAAGCTGAGCATATAAAGGAGAAGGATAAAGAATACTGAAATCATGGTTATGAAAGGAACCTGAAAAATGGTACAACATTACTGGATATAAACATAGATAAATAAAACCATAAATTTTTGGCTGAACATCTCCAAAAGAAATAGATTTGAAATATATTTGAAACCAGAATGACCTTTGCTATTTATAAGGTCATTTCATATAAAAAAACCTGATTCTTTTGTGATACATTGGATACAACTGAAATGACAATAGCATATTTACATAGAACTGTGATACATAAGCACATGTTTTAAACCAAGAAAATAATTAACTACTAGTCTCTGTCTTGTAGGAAAGAAGGCGTCAGTTCCAGAGAAAATGATCCCACCTGCAGAACCCGTTGAGTCAGTGCTTTGTGGCAGCTTAGCCATTGCTGGAACATCCCTTGCTGTAGCTAAGGCTGGTGCCACCATTAACCGTCTCCCGTTGTACTTACATATCTCACTGCTGAAACATGATCAGGTACATGTGGCTCTTGTCCTTCTTATTTATTTTATCCCAGATATCACAATTACTCTGGACTTCTGAAGCCAGTAGTCCCTCATGACAGTGGTGTTAAATATACCTCATGGAATACACCTTTAAGACCATTGCCTGTAGCAGCCTTTGAACCCTGTGCCATAATTCAAATATACAAATTTTATATATATTTACATTTTATATAATTTTATGTAAATCTGATTTTTAACATTTTATAAACATTAAATATGTTACTTTAATATGTTCAATTAACAATTTCATTAATTGGTACCCCCAATTACAGGATTCCCCTAAAGAAATGACTCTACCACTCCCAATGGTTACTGTATTGAACTGTGAAAAAACTGCAAAACTGAAATTAGTGAAAGAAGTTATGCTTATACCACCAGTTCATTTGTCATTCAAACAGGTACTGTTTCATTTATGTTCATATATATGTATTCTATAGACTTCATATCAACTCTGTATGTACATGAGTACATGGAACTTTGCAGTATAATCCTCACAAACTGTATCTGTCATTTTTTTGTTTGCTTGCAAGGCCAAACTTAACAAATGTTACTGCAGGATTCTAATACTAGGAACACTAAAAGAAGTAAATGGATGAAGACTTAACGTACATGAAGATTTCAATTTAAAAATGTATGTGCTAGAGGAAAAAAAACAGTGCATTGAAGATGGTGTAGGGCAATTGCGTTACACAATCAGGAATTTTAATTTTGTTTCGAATGTGATTTTACATTAGTAGATTATAAAGAGTATCAGTTGGCAGACCACACAAAACAACAAAACTCTTAACAAATTCACAGGAGAGCCTAAAATCTTTGGGAATAAATTGCTTTTAAAATGACATTGTGAAGATAGAAGGGAATACGAAGCAGAACAAAATCTGTTCAAGGGGCAAGAAGAATGGTTGATCCAGTCTATCAGCCTGGATCAACCTTCTCTTTTTGTTTAGCCATGTGTTGCATTAAAGAATGTATCTGCACAAGATGCCTACATTAGGGCTGTGATTTCTACTTTGTATGCTGGTGACCTGAACAAATTGCTGAGCTCGATTTTCTTTTTCCTTTAACTTTATAGAATTGTCACCAAGAGCTCTGAATAAGGTTTCTAATTCTGTACCTTTCAAAGACAGGATGCCTCCTAGTGCTCATGGAAGAGTAGCAAGCTGTTTGCTGCATTG
The DNA here is from genome assembly GCF_963264785.1 of Psittacula echo. Classification (NCBI taxonomy): domain Eukaryota; kingdom Metazoa; phylum Chordata; class Aves; order Psittaciformes; family Psittacidae; genus Psittacula; species Psittacula echo. The sequence continues at coordinate 8,026,102 of NC_137743.1, read as the reverse complement.
CAAAAACCGTAGCCCTTCGTCCTGTGTTGGTGTGTTGTCAGCTGTGACTGACTTCTGCCCCCTTCAGTATTCCTTTACTGGCACAGTTGAAGAAAATCTGAAATGAGATTTATGAAATTAGCATTAAACTTTTACTAACTAAGCAAAAAAGGGAAAAGGGTCTTACATTAAAAGCAATGGATTAATTTAATCGGAGTGTTCCTCATTCCAGTGTTTAAAAGTAAGACAGCGATTTTTTTTCCCTGCTTCCTGGGAATGTTCTGAAGGTAAATACATTCAATCTTGCCAGAGTTTCCAGTTAGGAAGTCTTAGATAGAGTTACAATTGTGAAAAGTGATTATCTACTTTCCATTCCTCAGGTATTACACAGACTGAGATAACACTACATGTTAGATTTGGGAAGACTTTCTTTTGGAGAAGAAGAGACTACTTTTCTTGCCATCCCATTCAGCAGCATAACCAAATACTCATGTTCATGCCACTGCTACTAACCCTTTCTCATTTGACACTTGTTGCATTTTTTGGGTGGGAAGGATTGCATTTAGGAAGCTTATAATAGTTTGGGGGGGGGGTTTAAGACTTTATATTAAGATCTACATTTAGAATAAGTGTTGTCTCTCATCTGATTTAACCTGCTAAAAAGGAAATAATTTATCTTCCTTTTGAAGATTACTGTTGTTTAATTTCAGGGCTTAGAAAGAGCTCTGGATATTCAGAAAGAATTTATGAGACTGTTGGATCCTCCAAGCAAAGAGGTACAATAAGAATGTGTAATAATAATGTGGTGTACTTCATTTGGTCTTTCTATTTCTATTCTCTTTTTAAGATTAAACATGGAACGTTTTGCCTGTTATCAGGCTTCATCTTATGGCACAGGTTAGAAGATGTGTTTCTCTGACAGATGAATAAGCATTGGCCATTTGGTGATACTAAATTAACAAAGATAAAATAAAACAATGTTCTAAGCATAGTAGGACTTGCTGGTTGCCTGAAAAAATATCCTGGGAGTGAACGGTATCATAGTGAATATACAATATGTGGTTCTGATCTTGCTAAGTCACACATAGCTACACACAACATGCATTATTCAAGGTGCTGTTACTGTTAGAGTCTAGATTATAATTTCTGAGATCCCCTGTATTTTTGATAGTCTTGGTGAGAATCTTTTGAAACAATGGATGGAGTGATGCCCATGTAGAAATGAACATTTCTATACAGGTTTAGGGGAGACCTTATCACCATGTTTCAGTATTGAAAGGGTGGCTGCAAAGAAGATGGAGACTCCCTTTTTACAAGGGGTCACATGCAAAAGACAAGGGGTCATGGGTACAGTTAATCCCAGGGAGATTTAAATTCAACACAGGAGGAAAATTTTTCACAATGAGAACAATCAACCAGTGGAATAATCTCCCCAGGGAAGTAGTGGATTCCCAGCCATTGGGCACTTCTTAGATTCAGCTGGACAGGGTGTTGGGACAACCAGTCTAGGTCATGGTTTTTCCAGAAAGGTTGGCCCAGATGATCCTTGAGGTCCCTTCCAACCTGGTACTCCATGGTTCTGAGATTTGAAATGAGTTACCACCACAAAATAAAAGTGGATAGCTGCTGATAGTATTCAAGACAAAACAGAAGCTACATCCTAACTTAAATATTTGCAATCTCTTTAGGCCAAAATTCAGCCACTTTATTTGTCTGACATTTTTGGACTTTTCCATGGAATTGATTTCTTTCTTATTTTACTCCCACCAGCCCAGTCCTCAAGCAGCAGACAGTAAGAAAGGCAAAGCACAAAATACAGGGAAGAAATCTGCGGTAAGAAAAGAGACTTTCATTTTAAGCCTTCATCATAGTAATAACAACAGCAGGGAACCAAAATGTTCTAAGGAAATGAAGCATTAATCTACATTACTCTTTTGGAAAGCTCAAGGCAACACTTTTATTAAATATTCCAAATGCTCATATCTTACATAGTAATTTGGATTCATCTGGCCATACCTTCCCTTCCTGTGGAACAATAACAGAAAGGGGAAATTCTTCTGGAATCTGGTCATTTTTTTCATATAGAAATCCTGGTAAATTATCCAAACAAGCATTTTTCAGGCCTATAGTGCCAGCAGAGAATGTGCCTTTTTGACCATGTAGGCCATAAAACTGTAACCTGTAAGATTTGCATATTGTGCTGTTTTCTGACTCAGGGAGCATAACTCCTCTCTTAATCATGCTGCATTAAGGTCTCAGTTCCTGTTTCAGGTTATAGATAGTGGCAGATACAAACCAGGAGCTAAAGGGCAGCACTCCCAGTGTGCACAGGACATTATTTTATATGACTCAGATCACTTCAAAGCCTGTAGTTTATAGATGAGTTTTGCATTTAATGGAATCGAAACACCATGTGGGTTTTGCTCTCCATTCTGAGATGATTAAAACATTATGAGGTGAGAATTGTTGGTCTTGTGGAGTACGAGCAAAAGAGAGGATGAACTAAAGTTTTCCTATTCTTTTGCTTAAACACAAAATTCATCATCATTAAGCAGTGGGTAATTTCCACATTCTTATCACAATATATACTGAAGTCACAAGTTAAAATAATTCCATAAGATCTGCATAGGGAAACAATGCATTAGATTCTCTGGAAAAAAATCCATTTATTTCCATAGGAGAAAGCCCAAGGAGATAGAAGTGAAACTGAATTTTAAACTGATAAAAGCACCATGTTGGTTTGAACTTTTTTTTTTTTGGGGGGGGAAGGAAAAATGACAAAGTAGGCAGTGAAAAAGAACTTGTTTAGGTTGTAGAAGGTTATAGTATAGACGGAAAGTACTATATGCTATAGTATGGACCAGAAATGGTTTTATAAAGATTATGCTTTTAATACGATGAACAAGGGTACCTAAGGGTACCTATGGAACATATGGGTACCTTGAAACTCACATGAAAATGCGGACTTAACCTCTGTAGTTCATTCTCTAATTCTCTTCAAAACTGATGCTTTCCAATTGTCATCTCCAGTCTAACCTAGGATTATATCCTGCTGCTTTCTGGGCAACTTAGGGTTATTCTTTATAATCCAAAATTCACAGGCTTTAAAGTCAAAAATCAATGTTTGAAAAACCTACAAAAAACTTGACAATAGAAGGACGCATGAAATATTTTCTTGATACAACTCTGCTTGCAGATCATGTCCAGGAACACTGTTCCTGAGGCAGACAACTCCATGCAGCTGTGCTTGAGGTATTTCCCCTCTATGAAATTTGTTCCCTCTAGAAGTCCAGGAAGATTCTAGTGTTTCTTGAACACTCCATAGAGGTAGTATCAAAGTTGTAGTTGAGGATAAACGAGTAAAAGCTGTTTAAAAGTAGAGATTATGTTTTTGTTGCAAAGAGATCGTCCACAGCACTGTCAACTTTTACATAGCATCCACAGCAATTCAGTGGTTGATAAAAGTGTGTTTAAAGTCTTTTTGTAAGCCAGTATTGGCCATGTAAGTACAAGAACTACATGACTAGGCGTATTTCCAGATATTCTCTCTCAGCTTATTAGCACTTGATCATCCCTAATTCATAGAGAATTGTCCTTAAAGTTGCCACTGCAATCTCTGAGAACAAATTTATGTTTTGATGACTGAATGGAGGCTGAAATGACAATGAAAATATATATACAAGTATAATATATATACATGTGTGTACATAAAAGTGATTATTTTTGCTTTACTTGCAGCAACAAGCCTCGAAAAGCATATCACACTTAGGATGCCCAGTAACAGGATGTGATAATCTAGAACAACTGCTATTCCTAATGCAAACGGCTTGCAACAATATAAGTCTGGAGCTAGGAAAAGATATGTACTTAGCAATAAATTGTGCTGCTCATGAATTAATGGATTATGTAAGTTATTTTCAACGTCTATTTTGTTGTTCTTTCAAAGAAATATAGCCATTTGTTAACATTATTTAGCACTACATTGCAAACTCACCTTGAAGCTTCTAACTCCATTTTTTAAGGTAGCAATCAAGCAAACCAAAAGAATTGCCTCTGCGTTTAAATCAGTCCTACAAGTGTAGCAAATGTGTTATCGGCTTGTGAGTGCAAGGGGATGAGACATGCAGACATCCTTCTGGTAGCCTGATGCGTTGGGAGCAGGAAGAATGGATGTATTCCTCCTTCCCAGCTGCACCAGCATACTGGTGGCATGGAACAAGGCTCACTGGACCAAGGCAAACCCCCGTTATAGCTTTGTCCTACGTGCATAAATCTCTGTTCCTTTCATGATTTAACTTTAATCATTGAAATGGTATAAGCCTGACTGCACCAGCCAGGTTTAGTCCTTTTCTTTGTTTAATTACTCATTCAGATTTTTCAGATCAGCCTGGGTCAAACATAGCAAACTCTTTAATGGGCGAACACCTCTGTTTACAAGCTCTGTTTCACAAATCAGCTTCATCTCACATCACATCTTAGACAATTTTGAATTCAAGTATTAAGCAGCAAATCCTGTTTTGATGTTTGTTGGGTTTTTTCATTTCACCACAAGGTATAAATGAAATAATTCTCTCCTATCCACCTTAAAGGATGAAGAACAAGAAACTGTTTACATGAGTGTACTTCTGCAATTCCTTAACACCCCTACATGCTTATTTCTCCATTGTACTACACTACATCTGTTGTTTAATTCAAACTACCTTAACCTTCTTCCTGTCATAGTATGATTCGGTACCCACTAAGATTCATCTCATTGTGTATCAACATTAACCTTTTAATTCTGATTTTTATTTGATAGTTTTTTTATCTGCAGCTGAAGTCTTAAAGTTCTTGCCCCTTGTTCCAAAATTAATCAGGTTTCTCTCTAAGCAGAAAAACAAAACTTCCTATTCCATTTAATGTCTAAAGAGATTAATTTGGGTGTACTGTAGTGACTAATACCTTTTGTCAAAGCAGTAGCTTTCCTGACAGTCTGGTGTCTGTATCCAATATACGGTCTGACAGTCTTCTCTTAATAATCCTGCAGTTTATGCTTCCCATAATGATGACACTCGTTTTAAACTAGCCTTTTTGAGAGGGGTAAGGGACAAGGAAAGGCAGCACCAATGTTTTGAGCACTAGGGGTGCACTCTTTTCCCCTAGCAATATTTTCTTTATGAACTAAGGACCCAAAGTTAGCTCTGGGGGCAAGTGATTAATGAAATTTTTCATGCAAGATTCAATAAAAATGTCAAAGATTGATAATTATCATAAAGTAGTGTAAAATGGGCAGCATTCCCTAAAAATGCTGAAATAGATCTCCTTTGGTTTAGGACTGGCATGGCTCAGAGATTTTGGCAGGAGCTCCCTGGCACCCACTGTTAGTTTAGGCAGAGTTTTCTATAACAATGTGCTGGGCACTTACATACGGAGTAAAGCAGACAAGTGAATGTGGGCTTACTGGAAGAGCACACAACCACTGCCTTGATAGGGATCCTAGTGTCACAAGAAGTGTGTGCTTACATTAGCACTCTGATTTTTAAAGCATTACCTTCCTTACGTTTTATGCTTTTTACTTTACTTTCTAGAGTAAAGGAAAATATGAAATACTCACTGGAACATTCAAAAGCCCTGATGAAATGATTAACATGTATGTGGAGCTGACTGACAAATTCCCTTTTATTATTGCATTAATAGACCCCTTAAGAAAAGAGGTAAGATACCACAGTGCAGTCCTTGGGAAGCTGCTAATACTGTTCAGTGGCAAATCACTGAACTTTTCACATGTTTACAGAAAAGAAAATACAAAGCTTCTGCTTTTGGAGTCATTAGCATAAAAATATCACTGGAAAAATTATCAATTCATTTGCTATTTGTAACTGACAATAACTCTAAATCTTTCTATACTTTTGACACAACTCCTCATAGAAAATAATCCTGGCATGAACAGAAGATGATCAGTACACACATTTTAAAGAATTACAAGAAAATGCTTTTTTTCCCCCTGATCCTATTTGCTAAACCACTATGCCATTTTTATTACGTTTTCCTTACATTTATTACATTTTGTTACATTATTTCCATAATTCAAATTATAAAATCAAATTATAAAATTCAAGTTATATTTTGCTATGTATATTATATTATAGCTAACTTTAGACATAGCTGTATATTCCTTAAAATCCCTCAAAAAAAAAAAGATTGCTGCTCTTCTTCATGACCGAGATTTATTCCCAAAGCCTGACCAAGCCTGTCACTGACAGCATTGTGTGATAGGGATTAAAGTGATTGTAAGGTCTCATGTATTTACCATTGTGATCAAAGTTAGAGGAGTTAATTTAGTGTGGCTAATAGATTATAACAATAAAGTAGAATACTGTTAAGCATGTTATCAAGTTAGAAATGGGTGAAAGAAACAGATTGCATAACTTTATTATCATTTCTACATAGCTAAGATTGTTTCCATGTATTACACAATAGATCAGAATTTAATTGTAGCAGAACCTACAATTGCAGACCTGGATTCTGCAGATGCAGAACTTCATTAAAATTGCTCTTGCTGTCGAATTTTACATGTTATCTTCTTTAAAATAAATATGAGGGTGTTGTTTTAATAGGCAAAACATAAGGGCTGTGATTAAAGGAGAAGCAGAGTTAGGTTGCCTTTGTGAATCTGCCCAGTGAATAAATAATGCTAAACCAGATGAACTGCAAAATCCATCTGATTTTATTCTTAACTGGAACTTTAGAAGTTCATTTTTCAAATATCTGTGTTAATTGTTACCTCACTGTAGTTAGCCCTGTCTTCCTGCACTGCTTCACTCTGACCCTGAATTACCCATGTTCCAAAACAGCAGCTTATTCCCCACTCCTGCCAGGGCTGCAAACTTCCGTGATAATCCTTATGAAGGAACATTTGCAATATGAAAATCCGCAGAAGAACTTCAACAGATAGTGAAGTGCAGTTGGGATTAGAATATTGCTAGACAACATGCTTCTCCTCCTCCTCCTCCCCTCACTCCCAAATCTATAAGGTTTGCCAATGCCACAGCTTTGCCTCAGATCAAGTCCTTGAGGCTTAGTTCTGGTACCAGTTCAGCAATTCATTGCCAGACAGCAGAGTGCTTGAGTTTTAATGTTTGTTCAAGTGTCAAAAGCTTCATTTTCACTTATGTGTGGGCTTGAAATCCTGAGAGGAATGGACCCTTACACAGATTGCAACTACATAGGTACAAAAGTCTGTCTGATCTGCAGATAAAGAATTATTACTGGCAGAATTATTAACTAGAATAGTAATGTTTTTCATGTGATAACTCTATGTTAATTGATAAATTTCTGCTTTAAAATTATTTACATATCCTTGTCCTTTATTTATCCTTAAATCTCAGTACCACGTTGGCAGGGCATTAAAAACCAAGAAACAAAACCCCTAAAACCCCAGGGCTTTGCTGAAAGCGAGCGTTGCATTCTGCTGTTCCCTCTGGGTCAGCCTTGCAGCTCTGGTCATCCAGTCTCTATACATGTCACTGAGTCTGTGACTGCCTTCAGTTTCAGTATTTTATATCCAAACAAATATTAGGACACTTAAAATATTAACATAAAAATGAGTCCTCTGAATAAAACAGTAAAAAAATTATTTGATACTCCATTAAAATGGAATAAATTTCAGGAAGGAAACCAAAATAGCAAACTCCTGGAGTTAATTTAAATGGAAATATTTTGAACTATGCTTGTATGCAGCAAGCTTTGAGTCATTCCAGATCAGCATTTATGTTTTCTAGCAAGATCTTAAAATCCAAGCAAAATTCCAGTAGCATGTTTTTCATAGCTGGACAGATTTAAAATACAGTATAAAATACATTTATATGAAGAGTATCTTTACGATTAAATCCAACTTTATTCTTTATTTTTATCTCCTTCAGTTTAGTTTTATAAACTCCAGTTATTTACCTGACTCTTTATGCAGGACAGACAACAATGGAGTAACATATGTTGTGCTCTTGGTTCCAAATGTTTCCTGATTGCTGAAGACGCTGCCACACATATTTCCAAACTTAAAATTGACCGAAACTTAAATGTACCAACATGCAGTGGTGTTGTCCTAAAGTATATTAACCAAACTAAGGTCTCAGACCTCATAGAACTTACTGGACTTCTAGATGGTGAGTAGAGTCAGGGGGGGAAGGCTATCTGTCAAAGCTACAATAAATAGCATGGAAATACTACATCATTTTGTGTAATTATTGCCACTTCTAATTTAGAAACTAAAGAAGAAACTAACATTCATGTATTGATTCACAAATCTCTGTTCAGGAGCTTAAACCAGCATTCAGTGCTTAACTACAGTAAATGAATACACTGATGTTTTCAGTGTGGGTGCCCTTTGACACTGCAGCCAAGTGACATACACTAGATTCAGAATTCAACAAAATAAAGACCTAGTTGAGTAATCTGAATTTTAACTACCACTAGTATTAATGATTAAGGAATCCAAACGAGTATAAAGTGTTTAAAACTGCAGTTTACTACGTTACTGACTACATATTACTGAGCCTGTGTGATAACAGTACTACGAACTTGTGCAGTTTCAATAGGGATTTCTCTTTCTATCCATTTTTCTTTATTCATTTTCATACAATAGATGGACAAATTTAATATATCTATTTGTTCCAAAAGCCCAGAATCGCTATGTCAGAGCAAGTAAATAGCAACTTAAATCTTTCATTCACTCAGGATGGTAAACTCCTTTTTTATAGTGAATAAAAATCATTACTGTAGTAAGGAGCACACTTCAAATGAACAGAGCAGCCTCCTAGCCTGTAAGAATACATTACCACACAGATCAGTGAGAGACAGGAATCAGGCTGAAATGTCAGAGGTGCCCTTCTCCATGCTGGAAATAAACCACAGTGTTAATGCAGCAAACTTACAGAGTTTACGTTTAGATGAGCTGGGTTTCGGTGGGTTTACTCCTGTTTGCATTTAAGCTTTGGTAGCCCAAGGGTAAAAAAGAATGCAAAGTCCAAACAATTTCTATGTCAGATATGTAAAATATACTCTAATGAAGGTTTTCCACTCCTGTTATGTGCAGGTCAGAGACAAATTACCATATTAGGAAGCCCAGATGGAGAATCTTCTGATGATAGCCTTGTGGATCTGGTACGTATAGAAAGCTGTTCAATTGCAGAATTGCCAAAACACTGCTTTTAACATGAACTGGTTTTTAAAGGGAAAGCCTCTTTCTGCTTGAGAAAGAAACAACGTTTTACAAAATGGGCTTTTTCTTGAGAGTTGCTTTTTTTTCTCCCCCCACGGAGTGTTAATCTTTGAGCTTAAAGAGAGCACACAGGAAATTTGCCAAAGCAGGGAGGATATTCAGAAGTGTGTGTGATCTGTTCGGTTGCGTAAAAACCCCTGAGTTACTTCAAACATTTCTGAGTAGTAATAATATTTTAGGCAAAAAACTCCTTCACGCCAATATATCGAGTCTTTTTGGATCAAAGCTACATTTGCAAATACAGTTTCATCCCATACGCCACTGAAAATTATTGTTTGCATACGACCAGTCTTTCACGAAGGGATTTTATTTCTCCTTAGAGGAGGGGTTTTATCTGTAGAAAGCTGTGAGTGTTAAATTAGGAGCAGGATACCATGTTTAATCAGGGAGAATGCCTTCACTTCCCCAACTGTAGTTTTAAACTGCACTTTCTCATTTAAGGCTGTCGGACTGGGTGCCAGGTTCATCAAGTTGGGAGGTCTTTCCCGCGGAGAAAGGGTGACCAAATACAACCGCCTTCTTGCTATAGAGGAAGAACTGGCCGAGAATAGAACGCTACGTATGAGCTTCTTTCTTACTTTGTTTTCAGCTTGCAATGAATACGGGAACAAAGATTGGAGGGAGAATGATTGAAACTGCACCACAGGAGGGAAGTGAAATCAAAAGACTATAAATAAGCGCTGACAAAAAAAAGTAGGATAGCACTTGCCACAATGTATATTGTTGTCCTAATGGATTATCTGTTTACTGAATGTTAAAATAGACCCCTTCTTGAGGAGTAGCCTACATTAAGCTTTTCTCCAGAATTAATTGGTTGGAGTCTTGAAGCCCACAGTGCAAAAAGGAACAAAACAAAACCCATGCATGTAACACGCCGAAAAGCTGCCAAAATGGAATTTTAGGCCAAATACCCCACCTCCCTGGAGCCCCTAAACAGATATTGCTAACAAAACTTCATTTCACAACCCTCCTTTGTGCGTTACATTTCCAGCAGAATGTGTTTGGAAAGCTCCAATTGCATAGGGAAGCAGGAAATAAAACCCAAGAAAACCCGAAGCTGGCAAGGCACATTCAGCCTGAGCCACTCGTACGCATCTGCCTGCGTTTCAGCATCTGCATCTTCTTTTTACACCCTTAGCTACCCTGTTAAACGCTTAACAGTTCATTAGAGGCACTGCTCACTTGCTCAGGTATCAATCAAGGCAGAATAAAGGCGTACAGGCTGAAGGGGAGGCAGAGACAAGGGGTGGAAGAAAGGAAGGAAAGGGTTTGCAGGAATTGCATTGTGCCAAAGAAAGACACATGAAGGAGAATTAAGTCATTTTACCCTCTTATTTCTCATCATTTTCAATGTGCTATACGCGGGGTAGCAGCACTTGACATGCACACTATAGAACAAAGTTTTTATGTCAAAAGAATTTGTATTGAAATCTGAGTTGCTGAAATCTCCCCCTTGCTCATATATAACCTGATAAAGAAATAGAAGAGCAGAAATTCTTCTTTTTGCTAAGAAAGTGGTTTCACAGAATGCACTTCTCAAAAAACAAGACAGATTTCAAAACAGAACTATAAATCTGAACTGCCTCAGGCGTAGTAATGTGTTCCCTATTCAAATGGTATAGTCTAAACAAAAGAGCTTGAGTTTGACAAATATTTAGACCTATATCTCATAAAATGAAAGAGCAACAATTCCCCATGCCGTTAATCGCTTGGCAGCAATAAAATCAGTAACTAAATCAACAGCAGGGAAATATTGAGATAGCGCGTCTGAGCTGCATACCAAGCTCTTCATTTGGCTGCTCTGCGAGCCGTGGAATACACCGGAGAGCTGGGAAGTTGAGGGCTCTGTAAGTGGCTCATGGATGGGAGGTTACACTGACCCATCAGGAGTCCCCACCCTCGTGTGGCTGCAGGGGGCCTGCAGCTGGGCCAGGGAGTGCCCCCCACAATGGGCAAGCTCAGCTCTCCACTGCCTGGTCCCTGCTCCCTACAGGTCAGTCCAAGCCTTAGCCTCAGTGCAGCCTTCTCAGTGCAGCCCCTCTGCTGGCGTGTGTTTCAGCCACTGGGTTCACGTGGCTGTTGCGTGTGAGCTGCTCGCAAGTGGAATCATAGAATCCCAGACTGGTTTGGGTTAGAAGGGACCTTAAAGCTCATCCAGTTTCAACCCCCTGCCACGGGCAGGGACACCTTCCACTAGAGCAGGTTGTTCAAAGCCATGAATCACATACTAAAATGTAGTCTGTAGTCTGTACTAAAAGGTAAGATACAGCTGAGCCATGGCGGGGTGAGCACTTGTGCCTGTGGCAAAGCAGGGAGTGAGGTGGTGAGGTAAGGGGAAGGAGTCTCACAGAATTGGAGAAAATGGCAGTGAGAAGAGGATGAAGTCTTAGTTTCAGGAGCAATGGCTGAGTGTGGGCTTATGTCCTGGGTTCAGCAGTAGCAGTCATTTTTTCTCCTTCTTAGTAGCTGTTGCAGCACTGTGTTTTTGACTTTCAGCCTGGGAACAAAGCTGATAACACTGATGTTTAGCCTGACCAAGGACTTTGTGAGTCTCATGCTCTGCCAGGGAGGAGGGGAAGCCGGGAGGAAGCAGAGACAGGACACCTGAGAGTGACACCTGAGAGGTATTCCATACCATAGCATGTCATGCCCAGGATGTAGAATGGAGAGTGTCCAGAAGGGCTGGATTGCTATGGGGTAGGGGGTGAGGTACCAGTCAGTGAGGTGTTGCATTCTCTTCCCTTGTTATTTTCCCGTATCATTATTATTATTGGTGGTAGCAGTAGTGATTTGTGTTACACCTTAGTTATTAAACTGTTCTTATCTCAACCCGTGGGAGCTGCATTCTTTTGATTCTCCTCCCCGTCCCTCCAGAAGCAGAGGGAAGAAAGGTGGTGGTGGTGGGGGGGGATGAAGTAGACTGCGTGGTTCTAATTTATGGCCTGCGCTTAAACCATGACAGCTTACATGAGGTTGTGACAGCCAGGGCAGAGAAATGGCATGGTCAGCTGAGGGGAACTTTTCACAAGCAGCATTGCAGAGCAAGATGGGTGTTCAAAAAGAGGGAAGCAAGATGATTAGTGAAGGGAATAAACACCTCGGCTCAGGCTGCTGTTCACCATGCCTTGTAATCAAAGTGCAGGACTGGTGCTTCTTTATTTCTAAGGACCATGAGGAGGGCCACAAAGATGCTGCGAGGGCTGGAGCAGCTCTGCTCTGGAGCCAGGCTGAGAGAGCTGGGCTGGGTCAGCCTGGAGAAGAGAAGGCTCCTGAAGGGGAGACCTGAGAGCAGCTCCAGTGCCTAAAGGGGCTGCAGGAAACCTGGAGAGGGGCTTGGGACAAGGGCCTGTAGGGACAGGCCAAGGGGAATGGCTTTAACCTGCCAGAGGGGAGACTGAGATGAGCTCTTAGGCAGAAGCTCTTCCCTGTGAGGGTGCTGAGGCGCTGGCCCAGGGTGCCCAGAGAAGCTGTGGCTGCCCCATCCCTGGCAGTGTTCAAGGCCAGGTTGGACACAGGGGCTTGGAGCAACCTGCTCTAGTGGAAGATGTCCCTGCCCATGGCGGAGGTTGGAACTGGATGGGCTTTAAGGTCCCTTCCAACCCAAACCAGTCTGTGGTTCTGTGATTCTATGACCAGCTTGTAAAGGTGTTTCCGGGCTCTCATAAGCATCACATACCCATGGTGAAAAAATCCGAGTGCACCAGAGAACATTACAGGAAACCAGATTCCAGCAAACATTAATTTCTTTTTTCTCTTCTATTTCAGGTGAAGCAACTCTTGAATTTATTGCTTTTCCTTATGAATCACAGCCAGAAGAACCTTCTGATGAACTCACTTCCTCCACAGCTCTCCCAGACAGCCCCACAGGTTCATAGCTTGTCTGCACAGCCCCTGGCAAGCAGCACACTGACTGACCCAGGTTGTCAACATTCACTTCTCCATAAATTCCTAAAGAAAACCCTGTTCTAGTAAGAAACTCGTATATTAACTCTTCTTTAATCCATTTTAAAGGCATTCAAATGGCAGCTTCCCTTTTCCACTGCTTTCAGCTGAAACGAAGTTAACTGAGCAGTGGCTGTAGTCTGAAAACACCCCCAAATTCTGTGCTGTATTTACAAACTGACCAAACAAATACCTCTGTGTTAAGTCCAAAACTAAATGTTTGTTTTGGGAAAGTGGAAATCTCTCTCCATACAAAGAGCAAGCTATTGACAAACAGTAAAAAAACAACAACAAAGCCCTTGACTGTTATCCTGCTCCATTCCCCCCCGCTCCGGCACTCTCAATGCTGCTCTTAGATGGAGCCTACATGGGGAGTTGTGCTCCAGTTCTAGTCACCATCAGCACAAGTGCATCTGTGCAAACCCCAAATGTAGGGCACAAAGCTGTAATTGGCATCACCAGGAAGCCTCAGCCACAGACAGGGAGTAACAAGTCAACTGCACAAGGTTTGGGAAACTTGTCAGGAGTCTTTTTAATAAGCACCAGAGATAAATAAGTAATTGATGTCCGAGGTAACAAACAGCTCAAGTGAAAGAAAGAGTTCTTAAAAAACTTGTGGGTTTGGTACCATTTGAAAATTAGAACATATATAATACAGAAGCAGTAATTCCAGGGAAAAAATACATATATAAAATGTTGCATTTTAAATTCAGTGTAACAGATACCCGAGAGAAAAATGAACCCCCAGACCCAATCCCCAACCCCCCAAATGAGGATATCAATGAGAGACAAATTTCCCCAAGTTTAGGAATTCTATGTAGTCCTGTAATTAGACCAAGTCCAAGATTTCCTCAGCAAACATGCAAAAAGCACCAAAGAAGATGTGAAACTACCACACTCATTACTATCATTTTATTGGTAAGGAAAGCACCAGACAGTTGCATGCAGAGCCAAACCACCGAACTCGGAACATTCACCCATCATTACTATCACTGTTTCAAATCATGAAATAAAAAAGAATCCAAGTGCATTCAAATACTTGACCACCCAATTTCAGTTACACCCACCTTTAGGTAAATCCCTGATTACATTTGTTTGTTCATTATAAAAGGCTGAGATACCGTGCTGGATTTAAGAGACTATAATGGAACGTGAGTTGGCAGTGGAGGAAGTGGGTTACACACCCATCTCACTGCCTTCACAGGAAGTAAGGGCTAAGGGAAACGGGGATTTGTGTTATTAAATACAGACATCTAAAGTGTTACCTCATCAAGTAATTAATGCCACCAATGTGTACCAGCTGCAAAGCAAAGGCTGATCTGTTAGTGCTGCAGCTTTCAGCTGAAAGCTCTCAAAATGCTGATGCCAAATAACTTGGTCTCAGAATGAGTGAATCCCAAATGTGCTCAGTGCTCAGGGAGCCTGGGATACGTTGTTCTTTTGCAGTAGCAAGTGCAGACTGCACTTGCAGCAGTTCCAACTTTGCTATGTACATTGAAACAAAACTCATGATGTAAATTATCCTTTGAAAAGCTTTTCATCCAAATGAGAGCACCAGCTTCAAGTCACACACTTCTGGCTTACCATCACCAGAAGTCTCGGTACCAAAATGACATGCTGCACTGCCTCTGCCTTTCAGTCCCTGACCTGGCTGGCCACTGGGGAGTCTGAAACAGACATGGTGTGCTTGTGCTTTGAGCTTCCTCACAACAGCCTCTGTGGAGAGGGCAGCAAGGAGACCTACAAGGTCTTGGTTTAAGTAGATACCAAAATACTTTCAAACCAATGTGTCCAAACGCTAATTTTTTTACTAATGAGTAACCCCCATTGTACAGCTGATATGTGTGTTATCACCTTCATAAGGTCTAACCCAGACCTGTGCAGTTCAGGAGGGCTGCAAGGGGCTTCTGGCAAGCTTTGGAATGGACAAGGCATCTTCTCAGTAAAAGAATGATTTTAAAAGCCTTTTCAAGTACAGTTTAAAGTAAAGGTAACCGATCCTATCTAAGAAAATAATAACCATACCTGCAAAATTAAAATGGAAATGGGATTTTGAGGGATACATCGTTATGGAACACTTTAAAGCATGTAACAAAACTGCAATACAAAAGACCATTTCAATGTCTTATTACTGAAAACCAGTTGAAGAACAGACCGCAGCCCCTAGTAACACACCTAAGCAATCCACATGTCCTGATAATGATTCCCAAAAAGTTACAGCCCTTCCAAACAACAACTAACAGTTAGAGCTGTCTGTTTCTTTGATTTTCCCAACAGCAGTTTCTTTATGCAGGGGCTTGCTTTTTCCTTCTCTCATTTTGTTCTGGCTCAGCGTGGCTTCAGACATCTGCTCCCCACTGGTGGAAACGGGATCTAAAACCACCACGGATTCTGTCTCTTTTTCACTGCTAGAAGCTTTTCTTGTGAATTCTGGATGACTAGTTGATCTAAAGGGAAAAGAACATACATACTTATACTTACATAAATATATATACTTATATAATACAGAAAACAGTTCACATATTTAGAAGAATATAAGGTCTACTCAACTAGTAAACAGATTTGTAGATTTAACAGCTGTTTCATAGAGAGTGTAGTGCACTAAATACAAGTCACATTAACCCCTTCTGAACCATGGAAGGTACTGAACAGGAAAAATGAACTCACAAGGCACTGAGTAAATCCTTACACTATGAAAGAATCAGTTTAAAGATAGTCTTTAAGAATTCATTTTCTCTCTGCTCATGGGTTTAGGTTCCCCCATGTCCAACAGAGCAGCTGCTCTGGGGGGAAACACTACCAGTTCCTAATAGTCCTGCACCCCAAAGCACGGCTGCTTCTCCACACCTCCATCCAGAGCAGCTCACACAGGGCTTTCACTACTATGCTCTTCCATACCGCAGGGAGTAGCAGCAGTGTAACCAGATCTTCCATGTGGCTCGGCACCAGCAGGCTGCTAGTGGTCTCAGTGGGAGCAAGTGCAAGTGATTTCTGAACATTCACCTGCTGCATTTGCTGGAACAGAAGGTGCAAGACCTGCGTTCTGTACTGCACAAACAGGGCTACACCTCGGTGCCTTGCCAGGCAGGGATTCATGCAGATTAAAAACTCTCAGAGCACGCAGAAGAAGGAAAGGTCAGAGACACCAGCGTTTGTTGTCGAGGCTAGCATCATGCTATAAATACTAAAAGCACTTGTCTGTATTCAAAAGCTTTGTACTAAGTGTTGAAAATATGCAGGCAAATCCTTACATTAGCTAAAACACACCAGCAGAGAATCAGAACGGTTTGGGTTGGAAGGGACTTTAAAGCTCATCCAGTTCCAACCCCATTGTCATGGGCAGGGACACCCTTACATCAAATACTGACCAAGCCACAGATGGGAGGGATCTCCATTGCAGGAGGCATGTGCTCCCCACACCACCACATCGCGCTTCCTGAGCCTGCTGGTCTCAGTGCCAAGGGTGTGCAACCGAGCACAGTTAGAGCGGTGCCACAGTGTGCCCTCCTGCTTGTCCTTGGGCAGGGCCACGCACACCACAGTGTAGGTGTCCATACTGACAGCCACTCAATGGGCAGGGGCAAGGACGCTTTAAGCAGGAAAGTCAAACTCACACCAGTGGGTGTGTGGCTCTGCTCTCCCCAGCAGCCTCACTGCAGAGCTGCCAAATACAACTGCATCTGCTAGTCCAGAGCCTTTTGTTTTTCTTTTTGCTGTTCTATTTATTCTTTACATTTTCCATGCTTACTGCTATGGAACATCCTTCCACACTGCTACAATAACACCCTCAAAAGGAAAAGCAGTAGAATCAACTGGAGGGCAGAGAAAGAAATTCAGCTACAGGATCCATCTGCCATGAACCGCCCTTTATTGTGACAGTCTTTGTCCTAGAGAAAATGACAAAGGAAAAAGAGGTCACCCCATGCCACAGCGCATGGGGCGGGGAATGTGCTGGCTCCCACCTGATGGAAGAAGGGAAAGGCACAGGTTAAAAACCAAGCGCATAATCACACAAACAACAGTTGTTGCCCTTTCCATTGCAGACAGGATTTACTCAGCTTGCTGCTGGATAGAGCAAGTGAAATTCCATGTTCAAGCTTTAATGACAAGAATTGTCTCCAACACTAGAACTTTGGTATCAGTTAATTAATGCGGAAATGGGTGCTAATAGACACAGTTTCACGCTCATTTGATTATCCTCAGAAGGCAGTGATTTCATAAGGAAAATAATGCTTATTTTATGCAGAAGTTGCCAATCATTCCAGAAAATACAAGCCGGGGTATTGGGAACCTTACAGCAAATTAAACTTTTTAAAGCAGTGTAACCAGAAGAGGGTTATTTTTAAAAGTGCTACCCTCTGAAAAGCTGATTGCCCAACACCATCAAAATGGTCAAAGCCATAAATGCCAAGTTCATTTTTATTTCACTTTGGAGGTAACTATCTTTCAAATCCCAACAGCTGGACTATTTAATACAATCTGGTGAATCAAAGTATAATTCTTCAGTGGGCTCACAGCGGGGAGTCTGCATTAGTGTATGGCAGCATTCCAACAACTGATGCACAGCCAAGCGCGCTCAAGTCTGTTTCATTTCTAAAAAAAATGGATAAAACTGCAATCATATTTACCACCTTCAAAGGACAGAAAAATGAAAGATTCCGATATAAAGTAGTTTAATGCAGAAAACCAGTGATTAAATCAGCGTTTCCAGCGTAAAAATAAGAATTACTATTCAGACTTTGTTGTACTACCATTCCCTTCTTCAAATCCCTTAGGGCACCCGCCTGATGGTGGTGCTGTTACAGCTGAGGTGCTGTTAAAATCATTAACCCTGTGTACCAGGTGTTCCCAGCTCCTTTTCAACAGACAGTCACAAGCAGAATGCAGGTAGAGTGAAGTTTCAGTGCACGAATGAGCATCATCTTGGTGCTCCCTTTCAATAACTGGGTTTTACTGCTAGAAATGAAGCTGGGGAAAGCAATTCATGCAAATACAGTGAACCACAGCTTTGAACAGTTACAGATCTGTCCAGCCAAGGTATCTGCATTTAGTTCTATATAAAACTCTTCCCTCATTACGACTCTTAATGCTGTTATCAGTATTCCTGTTATTTGTCCAACTATGTATGTAAGCCAGAAATGGAGAATGTCGCTCTACTGTACTCATACATCAATGTTTGCAAGTCTGCACATATTTTTATGACTAAACACATAAAATCTGTACTGATTTAGATGTTAAATGTGTTTTAGGTTAATTATCTGAGATATGCAAAGTCCCATGCAGTGCAGAGGACTGCTTGTGATACAAGAGTACCAAACTATTCTATTTCTATAGTTACAGAAGCTACAGAAGGGATGAAAATAAAGGGTTACGCCTGACGGGCCATCCATGCGCTGGTACTGCTGTGCCCTTAGTAAATAATTTACAGCAGGAGTACAAAAGGACAAACTAGGGCTTGGATTGTCAACTGAGACTTCGAGTTTCTTTGTTTCCTCTGGTTAATGTTATAATCTTGGTATGATTTAACCTTGCTCAGTGCACTATGCCCGAAACCACTGTACTATGGTTCCATTAGAAAACAGAATTTTGTGTAAATATTATGGAACATGTGATTGGATCAAGTCCCATCCCATTTTTAACTATATGTAAAAGCAGAAAGCTAAAGGAAACCATTCAAGGAAAACACTGTAGGAAAATCCATAGGATTTACAGCATATTCAGAAAATACCAGCAAAAATCTATTTCGGCAAGGGTGGTTTTGTAAGTACGTAGTACAAGCATGGGAGACCCCATGCAGGTGGCTCTGCCCAGAATCCGAGGTGGCAGGAATGAAGGCATTTCTGCTGCAGGAGCCAGTGCCAACAGGGCATCAAATCAGCTCCCTGATCTGGGACACTGAAATAGCTGTCATCTGCCTGCAAACAAAACTGCCTTCAAAAACCAAGCAACACTGAACCCTTAGTGCCCAAAAGGTGAAATATGAAGTATTAAGCTAATCTGACAGCTGCTCACCACCAATTGCTTCTTTATAACACCTAAAAACCAGGCTGGCACATCACTCACAGAATCATAGAACTCCCAGACTGGTTTGGGTTGGAAGGACCTTAAAGCTCATCCAGCTCCAACCCCTGCCACGGGCAGGGACACCTTCCACTAGAGCAGGGTGCTCCAAGCCCCTGTGTCCAACCTGGCCTTGAACACTGCCAGGGATGGGGCAGCCACAGCTTCTCTGGGCACCCTGGGCCAGCGCCTCAGCACCCTCACAGGGAAGAGCTTCTGCCTAAGAGCTCATCTCAGTCTCTCCTCTTCCGACCCAGCCCAACCAGCCCATGGAGCCGGGTGAACTCCAGTGCAGAACAGTGGGTCCCAGCACGCAGGATGACACCACGTCTGTCTGTGCCATGCCAGACAACAGGACTGGTGGCTCCATTTTATCCTATATCAAAAACCTGCACTGAGAATAGAAGTGAAACTGCAGATGTGTTTACTAAATATCCCAGAATTCTTAACAAGGCAGGGTAATCCAACAGACAGGACCAAAGCCTAACACCAAACAGTAGTAAAATACCCACTAACTCTTAAGTCTTCATTGAACAAAAAACTCCATCACACTGCAGTATCTGCCAACAGGAAATTACAGGGAATACAAAAGGTGAAGCTACTGAATGAGTCTGTTGGTTCTCTTCCCTGATTTTTAGGTGCTGTTTTGAAAATGCCCAAACAAAAAGACTGGCAAATTCATTGAAATGAAGAGGCTCGGAAAGCTTCTGCCTGCACTGAGAGAGCATTGAAGAAATACGCTTATAACATAAGGAAAACATCTCACAGTATCTTTTCAACCAGTGAAAACTGAAGAGACCTGAAACTTCCAGAACATCCCATTGTTTCTTTCATCTGTTGTTCACACTAAATTGCCCATGCTCAAGCTGCAATGGCAAACCTCTGCAATGGTGTCTGGCTGGGGCTGAGCTGCCTCCTGCAGAGCTGGTGGATGATGCAGGGCTACTAAGATTACAGCCAGGAGAAGGAGGACAAATCCTTTAATTGTATAAAATCATCAGATTAAGACTAACCCTCTCTGTGGTTCACTGTGAACAGGGAGCTCTGCTGCCCAGGAACTGAATGTTTAGAAAGTGCTGGGAAGAAACTAAACCCAAACCCCCCAAAGCACCAGGGCAGAGCCAGACACACCTTCCCCTTCGGGTCTGCACACCGCAGGGGGCACAGGAACTCTCCTTGCTCACAAGGGAAGTAAATTGTCACCTATTCTCCTTTAAGCAATTGTCACCAAATTGCACTCCTGCTGGATTAAACATTTGGGAAGAAATCTGCAGATTACCTGAATGCTGAGGTAAGGCCTCAATTTCCCTACAGGATACACACCATTGATGTCTTCCCCCTCAGCATCACCTTCCACACGTGTCACACATTCATCATCTGCTGAATGGCTTCAGACCTTTCTTCTAACAGCCTCCTGCACTGAAATAACACCTCACCTGGGGGTTCAACCCCAAAATTTCTCACCTGAATTAATTTCTCTGAGCTATTATCACTTAGTTTGATTAAAAGAATATTTCAGAATCCACCTGATTCACCATGGCCAGGTTGGATGGGGCTTGGAACAACCTGCTCTAGTGGAAGGTGTTCCTGCCCATGGCAGGGGGTTGGAACTGGATGAGCTTTAAGGTCCTTTCCAACCTAAACTATTGTGTGATTCCATGAACCTGTGTTTATGGATGTTACAGCCCTTTTCCACAACCCCTCTTTAGGCAACTCACAGGAGCAGCCCAGGAGTAATCACACCACGTGTGGAGTCTTACTCCAACCAACGACTGAAATTGCTTACCCCATGTGTGTGTATTTGGGTTGGATTGTCACCGATTTGGGGGTGGGGAGGATCCAGGGTTTTACTCAATGAGCTGACTCCTCTCTGGGCATTGTTCACAGATACATTTTCAAGACTGGGTCTTTTTCAAAGGCACAACCTTCTTTCCCTGTCACAATGGGTGTGCTCAACTGTTACTCACCATGAATAAAGAATGATGACTAGGGCTGTTCACACTTAAATGTATTATCTCCTCCTTCACATCACTAACCTTAGGAAATTGATGGTGCAGCAAAGAGAAATAGCTCATGCACACCTATTCCTCAGGTTTTCTGTAGGAAGCTGTACATTAAGATCCGGGTGAAGAAAGAGGAATAAACATGCACAGTATGCATAGTATGGGACCTGCAATCCTCTGCTGTGCTATAAACTGGCTGCTGCAAACAGTCAAAGCGGGTCACACCTCTGTCAGATTGCTAGGAATTGCAATTTGAGGCAGCTGCATCCTCTTACCTCAGGTATGAATAAGGAGAAGGGCTACAATAAAGCTTTTGTATGCCTTTGGCACTTAGGGTACCTGTTTGTTTAGTTAACAGGGCCTATCTGGGGAAATAGCGGTTCAAGAGAAGCAGGCATGTAGAGGGAAACAGCCTGTGCTTCAGACCAGTGTCCTCATAACACATGTTGCAGGGGGGGTTATTCACTGAACTAGCTCTGGTATGGCCCCTGGGCCAGCCACTACAGGCTGGATCACATCTTGTGGCTTAGTTTCAGTCTTCCAATGAGTCCAGGGATCCAGTTTACACACTAAAAGCACTCCAGGATACAAATCAAAGCATGGCAAATGGAGACAATGAAGAGATGTGATTAGAAATGCTCTGCTGATCCAGACTGGACCGCAGGTAGAGATGGACCCAGGGAAGCCCAGAACACTGCCTAACCACAGAGCCATGCTGTCAGACGAATGAACTTCCCTCTGATGTCTGCATCACATCAGCCCTGTTTCAAAACAGCACTTGCACACCTTGGAGTCCAGAGGCTGCTTCTACTGACCTCTGCTGCAGACAGTACCCAGGAGAAAGTAATTGCACTTCCACATGGTACAAAGCATCTGGGTTATCTCTGCTCCTCTCTGCCAGCCTAGCAGCAGAGTAGGAGAGCCCCAGCCCCTTCTCTCTTGTTGGAAAACCATCCTCAAGGATGAGCCTTTCCAATTAAGCAGGCTTACACCAGTGGCTGGCTGCAAAGAAGCTCCGCAGCGCTTCGGAATCTGGCCCACCACATTTGTTTTAATGCTTTAAACAGATAAATTAAAGTGAAATGTGTCTTTCAGGATGTCACTGAATAGGCAAGCTGAGAAATAAATTGAGCTTCACATATGCTTTTATAACACATAACAACTGTGACTGTCAACACAAGATCCTTTTCACTGTCAATTCATCACGCATTCTGCAAGACCTTGGGGCCTGCAATTATTTAATTTCCTTTCTTGTAAATGCAATTTCCACTTAGTTTGGTGGAATAAAGGTAGACAAAGGGGGTAGGAGTTGCTGTTTTTCTGATTAAGGTTATCTGCTCAAAACTGAAGAAATCCACAAACTACAAACACAGTATTTTTCAGGAACAGCCTCACCTTTTCTGTCAGGGTAGCAGTTCAAGAAAACACAATGGCATTACTCCTGTCAAATTAACTGTTGAACCAATCGTCATCTTTCTGATTAAATTAAAATGAAGATCGCCTTTCTTTTAAGAATACTCAGATGAAATCAAAAGGAAAAATACACAATTGGAAACGGCATTCTGCTTTTAAAACTTGGTGTGAATGAAATAAAACTGCAGAGCACAAAAGGAAATTGAGCTCTTTATCTATCCAAAACTAAATGATACAAGTACCTGCAGGAGAGGGAAGTAAACACCAGCTCATAAAAATAGATGGGAACCGAATTTCCAGCTCATTTGTCATGACTTGCTCCTTTGATCCAAGCAATGGAGACTTGCTACAATTGGTACCGGTGGTATTTTCTTACTGACAGAGCAGGAAACCAGAGGTTTAATTAACCACGATTACAATATTCTGCCAATCTGATTCATCTCATCCATTCCCTTTTCTTGCAGTGACAAACTGACAAACAACCTGACAAGGGACCTGAAGCAAGTGCACAGCCCAATTTCAAAAGGAGCTTGGTATTGTAAAACAAACCAGCCCTCCAGGGGTATGTCTGAAATAAGTATTCCTGACGCAGGTTTAACTCTTTGATGCTTTACTGGCACCTTGGGTCTTCAGGCTGTCACGACAGAAGATTCTGCTGCCCATCTGTGCAAATGCAGCACCAACTGTATGTTGGTTTGGGGTTTCTTGAAGAATTCATCTTGAGATTTCAGGCTAATTCAGAGCTTTTACCAACAAACATTTAAGAGTAATAGTCAGGACTTGTTTGGGTCCAACAGGATCTGCCCTGCGCAAGGACCAGAATGACTTGCATGATTCTAGTTTTTAACAAATTGTGGTAGAACTGCCTTTTTTAAATCAAGAGTTAACTGTATAACTATCATCCCTCTTCAGGACATGAAAAGAACCCTCAACCTTGCTATTCCTCTTAAAACCCTGAGCTGGTTTTTTTTTGGCAGAGAAGATGAATGGGTTTTTAAAGAATATTCACATATTTCACAGGGAAAGAACTTCATCTCAGAGAATTCAATTTCTGCCTCCATGTGACACTTCAGATTCTTCGAGGAGTCGGTGGTAACCAGCTGCAGACTGTACGTGTATCCTCTTAACCAAAACTGGTATTAAATTTATGTTAAGTTAAAAACATAATAGGGTGTATTTCCTAATAATAAATACATAATGAAGTGGCTGCCCCATCCCTGGCAGTGTTCAAGGCCAGGCTGAATGGAGCTTGAAGCAACCTGCTCTAGTGGAAAGTGTCCCTGCCCGTGGCAGGCAGTTGGAACTGGATGAGCATTAAGGTCCCTTCTAACCTAACCATTCCATGATTTGATGAAGTTATATTCAAAATTAACCAATTAAACAGATCTGATACTAAACCACATCTAGAGATCCACATTCTACTTACTGTAGCGTAGGCCTGGAGCCTGTTACACCCTTAAGCTGGTTAGAGGCAGGACCTGAGTCAGGAACTTGGGAACTGAATTGTGCCTCCAGGTCTTTCTTGTTCAAGGCGGTTTGTGCAGCACTGGTTCCAGAACCTAGCACAGGCAGAGATTTTGATTCTGATGTGGCCAAGATTCCAGTGGGACCTAAAACCCAAAGAAATGTTTAATGCTTCTGTTATCCTGGTCTAGAAACAACACATAAGCACAGTAGAATTGAAGCTAACTGCAGAAATCAGTTAACAAACAGCATTCAGTGAATGGAGAAGATCAAAACACCATATTTGCAGCTTCTGCTCTCCCCACCAAGATTAGCCCTGTCTTGCACCACAAGCAGGGCTTGGTACATTGAGTTGTGCACTCAACCCCTTTACCTTCTGGGATGGTAAGTCCCATTGCTCACACAGCACTAACAAATCACAGCTTGGCAGTGCTCTCCCAGCAGATGTGCAGCTGGAGCAGGAGCCAGCCCAACAGCACAAAAGCCTCTTCTCATACTAGTGAGTACTCAGCGAACTCTCTATCTGTGAAGTCCAAGCTAAAACCATACAGTGACATTGAAACTAGCCACACCTGCATCAACTGTGGCATGGGCTTACACTTGCACTGACCGTTTCTAATCAGGCAGAAGGTCAATAAATGATAGTAAAGCATAGCTTAAAAACTGCAGAACCTTGCCCTGCAGAAGAGACAGATGCAAAATCAGTCTTAAACCCTCATTTTTCTGGTTACCATTACTTGTTTCACAGTAGGCTCAGACTAGTAACTCCAGTAACAGTGTCTGAGCTCCAGGCAGGACAGGGTAACCTGAGTCTATATGGCTGCGTGCGCAGGAAATCCTGACAGAGGCATCTCTTGGAGAAAATGGGGATGGAAAGCGGCAGGAGCGATGGGGAAGTGAGTCACTGCAGAGGTAAGCAGAGTTCTCCAGAATGGCTGAAATGGCAATGGTCTGGAAGAGAAAGTAAAGCTTCAAGAGTCACTTAATGCAGGGAGAGGAAGAGGACTACAAAGAGTCCAGCCACTTACTGCCACTGTCCTGGTCCGTGGTCACTTTCCGGCGCCGCAGCACTCGCTCCAGCTCTGTTTCACTGCTGTCAGTTTCGAGGGACTTCAAGCTTCGGGAACTAGTGGATTTATTCAGTGTTTCCTACAGCAAGAAACAGGCATGAGAAGCTGAGGACTACTGTGCCTCGCCAAACATCCCGCATGCACCTTTTAAACAGTATAAAAGCAACTGCAGTTCTAGACCAGGGTGCAAAGCTCTTCCTTTAGTGCAACAGTGAGCATCTGGGGACTGGCTTACCAGTTCTCCTCTTACTTGGATTTCCTGATGTAGGGATTAACCACACTTACCTACATATTAGAAGATTGACATCAGGCTTTAGAAAGATGCTCTGGATCATTAATGAACAAATTCTGATGTTTGCAGGGAATTGTCAACTGCCTCTATCTTAACATTTAAAGGATCTTATAAAAAACCTGCTACAGCTTTAGCATGCCCAGAATTAACCTTCTGGCAAAAAGCCAAAGATCCATATTTTACATGACGTATGTTTTAGCATGATCCTGTGTTGCTGCATCCTGGTGCGTACACGTATCTGCAGAAGTCAGTACATATTAGCTGCAAATGCAGCACGTTATTATATCCTGTATCTAGCTCATTTGCCGTAACCCTCACCCTGTGCCCTTGTACTTCATGTGGACAGAGCTAGATCTCAAACTGAAAGTTTTTTAAACATAGAATAATCAAGTGGTTTGGGTTGCAAGGAACCTTAAAGCTCATACAGTTCCAACCCACTAGAGCAGGTTGCTCCAAGCCCCTGTGTCCAACCTGGCCTTGAACACTGCCAGGGATGGGGCAGCCACAGCTTCTCTGGGCACCCTGTGCCAGCGTCTCAGCACCCTCAGGGGGAAGAACTTGTTCCTGAGATGTAATCTAAATCTACCCCTACATACAGAATACATGTTCCAAAACACGTTATGTGACTCATATAGTGGTTTTCCAGGGACTAAATGACATATTCTTAAAATCTTTTGTTGACAAGCACGTAACTGCTGAGCAGAAATAGCAACTGACAACACGAAATGGCATCACAAGCTGCTAAAGCTGTGCTGCCTTAGGATCCCAGCAAAGTAACTCGTTCTTTATCCCTGCCCCAAAAATTCAAGTGTTCTCTTTGGCAACTATTAGAACTTGAACTGAGCAGGGACATTAATAATCAGCAGCATGCTCCAGATCCCTACAAACGTACACATACCAGAGCAACTTGAGCAACGGAGTCCCTCAAACTCCGCAATTTACAGAGCATAAATGAGGTTTGTGTGTAACAATTAGATGGAGGCCTATGTGAAATGCATAATTAGCAGAGTAACAACAAATGTTTACTCCATCACATCCCACCCCCATGTTTGTTGTCTGACTGTGCGTAATGATCGGTCTCGAGAACAGACTGGAATTGGATTTTATACAGTTTGTCTCACACTGCGAATATCCTGAAGGGCTCAAAAGCAACGAGCCAGATACAGAAGGGCAGTGACTGCAGGTTTCTCTCTGCTCCCTCTTAAGTACATAATCGATCAAGTCTCCCCTGATGTCTGTGGTACAGTGTCAAAGACATTAAACAGCTATTAGAAAAGGAAAGGACCTTCAGCAGGACCCTTCAGCCCAACCCTCTCTGGTCCAAACAGCTCACCACATCAAATCAAACTACTCCTGTAATTACAGAGTTCCATTTTAAACATAATCTCCGTGTGGCATTTTATTCTTTTTCTATTTACCTTCACATTTAATTATGTGCCCCTCTAATTAGTGCTCAGCATTAAGGTCTGGTGGCTCTCTAGATCATTTCTTCCCTTCCTCCCCTGCTTTCATGTGACTGGCGAACTGTGAGTTTAACAACGTTGGTGCACACTCATGATTTTAACTCACAGCACAGGCTGTGGCTACACTCTTTACTCCACCACCCAACACAACACTGAAGTTATTTCTATAAGGGCTGTTTAGGTATTTCACCTTAAAAAGGCAAAATTTCACCTGATGTGCTGAAGTTGCACTTCAAATTCAAAAGCCTCAGGGTCAGGGAGCAAGAACTACAGCTCCTTCTGACTGATACAATTTTAGCACTTGTGCAAATGAAGCCAACAGTTAAATAAGCAATGCAGTGTATGAGTAAAGGACAGAACAGGAGCAACCTTAGCACATTGCTCTGAACAGGACCAAACACATGCCTGATGTTTTTATTTAGTGATAAATGGGTATATGGACAGCTATTCAGAATCAATGTTTTCTACAGATTCACATGCAGACAGACTAGAGGACTTTTGCTCTATTTAGACTATGTCTACCCTATCAAGAAATTGGGTGACTCAGGAGACAGCAGGAGTTCAGAGCAGTTGATGAGAAGAATCCCACATCTACTGTATGTGCAGTTCAAGGGCTTCACTTCGGACTAGATAGATACTTTGCTGCCTCTCCCTCCCTAAGCATCCCCACTGTGAGTACTTGGAATGTCTCCAGAGGATCCATGGCAGGTGCAGGCTGTAACATTCCCTCCAGTGGCAGGAACATATACATCCAGAGCAGTTAGCAGGCTAGTTTTCTCCCACATAAATTCTGTTAGCAAGGCAAAAATCCAATCCTTCAGTCAGACCAAAGTCAAAAGTGGAATTGGTGGATTCACTCCAAACCTGCTCTACAGCTTCAAACCAGAACACTAATGGAGCAGTTTCCAATACTCAGCTATTTTGCACAGAAGGCCCTGTCAGCTCAACGAGAAGAAACTGAAATACAAACTCTTAAGTTTTCTTACCAGAATCCCTTTTAATTCTTTCATTGCACTTTCGGAGGGCTTTGGTGTTTCTGGCTGTAAACAAACACAACATGTTAAAAACCATGCGAAATGGACCATGACAGACTTTGTACTTGAAGACAGACATGGCATGTACTTGAACACAAACAGGCATACAGTTGTGTTGTCCTCCTTTGCTTTCTCTTCTCATGGGCTAACATCCAAAACACTATCTTATGTGGATGAGGGGAAGAGTCTTAGCAGGCTGTGAGTCACCCTTAACTCTCTGAATCACAGCCTATCCATAAAGAGTATGCTTTTGTGAACATGGTAAGCAATATTTTATAGTAGCCCCACTCAGGTATTAGTCTACAGTACTGTGTAACAGTAATAAATACTGCTAAATACTGTCTACTTCTTAATCACCCCTTTACTCAACTCAGTTATTCTGTCCGTGCTTTTTACTTCTCGGTACCTGTTTGCTTTCAGTTCCTTTCTGTGTCAAAGAAACTGGGATTCTTTTTACTTACTGTTGGCCTCACTTCTTCTGTTCTTCTAGATATACGCTGCTCTAGTTAATTTTGTTCAAAATCAAGGTGAGGCAAATGCATTCTTTTGACTGTTTTACAGAAAGCCTGATTTATTTTCAGCTAGTATCACTGCTCTGCTGTTTATTCCAAACCTTTGTTTTAGGCCTGATTGACTGGTTCACTGGTCTCAGATGAACTCCCTTTTTAATTCTGTCCATCATTTCTTCAACAGCTTGTCTCTTCAGATCTGTAACTTCTTCACCTGCTTCAGAAATCAAAGACGATTATCACATTCTAGACATGAACTACAGAGAAATATCACAAAGGAATAAAAGTGTTAAAAGCCTCTTGAACAGTTGGTTGTCATATACAGCCAGTTACCATAACATAAATTAGTTTTACTGATGAAACAGCATTTATATACACAATGTACTTGGTTATACTTGGTGCAGTAGGTCTTCCTGCCTGCATAATACACAGTCAAGGCCAGGTTGGACAGGGCTTGGAGCAACCTGGTGTAGTGGAAGGTGTCCCTGCCCATGGCAGGGGGTTGAAACTGGATGATCTTAAGGTCCCTTCCAACCCAAACCATTCTTGGATTCTTTATGGTAGCAGAAACAAGCAACCTCATCTGTAGTTATCAGGAACTCTAGTTTCTGGACACAGCATCACAGAAGTGATCTTTGCTATCAGCTAAAGTGTCTCAAGCTCTTCAAGGATAAAATGCTAATCTACACACATCGAGGATCATGCCATGGACTTCACAAACAACAAACCACAGTGTCTGCAGAAGCTGAGACAGAAGCAGGGCCCACATCCTGAAAAACATAGAGCTCCTCTAAGTGGGAATTGCACAAGTTCAGTGCTATTGGCTGAAGCACCAAAGACTGAAGAACACAAGCCCCACTTCCACTGTGGCTCAGCAGAAATCTCCACAGCTTCACTGACATGGGACAAGTTGATAATGCCTCATGCAACCCATCACAAAGTGACCATATGTCTCCTATTTCTCATGGGTTTCAGAACCTTGCTGAAACAACACCCAGTTGAACCCAGCTGAACTAAGCCCACACATTTAAGGAACCCTGCATTGAGTTAAAAGGCAAAACCTAAATACCATGAAAGGGAATGGTTGCTTCTTCAAGAAATTCAGTATGAGGACTGAAAAAGATTCAGATGAAACAGGAAGCTGCGTGACGAACCTAAACAATACCTGTGAACTTCTCAGTGTTCTGGGTAATGTAACAAAAGACTTTTAACACGCCAAAAGGTGGGGGGGGAAAGAATACTTACAGCAAGTACATGGAGAAATAGGGTTGACACTATTCAAAGCTGCAACATTGTACCTTATGTAAGAGGAATTTTAAATAGACTTTCCCTCGCTCACTTGTCAGGGTACTATTGATGATTCATAGAAATGCAGTTTCTGTATTCCAAGGTAATTTCATGTCAGGCTTTAATTTCACAAACAGGCTGTTTCAAATATAAAAGCTTAATTGGTGGTATGGGATAGAAACCACTCATTCTAAGTCCTTAACAAGGGTCAAAACAAGCTTCAAGTTGGATATAATAACTAGATCAAGAAAGAACTTTCCCCCTTTTTTATCTTTATTTTAAGAACAGCTCAACTATTAAGAGAAAAAGCAGTTTAGATGTGATTGAAGAAAGGTCAGAATTGTTACAGTTTGCTAATAAATAATGAAAGAATGGGGTGTAGAGAATTCCACAACATTTCCTGCAATCACTGTTTGTAACAGTCTCAACAAAGAGGTGCAATCAAAACACTAAGGATGCTCCAAGGTAAGGAAACGTGGTAAATGAAGGCAAAAGAACTGAACTTACTGAAAGATAAGACTGACTCTTCATAAGAGATCTCAATATGTAGGCTCACTTCTCCAATTATTTTACACAGACCAACAATCTTACTTCTCTCAGCCTGGTAACCAGGTCCCAAAGATTCCCCAAGGGACCTGCCCATGTCACCCCATTCCTCAGTGAGGTGAGGAACTGAAGAATTCTGCATGTTGGTCCCCCCACCAATCCAGCCATGCTTGCATACCACTGCAGTCTGCTGTTTTTTTCTCTAACAGTTATATCCTACACCCATAATTTTAGCAGGTTCCCTTCTGCAGCCCCCTTCTTTGTTTAAGTGGCAGCAAATGAGTTAAGCAATTCACTACAAACAAACTCCTGCTGTTTCAGAAGAAAGAGGGAAACAGCAAGAAAAGCTTTGTTTATTTAACTGGCAATGCTTGTCTAACTAGCTCCGACTCTTCAGGCACTCATGATCATTTGTAAATCTCTACTTAACTCCTGTTCTCAACCTACTAAGTTTCTAGCTTCCATTAAGAACAAAAAAAAGCAATTTCAGCTGTTACTTCACATGCAGAGCCACCTCTGTGCAAGGTTCTGTTTTGTTTTAGGGCTTCCAGTATTATTAAAGGATTAGCATTACAGTCAACTCCGAAAGGTGATTCTGCAAGGTATGAATTGAGGGATGAAAACTGAAGCATTTAACAAACTAGCTCTGTGGAGAGGCCCTGGACAGAAGAAATCACAAAGAAGCAGCTATTTGGAAGTTGGAAGCTTCCCTGTATTATGCTGTATATAACCTGCTCTCTGCCTAATGCTTGTTGGGTTTGTCCTTCTGCCTCTTCCAGGTAGCCTGTGGAAGGCCAAAGCCCTGTACACACTATAGCTGCAGCTACATGCTGTAATGTCTCCAGTTTAGAGGCACAGGTTGAGACCTTAATGCTGCAACTACTACAGGCAGTACCAAACTGCCAGGGTACAACTCAACAAGCTGCACAGCATCACTGTAACGGCATGGGGCCTAAACTGAACCATTCTGCTTTACCCATCCATCTCACCCAGCTTATCACCATACCCAACAAAGTGCTTATCGTCTCAGGGCCTTCTGTGAGCCTGTTAAGAAACACAACCACCCTCTCCCTAAGGGAAAAAGAGGTATTTTTCTGCCACATCTGTAAATGAAACCAACTCAGTGACATATCTGATAAACATCAGAGCCAGAAGCTGGAAGATCAGAAGCTTCCTTCAGTTACAGCAAGTGCTAGGTCTTCCCTTAAGGTTTTTGATCCTCAGCATCAAAAACTGTTCATACCAAAATCCATTTGGAAAAAGCAAATTGGATGCTTATCACCAGCTCAGTTGTGGAGGCATACATGACTACAAAGGCTACACAAATTTACCTGAGATCTCAAGAGGTTTGCAGTAGAATAGCACAGACTATTTCAGTTGGAAGGGACTCTGACAGGCTTGGGGCACCAACCACCTTTGGGAAGCCTGTTCCAACATTTGACCACCTTCTGTCAAGAAATGCTTCCCCATGTCCAGTGTGAACCTCCCCTGGTGCAACTTCGAACCATTCCTACACATCCTGTCACTGGATCCCAGGAAAAAGATATCAGCACCTCGTTCTCCATGTACCTGCCTTGGGAAGCTGTGGACAGCAATAAAGTCTCCTCTTAGCCTCCTTTTCTCCAAACTAGACAACTCCAGAGAAACCAAAGCTTCAGTGCCAGAGACACCACTTCCTATCTCAGAGCATGTATACCTGGGCTGCAGTCACATTTCTGGACTGCAAGGTAGATGAATACACTGGGACATGGACACCAGTAGTTAATGTTGACAATTCTATCTGTACCCACAGCTCATTTTCAAGAGCTTTATCTGCATTATCCAGTGAATAATGTGCATGACTTGAGAAAGGATGAGCCATACCAGACTCTTGCTGAGGAGGTTTCTCCTTCTTGCTCACGTTGGTGTTGGAGTGAGATCTCTTGCGAATCATTGACATGAGAGACCTGTGGGGGAAATGAAACTGCAGATTGACATTCTGTCCTGTGTTACACACTGTTAGAATGAACTTGAACATGACACAAAAACAGCTTGCTTATACCTGATTATACAGCTGCTTACAAAAGACTCATTTAACAGTTCTTGAATGCAGATGTATGTACTGAATTACCCCCCACAATGCCTCCCATCAAAATGCATCAGAGAAATTTATTTCTTTTTAACAGCCATTAGGCACAAATCAAAACACTCCAGATTTGAATATTAAAAGGCAGTGTCTCATTGTGACACATGACAAATTGAAGCTGCTCTGGCATAATAAACGGAAAGTAGAGCTGTAGATATTGAAGTATTATTCTCCAGAGGACACTTAAATATGGTGATCAGTATCTTCTCACCAACTCCAAGTTTGTAATCTTCTTACAGTGTCAAATAATTATCCCTTCACTACAGTCAAAACGCAGAAGTCCAGGCAAGGGAATGATTCATCTCAAAGCCCAAGTACGCACATAAACATCACGGTGCATGAAGGAAACACTCTGATTTAAGTTACTACAGGGCTGAAAATGAATAGTGTTCTCTATTTCAAATAGTAAAGGGCACAAACTTAAACAAAACAAAAATCCACCACATCCCCACACAGTTAATTCATGCTACACATTAGCAAGAAAGCAGCAAGAAGCCAAATGAGTTAATGGATCTAAAAAGAGAAAAGCCCAAATATAATTGTTCAGAACATGTTTAGTTTATATTTCTAAAAACAAAGCAAGACTCACAAAGGGATGTATTCTCCTTACTGATCATCTCCATTCATATACTTAACACAGTGCTTAAGACTCCTGTATGTAATTTCCATTACAGAAGGTTAGAAAGTGTCATGGAAGTCCATTTATGTTTAAAACCAAGCAGACAACATGAACATTAGCTGAGTTCCTAAAATTAACTAACCCTAAAGCATACTTCAGGGCTTTGTTAATTCATTTGGGTCTAATGCCTGATACAGCATATATTGGGCAACATCTTTTACTGTTCTTTGCAAAAAAACAGGCTTGGTTTTGATAATTTCACCCCAAACTGCTTGATGATGGGGTGATGATTTTATGTGGGGTTTTAACTTATGAAAGCAATTGTGCAGACTCAATGGAGTCTGCATTTTCATATGAGTAGCTGACAGGAAGTGGCATACAGTAATCCAACGTATCCTTTGGTTCAAAGGGGTTTTCTTAGCAGTGGATTCAGACAAGCATTTCACAAGTCTATAATTACAGCTATCAGGTGAACAGAAAAAATATAATCTCCTAAATTTCAAGCAGACAGGTATCCCTCCTCCTCCAAAGTCACAGTCTAGACTATTTGTCAGGCTTGGCACTGTTCAGAATTGGTCAGGGTGTTAGTCTGTTGGCAGGTGGAACACAGAGCATGTCCTGCTGGTAAAGAGCCCAAGACAGATGGAGGAAGCCTTTTTTCTTTAAAGACACTCTTCCTGCTTGAATGCAAGCTCATGTAATGTGTTCTGCTTCAGCAAAGCATTGACGCTGTGATCCTTATTTAAGCACTTACCGTATAGGGTTAGGAGGAGGGGGAGGAGGGAGAGGAGGAGGTGGTGGTGGTGGAGGAGGTGGTGCAGGATTTTCTGACTGCTGTACTCGTTTCTGAAGTTCATCAACTGCACAAGAGCAATAAAACAAACTAGAGTGAGTTCTGGGTTCTCGCATCTGCTCTAAAAGCCAATTCTGAGGGTATAAGCAAAGTAGCTCCTAATTAACTGAAAAACAAACAAGACTAAACTACACAACTGCTAGCAAGCCCTATTTTTGAGTACATTTTCTACCGAGAACAATGTCTTAGGCACACAGGATTCTCGTTAAACCAGTTATCTCCAACGTGAGTTACTTTTGAAACTAAAATGACACTCTGCCTCACACAGGATTCTTCTTATTAAATAACAGAGCAGGGAAAAAAACATCACATTCCTGTGATGGTCTATCTTAGGTGCATTTGAAAATGAATCATGGAATCTCAGACTGGTTTGGGTTGGAAGGGACCTTAATTAAAGCTCCTCCAGTTCCAACCCCCTGTCACGGGCACCTTCCACTAGACCAGGTTGCTCCAAGCCCTGGGCAACCTGAACTAACCAGAATTAACAAGAACCAACAACAATAATGAACTAACCAGAGATGAAAGAAATGAACAATTTCAGCTTCCAGACTTATCTCTGTCTTGATGATGGTATGGGTTTGCCCCATAAAAATGGTCAAAACTGGGCAGTGGGCTGAACGCATTCTTTCTCTCCTGTTTTCCTGTCAGATCTAAGATGTGGATATTACTTTTCTGCACTTGAAATGTTTTCAAATACAATTAATAGAGGAAGGGCAAAAACAGAGGAAAAGAAGTTAAATTTCTTTTAGTTACAAAAATTCTTAGCAATTGCCCTAAATACAGTAGGAATTATGCAGAAGGACAGAACATGATTTCCAAAGGGCACATAGTTCTTTGTTGTCGTAACGATGGATTCTAATTAAATCTACAAACTTTAACATTTACTTCTAAATTTTAAAAGGAAAAAAAAAAAATCAATAGAGTCACTTTAAATTCCAGGTACAATCTTTGTGCTGATAAATCCCTTCAGAAGAACAAATAAGCCTGGAAGGAAAGAACCTGCTGTGAAGGTCAGATCTTTTCCAAGGCAGCTGAGAAAAACTCATATACTGCCTGGGCATATTTTTAAGGCTGGGTAATGTAAAACTCTAACACAAAGCAGTTCTTCCAAGCAAGACTGCAACCAGCTTAAAGATAATCCTGCTCTCGAGGATCTGTTTCAGAAAAGCATGGCTGTATGTGGTGTCTTAACTAAGGAGATGGACTTTGGCTTCCTCTGATAGGGGCTCAAATGCTTCTCTGAGCAGGTGTCATATTTAAAACTAGCACCTGCTTAGGCCTTGAAATGAACAAGGACTGAAAGCAAAGGCACAATCAAATACTTAACAGCCATAGCTCTGCATTCCCTATTGCAAGGCTACACACACCAGGGCCCTTTTTAAACCCAATTTTAAATAAAGAACAGTAGGTCCATAATTTCCTCATTCAATAGACAGGATGCTTCAGGCAAGCCAGGCACCATCCTGATAGCAATAACTGTATGAACATCTGCACTGCCACAGTTCTCCCCTTCCAAATATCCCACGAATCTTCTCTGCCTGTATTCGTTGGGCAGAAACAAGACACACACAGTAGCTAGCAAGACTTTCTTGCCTTTCAGTCACTTGACATAGAACAAAATATTTGACTATAAGAAACAGATTTAGATGTAGCACTCTCATGGATATGGGCCATAAAAGCCCACTGGATTTGTCTGGTTAACTCCCTTTGTAGAGTTTTGAAGGCAGCATTTACCTTTAAAATATCTGCCTGAAAACAAAGAAAGAAAAGAAACACCCCTCAGGCCCTCTCACATCAGCAGAAGTTGTTTTCTCACATGTCAATATGAAGGGCTAAATCGTGTTTATTTTCACTGGTGCCCTCTACTGCAAAACTATTAAATAGTTGGGCAGCTTGATAATTATGTGATGGTTTCCTACAATTCATTCAATGTAGACTCCACAGTCTGTTTATGTGGGGGTTTATCTACTTTTAAAACTAGGTGAGAGGATTTTGACTGAATATGAAAGATTGTGTCTTTCACACAGAAACCCATTCACATGTATAAATCCATCTCTAAGACTCAGGGCAATCTAACAACAGTATTTTTACAGCTTACAGGAGTTTTACAGGGCTATTCTTTCACACACATTGTGGACATGACTGTTCCATGGTTGAAGGCAGCTGCTGTACTTTGCCTTGTGAAGCACAGGCTGGATCTCAGCTACACAAAGGCTTCTGGGGTCTCAAACATAGCATGCATAATTCTATTTTACACCACTCACACCTCTGTACCTCTAAAATGAAAGTTATTAGATGTTTTTACCTGAATGCTTTAGGTCTCTAGCTTTTTCTTCTGAGTGCTGACACTTGAGCTCTAGTTCCTTTTTATCTTCTTCCAAGAGTTCTAGTTGCTGTTTAAGACGACTAATCTCTTTATGCAGAGCTTGATTCTCTAGCTGCTCTTCCAGTTCTTTGATCTGGAATTGGCAAACAATAGCATTCGTTACAGTAAGAGGTACTTTCTGTCCTTCCTTTTGATAAATTAACCCATTAGGTATGATTATTCCTGAAAACATGATTTTATAGTATAGAAGTGAACTACAAGTCCCAGAAAGGGGACCATTTTTGAATGGGAGCTGGACAGATTTTTCTAAGAGATGTCAGAATTTCCTATTACGATCCCAACTTGTTTCATTTCTTCTTTAGAATACATCTTTAGTTCCAAAGTACTTAAGCTATAAGAATGTTCCCTTTTATTTTTTATAGAGTTTTTATCACATACTTAATTTCAGAACGTTTCTTCATTTGAAGCACAAGAACACTGACATGTTTGTTCTCATACTGACTGCTTCTGACAGGTTGGTTATTTAAACTCCCTTGTCTCAACTCATGCAGATGCCAGCGGGTGAATTACAGAACATCCAGTTTAAAGGCAGCATTCAGGTGCAGAGTATCAATCACTTCCCAAGTCCCAGATATATACATTTTTCTCTAGACTTCAAGGAGCCAAAGATGCAGAGGTTTTCTATGAACTGGCAATTATTCTTCCAAAACACTCATTCAGAAGCATGTGAGATTATACATAGTTTTATTATTGCTCCAGTGATGAAAGCACAGGAACTGTCTACCTATTCCCTGCATTACTGTTACCAGAGCTTTAAGAACAGGCCTCACAGCTAAGGGAAAACTTGTCTTCAGGCTTTCAAGTGAAGCAATGGTGATTTTTCCCAGTTAGAGATTGATTTAGTCCAGTTTCAAAGAATATATTTGTTTAGATCCTAGTTCTATAAATACCACTTTGCAGCATTCACCTAACATTTCCCTACTCCAGTATATCTGGCTCTTCCCCATGCATTTCTTTAGCAAGTGACCAGATTACTATAGTGAACTGTCTGCCTCTCATCTCTTTGTCTTCTTGGCTTACCCCCCCAAAATACCCTTTATATTACTCTATGTCCAAAATACTCTCCTGCCATCTCTTCTTCTCTTAATGGAACTTGACTTAATGCACTTCACTGGCATCCAGAGTGAAACACTTAGGTAAACCAGAGCCTTGAGCCTGAAAAACCTTCAGATTTTGTTCTCAGGTCTTACCAGTTACTCAGAGGAAGGGAATCACAATCTCCTCTGAAATTTTGTTTTCAGATGGTGAACTCTTATGGGTACAAGATCTCAAGTAATTCTTAACATAACAAATACATGACACTGCTTACATTCAGAAGGCTTTCAAAGACTTCTGCATGAGATGTTTTACCTTTTGTTGGTGTTGAAGCCTTTCTTCTTCTAATGTGTGGGTTAGCTTAGCATTGTCATCCAGAGCCTTCAAAAGCTGTTGATCAGGAGCAGAATTCTGCAGAAGCAACTGACTTTGCCTTTTCATCTTATTTTGTTCAATAAACATCTGCCAAAACAAAACCCACCCCCAAAAAAAGCAACAGTTAAGCACATGCTATTGCTATCCTGAGGGAAAAGCAATTGGAAAGAAAATGAAGAAATTAACATCGTGTTAATAGGGATAGTGAGGAAGAAGGTGGGAAGGAAGGGAAAAGGATGTTTGAGAGTAGAATTTACAAGAGCTAAGCTCACACTGAAAGGAACTGGGTGTTTGCCAAAAACCACCCAGTGCTACACCTTCATCACCCACATGTTGGCAACATTCAGAA
Source organism: Psittacula echo (assembly GCF_963264785.1). Classification (NCBI taxonomy): domain Eukaryota; kingdom Metazoa; phylum Chordata; class Aves; order Psittaciformes; family Psittacidae; genus Psittacula; species Psittacula echo. The sequence continues at coordinate 7,988,042 of NC_137743.1, read as the reverse complement.
TTTAAACATATCTCTGGAAACAGGAACAATCTGATCCCTATTCTGGGAGCTCTAGAGAGATTAAAAGAACTCTAGATGGAATTCACAGGCTATCTCCTCAAACCCATCTGCAAGCCTTGCATAAACCCCATTTATTTGGGTTACCTGGGTATGGGAATGATGGGGAGTCTTTGGGAGATGAATTTCAGTCCATGTTTGTGTAATCAGTGTATGCACTAATTACAAGAAAAGACATTTCAGGGCAATTTCAGCCTTTTCGTTCTGATCCTTGTGTTCTTTCCTCTTCCCCAGTTATACTTTTGATGTGGAGAATGGATACATCGGGTGTGTGTGTCAAATAGTCAAAATTCCCAGTGAATTTATTCTGAGTCTTGATATCTCCTTCAGGTAGAGGGTTGTCCCCCCAGGCAATAAGGGCTTCCACTCCTGACAAACTCAGCTGTGCCTGTTCTTACAGCAGAAATAGGGATTGGGTCATGCTGAGGTTTCAGATGAGCGTGCACAAGTCAGCAAAGCAATGCCGCTTATGGCAAGAGAAAAGGGAACAGCCTGAGAATGCAGATTCTCCCTCAGACTGTAAAAACACTGTTGTATAGCACAGCAAAAGCAAGAAGATACTGTAAGAATGAAGTATTACAAATACAAGAGTTCAATGCGATCTTTTCAGGTTCCCATACTACTTATTTACAAACCAAAGTTACAGATAAACATATGATTTCTTCCCATCCACTGCTACCACAGTGGTATCTATCTTTTTATTTATTATTATCTTTTTACTTATTATATATCTTTTTAATACAATTGGATTTTAAAGAAACATCAGCTGATGCAGATTTATGGCAAGCATTCCACCCAGAGCTCTGCATGGACACTTCAACTGAGGCTTCGTAGCAACCAACTCTCTCCAGTTGTCCATGCAGACTGAGAAGCTGGCCGACTATGCTGAACTTTTAACTCACAAGGTAGCCTGCTCGACCCTGTGTGCCAAGCAGCATCAATTGATGCAGTCCTAATACTAATAAAACCTACAATGAACACTTCATTGGGCAACACTGTGCCTTGAGGGTAGGCAATAAAGCTCTGGAGTAGTCAATAAAGAGGAAACAATGCATACAGGCTCTAGTACTACACTTTGTTGTAAAACAGAGACAAATACAGATCACTGTGGTGCAGTGCAAATATGCACTGTACATCAGACCTCTGTCACAGAATTACTCCTGGGGAGATTCTGGCTGGACACAAGAGGAAAATTTTATCAGTGAGAACAGTCAGCCATTGGAATAATCTCCCCAGGGCAGTGATGGATTCCCCGGCGTTGGACACTTCCAAGATTCAGCTGGACAGGTTGTTGGGACATCCAGTCTAGGTCTTGGTTTGCCCAGAAAGGTTGGACCAGATGATCCTTGAGTTCCCATCCAACCTGGGATTCCACGATCCTATGAAATTCTGCTAGTCAACCCAATTATGCTTGCATTATCTTACACTAGTAGTGCTGTGGCAAAAGCAACTCAAAGGCAAGAGAAGGTCAGAATCAAAACTACCCACTCCAACCCATAAAGGTTTGCAAGTCATCTATTTAACATTTTATCTTCTTAAAACAAACAGCACCTTTGAAACACCATATTTTAGAAACGTCTCTAAATCACTGCTAAAGAACTTAATGCTGTCTCAAAGCCTCCTGCTTTCCTTTTAAGTCAGTCAAAAGTTATCTAACCCTGACAGAAACAACATCTCTCTAAAGCCATCTTTAGCAAACATCACAGTTTGCCTACTGTGAACTTCCAGAGAAAAGTGAAAACTTGGGCTTCATTTTTTTTTGGAATCTGACAACTAATTTGAAGTGCTTTTTCTAGATTTGTGTTCCCTGTGTTTCATCACTGAACCCAACGGAACTGAGTCGTTGCAGCCTGAGAGGGCAGAAAGCTGACAAAACCAGAAGAAATCAAGTAGTGCAACCTGATCTCTTCACCTTGAGCAGATATTTCACCAAATGTAGAAAATCCATAGATTTGTAGAAATTTCACTTTGTAGAAATAGAAATGTAGAAAACTCACTTCGTTTTATGCTCTTCTGCAACAAAATGAAAAGGATCATTTTGAAGACCTGGGTGAAAACCTTTTCATTCAGAAGTTTGCACATGAAGTGTTGCATTTTCTATTAGCTTCATAAATTGCTTTCATGATATTGCAAATACATTCCTGCTCACAGCATATCCAAAAGTGCCTTTACCACCACAGAAAGTTTTGTTGCTTGTAATTTAATGCTGCAACCAGACACATGGGAATCAATTTCTCATGGGGAGCCCCATCCGTTTCAGAAGTTACTTACACACGTCCTTGAAGTACAAGCATATTCCAAATGGAAGGGACAAAACTAGACAAGAGGGTCATGGCAGATATAGCAGAAAGCAAGCTGCTGATGAGCTGACGGCAAGTTTTTGAGAGGTTGCTCTGAGTGTTTGACATGGGACAAAAGAGACCCTTAGCAGTTAATTCTAATTTAATAAATACAATTCCTGCTTCAGCAGGGCAGAAACCTGACTGCCTGCACAGCCTTGAATATTAATTAAAGTGACTGCTGAAAGGGCAAAACAGCTACTAACAGGATTATCTGGACTAGGTGGAATTTAACCAAGTGATGGATTAGCTCCGACTTTGCCACCTGCTAAACAATTACCTGCAGAGCATCCCGATCGATGCTAGAACCATAAGCTGATGCTGGAGGAATCTACTGAAATCATGACTGCAACTAAAGAGAGATCACAAAGGACAGCAGTTTGCTTACACCTACCATTTTAACAATCTCCAAGCATTGTGCAAACCAGCTATGTATCTTTTCCCCCTGAGTTTTCATAGAGAAGCTGCAAGGTGCAGGAAATCTGGGACTCCACCACTTTCCACTAAAGCTTGCACAAGAATTGGAGGTGAAATACTGAAAATAACAGATGCTTTTCCCTTGACCTGAATGGGGCCACACCTCATTCTCAGACCCGTGCTCCAACCATTATCCTACAGAGCGTTCACTGCAGCTGTTACTTCTTTACACCAGAGCTGAATTAGGAATTCTTCCTCATTAAAAAAGTTAGAAAGCAACTCTGTTAGTGTCAAGTCCCTGGGAACTCCAGTCCTTGTTCCAATAACGTTCAGGGTATAACTCCATGCTCTCCAACTAACTCTTCTCCCAGGAGCAAAATGAAGCTGTGCGAAATGCTTTAATATCCATCTGTTGCTACATTTACATCTATACGTCATTTGGGTACTCTATATGGAGCAACTGTTTTTGTCTTAGCTAAAGCATGAAGGGAGAATAAGGTCTCAATACAGCAGCGCTGTTATAATAATTGATGGTTGCATAAAGTAAATTAAGCATCAGTGGCAAACACTATACCCACTATGAACAGAATAACAAAAGGTATGTAGCAAGGCAGAGTCAAGGAGGTCTGAAGCAGAGAAGAGAAGATCAGTCAGCTGAGCAGTTGGCTCTGGCTACAGCCCTGGGCAGCACTCCTTCATCCCATCCACATCCTAGTAAGAAATCAGTAAGTCATCCTCATGGAATCGCTCATTCACATTGGTCACGGTCTACAGGAGCTGATGTTTTTTCAATTATGTGCATCCTGAAGCCTTGTGTTCAGACCTGAATTAAGCCCTAAGAGAGGTACGGTCAAGGTACTTGTATTTTATGTCGGGGGGGGGGAGAGAGTGATCTCCAAATATAGCTTGACAGGGCACTATGTGGCTCTGAATTGAGGAGGTACTCAGTCTAACATATAACTCCAGGTATGGATTTTAGTTACGTGGCTAATTAAGAATATATATCTCCCTCTATATATATAGATATATATATGAACTCACACTTTGTAACTGCTTAACTGTACTCAATTACCAAGGACACCTGGGCTTGTGAGGTTCACTGCTTATGATTACAGCATGAAACGATGGCTAGTGGGTTTTTCTGACAGAAGAGTTGAGAAGCAGATGTATCTTATTAAAACACATTAATAAACATGCCAATAGTTTGGACATTGACCTTGAAATGCTCTCTCTCCACTCAGGCTCAATCCTGCACATCAAGAAATCATATCAGCCTTGTATGAATTATGAAATTTAGTGTTCATCCCAGGTGTCTGAAGCCCTACTCACGAAAAAAGCTACAGCAAACAAATAGGTTCTGCACTTAGGACACAATCCAGAAAACTTAAGTCAGCACATGCTTAATTTGAAGTGCATGGGGTGTTATTTCACTCTGAAAATTCTGAATCTGGTGCTTTTATTTTTCCTTGCCTAGGAACTACTTCTATGGAAAATAACCACCAAATAATGGCAGACAGAAAGAGATTACCCAAATGGCTAAACAGCAAGGGCAAGGAGGGCACAGGACAAGATTCTCTTTAACAAAAAAAATACCCTAGTGTGAAGTATGGAAACCCAGACTGATGCATTTCTGGCAATGTGCTGTGACCTTCACAGATTTCCTCCTTCAGAGGAGCCAAAGGCTAACTTAGCTGGATTGTCAAACTGCCATAGAAAACTGAGGAACGTGATCACAACAAAGGACATATGCATAGTAATGGGGGCAGCCAAGAATCATTCCTCTAGATGACCCATAATACTTTAATGGCTAACAGCTTTATGTTAAGACCTGCATCAATTTTAGACTAACAAAGACACAACACACTTGTTTTAGTTATTTCGCTGATTGTCAGACAACTTCTGAAGGAACTATTCAGAGCTACAAGCTGTCACATTAATATGTTTTATGGCTCAAAAGAAGAGGCCTAATTTACTCAGAATATGGAAACTGGAGTAGATGAGTTAACCCTATTTCTTGTCCATCATTTACTTCTCACCATAGAGGTGCCTGGAGCATGGATTTTGTGTGAGAGAAAACTGAATCCCCATCAGCATCACGACTTCCTTCAAAACAGGGTATTATTTATTTTGCCAGCCTGGTCTGTACTAAAGGGTTTGTCAAACTCATTCTTCACTTATGAGGCACAAGTGCCCAAGGCCCAGAATAAAGGGGCAAAAATAATCCTTATTGTTACTTATTTCTTCATTTCCTGCAGTTAATGGCTTTCTTTTTGCCATGGTGCAAGTATGGAGATCAGGTCTATAATGCTCAGTCTTACAGCATTTAGACACCATCCAATATTTTCAGAAACAGATCATATACCACATGAAAAAGGAGGAAACATCTTCACAGTTTTTTCCCCCAATAGATTAACTGCCTGAACTAAAAAGAGAAAGGGGCAGGGGGAGAGACAGAGACCAAAGAGATAGCTTCCTAGAGCATACATCTGTTACCATTTCACAAGCCTGTTCTTGGGAAAAAGCTCAATGAAACATATTAGTGTTACATCATGCTTCAAAAGTGGTAACATTCAAGCTCAAGAGAATTCAAGTACTAACCACTTATCATGTCTCTTTAATTATTATTTCCAGTTCAATCAGCTGGATGGCAAATTAATTATCTTCAGATACCAGTTGCTGTTGAACTAGCCTTGGTAATGCACAGAGCATCCTACGTGTAAGCAGAGTTGCTCTGTGAGTGCTGGTTTTGCAGTACACACTCCCAGATGTAGCATGTTAATGCAAGAGACCTCACAAATGAACCCAAAAGGTCAAATGCATCTGAGGAAGCATTCTTTGGGAGCTCATGTCATCGAGATAACCAAATCCATTGCACGCAACCTCATGAGCAGCGCAGACATCTGTTGAGAATGACAATTTTCCTAAGTCTTATAAAATGATAGCCACCTTTTATCTTTCTGTAAAGGAAGATTCAGTCCCAGATTAAGTAATGCCAGCTGGACACTGACCTAGGTAAGAGGTGCAGGCATTTTGAGGTAAACAAGTTAAATGCAAACATGTTGTTGTGTAATGATTCCTTAAGAGTATAGTGTGCTGGTTTAATGCATCCGTAAGTATTGAGAACTGGAGGGAAAATCAATGCCCATTAAGATTCACTTTGTATTTTTTAATCCATCGGGATCACAGTTCCTTTGAACACAGCCTTCCAGCCTCTCAAAAGTGAGGGTGCTGAGGCACTGGCACAGGTTGCCCAAAGAAGTGGCAAATGCTCCATCTCTGGCAGTGCTCAAGGCCAGGCTGGGCAGAGCCTTGGGCGACATGGTCTAGTGTGAGGCATCCCTACCCATGGCAGAGGGGTTGGAACTGGTTGAGCTTAAGGTCTTTGCCAACCCAAGCCGTTTTATGATTCTATGACAAACTAGAAACTATTTTACAGGTAATCATAAGCACTTGGGAAACCCCTTCTCCCTCCTCAGTTGTGTATTTTGGGAAACAGCTTGCGCTAGCCTCAAAAGTGAGAGGAATCCCAACAAAGTGCTCAGCAGTTTGACACTTCATTTCTATTGTTCCCAGAGTCAGAGGACAGAAAACAATAGCTCAGTGCTAACTTTGAGAGTACGCTGCCTCTTCCTTGGGAGTTTTCCAAAGTAATTGATGCCAGCATACATGACAGTAATAAACTGTTCACTTGTGTTGGTTTCGGTTGGGATAGAGTTCATTTTCTCCATAGTAGCTGGTATGGGGCTATGATTTGGATTTGTGATAAAACAGTGTTCATAATGTTTTGTCATTGCAGAGCTGCACTTACAGAAAAGTCAAGGCCTTTTCTGCTCCTCACCCCACCAGCAAGCAGCATGGGGGTGCACAAGGAGTTGGTAGTGGACACAGCTGGGACAGCTGATCCCATATGGATATCCCATATGATATGGAATCGTGCTCAGCATGTAAACCTGGGGGAAGAGGAAAAAAGGGACATTGGGAGTGATGGCATTTGTCCTTCCAAGTAACTGCAGTGTGTGGCGGAGCTCTGCTTTCCTGGAGATGGCTGAACATCTGTGTGCAATGGGAAGTGGTGAATGAATCCCTTGTTTTGCTCTGCTTGCATGCATGGCTTTTGCTTTGCCTATTAAACTGTCTTCATCTCAACCCACGAGTTTTCTCACTTTTACCCTTCTGATTCTCTCCCCCAACCCACCAGGGTGGAGTGAGTGAGTGGCTGTGTGGGGCTGAGTTGCCAGCTGGGGTTAAACCACAAGATCACTTTACAAAATATTGTTGCAAGGCAGGATGTATGGGACTTTTACCTTCAATTTATTTCTCCCTGTATTCCTCCCCTTTTGGCTTGCTTTGGCTGTGTGTATTGTGTTTTGCTCATCTTTGTAGAACAGCACTTTTCAGGGCTAGCCTCTGTATTATTGTGATGGCCTTCAAGATACTCTCTGCCTTCCTTTGCTTTCTTATAAACTGCTCCACAAACAGCTGAGAGATCTTAAAGTGTCTCTTAAAACATGACACTAGAATACTGGTTAAACTTGCCAAGATTCCTGTGTTAACAACCCTGTTTTATTCAGGTAGGTGCAGATTCTTCCATGCTCCCGCCCCTTACACACTCTATTTATTTAGTTCTTTTATGCAGATTCCTGTACCTTTCACAATGGATTGTGACTCACTTCAAACCCGCTTTCTTTTTTCTTCCCCCTCTCCACACCACGACTGACAATATTTACTCAGCTTCTTTAGAAGCTCTAAAGAACATGAATTCTAATGTTTGAAGTTGGACCATTTTTGATTAATTAAATATATATTATGGTGGTGCCAGCAGCATGACTATAATTACAGCTGTATTAGACTTTTTTTTAATCAAAAGCTCTGATTTTCAAGTGCTTGCTCACTCCTATATGTGCTTCTCCCCCTCTTCCTCTCTCCTTGTTGCTCCTCTCCCCTCATCCGTGTTCGCCTCTACACACACGCTCACCCACCCATTACCTCTCAACACCTGCACTCCCAATTGCTCATGTTCTGTGGCAAATCCTCCTTGCTTGCCAGAAGGGCAGGATGCAAAGGGCAGGATGTAAAGGGCATCCTTTCGACAAGCAGCCGGCAACAGCCGCTCATCTGCTCTCCTCCCATCACAGCTGCAATGCAACCCCAGGAGGGTAAAGCTAAAAGGTGAAGCCACGCTATGGAGAAAGGTTTTAATGTGAATACACGGGCCAACTCCCCCCATGAAGGCAAGATTCAGATCCTTCAGACCCTTAGACAACACGCCCATGACCCTCTACAGGCAGTAAGTCTATAACTCAGTGAGTTACAAGACTGAGAAGTCACAAACACTAAGATGTGCCATCCTGATGTCATGGTGCTGTGGTGACATCCACATTACTCTGTTCTTATTTCCTTCCTCAAAGTGCTCAAAACAAGTAAAACACAAAGCACTGAACATCCAGTGCTGCTCTTTACTCAAAGCTACTTCTCTCAACCCTGCACAGCTTATCACAACCAACAACTCTGGCTTCTGCCAAATGCAAGCAAAAATCCAGCTGGATTTTTGTTTTGGATTTTTTTCCCCAAGAAACATTTTATAGGGACAGAGAAAACGTGGCTGATGAAAGCAAGCACAAAATTCCTGTACATCCTTAGTATAATCGAAACAGCTCCTGTAAGCACATCCGAGAAACCTCAGCTCTCAAAACACAGCTGCGACTGCAGCACAATCCATGTGAGAGGAGGCTCAGCCACCCTCCCCAGTGCATAAAGCTTTGCTGTTGTGGATATAGCTGTGGGCCAGAGCCCATCTCTCTAATGTCTCAGGTCACTTAAGGGACACCATCAGTGTGAAACTAGGCCAAAGATAACAGATTTTTAGAGTAATTTGAAATGCTCTTCATTGCCCAAACACAAATGAGCAATGTCTTTGTTGTCTCAGGCTCTTCTATTTTAGAAAACTTCCCCAAAATTTTTCTGAATAGTGTGATACTAAAGGAAGAGAAGCAGATACGCAAACAGAAGATTAACACAGGCCTGAAGTTCACTGTTGTAGTGACTCCTTCTCGGATGGGACAACTTCATGGAGTGAAAAGCCTCAACTGGGCTGTCAATCTGCAACAACAGGGACCCGTATTTTTGGAAGAGACAACAACTAAATAATGACAACAACCAGCTAATAAGTACTTGCTTGCAAATAATCAGCATTTCTTTGGCATTGTGCTTAACAGTTTGCCTGTCACTTTGTTATTCAAATACAAAAAGCACTTTCAATATCATCTTTCAAAAGTATAGGTGTCTGAATATGACATGTATGAATCTAAGCAGAAGCAACATTCTAGGCCCAGAGTATCAGATTATACGCTTCCACGATGTGAAAACCAGCTTCACTATGCATTTAGAAATCCCTCATTTCTGAGACATGCAAGGTCTTTACATACATTCTTCTGTTGCTAATGAACAGAAGCACATAATTGCTCTGTACTTTAGAAGATAAAACAAAGCAGCAGCAGGAGACTCAGGATAGATACTGTAATAATGAATAAATGAACATGCATAACACTTAGAGGTTTGCTTTCTTAAAATAACGATTCTGCAGCCATTACAGACAACAAACACCACTAATACAACAATAATGTCTGCACAATCTCACGAGGTTTAATGCAATTCACATTATAAAAATAGTTATCATGAAAGGATAGGTAATGAACAAATCCAGGTTTCCTAAAATTTAAAAGTACTTGCATGAAGGTAATATTTTATAGCACAGACTAATAACAGGCTTGAAAAAATCCAAATTAATACTTCAAAAACATAGGCAATACTTTGGTTTACAATCATAGAATAGTTAGGGTTGGAAAGGACCTGAAGATTGTCTAGTTCCAACCCCCCTGCCATGGGCAGGGACACCTCACACTAAACCATGGCACCCGAGGCTCTGTCCAACCTGGCCTTGAACACCGCTAGGGATGGAGCATTCACAACCTCCCTGGGCAACCCATTCCAGTGCCTCACCACCCTCTCAGTAAAGAATTTCTTCCTTAGATCCAATCTAAACTTCAACTGTTTAAGTTTTAACCCGTTACCCCTTGTCCTATCACTGCAGTCCTTAATGAAGAGTCCCTCCCCAGCATCCTTATAGGCCCCCTTCAGATACTGGAAGGCTGCTATGAGGTCTCCACACAGCCTTCTCTTCTCCAGGCTCAACAGCCCCAACTTTCTCAGCCTGTCTTCACATGGGAGGTGCTCCAGTCCCCTGATCATCCTCGTGGCCTCCTCTGGACTTGTTCCAACAGTTCCATGTCCTTTTTATGTTGAGGACACCAGAACTGTACACAGTACTCCAAAGTGAGGTCTCACGAGAGCAGAGTAGAGGGGCAGGATCACCTCCTTCGACCTGCTGGTCACGCACCTCTTAATGCAGCCCAGGATACGGTTGGCTTTCTTGGCTGCAAGCGCACACTGCTGGCTTATGTTCATTTTCTCATCGACCAACACCCCCAAGTCCTTCTCTGCAGGGCTGCTCTGAATCTCTAATCTGTTCTTACAATCTTTTGGCTAATAAATGCCTCTATCTTTTATAAATTTGACTGGGATTTGCACATCTCATTTTATTTCTGAAAAATCACAGTAAGCCTTTGACCAAATGGTAAATGGCCCAGTGGCACTAAAGATGTGGCAAAAGGAGGTATACAGTTCTGCTCAGCAGAAGAGTTCAGGCTCCATCCCATGAAACTCTATAAAAGTGGGATTTGAGGAGGCTGCACATGCAGTCTCTCTGATTTCAGCAACAACTCCAGTGGACTGATTGCTCTTCCACATCTCTTTACTCTAGCAACATCCTGAAAAGTCCATCTCTATACATAAAATTTGAGAGTTAACAGGACATTTTAATCATTTGTGAACAATTCTCATTTCTAGCATTTCTTATTCCTGGAGGAATAAGAGAAATGTGAAGAAATGTGTCATCTGCTTTAGCTTTGCCTGCAGCAACATTTTCAACAGGTGGCAGAGATACTGACAACTATAGACAGCAGACTGCAGGTATGTGTGTGTATGTATTTTTATATATATATATGTGTATATATATATATGTATGTATACTATGGAGGTGATCCTGCCCCTCTACTCTGCTCTCGTGAGACCTCACTTTGGAGTACTGTGTACAGTTCTGGTGTCCTTGACATAAGAAGTACATAAGGAGCTGTTAGAGAACGTCCAGAGGAACGCCATGAGGATGATCAGGGGACTGGAGCATCTCCTGTATGAAGATAGGCTGAGATAGTTGGGGCTGTTGAGCCTGGAGAAGAGAAGGCTGCGTGGAGACCTCATAAGCAGCCTTCCAGTATATCTGAAGGGGGCCTATAAGGATGCTGGGGAGGGACTCTTCATTAAGGACTGCAGTGATAGGACAAGGGGTAACGGGTTAAAACTTAAACAGTTGAAGTTTAGATTGGATCTAAGGAAGAAATTCTTTACTGTGAGGGTGGTGAGGCACTGGAATGGGTTGCCCAGGGAGGTTGTGAATGCTCCATCCCTAGCGGTGTTCAAGGCTAGGTTGGACAGAGCCTCGGGTGACATGGTTTAGTGTGAGTTGTCCCTGCCCATGGCATGGGGGTTGGAACTAGATGATCTTAAGGTCCTTTCCAACCCTAACTATTCTATGATTTTATAAAGTCACATTAAATTTAAATTTACTTCAACTACAAGGTGACTCATCAAACGACTGAAGCTTCAGTAGTGGACCTGATACACAGTAGTCCATCTAAAGCTAGGTTATATCACATACCTGTGTGAATGAAAGAGAATGTGTCAAAGCTTTATACACTTGAATTTGCAAATACCCGTCTCCTTTGGGATGAGCACCCAGCCCTGTTACACAAATACAGATCTTCCTGTTTACAGAAATTGATCTATACCCAGAAGTTACTAGGTTCCTGCCAAGTTAGCTCCTTGAACAGGTTTCCCAAAGGGTCCACAGGGTGACCTTGCAAAGGAGAGAACAGGAAAGAAAACCAGTCCCCTTGGTCAAGATGCTGTGAAGACCTCCAACTTCTACACACGGCACAGAGACGGAAGGCAACTGCAAAGAACATCTGTCAGCTTCCTCCCCCTTAGCTTCCAGATTTTCAAATGTACTTACAGTTTATCTCAAATCCCAAAGATCTGTTTTGTTACTATATGATTCTGTTCGTATCCAAAATACTCAAATACCCCACAAACAGAACACAGAAAACCTCTTCACTGTTTTCTATGCAGGTTCAAAATGTATATATGCCCTTGTTTAAAATCAGTGACTGAATGCAGTAGCTGTACAGGAGTTATCAAATATATTTTTAAGGGGATTTTGAAAGAGAAACAGCAGCAGCAAAAACAAAAAGCAAAGAGTTCTACTCAAAGCTGACCTTCAGAAGGCTAAATACCTGCTTGCTGGCAACCACAGTATCAAAATATAAAAATCCACTTCATGTCAGATGTTTCTTTTATTTACAATACCCCAGTACTGATGACTCATGTCATTTTGCTATAGAATGGCTTTAAACCTGAGCAACCTGAAAAACGATTACTCAGGAAGCCCAACTTTTATTAAAAAAAATATCAATGCATGGGTTGGGATAGAAAAGCTTGAAAATATAATCCAAGTGCAGAGCTCTCAATATCCAGAGTGCAAACAGAAAAAGCCCATGAGGAAAAAACCCCCCTCATACACACATCCCATCCACCCCCAAAAAGAACCCCAAACAAACCTCATGATTTTATGGGGCTTCAGTCTATTAACAGATTGAAAGAGTTTGTTGTGTTTTGTAAGGCAAACATCGCCAGTTTCAAGCCAGCAGAACAACCACCAGCCATTCCATAATGCTCCCCAGTAACTCATACTCCCCCTTGGGAGTTTATACCTTTTCTAGAATATGGAAACAATTTTTTTTGGCTTGAATGGTGCCTGCAATAGGTCACTTGAAAGGCCTATGTTAAATAGCAGCCAAACTTGCACAGGCCTAAACTAATATTGTATTTTGCAACTCTTTTTTTGTGAATTCACATATTTTTCAGGAAAAACACAGCACTTCAAATTATATCACTAGAAAGGCAGCTGATCCTTCCCAGATCAAACAACTACATATACCACACTGAAATGTCACGGCTAACTAAGCCTGTTATAAATTCAAAGCCTCATTTAAAAGGGGAAGGAGGTAAGGCTGCATGGACAATTATGAAATGCTTTATAAATGCTGTTTAAACAGTAAACTCATTTTACAGATGAAGTACAGATGTTAACTAAGTAGTATGTGGCCATTCAAAGACATCTTTTGTATGAGATCTAGTCACCTAGACTGGTAAGTTTTTGCTCAGTTGTCTTCATTTTACAAGATCTCTTTTTCTTGACCACTCACCTCTTGTGCAAATGACTCTGCTTTCTTCCGCAGGTTCTTTTCCAGCTCAAAGTTTACATGGAGCTCTTCATATTCTTCTACTGCCAGCACAGACACTGTTTTACAAGAATAAAATGAGATCAGAAGTAGTATGGATCAAAAGAAGAAAGTACTGCTCGATTTACCCAGATAGCCTGTTATTCCCTAGTAGCATGAATTCTCGAATGAAGGTGTAACCTAGTTTTACACTTCCATACACAGCCCATTTTGCAATATCTATCCTGTTTGCTGTAAACCTCGCTACATATATATGCACAATTACTGTTCTTCTGAACAGAGTAATACTCCTCCCATCCAGACTTCAAATCTCCAGTAACAGGCAGCATGTAGCACAGATCACATTTTGCCTCTTTGGCTCTAAGTGACCAAAGTATCGAGAGAGCCTTGCTGAATCAAAGATTGCTATGTTATTTTGGAGGCAGCTATATTTGCTCACCTGATTTCAGTGAGACTTGACGTGTCCCTTCACAACAGAGTTTTAAAGACACCTCAAGAAGAAAATGGTGCATTTTGCGTTGCCTGTATTTAATCTGTGCTCACAAAAGCCAAGCTCATACGCGTGGCTAAAGCTAACCATGGGGCATGCCTTGGTGTTTTAAGAGTATTCAAGTCCTATCAGTCACAGGCTTAAGCAATGCAGACACACGGAAGAGTAAGAAATGAATACATGATGGAAGCTTACAGCATATGCCCTGCTATATCTTGGCCAGATCCATTGTCTTCCACTTCAAGAAAATGTGAAACAGCCAAGGAGACTTTTAAACAAACAATTTTTAAGTTTATAAGGCTAAATAGGAATCTAGAGAAAAGGGCACAGTAATCCAAGGCACTAAAGTCTTTCTCCTCTCTGAACTTCTTTTGGGTCAACTATTTCTCATCTGAAGCACTAACATTCATTATGAAAAAGATTTCCTTTTCTGAGCTTTTAGACTTGCCCTGCTCTGGTTTTCTCTCATCTCTTTCCAGGAAAGAAAAGTCCCCACTTTCCTTTTGTAACTTGGAAATCCTACTTATCTCATTCCTAGCACTCTTGCCTTTTTCTCATAATCCTCTGAACATACAAGAAGTTGCTCTCAATTCTTCAGATAATTCAGCTGTTTCCCAACTAATAGGAAGGCTGATGTAATGATTTAGGAAAATAGGAAATGAAGATTCAAACTCCATCTCTCTGAAGGACTGCCTTAGCTTGCCTCTTACACCACAGAGCAAAGTATTTCTCTATTCACACGTACAACCAGCTATTTACACTGTCACATTTTCCTGCAGTAAAGACAGTCCAGAATAATCCATGTGTTTATGCAGTCCATGTGTTTATGTAGTGCCAGTTCCAATGAGGCTAAACTGTCAGATCTGGACCACAGTCACCCTTGTGTAACCTACTCTGTGCTACAACACAAAAGCTCTGAAGCTTCTGCAAAGGATGTAGCAAGCTATTAAAGAACCTGCTGAGATCACACACCTCTGTTACACTTCTCCAACAGTTTTTGCTGCTTATTAACTTCTGATGTCAAAGCAGCCTTTTCATCTTTCACTCTATTTACCTAGAAAAATATAAAGAACAAATAAAAGAGTATTTTAGTTAGTGGCATAAGACATATGGCACATACATAGTGCAAGCAATATTTTGCTTGATGTAATTCTGTTTCTTAGATTTGGCTTGTTGTTAGGGTTTCCAGTGGGATGGAAAGGATTTTTACCCCAACCCACAGACTTTACAACAGATGTCATAAAAGGGTTATGGACTAAACCTCCTATGGCCCACTCACATGGCACGTACCACTCACAGCTGCAAATACAACATCTTTGGAACCTTTCAGGATCAAGCACCACAGCACCTGTTTGAAAAGTTATTAGCTTGTCCTTGACTGTTTGTGTTTTAATATAGTGAGACTGCTGTTTTGGATTTTTTCCTGTGCTCTGTTCATTGTCCAAGAGCCATCAGCTGTGTCTTTCTGAATGCAAGTGTTGCATAGACAGGAAGAAGCACTAAGTCCTGATTTGCATCAGTACATGGCTTATCCAGTTTTCAAGCAGGAATGAAACTCTCCTGGCTCAAAAAGCTAATTTGCTGGTCTAATTACCATGACAGGGCATTGCTGATGGCTAAACTCAAGGATATGCTCAATGAAGTAGCACCAATGATTAAACTGGACATCCTCCAAAAGTATTTCTTGCACATCTACAGGTTTAACAAAATTCAAAAACCCCCTGCAGGCTGCATGGGAGAGGGGCTGTGAGGAAAAGGAGATGAGAGTTATAATATGGGTGTTAGAACAGATCATGAGAAGTCACAAGCCAGCAACTGCAGCACAGAGGACTCTTGACATAGAAGGCCCCTTCTAGGTGTATGCCTTAAGTGGTCCATCATATGGGAAGGCTGGCAGGACTTGCGATTAGATAGTATTCAATTAACTTCACAACTGAGTGTTTTTAGCAAAATTAGATACAAAAAGTACTGACTACACGCTAACGCGATCTCGCCTTCCATGGTACAATACATACTTCTTCAATTACTTCTACAAGTTTGCACCTCAGGTTTTCCAGTTCAATGGCCAAGGTCTTCTTTTCCTCATGAACAGATACGATTTGATCTCGCAGCTCTACAGTTTGGGGAAGGAAATGAAAGATATATCTTACTCTTAGAAGAAAACAACAAAGGAAATGTCAGCAATGCAAGTAGAATCAACAATGAAACACCCTAACTGCATACAAAGCATCAGCTGTATTCAAGGCATGTCCTCAATAATTTTGGAATTTTGCATAAGCGTCAAGTAACAGATCTACAACTGGGCCCCAGTTTCAGATTTACGCTATTGAGGTAAGCTGCCCTGTTCAGTATTGCTGTGTTTATTTGCATTCTGAATGATTTATTTCCTGCTACAACAGGGCCAAACCTGCCACCACAGTGTGTCCTCAGCACTACTCAGGAGACTGGCACATCTCAGAGATTCTGGTACGGAGATAGCAGAAAGCAATTTTTAATAGGCATCCTTTAAAACAAATTAATGCACTTCAGTTCTTTTTGGATCATGAGTTCTTGTCACAAGGGAAATAAACAAAACAACAGGCAGTTAATACTTGGGAGGTTTTCACTGAAGAAATTGTCCTGAACAGCTGCCAATTCATAGTCTTTGTAACATTCTGTGAGCAGAGGCAGAATAGAACCTTTACTGATGGAAGAGCTAATGCTTGTAATTTTCCCCTCAGAATTGTTTGTTCCTTAATTATCAAAATATGAAATAAATTAAATTCACAATAGAATAAAACATTTGATTATAATCGCTTCTTAACAGGAGATCAGCTTGCATACATAATATATCAAGGTTTAGGTTAACATAAAATCACCACAAAAAATATAAATGTATTGATATATATTAGCTTCCAGTAAGTGCTCTGATTCCCCACCTGCTTCCAGGATTTCATAGTACTGCTGTTCATTGAATAGCAGCCATAAGTTGAGACAATCGTTGCTAATCAATTGCAGATGATGATGACCTACTGGATGTCATTCTGTTTGGTCTCACATCTTGAAAATGTGGATTCAACCCCAGCCCCCTTCTCCCAGTTCAGGAGCCTCAGACTTACTTTCCTCCAATTACAGGCATATACACTTTAAAGTAAATAGGAAGACCTGTTTTCCCAGAAGATTCTTGAACCAAATTGTCTGGTCTATGGATTTGTGCTTTCCAGTGAAATTAACAGGGGAAAAAGTCTCACTGACATTTATAGTAACTGGATTAAGTCAGGTCTTACAATACACATATCAACCTCATTATCTAGAAAAAGCAGCATATCCATACAGCACAAAGAACCTCACACTGTACAACCTTATTTGTATATGTTAAAGAAAAGTGGTGGGAGGGAAGGAATCATTCCAAGAAACATGCAGTATTTTGTTGAATGGTGAGAAGGCTAAAAGAATTCCAAGATCCCCAACATGTCACATTCTGCTCTTTGATGAATTCTTCAAGACAGGGAACATGTGCATCAGAGCCTTTCTCAAATATTTTTCCACTTTGACCCTGCTACTCTCCTAACCATGCTCTCCTCTGATCTGCAGCCAGAGTCTCTGCTCTATTTAAATGTATTCTTGACATCTTTCTCCAATAAAAGACAGGAGGAACTCCAGAGTCTTATTTCAGATTCAGATGGGTTGTATGGTGCGGATCACACCCTTCTCTGCCTCTTTTCCTTCATCTATAGGATGGAAATATGCTTAATATAGAAGTGTACTATGACATCTTATTTCTTAGGTGGGATTTCTTTAAAGCATTTTTACAACACTCCTTTTTGTCTCAGTGATACTTAGTACCACTTCACTGAGGCTGCTGCATTCAAACAGAAAACAATTAACAAGGTCAGGCTGAAAGTTCAGGAACACTGTTCTCAGACATCATTTGCTATTGTCACTTATTAGCAGAAAGTAGTGAAAGTAAAAATAAAAATTAACCATTTCTCTCTGTCACCAAATGTGGACATTCCCCTTTTTTGGATACTGTGATGTAACAAGACACAGAATCGTGTTAGTTTCATTACAGAGTTAGACAAGAAAGGAAGGCAGATTTGGGGTTATAGAAATATGATTTGCCTTTCAAAAAAGAACCAGAAATTTCTGTATAAAGTACAGATTTTTCTTATCAATGTATTTCCATGTATGCCCAGTACAACAGCTCCTTTTCAAGCTGCTTGTTTTGTAACAGCTCTAGAATACGAATGAAGTTCCTGCATATGAAAGTACATAATGGAAATAGAAGTGGAGACTGCTATATTATAAGCTTTGCAATACCGACATTGCAGTTGAAGCAATACCAAGGTGACCTTGTCCTTCTGTTGAACATTTACTTTGTTAAGGATCTGAGGAAATACTTCTTTTACCAACTCTGTAACACTGAACTCGGCTGTAATCTCATTTTCCTATTGCATTGTAACCTACTTTTCAGGCTGCATACCCACCATATACAGTACACAGTATCACTACAAGCCTACCACGCTCTTACAGTCCCCTGGAAATCCTTTGATGACCACTCTCAGCAGCATGAATTGGAGCCAAAAGGATCTCTGGTCCAAACCAAGGCAACTTTTGCCTTGTATGGTGGCAAAGGCTCAGCAACAACACTCACCTTTTATTTGCTGCTGACAGTGCACAGAATTGCATGATCCAGAGTTAGCTTCTGTATCTGTGGATGAATCATCCTCATCAATGTTAATCTCTTCAGTGATAATATCTGGGCCCAGTTTTGCCATATAAAGCATACTAATTCTTTTCAAGGTCTTATTTTCTTTGTTCAGCTGGAAGTTGAGAAGCACAAACAGAGGAAGCTAGTTAGGCTGTCTTTAAGCTGCTGTGCAAGAAAAAAAAAGTCAACTGTATTTTTTTTTCTCCTTTGTCATAAAAAAAATCTATCAAAAACACAACAAAGTAACACTAGATTAAATGCTTCATTCAAAATTAAAATTGTCTGAAGATGGAAAGCTTGTTCACTTTCTTCTCTGAGAAGGCTTGAATTCAACAGGATGTTTCATCCATGCACTTCTTTTCTCTGGTACTTCTGATTAAGTAAATACCTTGTGCAGATTCAAACCAAATCAACTATCAAGCTCACTTACTGCTACACATTCTTTGTGATAGCTGCTTCAGCTCCTTACCTTTAAGCAAGTATCAGCACCACAGGAGCCCCAACTGAATGACCACAAGAAGGGCTAGGGCTCTTGAAAGCTTGCCTGGTTTTGCCAGCTATAGCAATTGGTCAAACAAAAACTCTGACCTCCTCCTATGCCTTTATCTTGCTCACAGACTACAAACACCACAACTACTATACTCCCAGTCATAACAGAATTACCTCAAAATTCTTCTGAATTATTTTCAATTCTCAGGAATTATTACTGTAGAGTCAATGTATGCAAGATGCCACATCATAAACCAATTCTTTATGGGTCAAACCACAAGTCAGAAACCACTCTGGGCTGGATGCTTCAACACATGGATGATACAGAAGAGGTTCTTCACGCATCTCCATCTTGATTAAGGTGTCAGAAAGAACTGAACAGTGATTGCTGCAAATGTTTCACTCTCAATTTCTTTCACTGTCCTGCAAATAGACACCCCATGCCAGCAGCTCTTGGTAAGCTCTGCACAGTCTCAGGGTGTTGAGGCATATGTTGAGCTGACTGCTCACCCACCAGCCAAGCAATCCCTGTATTCAGGTCTAAGAATGAGACTCCATTTTCTGCTAATGACATACAACATGCCAAAGTCAATATGCACCTTAGAAGTTCAATATTTACCTTCAAATCAAACACACCGTACAGTTAGCCTGACCCTGCATTTATATTACCTTTGATCCCCCTCTTCCTCAGCCCCCAACTACAGGAGCTTTACTTGAGAACTTCTTCAGCTCATTCCCAATGCATGAAACTGAGGAAGTGGGAAGGGTGATGTGAGGAACGTTACATAGTTTAGTCAGCTCACAGCAACAAACACATGAGCTTTGACAAAGCAGCCCCATAGGGTAAACCTAGTCTTTGAGCTGCCCCTATACGTGCATTACAGGAAAAGTGCAGAGAAGAAGAAAAGTTGCATAAATATGTTCATTTTCTTACTTATATGCTGATTGTCTATCTTATGAATTCTAATATAGTGTCATTATGCAAACAATTAAGTAAATACCTCCACAAAGTACATTGCTAATGCATCTAAATTAAAGTGATTTCTTGCTGGTGTGATTTTTACCATTTCTAAAGATGTACTTTGGGCAGGGGATGGGGAGCGGGGAGGGGGGAAAGAAGGGGAAAAAAAAAAAGCAGTCAGCATTGCTAATGAAATTTGGTTCAAAATTGCTGTAATCCATTTTCTGATGAAGTGGCTCAGATGCATTTTACACAACCAAAAATATATAAGAGAGATAAAAACATTCTTTAATAATAATGCACTTCTGATGAGATGGAATATAGAAAATTACACACTTGCTAAATTCATCAGACTAGACGCAATCAACAGAGCAGTGGAGGTCACCTTTCCCCTGCCCTCGCTTTGCTTTCACAAACAATCACCTGAAATGTAATGCAGTGGTTGACTTTTTCCATTTGATTTAGACATTGAAATGCTCATTATGTTTTTATATCTCACACAGGACAGTTCTAAAACTTGTTTTCCATTTAACCTAAATGCATATAAAAACTAGACCATCAAGATGCTGGTCCCTGACTTACTGTTCCAAAATAGAAAGTAAATTAAAACAGGTATTTTTTGGTTTCTTTAAAGGCAGGAATTGTATTTTGCATCTTGCTTATGGGTTTTGCCACTTCAAAACCATATCAGAGATCCGAAAGATTATACAAAAATATATATGGCACATGCATACAATCTCAAGTTAGTAAAGAAATAAGATGAAACAGAATCACCATAATTCTTCTCACCTTAGAAGCCAAAGCCTCAGCACTTTCACGGCACGTCTTCTCGATTTCAAGATGGTTCTGAATACAGTTTACTTCCTCAATAACCATGTGAGAAACTAGGGGAAGAGTTTAGGAATTAGTCAGTATTTTCCTGCCTTTGACACATGCATCCCATGATCAGAAATACTACATCTTTTTCTGTTAACTTTCTATGTAAGCATTGCAAATACAGGGAAGTACATACTTAGATAATCTCCATGGATGGGAACTATTTTGAACAATGAATATATGGTTCATTGCTTTAAGGAACTCTTTCTAGCCATGTCTGCAGCATTAGGAGTGGAACTGGAGAATTGAGCATAAACTTATGGAAGTAGAAGGGCAGCAGGAGCCTCCCTGACCATTGTCATTCATTATCATTATTTCATTAACACTTGAGGAATCAGAGTGAGATCATTAGGATTGTCCCTGAAGATTGCCACTATAACCCACTTCAAAGTTTGGTATAGTTGTCAAAGAAGATTGGAACTTTTATATTTTTAAACAGCAAGATTAACTCAGGTGTGTTACAGAGATTATTTTCATTTTCTAGTCTTTGGCTTTATATAGTGTTTACATATCATCACACTTGCTAAACATACTGTACCAGAAGAGCTGCAGGACGGACACATAGCACAGGCCTGGGGCAAGTTTACTAAGAAATGGAGAAATGAGCTAAGTGACTGCAGCCTCCATATTCACAAAGCCTCCTACAGGATGTGCTCCAATGAAGTCAAATCATCACCACAGCACAATTCCTTCATCTCTGCCTTCTGCCCCATCAGCTTTGAAGCTACCTGCAGCAGCTGGGATAGACCCTAATGGATGCAATCCTGATGGAAGCTCAACACTGCTTACACTGCCTGACTTCTGACAACCTCATCTAAACAACCTAAGTTCTATATTACCATATGGCTGTAGTGTCTGAACTGTTTCTTATTTGAAGCCTCTCTGTCCTCGCACATGCCCTAAAATCAGCACTGCACCTGAAATACACAGCTGTGGTACTACGTTTGATGTACAGATGGAAGAGCAAGAGAGCACATCTGTCCTTTGCACTTACGATCCCTATTACTGCAGAGGGTACCCATCACTATGTCGAAGATACACAATATTGTTAAAAGTGACCAAAAAGTTCTGGAACAGATCTTATTTTGTAGCATAGCACATCAGTGAGATTTAACAGGAAATGTAAAAGCACAGATAGGTTTTGGTTTGCAGTTCCCCTCAACTTCCAGCAGTACACAGGTACTTTATTAGTGAAAGTCTTCCAAGTGACAAGCTTCAGGTTGCGCAGAGAAATTAGAGCAAAGCAGAAAACCTAACAGTAGTTCCCATTTCCCAGGCTAGAACCTCGCTCATTGATGCAATTCCTCCTTGGTTCCTGGCACCCTGGATCCATCCTAAGCAGCAGCCAGGTCCCTAATTCTGCAAGTTATTTCATGGCGTAGATTCCTTCTCAGCCCAGTGTCAGGATTTCGATGTTCAGAAAAGACTATTTGTAGCTGAACAATACTTTGGAGTGGGAATAAGGCTGGAAGAATATAGGGTAAATATGGAGGACTTTTGCTATCATCTTTCATTTTCATGAAGATAAGCTTTAAAACCTAGTGAATTTGTACCACTGGGTAGAATATCTCCCTAGCCCTCTTCCAAGACTTCTGCCTAGACACTGAAGAGAGATACTCAAGTCCTCTTTGGTATCCAGAGGTCATCTTAATGGCTACAAAACTCAACTTCAAGAAGGAAAAAGCAGGCCATTAACAAGGGTTATTTATGCAGCTTTACAGATACTTAGCCAATATTATCTAGCATTTTTGTTAGCAACATGGGAAACTAGCACTATATTGGAGTTTGCTATTAAATCAGTAGCTGCATGCAAGAAATAAGTTCTACAAAATAAAAGCAGACAAAAAAAAGCAGGGCAGAGTACTGGGAAACCTTGGTCCAAACAATACATTCACATGAGGTCTTCTAACAGCAGAACAACCACAACTCTTCAGCTGTGTTCTTATTCCCACCTTTTCTGATGCTGGAGAAAATACCTGTTCCAAGCATGCAGTACCAGCTGCTACATTAAACCGCATTAAGGAAGAGCTTCAGGTAGCTTGTGCCCATACCTCTTTTGGGTTTAGTCTACCTATCTCGGGGAATCTGGAGCAAAGAAATGCTTCAAGCAGGATGAGGAAGCAATGGAGATACAGAGCTTTTCCCTTTTTACAGACAGGAATCTAACGGCCTCAAGCAAGGCTAAAGTTAGGAAACCAGGATTGGGCTCACATGGCAGAACTAGGGATTACTTTTGCTTCATTTAAACTTAATTAACCTGCAATTATGATTAACTCAGGGGGGAAAAAAACTTTCCAAATTAAATACAAAAAAATATATTATTTCCTAAGTCTGTCCAAAGTTCTTATTATGTCAATATTAATATTCATAAAGCAGCACTAAGTGGCCTGAAACATCTCTAACCTTGACAGTTTTTTTCAGGGGTAATAATACTGCACAGCAAATGCAGGCCAACCAAAAACCACTTAACTAATTAGTAGTTGCAGTCACCGAGAAAACATGAATCAACACTGTTATTACAAGTGGCACATTTGAGTGGCATCTAATTATGACTTGATGAGCACGATACTTGCATTATCAACATTACTACTGCATCCCATCAGGGACTAAAAGCCGCTGATGGCATTGACTGCGAGAAACTCCCACTCAATGGTACTGCAGCACCCAACAATCTCCTTGGCAGGGGCACCCTCACTAAATGACATGTTAAGCGTAATTACTGGTAGACATTGTAAATAAACAGGATTGGAAGTGAAAATTGTACCAAGTGCATAAGACACAATCTGACACATTGGAAGTGGCAGCCTTAATTGAGAGTTTCTTTGACTGCTCAAGATCATTTCAACTGCATTTCTCGGAGGACAGTGATTATAACTGTGGAGACAGACGGCATAATGGTATCAGCACTGCTGACAGAGCAGTGAATTAAATTGTATCTGCTGTTGTGTGAAAGCCTTGATGAGAGGTACAGATCCTTAGTGGTCTTATCATTATAACACAATGGTCATGTTGTCATCAACCTTGCTGGCTCCAATTGAAAAGAAATGATTGTGTGTTGAAGCTTTCCCCCCCACCACCACCTTCTATCTCTTGTGCTCAATAGAACCAATTTTCAGAGAGCTATGAAATCACGCAATAGTGCCTAAAATGCAGCTGCTTGGCATACAAACGGGGCCCCATTAAACTGGAATCACACACAATATGTGTTTATGCCAGGAGAACAAATAGAAGCTGAGTACAGGCCAAGTTTATTCACAGACACAAAGCCAATGTAGCTCTTCATCAATATAATTGCCTTTTATATTGTCGTTTAAATAATGGGCTCTATTATTGCCTTAAAATCCTAATATTCCTGGCATTTTATCACTATGTTTACAAGGTATGTCCTTTAAAAAATGTGAAAGGAAGATAAAAGAAACCTATAAAATTTTACAACATCAAATATAACTTCAAATTTTAAGTCTTAACTACTTGACATTTTCTGCCACACTCTCGTATTCCTCCTATCATAACAAAAACAAAACAGGCTGCAGTTTTTTCCAGAGGAATTAGACTTCTTGGAGAACATTCTTGCCTCACAGAACAGTTATCCAAGATCACAGATGATTCCTGTTGATTTTAGACTCTTTTCCATAATTGTATCAGATGAACAATTATAAAATAGAAGTGAGCAAATTCCTCTATTAACACAGTCACACAAAAATACAGACCACGTGATTTCCTTCTCCTGCATTAACTTCATCCATATTTCTGATGCTTCACGGTGCAGTTCACAGTATTGGCACACACCAGACATCACAGACCGCAATCCCATTGTAATTGCCTCTTCTAAGGAGCTATTCCACTAGGATACTTCCACTCCCATTAGATGTGCTTTGTTGCTTCCAGACACCATACCGTTGCAACAGAACCATTACTATAAAAGTGTAAAACTGAATATCGAAATTCTCACAGCCCAGACAAGACATAACTTGCACTGAAAACTATCAAGAGACAGCGGTTCATCCTTAATACCTTTATTGGTATTTTGGATGAAATCCTTCATGAAAAAAAAACATCATTACTATTATTATTATTAGCAATCTCAGCAATGGGTCAAATCCCACTCCACTCAAACATGTCATTTGCAGAATGCAGGTGAGATAGATATGCATTTGTAGCTGTATTTTCACCACTCTGCAGCCCAAGAATGACCACATGGCTCCCCGTGTCACAGCATATAAATGCTGGGAAAGCAGTTCACCTGACAATGGTTAAAGTCTCACTGGATTAGCTCCTTAATACAAGGCTTTGAAGGAGAAACAGCACATGGACCTGAATCTCAGCCTTCTTAACACCGCTGTAGAGTACCCTCTATACCAAAATAACCCCACTAACATGATCAGCTTACTTTTCTGAAACTCCTCCAGTTTTTTGACAGCTTCATCTCGTTCTTGCTTGATTTTGTGACACTGCAGAAAAAGAGAAAATTGAAATGAAACACTGATCCCAGTTATTTCATTAGCAGTCAGTCACAACATGCAAAAGCAGCAAAGATCAACTGCTGGCATGGTAACGTACAGAAGCTTATCAAAGCATTGTTTCTTCTTGCTCTCAGTCATGTAGGATCAATGGAAACTATGTATAAAAAATTCATTACCCAGAGTATTTCCTAATGAAATTGGCAAGTTGCACTTGATTTTAGGTTCCAATTCAGAGCTACTCTGGAAATATTTTAGAACCACATTATCCATATTGATACAAACACTCATCCATCTTCCACACAACAGTAAAAGCAATACTTTCTTAACATGCAAAACTGCATGTCAAGAATATGCATTGTCTGGTTTCATTAATGCAACTAGACTTGGAAGAGAGGCTTACGTTTCTATACCTACCATGTGCAAAGAAAACCTCAAAGCCAATAAACAGGGACACGCTGTTCAGCTTCCCAATCTCACGAGCAAAACTTCAGCCTTGAAGAAGGGAGAACAGCCACCTTCATACTCTAAGGATTTCCTGTCACCCCAGCTTTATTACTTTGGGGGTTAATACTAATACTACACAGGACTGCAATCACTGATCTTGAGATAGAAAGTCTCCCCAACAAAAAATAAAACAAACATTAAATAGACTTCTCTAAGAAAACCACTTCCATAAGCCAATGACAGAACTCACAAAGAAATAAGTAAAGTTCCCAAGTGCCACAGTCAGTGATTAATCACACTGTGAAAAACACATGACCCAGGGGGAAGTATGACTGGCACACAATGTGTCTTACACACATGGCATAGCAGACATCCTTCCTCACATGTGGCTGTCTATGCTCACAGTAATAAATCAATGTAAGACCATGAGTTAAGTTTTGGAAGAGATCTGTGTGACTGAGCTCTTTACAGTGTAACTGCAAGAACAAGGACACTGGTCAGTGGAAGAGAACTGGAAAAAAAAACCCAACTGAACTGATTTTGCTTGATTTTCAGTTTTTCCACATGAGAACCCACTTTCAGTTAGCCGGGAAAGGAGCCTGCTGTTAAGTAACAAGAAGGGGAAGAGCCGGATTCAAAGGCAGCCAAATTCAAGAGAGAGCCCTTCCATCAGCTCCAGAGGAGCTTGGATGAGACCCAAAGAAGGATCTGCTCCTGGGCAAGCAGAGGATGCCACTGATGTTGCTTCAGGGGCAGCCTCCATGCAGACTTTGGAAGCTGCTACTGATGGCTGTCTGTGGGAGCAAAAGGAGCTGCACTCAACAAGCAATCCCTCTTTTCCATAATTGCATCAGATGAACAATTATAAAACAGAAGTGAGCACGTTTTCTCTTGGCACTGGGGTGATGAGGTGAGGGCAGCGGCTGAGATGGGGACACAGGTTAGTCACCAGCTCCTGTAAAGGCCTGTGAAACAAGGCAGAGCTGCAGAAGTAACACGAAGCGCTAAGAAGCAGCAAGAAGTACTAAGCAAGCAGCACCGGACAAGGACTCACCGTTCATCTGGCCCTGTTAACAAAGGAGCTGTTTAGAGAATCCTGCACAGGAGAGGTGGGGAAGGAAAATCTGTGCACAAATCTTGCTGTCGTTCCTCTCAGGTTTTCTCAGCGTTACCTTACTGGCAGAAGTGCAGTCTAAAACAGAAAGTATTGCTGATTGTTCTGGCAGAACACAGCCCGGCTGCAGAAGGGGGATGACTGTGAGCTGCTGCCTCTTTGTACTCTACAAAAGAGACACTGTAACCACACTGGCGTACTTCACCCACAGATTTTTCTGCACGCTGCAAGCTTTCAGCCCACTGCATATTAAGTAAGAAAGAGATTTTTAATGCTCAGTTTAAAAAACAGGAAGATTGGGCTCTTTAAGGATCTGATCTATTGCCTGCAGAAGTCAAGAAGACACTTTCCTACTGATGGAAACCTTGACGTAGAGGATGCTGTACACTCCCTATCCCAATGATAGGAAAAACTCCTTTTGAAATCCTCCAGCAACACGCTGTAAGGCATAAAACAGCTTTCCCGGTGCAGCAAAAGGGGAAGTTCAGTGACCTATTCCACTTCACCTTGAGTGCTGTTTGCAGAGAGAGAGCTCCATCTGGACCACAGCAAGCTGACTATTCTCCCAATAGCGACGCATGTTTCTCTGCACAATCAGGGTCTGTAAGTTTAGGTCTCTGCAGAGTAATTCCTGCTCCCAGTTGCAGCTTCCTCAATATTTTCCTTTCTCTGCTACTGTGCTTCAGAATGAAAGAACAGAAAGAAAAGGAGAGCGGGAGATTGTTGCCCCTGCTGAAACAATCAATGGGAAGCACTTTGATTTTTGTCTTGCAATCAAACCTGTGCAAGCAGAGCTGCTGCAAGTCCCACCAAAAAAACTAGTTTAGCTCCAATTTTCCTAAGAATTAGATAAAGCTGAGATTGTCTTTAACTACTTCTTACGTTTCAAACTGGAAAGTTTAGCAAACAAAATATTCCTATTATGTTTCATCATAAAAAACTATTGTTATGCCTAAAAATAAACTGACCTTACCTTTAAAACAGGAAAATTAAAAGAGCAAAACTTAGAAGAGAGATCTGCTCTCAAAAATTCGCAACCAGCTCACTTTTCAAAAAGGTAGTTTAATGTATATACATTAGGATTGTTAATTAACAAAAAATATCACTAATCCTAAATATTACAAGATGAATAGCATAACGTTGCTATAAAATCTACTGTTCATGTTTCCCATTCAAGCACTTGCAACTGTTGAGGAGAAAAGACTTTCACGTATTTACTAAGTCTCCCCTTGTCGGTATTAACAGACAGCTCTATACTCCAAAGCACCCTCAAATAAAAAATATAATAATAAAAAGGTTGATAGCTCCTGGATTTATCAATATATTTTCCATTTTAAACTTTATTTTGTTAAGAGTTTCAGCTTCTCAGCAGAGGAAAATAAGCATTTGTATCATTTTACTTACTATATTTTTAATCTAATATTTATCACACCATTATCCCAATAAAAAATAAAAGGTGATAGACAATTTTCCCATTCCAGTCCTCAACTAACCATAGAAGTCAATGATAATTTTTTGGCAATAAAAATAAGTTGCATCTGTCTTTTTAGAAGCAAACTAACAATTCAGTTGCCAAAATTCATTTTGTGAATAACTCCATTGAATTCCTCATCTCTGCAGGAGCAAGTTGAGGAGCTTTGCTGATCCCACTCAGTTTCAGATTTTTGCCTTCTAGGTACACAAGGCAACACTTTCATTTCTAGCACAGAGAACTGGTATGCTGACTACAAGTCTATCATATACATGTCACTGGTGTTCAAACCAAATGCTGCATATATATTGAGGCAAATAGCAGTGCATGAACTTGACCTGTACTTGGAGCTAGCACAATCCCAGGACAGTTGGGAAGTTGGTGCATACAACCTGCTGGAAGCCTGCGGATACATCATCTCCTTGCCACTAACTCCAGGGAACTTCTTGTCTATTCTCTTCTAACAGGCTTCTTTATTACCAACTGTTCTGCACATAAGCTCCTACTCACTTCAAGTAAAAGACCTTCAAAGGGCAAAAACAAGGAGGAGATTGTTCAGTCTAGATATTAAGATGCAAGAAGTTCACGTAGTAGCCGTGTAGTCAATCAAGCCATTGCTAAGCAACACAATATGCATTCTTTCCCATTTACACAGACGGCGAAATTTATGCAGATTTAATGCTTGTTGTAAAATTATGAGTTTGGTACAGTGCTCACAAGTGTCATCTGACGTTTGCTATACTCTACTTACAGAAGAATAAGCATGTCATCAAGGCAGAATCCCTTCCCCATTCCCATTTGGTGACAAAACATATAATCCACTCTATACATTTGCTTTAACAGAGCAAACACCGTGAATGATGTATCAGAGATACAGTATTACACCTACTGTTTTGGATAGCTGTCTCGCCTTCCTTTTTTCTTTTCCCTACTGGCAGCATGACAAAACACTGTCAAAACCAGCGTTCAGAGTAATTTCTGTCTGATTAGCAAGTAGTCAAATATTTATTCATGATCTGTCTCTGAATACGTCAGAACTGCATATTAAGTGATCTACATTTGTGTGCAACTGAACGTTAGTTATCTGTTTTGGGGGGACTGGCATGTGTGTTTAGTCGGCTATTTCAATTAAAAGGATGACCTAAGAGAAGTAATCTGATAATATCATTTTTGCTCTGGTTTTTCAAAGGCTTTAAAAATATTAATTAAAAAAATGCCTGTCAGAGACCCCACCAAATGGCAGTTTCGGAAAACAATGAGGAAGAGACACTATGGATCAAAGATCTTACATTTTGCTGCTGAATTTTCATGCCTTAAAGCCTTTTAAGTAGCAGGGCTTTGAACAAAGTAACCTACATAAAAGTCAATTTTACATATAATGGTTTGGGTTGGAAGAGACCTTACAGATCCTCCAGTTCCAACCCCCTGTCATGGGCAGGGACACCTTCACTAGACCATGTTGCTCAAAGCCCCCAGCTTTGGATGCCTTGAATTGGAGAATCTGCCATACAAACTGGAGACTCAGGACACATTTTAAGTTAGCTGCCCATTATACACCAAGTCCCGTGTTTCTAATGCAAACTAAGATCATTTCTCCATGGCAAAGCTAATCTCTCAGAGCCATACAAGTGTAGTGGTGACTTAGAAAAAAAAACTCCATCGAATGTGTCAAAAGCACACAGATACAGACTCCTGTCTAACTCTTGTGTGTTACTGCCACAAATAGCATCCAAGTCCTTTGCTGAAAAGTAGTTTCACTTCTCTTCCTCCTATCAATGCAATTATGTGACCACAATTGATAGAGAGGAAGCCATCTGCTTACACTTATACTCACAGACAGTGGCAGAAACTGGAACTGAATGCACCCACAACTTCCCAGACCCACAGGCAAAGATAACCTCTGCTATACTTCCTCCAATATCAAATTTGATCCTGCAAAGCATAAACTAAGATACAAAGTTAAAGACATTAATGAGCTTTCAGGATTACCCAACTCTGCAATAACACAAGGAATAGTTTCTTCCAGTACTGGCACTGTAAGCAAATAAAACCAAGAACTCTGTATCAGCAGATTTTGTAGAAGAAATGCACTCAGGGCCTCACACTGAGCCACTTGAGTCCAAGCACTTAAACAACTAAGCAGGGCTGCTTACACAAGCACCCCAATTTGCAGGATGGAGGTTCTTGGATGGAAAACACTTGTGTAAGAACCAAAAATCCTCCAACCCTGAGCACGTGCTTAATTTGTGACTGTAATCCCCATGTGCTCAGAAGTGGAGGATTTTCACTTGTTATGCAAGTATTCTGAAAACCATCATACCAATCTTCAAAAGAAACCCAAGGAGCGGCTAGAGAGATGCACTTATAGGAAAGAAGTCTTGTGAGAGAGACGAGCAAGGAAGAAAGAAGAGCAGTGGACAGGCCTGGTGTGAAACTCCACACACGATTGAAACCAGCCATCAGCACAGGCTTGGGGGACAGGACAAATTCAAGGGAGAGAGCTCTGGAGGGCAGAACACGCTGAAACCACATGCAGCTGAGGAAGTCCCCAAGCTGCAAGTGTTTTGGAGATTAGAAGAGTACTCTGTGGAGGTGCTATAGAGGCTTTCACTCTACTCCCTCTCTGTTGCTGTCAGAGACAGGATACTGGGCTAGATGGGCTCTTGGTCTAACTCAGTTTCATTCTCCTTTCCTTCTGAGTACCCCGACATGAACTGCCACAGTCTTCCAAACTGCAAAAATAGAGGATGTATTTCCCAGGATATCTAAGGCTCTGGTGTAGGACAGCAGAACAGAAATGCAGCAACAAGCACAGTAAAAAAGATGAGGAGGCCAGTGGGCATGAGGGAGTGAAGCACAATATGCTGAGCTCAGTAGAAATAGACAATCACTGCTGAAGCATAACATGAAGAAAAGCTTCAAATTTTCTTCAAGAATGATACAGTAAGGACAAGATCTTCCCAATACCTTGAGTTGCAACCTTTATAACAACTGGACTAAAACTGACCCTTCAGAAATGACTTCATAAAAAGCTAAAATAACCTACATGCTTTGGCAGCTAACAGGGATCTGAAAACAAACATTTCTTGCATCTTCAGCTCAGTAATACTGGAGAACGGAGTATTATTTTGTGTTTACAATACAGTGCAGCAACCAACTCCTCTGCCTTCTTCACTATCTAGAACTGATAAGAGGCTTTTAGTAGCTACAGTTTCTTTTGGCAAGTATCTGCTAAAAACCTTTTGCACATTGACATGGATTTATGCAACATAACGCTGCCATCAAATCTGAGTTCTCTGTTCCTGTTGGCTTCCTTGCAGAAAGCAGGTATAGTGAATGAACACGAGTCCTGAGTGAAAAAAGATACTGAATGCGCTTAATTTTACTCCTATAAAGACAGTTCATTGTAATTACAAGGAACAATCTAGAAACTGGTCATTATTTCTTACTCCAGTATCTCTAAACACTAAAACAAATAAGCTTGTAGTAATGTGTGAAGTTCAGCCCATACATTTAAATCTTCTTTTCAAGTTATACAGGCACCAGACTTCACAGAAGAAAGCTGAGAATCCATTTTACACTGCAGTACCATCCTGCAAGTAAAAACATTTTGCTCTCCTATTAAAAATTAAAAATTGGGTTGGAGACTTCAAATACCTTCAGAAACCATATTCCAAACCTAGGGTTGGGTAAGGGGAATTGTTTTGTTTTCTTTTCAGGAAGTCTGACTGTGCAAATCAAGTTGTAATAAACATTTTTCAGATCCAAGAGAAACATTTTCCTAAAAATATCTAAACAACTTACTTGGTCTGTGCTCACACTGTAACCATAGGCAAACTGGCTATAGCATCAATCATATATATATATATATATATCTATCTCAACTTTTCTGGAGTGGAACAGATAAAATAGCTGCTGGAAGTTGTATTCATTGCTCCTTAATACATATAGGTAAAACTAATACTCACTACTTGCAAACAATCAGCTGAGCTCATAAAAGCAGACAACAACCTGCCATAGCCAATAGAGTATTCTGATATTCAGCATTTCAGTATTAAATAAGAATCAGGAGATACAAACCTCTTCTTTCGTTTTCTTATTTTCTGCTCTAAGCTCTTCATATTCGCCAATAGCTATATAGGGAAAAAAGAAAAAGAATAAAGTTAATGTTGCAGCACCTCCTCTGGTTAAATCAGCTCTCCATTTCATTTATTGTAAAGCTCTTCAGGCTATCTACACAGACTTCTTACATAACATGGGTCATAAACTTCATTAATAGTCTATGGATGAACTGGATGTACTTCTACAATTGAAGTGATTGGAAAGTGTCTGAGTAAGATGGTGGCTCCTCAAGCAATCAATTTCTGATCAATGGAGAGTTAAACAATCTTATTGATAGAGTTCAAAAATTACAAGGTGAATGTACTGGCTTGCAGTCACCATTTTAAAGCCACACTGGCTCAGGTTACAGATCAATGCTAGAAAGCATGGTTAATGCAATACTGACACACATGTACATCCAGACCAGCTGAGTACCTTCATTTATTAGCATTTCCTTCCAACAAGAGTCCTAGGACAGTTTTTTTTTCTTTAAACTCCACAGTGTAGACATGAAAAGATCGAACGATTTATCCAAGATCACAGAAGAACTGAGCTGCAGAGATCAGCAGGGAAGGGATCAACCTCCAGGATACTGGAGGTCCATTGTTTCAACCAGTAATAATATGCAGAACAATCTATCAGCCACCAATTCAACTTCCACTACTGCATATTTTTGTGTGTCTTTCTTAAACCTTTTATTTTACTACCTTAGGGATGTGCCATTATTGCCACAACTTCCCAATTCTATTCTTTCAAGTGTGTCCCATGTGGGCTGTTTGGTCTTTGAGATCATAGACATTTTACTGCCACTAGACAGAAGCTGAAAACACTGCCAAACCTTAGAGAAACCAACCTTGACAGGAAAGAACACTGTTCAGTCTTCAAGATTCATACTGCAAGAATAAAATGAGAGGGCTGCTCACATCACTATGCATCTTATTCCAGCCCCTTGGTATCTCCTCAGATTTTCCCTTCTACCTGAGAAAAGCTATACTAGCATACAGGTTTTATTTCAAGCCAATTTCATTAAAACCAGATATATATAGTTTTCAGCTAATGACAGCAGAGATGTTGTAGTTTAATCGTAAAACTTAACATGTCTTACCCTACATCTGAAGGCATGAACATGTAGAGGGGTAGATTAGCCACCTGAAAAACTGCTAGCTCCTTCTAGCTTTAGATAACTGAACTTTTTCCAATGAGAATCTCTTACAAATGTAGCTATACTCTGCACTGTTGTTATGTCCCTTTTCTCCCTCCTCCCTAGTATTTCAAAACCCATTGAAATAAAACTAACTCAACTCACTCCTAGAAGCTAGGTCCACAGCACCACTGTTTTGTTTGCCTTTAGCATACCTCAGCATGCCTTCATGCTCTCAGCAGCAGAAGTACCTTAGATGTAAAAACCTCATGTTATCCTCTTTTCTCCAAGATCACTTCAGTTTAGAGATGCATGACTGAGGTACATGAAGGATGGGATACAGACAGCAGTATTAGCTCCTGGGTTACTAACTCTAAACGCTGCTGATCCTTCTGTGCCTGCACCAGCACCAGGGAAATGGCAAGACCCTGCTAACTATATTAACTAGAAAGCAAAATGAAGGAATGCTAGAAATCTCTTAGCCAGAATCTAAGCTCAGCTGGGATCAGCAACCCAGGGCCCTCAAATTAAAAACATTAAATAAACCTACTGAAAACAAAAGTTGCAGTCCACATACAAACTCACATGAAATCTGATCATTTCAACATGTGGGAAAACTCCTTCCTCCTGCTCATCCAACTAAAAGTGGATCTATAAAGTGGAAATGAACAAAACCAGGCTTCTTAAAAATGTGCCCTGCATCCCCACACCAGTATAACTAATGTCTCCCACCCATCCCTTTACTTTGCCACCAAGACCCCTGCCATCTCCCCTATTCAAGAAGCAGGAAAAAAAAAAAACCAACAGGTAGATAAACAGGAAAGAAACCATGCTGATGCAGTTACCCTAATAAAGAGCACCTTAAGTGAAACATCATTTCCTACACAGGAACTCAAAAGCTCTATCTATGCCTCTTCATCATTGTTCCACTTCTAAGCCATTTCCTTGTCTCCTTTGGGAAAACAAGGGAAGAGATTTCTAGCATCCAGATGAAAAAAAAAGGAAAGGAAAAAAAAATGAAAAAAAGGATAGGAAACAGATACACTCAAGCTTCTTCATACTTGAAAACTGGTGGTGTTTGCTCGCCTTTAAGGCAAACTCATACTTGTTATTCAATACTTTATAAACGACCAAAAAATGTAAATATAGGTTTGCTCCACCCTTGACAGCTCTCCTCCCATGCCCAGAGAACTGAGAACTCTGAATCACCAGCCCTTAAGGCATGGATACAAGAACAAGCTCCTGAAAAACAAGGACAAGAACTTACTGGGAATTGCTGGCATGTTGCGTAAGGGCGCACCTGCGCAAGACTGGAATTAAACTGCCTGCTCAGGGCAGCCCTTCCCATTTTACTGTGCATGGCTCCTTATGGAGCAAACACAAAAAAATCAGCTATTTTATGCTGCACTCACACAGCAACTTTCTTCAGAGCCTTTTTACTATACCATTAATGCAAAACCATTAGTTCTTCCTTGAATACAGCTAACGCACAGGAAGGATCTGGTATCTTAAAATAAGAATGTTCTTTGTGGATGGCAGTCTCTAGATGATGATCCCATAAAAATCCATCATTCATATTTTCAGTGATGGATTTATTAAACAGTAAATCTAACAAAGAAACTGCAGTTTTTATCAGGCCTGGAAACAAGTAAGATTTCTAAATGACTACACACATTTTCTGCTCTGTATCAGATTCTCTGGAAAGGCAGAAGATGCAAGTTGGTGGATGTTTTTCCTTTTTTTAATATTGTGGGGCTTATTGGGATGCTTTTGCACAAAGTTTTTCAAGTGTTTTATGTACAACGAAGTTCTGAGGCCATCCACAAAAAAAGTCAAGAGTCTACATAACCTTGACTGAAGCATAAATAGCATAAAGGTGACAATGATTTCTGTGCTCTAAAACTACTCTACAACAATTAATACCAGCAGCACTAGGCAACATGTCACATGTTCCAAATCTCATGTTGATTATAGCCTTAAAACACTCCTTGGTATATTAAAAGGCATCACTATTCCTTATTTATAGATTGACAAGCAATAAATCCTGTTATACAAAGACTTTCCCAAACCTTCTCTGAGAGGTTTCCCAGTGGGGGAAATTAGTGATGAATGAAACAAACAAGATGCTTTACTGAAGGTGCTACTGAAATTCCAGAACTACACATAATTTTCTCAAAGAATCAATAATGTAGCATATATTGATAGTAAACCACCTACACTGTACTCATCAGCCTCCAATGAATCCTGAAGAAATGTAATAAATATGTGTAAGAGGCCTCTTAAGATACTGTTCCTGTCTGATCCCAACTTAAGTTTATCCTTAGTAAAATTATTCCTGATACACAGCAGTATTACGTAAACAATTTATCAGGACACAAATCCCATTTCTTTGCCTCAGGGTAACTTCATGCAGTATGAGGGCAACACTATGCCTTCATTTCAAGACTAAGGAGAGAGAAAAGATGGGAAAAAAGAGACAGGAACAGACTATTTTGGGCTAACCAAACATCCTTAATGCACCCAAAACATAATCCCTGCTCTTACTGCAAAACACTCAAACCATGGAAAAGCCAACGTGAGTCAACACAGAGTGCTCCTTCGTAACATGAGCAGGCATATTCACCAACTACTCACTCCACAGCTCATCTGGCCAGAAGGGACTGTCCTGTCAACATCTATCAAAGCTCTTGATCTGTATTAAATTAAACAGGGACCTTTGTGTACAGAAACTCTTTAATTATAAGAGTCTTGATTTTTAGTTGTGAACCTGTGTCTCCTGAACCTGGATTTGCTAACAGAAAATATCTGTTATCTGAATTAGATGTTTTATATATTAGATACTTATTATGGCTAAAAAAAACACTTGTTAGTGAAACAAGGTCATAAAAATATTACTATAATTCATAGTGAATAATCAAAAAGACACTTTCATTTCCAGAGTGATGTGGTGAGAGTCTTCCTAGTCTTTTTATTAAATAATTCATCAATCCCTTTTCTAAAGCTGAATACCAAAAAATAGAGATTAAAAAAAAAATAAAATCAAAACCACCTTAAAAATGCTACATTTGTGTACTTTAGCACTTATATTTAAACCAGGGTGGCCTTTGAGTAGGCTCAGAGCCCTTCCATGCCAAAGCAACAAGTAATGCCACTTCAGCATTTCAAACCTACTTATTTAATCAAAATAGTAAGTAGAGCTGTCAAAGGAAGAAAAGTGTCATCCCACTATTTATTTTTCTTAACTATAGACCAGACATGTCTTTGCTGGTGCAGGCAAGAAAAGAGCTTAGAGTGCAAGAAGTCCTTCACTTCAGATGAACCAAGCTATCCTAATGAAGTCATTTTTTGCTGTAGAAGTAAACTTAACGCCTGGCTTTTTGCAGGTTTGGATGTATCATTAGAGAAAGAATAACCCCTGACAGCAACACTGAACCAAAAGCCTTATTGGGAGTGCTGCCACCACACTCCTCATCCCAGTGCACTTGGAAGAGGAAAAGGCAGGCCAGGGCTGTTGTACAAACCCTCTCTCAAGTAGCAGTAGTCTTCCTACAAGCACATTATCTCCTGGGCCTCCACGAAAAAGAGATGGAGCTAAGGAATGAGCACTTATGGGCTTGTATAAACATGAACGTGTACGATGGCATTATATCCATTACCTTACAATAACTCCAAATCTTGAGTCAGAATATATGAACCCTTTATTAGGCCTAAAGCTTACACAGCCAAACCAGGTCACATATCAGTTGCACCAGCTGATATCTACAAGACTCTGTTACCAAACAGCTCTTGAAAAATACACTTGAGAAAGAATATACTTGAAAAATAAACAAATAAAAATCATAGGTGTAAGTATACAAAGGTAAGCAGTGAGTACAAATACTGTCAGTTCCCACATGCTTTGATTTTATTCAAATCTGTAAAAGTATATACAAAGAAATGCTTTAATGAGACCCCAAATTTGCATCCTGCAGCCTTGCAGCTTCCTGCAAACTGGACAGGGAAATTAAACATACCACTGCTTGATAAAGCCCAGCCACTAAGCTCACACCTGAAGGTTGGTCTTCACAAGGTCCTGAAAAACACATACAGTTCAATACGAGAAAGTGAAATGGGAAACACTTTTAAACTGTAATAAATGAAGTAAACATTCAAGCAGAATGGATTCTGTTGGGGAATGATGACTGCTGTGTATGAACACCAACATACAGAAGCACATAGGGAAAAAGAAATCATCTATAGAGCCAATGACCTCAAAACAGAATACAGCAGCCAGCAGGATACCCTTCCCTAAACACAGTAATTCCTCTGGCTATAAAAAGTTACCCATCTGCCACAAAGCATATATTTGTCAAACCACATTAAGAGCTTGTCAATAGCATATACTTTAAAAGTACTACTCTGAGATACTGCTGTCAGATTGGCAGTCTGTTCCTTAGAAGATATATGGTATTCCCTTATTCAAAGGTTCTGACATTTTTTATTAAGAGATCAAATAGAGCCACAGTGCTTGCGACTAGACACTGGATATCATCACACTTAAAATCCAGCCAACAAACACAGAGCAAGATAAGACCTTTAAAACTCATCAAGAAAAGCCAGGCAATACAAACATGTTCAGTATATGTGTATTTAACAGTAGTTGTTAATCACTGCAATTTAGCAAAGTGACCAGAAATGTGACTATGACAGTGGCAGCTGAAGTAATTTTACTTAGTTTGCAACTCATGCATTCTAGTTGCTGACTCCTGTTTTCAACTGAACAAAGAAGTGACCACAGCAGATGACTCTGTCTTTAAGGGCAAAGTACTAGCAGTGACAATTAAACCAAAGACAAACAAGGCAACTTTCCAGGCAAGTAATCAAATACTGTTACAATGCAGCTGTTAGTAAGTTTGCTACAGGTTTGCTCAGGTTTTACAGCCAACCATTAATAACACAAGGTTTTGACTACTTGATTTGTTTTTGTTTCAGTTTTAAGTCTTAGCCATAGGAATTATAAGGGGCAGTTGAACAGAAATGTGGAAATATCACTTAGTTAGGTAATGCTAGTATTTTATAGTGGAGCTGTTTTATCAAACCAAGCCATCTCAGAAAGCCAGTCACAGGATTAAAACTCAAACAACACTTTTAAGTCCTAAATATCAATACAGAGATCATGTTTCTGCATAATGCTCACCTTAAACTTGGTAAAGAAACCAGCCAGAGAATGATCAGTATCAGGTATCTGAGTCTAACACACAGGACTTGGAAAATTCAGCATGGGTAAAAGATAAGCATATCTTGCACACAGACAGCTTCAGTGTCCTTGTCGCTGTTCAGAGCTCTGCCAAACAGCGAAGTGAATTTGTCCAGACACGAGTCAGTGTCACAGCTGCCACTGAGAATTGAGCAGAGAGCTGCAGAACACCTGCCTCAGGTTCAGTCTTGCTTAGGAAAAGGACAAGCAGCAGTTGAGACATGACAGCAATCAGCCACATATGCTGAGACTTGCCTTCCCCTCCACCTTTCACATGGCTTCTCAGAGTTTAGCTACCTGGTGTCAGGCAAGTTTCTCAAGACTAGAAAAACTCACCCAGAAAGAGAAACCAAACAAGGGCTACTGAACCATGTTCTCTGCAGCCACCCCCCCACACCCCCCCCCAGTCAATGAGTGTTTCACAGAAATCTGACTATAGACCATAACGTGATGGTAATCTGAATCCACATACCACTCTGAATGCAATAAAGGTAAGACAAGATAAGTGTGTACATCCATTACCCCAAATATTCAGAGACAGCAGGTTCTTCCACCAACTGCATTTACTTCGAAACTAATACCATTATCTACATCTGGAAGCAGTAAAGACGAAAATCTAAAGACTTTTCTTTCTCTTTTCATGCTGCCTCTGTTTAACGGAGCATCCCTAAAATTCCTTGAGGAACGCTGTTAGTGTCTACAATAGCCTTATTTTGTTTTCAGTAAGAATGGAGGGGAAACTTATCTACTCAAACTTACAGTATACACAGAGGAAGAAAATTTACTTTCCTACAGTAACAATATTGAGGTCATTACTGTTAGGATAATTTTATGCACCTTTTCCTCACTTGGAATCATTACTCTGGGCACCTCAGATTCGTCAGTTAACATAATTTAACTACTAACTTAACTATAGTGTGCTGCCATAGCTTTGCACTGGTTTAGATACAAAACAGCACACAGAAGAGTATTTTCTGAAGTTTTCCACTGAGTAACTTTTCACCTATATAAAGCAATTTCCTCACCAGTAATACACTTACAAAAACAATTGTTAGCCTCACAACAATATATAAACATCCACCAAGAACAGTGCCTCACAGGACAGGGCTGCCAAGTACAGCTTCTATTTCAACAGCTCAAGTGGATCTGGGACAGCCAGTCCTCAAGTTACAGAAGCTTTCCCTTGAACTAATTCCTGTAGTCCCAGGAAATTTCATTAGGCATTAAAGGATACTCAGACCACTGGAGCAGAAGACTCAAAGACATCGGAACTGAAGCCCCAGTATAACCAATTTCAACAGGGTAGGATTTCTCTAAAGAATAACCCAAACTTGCCTTTTTTTGCAATTTATTGTCATTTTAGCAACCATCCTTTTGGCACAGACAACTCCTCCGGAGCCAACAGTACTGGAGGGAAACAGTCAGAAAGAAAACTCAGATTTTTAGCATTATTTTTCGCTCCCATATTATTAAAACACACATCTATAAGATTACCATGAATTTTACACCCACTGATATCCTTCTAAGTCACAATCTACTCAGTGCAGCTGGTAATCATGAATTTACAACGCTGAGTATATGGGAACAACCAATAAAAATAAGTGCCAAAGCAGATCATAAATAGCTTGCAAATATCCAGCTGTAACGTGGTTGAGAAAAGCTTTGGCTGTATAGCAAAAGCGACCAAGTGCATTAATGGTCAGAATGAATGGGGCGCTACCCACACTCCCATAATTCCACTTTTACACAACTTCGTCCAACATGTCCTTTCCAAACAGCTCCTCCCAGGCTATGGGAGATCAGGAGAATGTAGCTGAGGGAACTACCAGCTGCAAATTAAAGTGCTGGTACACTGCACCTACTGTGTATGAAACTGTGAGACAGGAGGCACACCAATCCCTTGATGCACACTCACAAGCAGATGTTCACAATCCAAACAGCCAGTAATGCTGGTTCTTCTGATGTTGCCTACACACTTAACCAGGGTAGAAACTTTGCTGGAACCACTTGGTTTGGGGGTAGACTGATCAGGGAAGTTAAAAAATGGGCTACGCTTTGAGTATCCAGGGTCGTTTCCATGCCCTTTCTTATAGAGTACAGACTATCACGGTGGTTAGTTTGTAAGCCAAGCCACCCACTCATGAAGCTGAACACTTACACCGCTAAAGTACTGGACTTTCCAACTAAAGCACCAAGAGTGATTCACATGGGGAACCAAACCAGCCCACAACAAGCACTTCCTTTCATTTACACCCTAACTACACCTACACTACTAACTCTGCAGAAATTCATGGCATATCAAGGCAAGCCTCAAGCTATCAGCGGGAAGTTTGCACACTGATGGGGAGCAGGTAGAAGGTGATGGGTTGGGTTAGTATCAGATCCTGCAACTGGGAGCAGGAGACAGGACGTGATACCATGCCAGGTAAAGCCTAAAGTGCACTCATTCCACATGGAGCTCTACTCCACAGACAACGAGGCACATGGACTTCACCCCTGAAGCTGGCGAGTCAACCAAGCTCACCAGTACCACCAGCCCAGGGTATCAACACCAGCCGCCAACCTGATCATGGGCAGAAGGTTGGGATGACAGCAACGACAGCCCATGTGTTGCAGCCCTCACCCTGCTCACCATCACCCACCACGATGCCCACGCTCACCCGGCCACAGCCCAGAGCAACTGCGGGGAAGCGAGGCAGCAGATTCATTCCCTTGAGGCTTTTTTATCCCCTCTGCATGGAGGGAGAAGGGGGCCTGGCTTCGAGAGGGAGTCGGGGGACGCCCAAGGCCCGGCCGCCCCCTGCGCAGGCCGCGCCGCCCTGACGCCCCCCGGCCCCTCTCACTGCCTCACACCGCCCCGCGGGGGCCGCGCTCCCGCCGGGCGAGCACCGGGCCCGCGGCGGCGGAGGGAAGGGGATGTAGAAGAGGGGGTGGGGAAGAGCCGCGGCACCGCCCGCCCCTACCTTGGTCCTTGAGGCTGGCGAGCAGCTCCAGCTGCTTCTCCTCATCGGAGCTGTTCATCCTGCGCGGCCGCCCCACTTCACCTCACCTAGCGCGGCTTCACCTGGCAGCGGGCGGGCGGCGGCCGGAGCCCCGGGGCGCGGCGGGCGCGGCGAGCAGCCCGGCCCGCTCTGCACATGCCCAGACTCCCGCGGCGCCCCAGTGAGCATGTGCGGGGGTGCGGGTACGCCGGCACCTCGGCCCGCGGGCGGGCACCGGTAACAGGACCGCGCACCGCGACACCTTCCCTTCCACTGCTGCTCCTCAGGCTGGACAGGGCATCGGAGGGCGCTTAACAAGGGGGTAGGAGGGGAAGACCCATCAACAGGCCACCGGTGAGGGGAGACCCAAGTCTTTGTAGAGCCCCGTTGGCACAGTCAACACACCAGCCCCCCTCATGCTGGCACACACGGGCAGTGAAGGCCTTAACCTCCAGACCCAGGGCAAGACCCACCTATGGATGCCCTAAAAGCTGAGAGGAAGCCCTCCTGCACTGCTGCGGGTGCCTGTGGGTTTAGTAAGCCGCTTTGCACAGTTTGCATGGGGCAGCTTTCCACTTGGGATCCGTGCACTGGCCAGAGGAGCGTTGGGGGGACATAAAGTGGTGGTATGGAGGACATTGAGTGCTGTGGTATGAAGAAAGCTAAAAGGCTTTAAAAGAAAACGAATTGGAGGGTTGCAGTATTGTTCATGCGAATCGACTGCGTGGCAGTTCCAGTGTCCAGCACTTAAGGGCAGCTTTGGAACAACATGAGGACAGAGGGCTTT
Source organism: Psittacula echo (assembly GCF_963264785.1). NCBI lineage: Eukaryota > Metazoa > Chordata > Aves > Psittaciformes > Psittacidae > Psittacula > Psittacula echo. The sequence goes on along the minus strand of NC_137743.1, from coordinate 7,945,570 downwards.
GACAGGGACCCTGCTGTGTGCATCTCAGAAGAACACATTTCTCTGCTGTTCTTCCTTGCCTGTCTTACCTTCCTTACATACTCGTCTTCACTACTTCTTCCAGTGCCTAAAGGGTCCTACAGGAAGGCTGGAGAGTGACTTTTGACAAGGACCTGTAGGGACAGGACAAGGGGGAATGGCTTTAACCTGCCAGAGGGGAGACTGAGCTGAGCTCTTAGGCAGAAGCTCTTCCCTGTGAGGGTGCTGAGGCGCTGGCCCAGGGTGCCCAGAGGAGCTGTGGCTGCCCCATCCCTGGCAGTGTTCAAGGCCAGGTTGGACACAGGGGCTTGGAGCAACCTGCTCTAGTGGAAGGTGTCCCTGCATGTGGGAGGGGGTTGGAGCTGGATGACTTTTAAGGTTCTTTCCAACCCAAACCAGTCTGTTTCTATGACAATCTACTGATCCCTGTGTGAAAAAGAAGGGGATCCAGTGTTGATCTGTCTATTAAAATGATTACCTTACCCGGCTTATCCCAAGGCTGACACAGAGAGCACTGCAGAAATTGTTTCTGCCTCTGTTTCTGGTTGAGCTTCAGTAGCAGTCAGCTGAGTGGCAACTATCTTAAGAATTGCATGAATGAAGGTACAATTCATACACCTCCCTCTCTCCTGGGCAAATACCTGTGGTTCACCTTGGCAGGCAGGTCAGAAAACAGCATTGCCATAGACGTGGCAACATTAGTTAGAAATATCTGGGAAGGAAAGGAAAAAGACCTCACTACAAAGAGTTGCTCAGTCCTCCTGCCTCCTTCCTCCCAGAACACATCCTTTAGTCTTCTCGTGCTGACCTAGTAAACCTTTAAAATGTGAAGAGATTCCATATTGATGCTTTACAGCATTATCTGTCCTAGAGGTAGTGGATAACACGTGTAGCATCCTGTAAAGAAGCCAGGAGATCCATGTGAGCTATACTGGTGTCTCATGAGTGTGGTATGCTCATGTAAGGCAAAGGAGTTCTTATGCTAGTCAGCTCATTTTGAACTAGTCAGCACAAAATGCATTTAACTGTACCAAATGGAAAGTTATAAATTCATCCTTCAGGAGGTGGAGTCATACGTAAAGGATGGGAAATCATCTTGGAAAAACAAAGGCTCTGTAGAGGAAGTGGGAGGCAAAGTGCAAGTAATTACAAGTAAGGTACTGCAGGGAAAGAATGGGATATACACTGACAGCAGGGGAAAAAAAATCCTCTATGACATTGACAAGGCCAAAATAAAGTTACTATATCCAGTTCTTCAAGAGATGATAAAGAGACATGTATGGAGAAAGCACAAGAGGAATAAAATAACCTCAGGTTTGAGGGGAATTCTTTGCAATGAGACACATCAAACCCTTGATCTTTTTAACTGAGCGAAAAGGAAAAAAATGTGGTTACATTTATTTCACAGGAGAAAATCCTCAGTACTTGAGGGTTTTCCAGCCTAGTGAAAAAGAGTCAACCAGAATCTGTGTCTGTAACCAGAAGCTGAACATAAGAACTACAAATAAAGTCACACATCAGTAAACACCTCCATTTGAAGGAACAGAGGTCCTATTTAGGTTCTTAGAGTCCTGGGCTGACCTTGGCTTCAAATAGCCCCCACATAAAGTCAGAGCAGCTTTACCAGTGTTTTACTTTTTCATGTCCTTTCTTGGGCTGCCTGTTGGCTTCCCTTCAACCATAGGTCTCATTCCAAGTCCCTCTTCCCATTGCTGATATCATCCCCCTCCGTTTCCAAACCAATTTCTTTTGCGCAGTGCAATGGCACAGTTTGCAAAGGAGTCATTGTAGGGTTGCTTATCCCTGCACCGTGCCAAGGCACCGGACATTTTCATCTTGCAACAATGTTCTGTCTGTTGTACACAGCCAGAACAGGGCATAAAATCTCTTTGATATCTGCAGAGACAGTAAGCTGATTCTTCCATTATTTTATTTATTTATTCTCATAAAAGCATTATGGCTCTCTCAAAAGAATCCCCTTCCATGGTGCCTATGTTACAGCTTTGTCATTGTTCTTATTCACTTAGACCTACGTCGAGTTACAGTACCTTGAAAAGTATTTAAAACAACAACGTCATTGTTGCAGACCCATTTGGTTGCAATAGTAGGATGGGTGCCACTACATTATTCCGTAAATACATTAATCAGTCAGGTATTAAGTGTTGCTTTTCTTTTTCTAAGTTAGCAGACAACTGAAAAATTACCTCCATATTAATTTGCTAATAGATTCCCATATGCTCTAAGGACTTAATGCCTCCAGAAGTCTTTCTATGGATCATGAATTCAGTTCCTTGTTTCAGGGTTATTTTAAATGAGACTTAGCCTGTAATGTAGCATGAGTATGAGAGTTAGTCTGTAATATAACATCTACATTGTGATTTGATAACTGATGCTGTAAACCATTAAGATCATAAAAGGCCTGAGCAGGTGATACAAGCACCTGATGTGGGATTTCACAATGTTTAAATAGGCACTGTGTAGTAATTGCTTCCTCTGTCAGAGAAAAGCAACACTGTACTTTGAACACACATAACCAGTTTCTAGTGACAGCATTTCAAGAACACTATTATTCCTTTGTTAAATGGGAAAGCTGAGACTACAGGTGTCTTAAAATTTGTCCAGTATACAGTCAGTGCCAGTGTTGGGTAAAAAAATCAAGGATTGAGACACTTTCTACTGGACATGACACATCATAGATAATCCGTGTCTTTTCGGAGACAAAAATTTAGATGGATTCACTATATCTTTACGTTACACCCATATGTGCCTGTTCTTCCAAGACCAGGAATAGTTTTTTCACAGCCTATACAGCATTTTGAGAATCGCCGATTTTACTTGGTAGGAAAATGGAAGAAAAACACAATAGGGAAGGCTAGAAGCACTGTAGAAACTGGGATTGGAATTCAGCTCTTGCCCAAGCAGAGCAGTGATTTAAACTGGGTGTCATTCTGCATAATGCTCTGTTATGGAACAGTGATAATCAAATGCATCAGTAAAATAAGTGCCTCATTTCTGGAAGTTTGAGTAAATTAAGGTAACGTGGCTCTTAAAAAAGACAAAATCTGCAATATTAAAGTGTGTGGATTCATCCTGCTGTCTTGACTGTGCCGAGACATCATGCAGAGTAACACACCAGCTCCTACTGCCACACATCAGATAGAAACAGAGGCCTGTCAGAAAGAGTCTGCAGAGAGCCTACAATGAGAGCAATCAGTTCTAAATGTAGTCTAGGCCTGTGAGAAGAATGTGTGTGGTTTGGGGGATCTTTTCCTGTAAGGAAAACCGAGGGAGAGAATAAAGAAGGTCTTGATTTCACAAAATAAAAAAACAGCTGTTAATAAGCTGTCCTCAGAATCAGTGGAGAATGAGTGCAGGGTTTAAACTGGAAGAGGGGAGACAGTTCCATTAGTAAAGATTTTATTAGTGGAAGCACTGGAATAAGCTACAAAGAGAGAAGGTGAAATCTTCACAAGTTTCTGAGAAGTCTGGGTGATTAAGGGAGTGGAGCATCTCCCTTATGAGGAAAGGCTGAGGGAGCTGGGTCTCTATAGTTTGGAGAAGAGGAGACTGCGGGGGGACCTTATTAGTGTATATAAATATATAAAGGGGAAGTGTCACGAGGATGGAGCCAGACTCTTCTCAGTGGCAAACAATGATAGGACAAGGGGTAATGGGTATAAACTGGAACACAAGAGGTTCCACTTAAACTTGAGAAGAAACTTCTTCTCAGTGAGGGTGACGGAACACTGGAACAGGCTGCCCAGGGAGGTTATAGAGTCTCCTTCTCTGGAGACATTCAAAACCCGCCTGGACACATTCCTATGTAACCTTATCTAGGTGTTCCTGCTCTGGCAGGGGGATTGGACTAGATGATCTTTTGAGGTCCCTTCCAATCTCTAACATACTGTGATACTGTGATACTGTGAGGATTTGCCCTTCGGACAATCAACACAGATGACAGGACTGAGAGCAAAGGTACCACTCCTGCTCCTTTGTGCCTCCAGTTCCCATCATCCACACCAAGACTAACTTCACAAGAGATCACCCCTGCCACCTTTCTAAGTCTTTGCAGGAAGTCTCATATCTCCAGGCAGGTCCACCTATACCCAGGAGCTGGTGATGGACTCTAAGCTCAAGGAAGGATGAGAGGGAAATATAGAGCTGAATATAGAGCAATACCTCTTCCCTGCTCAATCTCTCAACATACTAATGCAAACCAGATACTTGAAGGGTTTGCAGAGCCCTGTGTTCTGAGGTATGACTCAGGCTTCCCAGATCCCTGCTCCCACCTCCTGTTGTTCAGATGATTATGTTTATAAGCTTTATTGGAAATAACACTGACACACTTGTTCAAACCCTTTTGTGGTTGTTATTCTCCTTGCAGCAGGACACATTTATTCTTTGCTTCTGCTGAATAAATAATAATATATATATAAAAAGAAATAATGATTCTTCCTGAGCTGTGGACAGATCTACGTAGGCTGAGCTGTGGAAGTGGGGTATGGCCACAGCTCCATAGCTCCTGGAGCAGATGGAGAGAGGTACCAAAAAATGAAGGGTCATAAACCTAAGCACAGCATCCAGGGCAGCATCCCTGAGCAACAGTAGTGGAGGCCAGCAGCTCCAGGTGTTATCTTTGAAATAAAACATGTCTGCTGTCCTTCCACTTGCCTCTCTGGCTCTGTGCACTGCCTCTCACTTGCTGCCAGCTCGGCCATGCTGCACTCAGATGGTCAAGTTCTTCTGCAGGATTTCCAGAAAGAGAGTTGGTGCCAATATGCAAGTGATAGAGCAGGTGATAAGCAAGGTAGCCTCAAACTCAGGCAAACAGTTTAGTCACGAGCCTGTCCCTGACCCTGCTGATGTAAGAACAGAGCGGTCTTATGTTCACATCCAGAGAGGTTAGGAGAGCTGGGTACTTTTGAAATTATGGTGTCATTTCTGGAGAGGCAATTTCTTTTGTTCCCATGTGAACTCTCCTAATTACAAAGATAGTTTGGGATGTCCAGTGCTCACCATTTCTTCCTGCTACTGTCAGGGGATTTTTTTCAGGAGGCATTTACTGAGTATCTTTTGGCTTCAGACTTGTGAGAGATCTTCATAAAAATCACATCCATCCCCATCAAAACATATCCGCAGTCAAGTAACCAGTGCACAGGGTGGAACGAGAACGATGTCCATAGTTTTAAGGAGCTACTAAAACAGCCAAAAATGTATCCTTTGCTCCAGAGACATTCCTTTGTAATACCTACAAGAACAGATGCTGAGGTAAGAAAAGATAATCATAGCAGACAGCATGAAGGAACTGTATCAAGCAGTAAGAGAAAACAAGTAACAGAGAACTCAGAGCTATAATGGAGGAGAATCTGGCTGGTATTCTGAATTTCACAGTAGCCAACCACCATATAAAATGGGATAACTATATAGAAAATAGAATATAAAGAAAAATATCAAGAGATTTAACTTCCTTTGTCTCCCCTTGGGATAGATCTTTGCGATGTTGGACACCTCCTGTTTTCACTAGTGCTTGGAGCTGATGAAAATGGACAGTTCACAACACATATGTTGTGCTGGTGCAGAATCTTGCTAATAATTAACTTGCCTATGATTTCTGCAGGGTTTTCTTCATGGTTAAGTATATGCTTTATGTCTATTCTCCTCTTGGATGGGACATTGATGACTATTCACACAGATGGACTTTGCAAGTTGAAAATATCACAGAATGACAAACCAAAGCAAATGCTAGTGATTATTCACATAACTCCTAAATTTATAGGATCTAGAGTGAAGAGCTAGGACTTGGGAACAATTATCATGTGAAAGAATGATTTTGGCCTTGAACCATCTAGACTAGAATATACACTGTAGATTGTGAACCCTAGCTATTTTTTATAGAACATAATCTTTTTTTTCTCATAAATTACCTATTCAGCAGAACACTGCACATAACTGTACATGTGGAAGTGGAGTCTGGTACCTTATCAAATAGGTATTACAATCAGAAATTTGATGTAGTTGTTTTCCATGCTAGAATGTGCATATTCCTATTCCTCATTTGGGCTAAGTTACTTGGACCTTTTAATGGACACAATCTTACCTCTCGTGTAAATAAAACTCCAACACCTCCCAACAGCAAACAGCAAAGGGAGCAATGGAGCTCTTCTGGCTGGAGGAGCAGGGCATTCTCTTCTGAGTCAGTGGCATCCATCAGTCCCCAAAAAGCCTAAATTAACTCTTGAGGATTCATCATCCTCTTGTTGAGAAGAGCTACCTTGTGGAAACAACTGTGACTACAGGATGAAGTTACCCTCAGGGCATGGCTATAGCCATAGGTTTACCACTTTCAGACCAAACATATTTTGAGGGGGAAAAGAGGGGGACAAGGAAGAATAAACTGCATAATCCCTGCACAGATAAACAACTATTAATAAACTCACAAAAATGGTAATAGTTATATGAGTGTATAATTATCACGATGAATAAGACTAAGCAGCTTATCTACTGAGGTAATGTATATTTTCTCCATCAAACCAATCAGTGGTGAATAATGACTAGCATAATATATCTTGGTAAATATAAGCATTTCTTGTTTCCCTAAGATGGCAGCTACCTAATCAACACATATTCAAACTGGAGTATAAGTATGATTAAAAATAAAAAACTCAGATAATATGGATTCATTTGAAAGCCTTAACCATTTGATTAGAGACAGTGGCATGATCTTGGCTTGTTATCGCCATCTAGGATGGCAAACATGTATGTCTATCTGCACAAGAAAAAGGCACAAACTGATTGGAGGATAAACCAGAAGAAGATTAAGTATTTAGCATGGCATTTTTAAATGCTCTAATTATACTGTAATTAACAACACTGCATATTAAATTTGCAACTATAAAATATAACCAGGCAAATTATACCTACCTGCCCTTCATAGCACTACATCGTACTTTATGGATGCTCACCTCATGCAATTTGGTTGCAATAGATGCTTCCTCTGTCTGCAAGCATAGACAGGTGGTGGGTTTCACCCACTGAGATGTGAACACCTGCCAACACGTGCAAGAACACAGGTTTAGGGACAACAAATAGCTCAGGAGTAACTCACCATTTTCCTAACAGCAAAATAGGAGATCTCATTTACTTCCAGCCTGGCATGGACAAATATCATGCTCTTGGAAAGCCAGAAGCTGAGTCTTGCTCCAGACCTTTCTCCTGAGGTGAGAGACCCCTTTTCACCAGTATCACATTGGGGAGGATGTGCTTCAACACTGCATGTGAATGTATCTGCTTGAAAGAGAATCTGATGTTTCCCCTAAGATGCATACATTATTATCAGCACTCTGGAAACTCCATAAATTTCCTGTTAACAGGTCTGCATATTGCTCATCTGCAAATACTTTAACATTTACCCCCAATAGTCTCTTCTCTGTCTTTAAACAATTACAATGTTTTGGGTGATGATGAATGACAATAGCAAAGAAGCCTTTTTTTTCACCTAGGGATGATCTGTCACATCGGGTGAAAAAAAATTTAGCCATGTGGAATCAAGTATCTGTGCTCTTAATTTCGTTATGAAGCATGGGCACAATCAGATTTTGGTGTCAACAAATGTTTATCATGGAAGAGAACTTAGGGAAAGAACCCACTGAAATGTAATGAAGTTTCACTGAATACAAAATTGCTCCTTGCTAAGTTATTCCTGGAGCTCCCAGTTCTATTTTAGACCTTGTTCTTTGATAAACAACTAACATCACATCAAACTAGATCATAAAATCAGTTAGTTAGAAACTTAAGTATGTTACTATACAACAGTCAAGGTCTCTTGGTACTGATCATAAGCATGTTAATAGACGACTCATTGTGCCTAGCTTTTGAATTCAATGCCGCTGTTATTTTGCCTACATCTTTATTACACTGCTCTGTAAAGTTGTCTTCATGATTAATTTCTACAGGGAGGCAATTCATTTCACTTATATTAAGCAATTTTGCTGCTTATGAGAAATAACCCATTGCCCTGCTTCCTCCACACTTTACATCAAGTATTTACGTGCAACTAGAGCCACTTTGTCTCTCTCAGTTGAACTTTGCATACAGCTCAACAACAGTTGTTGCTTTTGTTCCTGCTGCAGACTTGTCCATTTGCTGGTGCTTGCACTACCTCCATTTTCACTACATAATTAGGGTCAGATGCTAGTTCCTTGAATTAAAAGGCATTTGGGCTCTCCTTCCAACAAGCCCTTCTACTCCCTTCTTGCAAAACAAAGCTGTCACATGCATTCTTTAGATGGTGTTGGATTACATTACACCACTTGACCACACTTGCTACACTAAGATAATTATGCCAGGTATTTTGCTGATAAAAAAAATCACCATGGCATTATTGTGTGCTGTGGAGCTCTATCAATTCATGCCAGCAGAAAATTGGGCTCTTTGTAGGAATTTAGGGACAGAGCCAAAGCTCAAAGTTGCCATAAGGATTCTCACCAGGTTAAACAGCATTTCTGGAAGTCCTTCTACAAGGCAGGAATAAAAAGACCAAGGAGTAAGCAAATTGACTTCCATGAAAATATCATACAGACGTCTTCCCACTTGCCCAACTGTTCATTATCACATACCAAAGAAATATATCCTTTGCAAAAGTCTTCATTTTGCGGATCTGCTGTACTACAGGGCAACTCCTGTCCTATAGCTCACCCAAGCGCTATTACTAGACATACTATAAACAGAGATAAAGAAATTGTATCTTGCCCTAGAAATTCCAAGAAACTCAATGGGATGATCAGGACAGAGAAAGATTTTTCACAATGGAGTTTTACTGGGACTAAACTTAGCCCAAAGTGTTTGTTAACACTTAAAAGGACTCCCTGCTCTTGGAGCCTAAAGGCCAGGTTGGACGGGGCTTTGAGCAACCTGCTGTAGTGGAAGGTGTCCCTGCCCATGGCAGGGGATGAAAACTGGATGAGGTTTAAGGTCCCTTCCAGCCCAAACCGATCTGGGATTCTGTGATTTCTGCAAGCCCTCGGCCACCCACACCACTCCACTGAGTCTTCCCTGTCAAAACAGGTCATACAAAAACTCCTTAGAATGAGCATTTGGGGTAAAAATCCTGCTTGCCACACTAAAATTTGCTTTTAGTAACCATCTTAATTTAAAATTATTGCTTCACCCTGTTTTAACAAGTGAAGCTTGCTCTATCCCTTGAATGAGAATATATGCTATTTCCATCACCAGAAGCAGTATGTATCATAGTCTCACTCTGACAGTGCTTTTTATTTGTATACTGATTCTACATTAATGCTTGTTAGTTAAAATAGATGGCACATCGTGCATTAACCACATCTCTGGGTCTGATCAGAAGATTATATTTTGTGGCTTAATTGCATCTTAACTAGCTTCCTCCACATTTCAAATATCAACCGTATCATTACTTTCATATAATAAACCACCTAAAACTATGTGAAAATACTGCTGTCATGCAAAAAATGTAGGAAGTCTGAGAGAAAACAGTTATTTCCTACATTGCACAAAACCAGTGCAGTGCAACAATCTGATAAATCAGAGTGTTCTCACAAGGTGAGTTGTTTTGTCAGTTGAGTGCTTGAAATGCTATCTAATGTCTCTGTGGAAATGGCTGAAAGAAACAACAGATGTCTCAGATTTTTGCCTTTCATGTCTTATTAAAATCAAGAGGAGATGGAAAGGCAAACAAAGGGTTACTCCTCATTTTTCTCTCCTTGGAAGAAGTTCCTATGAACACCGCCTACAAGAAGAGGCAGCGATAACTGAAAGCCAAAAAGCAATTTAGATAATGATGAGCATTAATAAACCAAAAGGTTCACCGAGAACACTATACCCAAGGATAAAAGGTGGAAAGGAGCAGAGAAATTCTGCAAGCTGCTCATCCGAATAACATTGCAGCCTTTAGCACAGCCATCTTGCGTTATTCCCCACCAAATGCATTCAGCTGAGAAAGTCCGAATGAGGTGTTTGTGATCTGATTTGTGCTGGATAGTTTTGAGTTCACTCTCCCATTCAGGCTTGCAGCTCTGGCCTGTGAGTCACATCCCTGCTCCGTAGGGACTGAAAAGCTGGAACCCAAGTAAGGCTCAAGTGACTTTGAGCATCCAGCTCAATGTTTACAGCAGAGCTTTCCACTGCCTTTATCTAAGGTGTCTCCATCTCCTACTTTCATCAGCTCCCCACACTGCATTGTATGTGACACAGCAACGTTTGCCATTGCTGATTATCTGCTAAACAACAAGAAATGTTAAAATCTGCTTCACATTGCTATGGTAGCCACTTACACTTTGAGCTAGAAGACAAAGCAAGCACCCGGTCCCTTATTCTATTATCTTCTCCTTCTGTTCCTGGAGGAAGATACGTGCGTAATTTGCATTGGCTGTACCAAGCATCTCCTGATAAGATGAAAACACTTAGAAAAAATGCATATGCAAAGTGTGACACAAGCAGTATTTCCGAGCCCATACTCCAGCTCTGGGAAGAGCAGGTGAGCACAACTCTGGGGATCAGACATTCAACCAACATCCCTGTGCTTGTCATCAGGCATTTGGTGTCACACAGTCCACCAGGATGCCTGGTGGTTGCAGGCAACACATTGCAATGCTGCCTGTGCTGCCCACTGCACTGCTCACACTGTGGCTCCCTGAGGATGCCTTTTCCACCCCTCCTTTGCCTTCGTAGGCAAAGGACCAAGTATTAAACTAAATCATTGCCGGCTGCATACAGCAGCACCCAACAAAACACTAGAGAAAAGGTGCCAGAGCAGGAGATGACTGTTCTGCAGTATAAGCCACTTGAAGATGAGCAGAAATCCAGCTGAGGTACTTCAAAAAATAGAAAAATAATCCTGCTTTTGCATTCCTGAGCTGAAATCCTGCTGAGGAGTTCAGACAGAATAGGTTAGCTTTGATCTTAAATACGTTACACTTCAAATAAAGAAACTGAAGTGACAATGTTCCTTTCCCTGGTTGTTTTCATTTAAGGCCTGAATCCCAAGGTGTTGACACAAACAGGCTATGCTGATGCTAAGTGCTGCTGAAAACTGACAAGAAAGACTTTAAGCCATTCACTGAATGGTCTCATATCCAACACCAGAGGCTACAGGCACTGAAGGTTTGGTTGGTGGGTAGTGCATATGATCATGTCTTTAGAGAAGGTTGTCCTCAATTAGAGGGCCATAGAACAATCCTTAAAAAAATACTTTTAGTGACTAATTTCTGGATACTCCCTGCAAAGACACAGCCTGATCTATGTGCAAATGCATGTGAATCAAAATTCAGTACCTACTGCAAAAGACTTCAGACTAACTGTAAAGCAGACCTAGCATCATGTACATGACATTATAAGGACTTACATGAGATACCTTCGAACTTAATACTCAGGTAGGCTGCCTTCCCAAAGTCTTTGACTCTGAACCATACAGATGGGTGGCCACATTCCCTCTTATTTTTGAAGTAACTCACATCTGGACCACAACATTTGCAAAGTTACCACTGCAGAAAAAGCAATCCCTGTTCCAAGAAGTTTGCACCACTCAATATGACTAGGGGAAACTGTTCTGATGTCTGCCAAGAAGAGAACAACACAACTCTCGTGTGACTCATCTTCCTGGGGCTTTCATTTCTGGAGCAATCAGTTAAAGAAAAGCCTTAAAGACTGTGATTTTCAGGGAAAACTGAGTGTTTACCAGCCCAAAGTCAGCTAAGGCCTCTAGGTGGTATTATAAGACAAACACAAAATAACCACCCTTTAGAGTATGGCAAGTTAGGCACTGAACTTTGCAAAGAAAAGATTTGAGTCTGCGTGCTTTAAACAAAGGCTCTAATCTTGACAATTCTTCACTGGAGCAGGAATTTACAGAAGCAGGTGTGGGAGGAAGGAAGGGAAACAGGAAGGCTGCAAAAGGGGCATTTACCCTGCTATTAGCCAGGGCTGCTGTAATACGCATTCCTGTCTCAGGACAGGATTAGAGCTACAAGTCTGAGCAGCTCCATCCCATTCTGAGAGGGGAAGATACAGAGCCACTTGGTTCTCTGCTGTCACTGAAAGCAGGTTGCCCATGCCTATGGCACTGCTCATGTGAGACTAGTGATGCGGGAAAGTTATCCCTGTGGTTCGTGCAATACCACCAGCTCCAAGATGTTTACAGACTAGCTGTTGACATCAGTATAGCATGGCTTTGTAGCAGAAATGTCACACCAGCTCTTCCATCCTGGCTCTGAGTCCCCACATTGAATGAAATGGCCACATCAGCTTTTGAAGAAACCACTCTCCCCTCCACCAAACACATACACACTCCTCTGTGCCACTCTGGAGGCAGCGGAAGGGCAAAGAACAGGCAGTCTTTATTGAACAGCAGATTTCTTTGGAACAAATGCTTGGCAAAAACCACTGTTTTACATTTTTACTTCCTACAGTGCCTCGAGAATTACATCTGTTTAACTAGCATGTGCTTATTAAACTGGTAAAGGCAGCATTCTGGTGTGGTTAGTAAAAAACACAGGCAATTGTGTATTGCATGGGATGCGGTCCAGCTTGCCTAGCTCAGCTGAACAGCCTGTTCTACCCTGTCATAAATAACAATTGACTTTTACAAAGGAACCAGCTATATTTTATGAAAGTAAGGGCAGATCCTCCAACCAAATCCATCAGCAGAAAGAGTCTGGAAATGAAGGCAGCTTGCAGAGGTGAGAATCGCTGCCTGTCTGGAGAGATGTGGCATCACAGATCTATGAGATCTCCTCCAGTTCTGGCTCTGTCATAAGCATTAGTTAGTAATGAGCCTCAAGCCCATCCGGGTCTGATAAAAACCTTGGCATGCATCAGTGGTGATTTAGTCTCTTTTCTTACCCTTTCTGCTGAAGAACAAAGGGCTGTAGTCAAAAACACTATAACTTGTTCCACCCACAACTCATTTATACAATTCACCAGTGCTGACAGATGCTAATATCTTTCTGTCTCTTTCTAGAAGCTCTATATATGAGCAAATAAATCTTGACCCAGTCTGAGCTGGCAACCTAAAGATGAACAGTTTAAATTTCAATTGCCTCTCTCATGCTGTCTCACCAGAACACATTCCCACATATCCAGAGCTACTAAGTTCACTTTCAGTTAATATAAATTTCCCAGCTCTGCTGCTTCTAATGCTCTTTGTGTCTGGACAGTTTGTATGTCAGTAATGCTTTTGAAAGGTGTCCAAGTCTTGAGTTCCAGGTTAAGAGCCAACTGTTCTTTGCCAACCATCAGAAAATCATCCTCTCATCTAGAGTATAAGGAAATACTCAGCACTTTCTGGTTCTCTGATGTGTAGGATGAAATCAGCTACCTCAGTGGGACCACATCAAGTTCAAGGTGTCTACAAATGGTCAAGTAGTACAAGTTGGACAGAAATGTATGAACAAGGGAAGGGGGGAATATCAAACACAAGACCTGATCAGATCACAGTAGGAATGAGATTTCAACTAGGTGGGCAATCTTTAGCCTAAGAAGAACCAGACTCCTAATGTGTTCTTTGTCTCCCCCTGCCTTTCTGCCCTCTTCATTTCTTCCACCTGCTCAGCAGACTGAAAACATTGCACTGATCAGGTATTTTCCAGGTCCCTTCTCAGCCTCTGTTGGTGTTTTTCCATCTCCTTTTCTATATCAGCAGCACTTGGGCTCACAGCTCTGGGCCTTTTTTTTTTGCATTGGCACGTTTAACATGTGGGACTCATCACCCTCATAAGGGCAGCATCTGCCTTTAACTGTGGAGAAATTCTGTAAGGCATTATCATTGCTCCAGGAGAGGAGAGCTATAAGCACAAATCATACAGATGAACCAAAAGAAGATTTTCAGGATTAATAGGTCTGAAACATTTCCACCAGATCAGTTACAAGATGCATTAAGGCAGAACACAACGCTCCTCAAGCTCAAGAATTGCTTTTCTTTCCTTGACTTCTACCCACTGGAGCAAATCTTGAGCCACTAAGTCAGCTTGTTGACATACTAGGGCAGGAATAATTGAAACACACTAGTGAAAATACACTGCAAAAGCTCTGTAGTGAGTCTGTATCTTAACATTACCATTATCTGCAACAGTCATTCTTCATAGGGTTGCTTGGTATTTTGAGCATACAGGAGCCACATTCGTTTTAAATTGTTCTTACTTAAGGTACAAGCGCATCACTATTGACACAGACCTTGAGAACTATATCCAGGGAACAAAGGCAGTTCTACCTTTCATGAAATTACATCAAGAATGATGACTGCAATAGAGAATGGTGACAGAGACCCTGCTGTTGAAATATTAGTGTTGTAACTAGAACAACTGCCTTCCCCACTTTGTTTTGATTCAGATCAGGAGAGAATCTAACACTATGCTCAAGTGAGGAGGGGGGTAGTGGACACATTGATGGAACCGCCAGGAAGTAGTCAAAGATCTCCTTGCTGAGTCACCAGCAGTGGTGTTGAAATTGCTCCCAGCTCCTGTCCATTGCACAGATCAGGGAGGTTTGGGCTCTCAGGCTCCATCCCATGAGCTGCATGGCTGTATCAAAGCAGAAAGGCTTTTGAGCTGGTAGAGTCTTGCTGAACTGGAGTCAGGCCAATGGTCTGATCCATTAAATAAAGGGCAATTCCTGTACCACAGCCTCCAGACCAGCAGGGACAGGGAGCAACCCGGAACTGCTTTAACTAAGACAACTGCTTCTTAGCAGCTCTCCAAACAAGAGCCACCTCTTAGCAGGTGCCTTTACATGAGCAGGAACACTGCAGCACTTCACCCTCCCTTTACCCATAGTCAGACTAGTCACACTGGAGATGGTCAAACTGTTGATACTTCAACTCCCCTAAATAACACTACTTACCCTATGCACCCAAGTTTACCTTTATGGCATTATAGAATTCCTGGACACTTACAAATATAAAGACTGCATTGACTAATGCTTCAGGCAATATTACCTGTATATAGTTCAAAGTTAACTGCAGGACTGATGCGCACTGAAGGAGGATGGCCTATTACCCATCTTGGGAATAAATGTAGGTGCTACATAAATGCACTTAGCTGCCAAATACAAACTGGATTATGGCTTTATTCTTATATAAACACCAACTGTCTCCCATAATGGTAAACACGAACAATATTTAAAGGACCTAAAGTACATGATGAGCAGTCTCAACCATTTTACAAAAGCAAATGTAATAACAGAGGAAGAGAGGGGTCTTATAAAAATATTATAATGAAAATGGCATTCAGAAATCCATTAGCAACTGACTGTGCTTCATCACATCCCTGAGAAAGTATTTTTAATGTAAGCAAAGATCTTTGCTTTTAAAATCCCTAATGAAGATGTAAAGTACTAAAAGCCACCAGGAAGTCTTAAAAAAAAATGAAAACAAGACCATGCAACAAAGCTAACACCTTGGTTCATAATGGAATACAAGTTGATACTGTTGTTCTTGCCTGCATTACTGCAGACTGCCATTATCTGCGTGAATGATACTACAAAACTCACCTACATTTTTTTTTTCCATGGCCTCCTTATTTCTAGTAAGATTTGCTTCATTTATTGATCTCCCTGACGGGTACCATAGCAATGGATGAAACAGCACCATTTACTCAAACTGCCTTTTATGAGGTAAAAAAAAAAAGAAAGCATTCAGGTGAAAACTCAATATGAAGAAAAGATAAAATAGGCACTGAAAACAGGTAAGGAGGGTACTTGCAGAGGGTTGGCTTTTGAAACCTGGCTTAAAGTCTGTATTTTTGGCAGGAAATGCCATGTAATCTGTACATTGTAAAACAGCTGTTGTTAGAAGAATGTTAGGATTTACTAGGTGGAGCAGCTCCTACTTGGGCAAAGGGATCCTGTAGCAACATCTACAGTTCAGAGCCTCCCAATACAAATGAAGACACTGCAACTGAAAGATTTCTTCAAACCTCAAAATGTCTTACACCAAAAGGGAGCTTTTTCCCCGGAAGACACATGGTTCAGACAAAACCTGACTTTTTTTTTTTGTACAATCACTTTTTGTGCTCACTCTTTGTCATTTTGTTGTCAGGCACAGCTATAACAGGGTATGTCGTGCAGCCACTGAATGTCTTTGAGGAATGCAAGGGCAGAACTTCACTTCAAATAACTCATTCATTAGCACGTTGCTTACTCTGCCACATCAAGGAAGAGAAAATGTCCTGGAAGTTGCAAAGCCCAGTATTTTAACCTTTGCAAAGAAAATGATCAGCAACTGATGATCAGGGGACTGGAGCACCTCCCGTATGAAGATAGGCTGAGAAAGTTGGGGCTGTTCAGCCTGGAGAAGAGAAGGCTGCGTGGAGACCTCATAGCAGCCTTCCAGTGTCTGAAGGGGGGCTACAAGGATGCTGGGGAGGGACTATTCATTAGGGACTGTAGTGACAGGAAAAGGGGTAATGGGTTCAAACTTAAACAGGGGAAGTTTAGATTGGATCTAAGGAAGAAATTCTTTACTGTGAGGGTGGTGAGGCACTGGAATGGGTTGCCCAGGGAGGTTGTGAATGCTCCATCCCTGGTGGTGTTCAAGGCCAGGTTGGATGAGGCCTTGGGTGGCATGGTTTAGTGTGGGGTGTCCCTGCCCATGGCAGAGGGGTTGGAACTGGATGATCTTAAGGTCCTTTCCAAACCTAACTATTCCATGATTCTATGAAAAGACAACCAAGGTAATAGCTCATATTCGTTAATATGAGGTTTAAAGGATTAAAGGAAGAACTTCTTCCAAAATAGGCGGTGTCTGAGAAAATGATATTTTTAAGTCTGCATCCTTTGATTTCATATTTGGAGTGTCTTCCTCACCAAAACCGAATGTCTTGCCTGGCTAATAATGCTGTGCAGCTCTCTTCCATAAGCCGTCTCCCACTGCTGTGCTGGAACCAGAGCATTGGAGCTGCAGGTCCTGCTTACTCCACACTTCACAATCCCCAAGGTCTCACGTTTGGCCATCGTTCCATCACAAACCCACCACACCACTGCACTCCTATGTTGCTTTCTGCTACAGGCAGCATCTGCCTATTTTGCATTTTCTGAGTAGGTATGGAATAGCACAGCCTCCTTGCACCTGCTTTGCATTGCAGAAAACATTAATGTTCAACCCTAGATTGAAGCAACCTGGCTTTGAGCTCTCAATTATAACCAAGTACACTTTTCTAAGGTGAGAGAAGCTGATGTGAGAGAACACAGCTGCATAAGGGATGAGTGATTCACTTTCTTATGCCTGATGGAAAAGACAATGTCTTAAGTGTAATAAAGTTTATGAATTATGGGATTAAAGAGATGGATCTTGCATTTGAAGAAAAGAGAATGAAGCTGGCATTCAGGCTTGTGAAATGACTGTTTATGCACTCCACAGCTTAACAAATAGCATAACAATATATAGACATTGATTTTGTAAGTTAATGTAGTGATTTAATACACAGTAGCTATTACAAAGCAATGTATTGTTTGGTTTTCATCAGTGCCCAGCAGTAACTGGTTATTTGCTGTCTCCCTGCATAAAAGAAAAGTTGGCAGGAGTCCTACCTTGAAGTCAGTCATAAAGGCTCACTTTTAAATGGTAAGAGGTCCTCAGATGTGCTACTTTACTTAAGCTTTGTGAATACCAGTACACGTTTCTTCAGAGATCTAAATCGTAGCTTTTGTATCTCTGAGCCTCGGTTTACCTTTACAATCCAGGTTGTGAAGTCAGGACAGGAGGACAACTCTTTCTCATGCACCAAAGCTCTTTGTACACCTCTGGCATGATCTTTTGCTGCTCAGGGAGTAGCTCTGTGAGCCAACAGAACATCGATGACATGCTGTTAAGCCCCATGCATCATCTCACACAATACCTCTCACACACATATCAAACTCCTTTTTAGGACCAGGCAGACACTACTCATGCTTACTCTGATTTCAAGGCTACTCAGATGCTAGAGATTAGACAATATATAACTACCTATTCATAGCATCAACCTTACAACCTTTCCTCCCAGGGCTCTTTTTCCTATATACTTACAAAGACCATAATTTACCTTTTTCATGCTGATTTTGATAGGATAAATAAGCAAAGCTCTGTTGGTCTCTCTGAATCAAAGGCTCTCGCTTCCCCAGACTTCTAGCTCTTTGCTCACTTGTATCACTCCCCTCCTCCTTCACATCACACAATTAGTTGCTTTCTTAGCGGTCAAGCTTAACTCGTGTATAACTTGTTCCATTAACTCTACACAGGCACAGTGACCTTCACAGCTAGTAAACTTTTAAGAGGAGCGGTAAAACTTAAATGCACAAGCTTACACACCTATGTTTCATTAGGATCTATGGCATGAAGTACCATCTTTTTCCTTTATACTTGGTTTCCTGAAAGGCATTGCTTGCTCAGTACCTCTGCTCCGATGAGAGAGTCCATCTGGTTCTCCAAACACAAGACCAAAGGGAGCCTCATAATATAAGCAATTCTTTCCAGTGCTTACTCTCTATGTACCCACCAGCTTAGTTCTACGAGGACTCATAGAAGTCAACAACAGAAATTTCCTAAATATTTCTTATACAAAATCTGCTTATTTGGGATAAAAGACTAAGATACAACAAACCAGTTGCATAATTAATATCAAAACTTAGTGCAAGGTACACACACCAGTGATACAAGGTTAAACAGCAAGCAGCCCATCAGCCAAGCATGCAGGATACAAACCAGGGACACATTCAAACCAAAGTGAGGTGAACAGCACAAAAAGACTTACCCTTTGTGGGGCTGCTTTAAATAGAGTTACAGCTCTCAGCAGGGTGACCACAGGTGTAGTTAGGAGCCAGTAAGTGCTTGGTAGCCTCACCTGGGGCAGCTCAGGTATCAGTCTAGCAGTCTGATGCTCATCAGTTGAGGAGCACAATGACCTAAGAACAGCCTTGCTCTGTCCCGCTTCTAGATCTCCCTTTTTGCATTTTCCCTCAGCTTCTCTGTCTCTTACTACTCCTTTTCTTCTTTCTGTTTTTGAGAATTTTTCCATTCTTTTCACAAAATGGGCAGGGATGGGATTATTTGGAACACAGTGACCTGCTTGTCTAAGCCAGGTTAGTCACTTGCTGATGGTTTTTAAGGGTTCCCAGTTCAGAAGCTGTTATAAAGGGTCTATCTATGTTGATAAACAAAAGAAGTCCAATGAGAAATCACTGTCCCCAAGGCCAACAGGTTGAGCCTGGCTGGTATCTCTTCTGCTCACTGAGGCCTGGTTGCTCTTGATGGGCCATGGTAAGGCTACAGTGGAGGTGGCTCTCAGTACTTCCCAGGCATGCTGTGGCCTTAGACAGAAATAATTAGCAGAGGCAAATCCACCTGAAAGCCCACTAGCTCCTTTTCCATACCTCTTTCACTCCTGGTGGCCATCCTGAGTCATTAGATACCTTGGCTTTCCAGTGACTGGGACAAGCATACACATCATGCAGGGTCTGGCATGTGCTTTTATCACAGGCAATTTATAGTGATTATATTGCTATATGGTTAGAAGGTGGAATAAAGGCTTACTTGTTAGAAATAGGAGGGAAGGAGCTGCATGCCACAACTACTTTTCCTTTTTAATCAGTTTTAGGGGAACTCTCCATTTAGGAAATTCCCACAATGAGCCATGTGATGGGGTAGGTGAGATGCCATTGAATACATACAGAAGATGATAGATAGATAACTGTTTACCCAGCTATCACCCAGTGCCCCTGCCTCTCTCCTGCACTGAGATACTGGGCACGTGGTGTCTAAAATTCACCATTTTGCTGATACAGGTGTTCCAAGTGGTTGTGCCTGATGATTTGGGGCCAGTAGTGCAAGAGAAAGAAGCATGGCCCTGCAAAGCCAGGAAGGGTGTTGGGGGGACAAAGGGTTGGGAATGGAAAGCAGAGCTGATGCTGAGCATGTGAGACTGAACATGCATGTTTTGAATCCTGGCTTCACTGGAACTTACCAAATTGCCACTTGTTTAGGTCTGAAGAGATAGTTAGTTATTTCTCATTGGTCACATGTATCAGACCCAATTCTTTCCTGAACTGGGTAATGCAAAGTCCTATTACTTAGTGGAAGTTGTGCATCTCTCTGAGGACAGTGGCTGTGTGGTGGGACAAAGACCTGCCATCCTCTGCACGGGAGGGATGTTAAGAAAATAGACATTTAAAGAGTGAAATAACTTGTGCAGACTGATTCAGTGAGTGTGTATGCAGATACAGGCAGCATCTGTGGACATATGCACCAGTTGGTTCTCTCTGATGCATTTGATGGTTTAAGTCACACCAGCCAAACCCCAGGCCCGGTGGTTCTTCCTTCTTTGAACAGCCCATGTCCTTTTTCTTTTAACTTGCACAATCCTACTGCTCTTGGATGGTGGCAGAGAGGATTCACCATTCTAATGCACGTTTATTTGTATGATTTACTGTGCTTCACATCCAGCTGCCTGCTCTTATGGGCATGGGTAGAATCAGAGCTGTGTCTGTTATCCATGTGTAGTAGCAGGGAACTAGGATTTCTATATAAGATCTTGGGACCAAAAGAATTTTAGCCATGCTGGCGATACTCTGGTTTCTAGCTACTGAAGCTCTGGTCTGGTATCACTGAGTCAGTAAGAAGTTTGGTGCTGCACCTTCAATGAACCCTTTTTATCCTCATTCTTTTTTCTGCAAGAAAACGAAGCTTTGAAAGTGCTCAAATATTGTTGAACCATGTGTAATTTTGCAGCGTTTGTTCCAGGCACACTACAATTTTTGCCATTTAGTGATTACCTTTAAATTCTGTGAAGCTTTTTCTCATGTGCCCTTGTGCAGCGCTTTGGGAGATTGTCTGATGTGAAAGGCACTATTACACATTGAACTGATTATTGTTGTTTGTTGCTGCTAACACAGAGAAGAAACCCTCCTGGCAGGGATACAACTTCTTTGCTAATAAGTATTCATAATTTGTATCTCAGCAAAAGATGTAAACATATATTATCATTAAATAGGCTGTAATTTTAATTGCCTATAAATGTTATTAATTCTGATTGTGATTATTCAATAGGTAATAAAGATAAAGGCTGTCAAAATTAATTAAGTACATATTCATTAAATTCAAGGTAGCTTCAGTTTCTTTATTACACAAATACAATTAACACTTAATCTGAATCTCAGTAAGTTACACAATCATGTGACTCAAAATAAAGGGAGGATACAACCTTGGCCTTTTACTTTTTACATGGGAAAACATTAATGATGCTGACATTGGAGACAATTAGACAGTGTCGGCCAATTGTTTTTAGTCAGCTTTCTCTCACATCTGTGGTGTCTACAAGCAAGAAGGGCCATTGTTTCTGCAGGCCTCCGTCGCGCTTTGGCTCTTTGTGCTAACCGTCAATCTCTTGCTGAATATCAAAGCTGTGAGGAAATTAGAACAGACCAGCTCTACTGCACCACACTAAAGCTTAGCAGGGTGCATCCACTATGCTACTAATTAGGCAGTGGCCAACAAAATAACCTGTCAATGTGTGCTTGCCATTTCCCACACACCTGCATTTCATACACTAATAAGCGTACAGCCAGGGAGAGAAAGGGATAACTGCTGAAGTGTGAAAAATGAACAAAATATAACAATGTTTCTCTCCCCACCTATACTACTGCCAATTACCATTTAACATTAGGTAGAATCAACATGTCGGAAGAAATACAATACAGTATCTGAAACTAAAGAGGGGGTAGGAAGGGGCAAAGCCACACATAGCGAGTGTATTAATGTTTGCTGGAGAACGTCGCGCTGAGTGGAATATCTCCTTATTTGTATAAACCAGGCAGTTGAAAATGATCATTATTAGGCTTTTCCTATTCACTTCAACCCTGAGAGAAATCCATATTTTTGCTGTTTACCAAAAAAACATGAATAAACACCATAGCAAATGACGTTCGGTGCTCTTATAGCAGACACATCCTTCACATGTACTGATGTGGCTAAAACCAACGCAGACTAATCAAACTCCTGGTTCTCCCTCTTCTTTACTTTCATTCAGTTGGTTGCAAGCCTCTTGGAAACTTCTGTGCACCATCCTTCCACCTTAGAATTCCTTTGTTTAAAGTCATATCAATGAGGATGTCAGTACCAGCTTGCCTGGTGGACTTATTTCATTTGCGCTGTTATTCCCTGTCGTGAATCTTTTCCCTATCAAACACATGGTTAGAAAACTTCCAGAAATGACTTTTCAGACCGAATGATAAAAATATACAAAACTGCCCTGTTATTACTATTATGAAAGGGGGGAAAGGAATGCTTATGCAGTGATTACAAATATTCTGTTTGGAAAGAGCTCATCCTCAAAATACAGAAATCAGTTTCGTTACAATGGTTATAACATAGCATCGCTGCAAATTCACACAACTCCCACTTACAAGCCTTTGCAAATTGCTAGGTTTCGTACAATAGTAGCTCGCACACCATATATTTCTTTCCCTTTGCTTTAATGCCTGATCAGACTGCGAGAGTGATGATTTAGAAGTGATATGCACTGAAAACAAAGCAGAGCAGAAGTAAAGATATTAAGTCAGGTGCAAAACACCCGGGGCCAAGCTGCTAAGGCCGTTGCCTCCGCTGAGGATCTGGCTTGGCTGAATTCAGCACTTTAGACTTGGAGCTCTTTATATTTTGTCTCTCTTTGCACAAACCCAAGGAGTATAAATGCAAATCTACTCATATGAAACACAGCGATTCCCTTGTAGGACTCCCTCCCCCTCCATCCTGATGCATATACTTAAATTCTCCCTTAATTTCTTTTTCCTGTGGGCTTAAGCTTTTGTGGATCAGGTAGATGAATGGCAGAATTCCCTTCAAAGAGAGATTTATAGACGTAGATCACTCCTGAGCAGCCATTCCTACCAGTGTCTTTAATGTATAGCTGAATTTAAAACACGAAATAAACCCCAGAAGGGCCGATGCAATGTGTGGATGAAGCTGTTTTTCCTCTACAAGAAAAATCACTTCATCTCAATATGTAGGAGAAATGACTATATTGTTATGCTATCCTTGATGGAAATCATACAATAAAGGCCGATATTCAAATGGTATTTGTTAGATACTTTTGAACACCACTCTGCCTTTCATTAGACTTTATCCAGGAGCAGCATTTTCAATTATAAATAAAAACTTTCTCCGCCTCTTCCCACTTGAGCTCAAGTACAGAAGGCCCCTATTTAAAATGCAGCTCCCGAGCAGGCCACCAGGCCGCCTGTTCAGCTGCCAGTGGCTTTTGTGTACAAAGATGTTAATTGGTCCTAATCCCCTCCTAGAAGCTGTTTTGGTAGCCTGACCTGGCACCCCAAAGGACACCTTGGTGTGAAAAACTAAAGGGCCCATTGAAAAGAGAGTGAAAAGCAGCACTGAGCATTCCAACACATTTTAATTTCAGGAATTGAAAAAAAAAAGGAGAGAGAAGGGAGGGTGTAGCCAGAGGGGTTACGGCGGAGGGGGGGACGGCACACATCATCTTGCTGATTCTGAATCGGTCGTGCAAAGCTTTAGTAACCGTGAAGTAAGCTCTACAAACACCCTTTCCACACGCACACACACAGAAAAATAAAGCTGAGGGCTGGTTATGGTTCAGCTCCAGGTCTGGAGCCTTCTTCCATTTTGTTCTTTCTAACGGCCAAACTGTGTTTCAGAGAGCTGGAGAAACCCAAAAGCACCCAAGGGTCCAGCATCCCTTCTCCCGTCCTTCTCCGGAGGAGGTGGGTAAGTCCAGGCCGAAGTCTGTTTCCCCGTGTATTCTGCTGGTCCATTATGTGTCACAAATAAACATCCAGGAGCTGAAGTAGCAGAGACATTTTTATTAAGCACTTCCAGAGCAGCTGGAGGCAAAAAGAAAAGAGAAGGATGGAAAAAGGGGAAAAAGGCAGCTATTATGGCAAACTTATAATCAAATATGCACAAGAAATGTTAGATATCAACACTCCCCCTTAGGAAGTTGTAAAATGCTATCTGTTCAGCATGCCATTGTACAGAGTGTACATTTACAGCTTGGGTGGTAAATTATGCTAATAGAATGCACAAACCTCAACCGTGAGGTTTTGAATTTTTTGACACAGTTCACAGATCAACTTCATAGGTCAAAGGAGTTTGCCTCCCACAGCCTGATAAAGTAGGAAGATATAGAGTGTGTGTGTATTATTATAATCTTGCTGAATGCAAGTTTGCAGATAGAATACGTTTGGTACATTTTCATCCCCGTGTTTGCTCATAATGAATATTTTTCACTAGACACTGCTCCAGGCAAGGGCAAAACACTTAGGAGACTCTTTTCATGGAAGTGTTTCAAGGTGTTGAAGAACCCAGTAACAAAAGCTTCCATAGCACATCAACGCACACAGAAGGGAAACTACAGTAGCAATTCTTTAACCAAAGAACAACTCAGATGTACTTTTTCATGAGCATTTGCACAAGAGAAAAAAACAAAGCACATAAAATGATAGATTCCTTAACCAGCAGAGCCTTACTGCTCAAAGAACAAGGACCCATCATTAGAGATGGGACAATTACCATTACACAAACAAACCAACCCCCTGAATACAAAGTGCCGAAGAAATGCGGAGTATCCATTTGGGGAGAACAGCAAAAAGTGGTGCATTGTCCTGTCCATCTCCTAAAGCGCTTTTGGTGATGGAAAGGATGCAAATGAGATTACCACATTTCCCAGTCTCACATTAAAAAATTAAGTATTTTCTTTAATGTCAAGTAGAGAAAGGCTAGCTACCAGAAATCAATCTTGTTCAGTTACCTCAAGGTGTGGTTTTGGTACAAATGACTGATTCTCTGCTCTGATCATGATAAAAGTAACTCTTTCCCTGGCTTGGCACTTTCTGGGTCAGCTGCTTAAAAATGTTAAGGTAAGATATGTCTCTGAAACAAGGCAGGACCGCAAAAGCACCTTAAGAGATGGACGGAAAAGCAAGATGATCAAGCTGGAAAAACAATTCCCTCAGAAGCTGAAGAAATAAATGAATGAAAATGTCAAAACTTCGATGCATGGGGAGAAAAAGGTGGATAGCATTCATTTCCCCACAATTTTCCGTATTTGTCATTTAAAGCGTGCAGATGGACTTTAATGATTGTGGATGTTCCGTGGATTTATTTCTGTTTTAATTTACTTCTTAGCAATAAATCAAAGGAAAGGAGAAAGAATTTAAGGCGGCTCAAGGAGGCAGGGTACATGACAGGGTGTTTCCACATGTGCCCCATGTGATGTGCTGGAGGAGCTGCTCAGCAAGCACAGAGCATCTGCCTGTGGAAAATTGGGCTATTTGGCAAGTTTCAACCTAGAAAAATAACCCCAGAATCAGTTCTGCAGACCCAGATCTCAGCCTTGAGTTGCCTGCAGGTGAATCGTGTTGTATCTCCTGAACTGATTGTTCACATGAGTAAGGTGAGCAGGGCTTGTTCCAGCATCATCCACGTACAGCCCTCATTATAAAGCAGGCCTGAAGTTGCACAAAGTGAAGCAGCAGAAGAGACTGAGCAAACTAACCTAAGGAATCCTGCTGCAATCCCCTTGTGTCTCCCCCAGACTCTGCAAGCTTCTCTGGAGCTGCACGGCATCAGAGCAGAAGGCAAGGCAAGGACTTTCCCTGAGAACCACAGCAGATCATTAGGCAAAGAAAAAATAGTCTTTATTTTCAAGGTGATTTAAAAGTAACTGCTCCAGAGCACCAAGCAGCTCTTGTTTTTTCACTGGACTGCTCAGAGAAAGCTTTCAGATGAAGCCATGCTCATGAACTATTGCTGGTGTGTGTGAATCTGTGCTTTCTACTCAGTATTACTGCACTGAGAGAAAAGCTAAGAGGGAGAGAAGTAGCCTCAGAAAACCACTCCAGCCTCTTCGGGGAGGTGAGTGTATAGTGAACATGTCAAACTTTTTTTTTCTCCCCATTCCAATCATTTCCCTGCACTCCCTCTTACATTTACAGCTTTAGCGGTATTTCAATCCAGTTAATGTATGTGTGTTGTAAATGTCACAGGGGTTAATCTCTACCAAGCTTTTAAGAAAATAAATCAGCATTTCGACTGATTTGATACTTAAAAAAAGTTTCCACCCACTCTTCCTTTCTTCTCTTGACATGGCAGGAGGGGTATTAAACTCTGGGCGAGCCTATAAGAAGCTGTTGGGTATTTTCTGTTATCCCTGCCAGGTGGCAAAGAACCACAAGAGTATACTACTCCTTTTTGCAGGAGATTAGTAAAATAGAAGGATTCCTAAATGAGGGCCTGATCCTGCTGGGTACCGTCTGTCCCCCTTGATTTGTGCAGTAACTGCAAAAAAACCCAACCCAAAGATTAAGTGAAGAATTTAAATGAAAGGGAAAAAATAAAGGAGGCAAAGCATGCAGCGGGATTCCTCTCCCCCATTGTTACACCCCCGAAACTTGGAGCTGCATGCTTCATAGCCTCCGAAGTTGTATTTTTTGGCCTTTGAATGTACAGTTGTGGCTATCCAGGGATATTGGTGAAAACCTCAACCACACTCAACCTGCTTAAATCGCCTCTGGAAGAGCGCTGCTTGCTCTAAATGTAGCTGAAAGCACTGGGAGGACACAGTTGTGGAGGGCAGCACATTTCCAGGGTGCAAAAAATGTCCTTGTGAACGTCAGCAACCGGCAAAGCTGGGCGGGTGGGAAGGAGGGATCCTGGTGTGTGTGTGTGATGCTGCCTGCTGTGGTGGAGGGAAGAAAGACACACCATGAGTAGTGTTCGAAGAAGCAGCAAGCACAGCTCCCCTAGGGCCCTGCTCCATCCTGAGCCAGATACATAGGGACCCTGTCCCTTTTGAGGGGCCTCGAGTCAGCTCTGGGGAGAATGGAGTCAGTACAACTAGAAAACTAACCTTCAGAAGGATCCAGACTATTGCTGTCATGATTTTATTGACAGAAATCCAGAGAATGGTCAAACAGGCAAATAATAGAGATGTTCTCTGCACACGCCGTGTGCATCAGTGAGATAGAGTGCCCATCCTCCTACTCTAAATGGAAAACGTTAGTATCTGTAGTTTAGAAATGGGGAGGTTTAATGAAAGACCTGGCACATGACTTTCAGAGATAATCTGTCACAGAACAGAACATAGAATGCTTAAAACTTGGGAGCTTTACACTACGTACAGAGAGCACTCCAAAAACTGCTGGCCTTGAACACAGGGCTAAGAAACCCTGTTAAAGGAGGTGTTACAAAACTCCAGGGTGTTTAACCTCTCACACAGGGTACGCTGTCCCCCCAGCTCAGGCTCAGATGATAACAGTGGTTTCTGTACATCAATGAATTCCTTCTCCAAAATCTCCATTCACTTTACCTTTTTCTGCAAGTCTGGCAGCATCAAAACGTGTAGTTTTTCTCAAACGGATTACGAATGAAGTGCCAAACCCCTCCTTGTTCTCTCTAAATAAGCTACATACCCAGAAAACAGTGAATAACCAGTGAATACACAGTTTAAGGAAAATGAATCTACATCTGTCCCCAAAAGCACAGCAAAGGTAGCGGATGTAGATTGGCTTCCTGTATTTACATTTCCTTCACACAATGAGTGGATCTAGTTACATTTGTTTCACCTTTCAGCTATTTCTCCAATTTTCCTTTCTGAATGGAGGAATTTATCCCTTTTTTTTCTCCCAGAGTCAATGCTGGGGAGGGAAGCAAGGAAGTTATCAAAGGGGGGAGGGTGGGGAGAACAGCCTAGCCAGAGCTAAGGCTGTAATTACTTTAGAAACATAAAGGTCTATTCTCTCATTGCTGAAAAAGGGGAATTAACACACATAACTTCCATTAACATTAATGGGACTCACCTACATAAATCCCTGGTACATCAATGGGAGAATAGATCCTGTATAACTATAGGTACTGTTTACTCAAAGGAAGTGTGTACCAAAGCATACAGCCTAAATCAGGATAGATTGGGTGAAAGCTCTACCTTACTCATTTCATTGTCATTTGCTCTTGAAGGGCAATTATCAAGAAATTATTAGGTAGTGGCATCTTAATATCATGCTCTCCTGCCTTTTTACTTCTTGTCTGACAAAGGCAAAAGCTGACAGAACATAAAATATTTCCATAATGGATTTTTTTCCTACTTGTTTTTCTGGTATTCCCCCAGGTTAGTTTTCTGCAGACAGAGACAGACATCATTTGTGTTTATCCCCCTCTGCCCTGTCTCTGTGCATGATTATGAAGGCTGGACTGATTCATAGCCAGCAATGTATTTGGGAAATTTTCATGGATATATGAGAGAAAGAATTTGCTTTTTTGGGGTTTGGTTTTTTTTCCCCCAATTGATTCGCTATTCAGAATGGTTAGGTGAATGTCTTGCATGAATGTCACTCCAGAGACCGCACATAGCAAGGGATTTAGTGTTCACTTTTACTGTTATACAATGCAACATCTCATTGGCTCAGTGCAATCATAAGGAAGAAAACTGGGAGCACCAGTTACTCGCAAGGCTTTGGATAGCTCCAGATTTTGGAGCGGTAGGACAAGATTAAAGGATATTTAGAGTAATTCTGGAACTACAAATCACTGTCGGAAACTTTATGGCTATAAAAGTTCAGCTCCAGTATGTTTATAGATTTCATCTGGCAGGCTGTCTCAATGCACTGCCAGCACCCGCACCCTGACAGGGGGGTTTAAACACAACCGAGTCCCAGCAGCTGTCTTGCTACTGAAGAGATTTCCTATATTCCTAAAATAGAGGTCTCAAAGTACTGAGTGGTTCGTCCTTATTTAGATATCACATAACTTAGTGTTGGGGTTTTGTTGTTGATTTTGGGGGTTGGGAGGGGTTGTTTTCATTTTGAGTAGTTTTATTTCGGGGACTGCAAAATTCAGCCACAGGACAGCATTTCTCTTCGGAGGAGATGGGTGTCACCCTCACCCAGGAATTCAGTGCAGGGGAAATACCATTCAGTGTAGGACCCCAGACCTGCACTACCAGTGAGCTGCCTCCAAACCTCTCCTTCCTTTCTTGCTCCTCCCTAGTCTGTAGGGAAATCAGTTGACTGTATGGGTTTGAGAGGGAATGCCTTTACCTGCTGTTCCAGGAAGGTTTTCTCTCTGTAAGGGACTCTTTAGCCAGCCTGTGGTGCTATGCATCCCATCCAATGCCAGCAGAAATTATAAAATTAGAGCAAAAAGTTATGTGGGAGAACTTAGCTGAGAAAAATGCAGATAGTGATGCTTCATGAGAGCCACCGACTTGAAGTCTGGAAGCACTGCAGCAAAGTCGTCCTTTACTCTAGGAGTTATCAGTTTCTATTGCTAAATGCAAGTATAAAAGGAGGAGGAAGAGAAGACAAAATCCAGACCCACTCAGATCTGTTATACATGCCAGGGGCTAGACTAGATGGAAAGACTGGATTTATAAAGCACTCATGCCACTAATGTGAGTGGCATGAGTCAGCTCAATATATCATGTTTGGAGGGGGAAATAATTTGTGATGGGCTTGTAGCTCTTCCAGGCATCTGCAGAGATCATACCAAATCTATTTCTGGTTCTGTAAGTCAAATTCAATTACATTTCTGACTTTGATGAGGGCAGAGTTTCATTTACATTAAGGACAGAAGGTACGGGGATGGAAGTGCTCACTGTCAGCTTGGTTTACTCTTTTTTTTTACTTATTTGCTCCTTCAATGATTCACCTTTTAATCAGACGTATTGCTTCAGCTATGAGGGAAGGCCGGGTTCTGCAGTCCTTATTTCTATAGAAGTGTGGTTATGTCAATATGGGAATTGAGTAAGTACTGCAGATGTGACCCTGCATTTTGGCAAGGCAGCCTCCAGTGGGACAATTCAGTTTGTAAGCAGCAAAGGTGGGGAGGAAACAGCTATAACTTTAGAAAACTGGTGAAAACGGAGAAGAGATTTTAAACCCAAAAAGCTAATTTAGTTAGAAACAAGTGTCCTGTAAAGCTCTTACCAGCACAGTGTGCAGCCAGATGAATTATAATGTATTGACTTTTCTTGGAAAGATTAACTTCCCCCATGTATTTAGCTGACTATTTTTATGCTGAATTTCTGCCTCTCCTGGAAGCTCCTCATACAAGCCCTTGTAGTCAGATTTTATGTATATATGTAGTTGTCAGGCAGGAAGAATACGCTAGGTATGCTATTTCCTTCTTTTCGTGTCTCAAGCACAGAAGACTTCTTATCAGTCAAGCCTGATAATAGGCGCTGTATGCAAAGTAAGCTAAAGTTAATAGAAATCAGTGCTTTAGCTAATTCAGCATTATATATATATATTTCCTCATTAAAAGCAGATAACCGACCTCCTCTGATCCTCAGGAAAAAAGCTCTTGGCATTCACAGTTTGGTCCAGAAATGATGTAATCCTTTCAGAGTCCAGAAACCTCCCAGGAACAGATAATTCGGGTTGGTTTTGTTGGTAAGCAAACATGCAACATCTAGTCACAACTGCCATAGATGCTTATTGAACAAGTAACCTTTGTCTGAAAGAGATTGTATATATATATAAGCATAGAATCATCGAATCATTTAGGTTGAAAAAGACTTTTAAGATCATCAAATCCAACCATTAACCTAACATTGCCGAGTCCACCACTAAACCATGTCCTTAAGTGCCACATCTACACATCTTTAAAGCACCTCCTAGGATGGTGACTCCATCACTTCCCTGGGCAGCCTGTTCTAATATTTGACAACCCTTTATGTGAAGAAATGTTTCCTAATATACAGTCTAAACCTCCCTTGGTATGCCACTAACACTTATTAACTTTCTTCCAAGAGAGCAGAACCATCTCAGTGTGAGGGTTTAACTTCTACAGGCAAAGAAAATCTGCCCCACTTTAGCAATATTCCTCAGTCAACAAAGACTGTGATGCCAGTTGCTGATCTCAGCCATAATTATTAAGCCATTTTTCTTTTAAAAACACACAATTATCGAATTCATTGTAGACATACTTTATGTACTAACTTAATTTTAGCTGTATAATCTCATAATGGACATCAATGAATACAGGATTAGTCAAAACCTATTAATAAAGAGATATAACAGGCCCTCCAATATTTTCTTTCAAAAGGCACAGTAAGCTCTAAGCGCTGCTTCTAGAGCCAAGCCTAAGTATCCAGCCTGTATAGTGGGCATCACAGTAGGAGCAAGAAGGAGAAATCACTCCCTTTAAATTGTGGATTAGAAGCAAATCTACCTTGCCAGTCTGGATGCAGTTTTCATTTTACAGCAACTGCCTTGTCTTAACATTTACCTCCCTTGAGGTCCCCTCGGTCCCCTCAGGGAGTGCTGATAGTGTGGAAATCTGGGCTTTGTAAGGTTACAAGGTCTGTGATGGTGTGGGGCTTAGCTGGGGTTAGGACAAAGCAATAGTAAGGAGTCAACAGGGGGACCTCCACCCTGCACATTAGCTGTGCATTTGCATTGCTAGTTGCAGCAAAGCAAGGATACGAAAGTGTGCAAAATATCCAAACATGATCTGTTCTAAGGTGAAGCAGACAGAGAAAAGGATACTTCTTTTATACATATGTGAACACACATTTATGTGTTTAAACCTTAGGAGGAATAAAAGCTTCCAGTAGCTCACATGGTAACTTCTGCCTGACGGCCTGATCCAATGCATTTGAAGTTGACAGGAACTTTCTCCTGCCAACAGCAGAGGCTGGATTTGAGTTCAGGTGAGCTGCATTTAAAAATTCATTTCAACACACATTGGAAAATTGTTCGGAAAATTGTTTGGAAAATGTGGACTAAGAACAGGGAAGTAGCTAGAAGGAGAGGTTGGCTGAACATCATCTCTGTGCCACTGGGAGTAATTTCGCTGCCTGGCTAAGAAGAGAGAGACACGTCCTGAGAGCTATCCAGCCCTCTTTTACACAGTAAAGCAGAACTATTTTATACACTTCCAGCACTGAATGAATGATTTCTGGTTTCCTCAGGATCCCTACACCTATAAAGTCTTTCCAGATACAGACTAGGAAATTCTTCGGGAAGTCATATGATACTGCTGAGGAATATTGCTGGGTCCAGCACCTGCAGACAGCAGACCCTAACCCATATCTGCAGTGCAGTGATGTTCTGCCATGCTCTGTCTCTTTGAGGCTGGGAGGAACCTGATGGATACTTTCCATGCTGACTGGATAGAGAAGATATAGTTTTCTCTGCAGTATTACATGACCTTCCCCAAGAACTCCCTGGTCTAGAGTCTGGTTAATGAGAAGGAAGGTAGCTCCCCAACAGCCTGTGCCATTTGTTTCACAGGATGTTCAGTGGATTGCTAGTAATTTTCTTTATTGCCTAGAAAGCAAATTATCCCAAGGCTGTTCCTACACGGTTTTAATTCCTTTCTCAGAACTAAGAGGCATAATGGACAATGTCACCAAAAAGAAAAAGAAGAATAACAATCTGCACCCAAAAAAACCCCAAGAACCATAAGATAGCTGGGATATAGAACTACCATGGTAGTCATAGGCCATATGTTGTCTCTGGCTTTCTTAGCTGAAAAAGTTAAAGGCTGTTTTCTAGGATACCCAATTCCAATTTTTAGCACCACCTTTTTTTGCCAAGTTCAAAGTTATGCCAAAGAATCACCATCCTGAAAAAGGAGCAAGCACACCAAGATTTTGCTACTACTACTGCTATAATACCAACGCAGTAGTAGTAGTAGTAGTAGTAGTAGTAGTAGTAGTGCTTTCATGTTACAACAGGTCACAGCAAGACTCAAGGTAGGAACCTTAAAACCATCCTACATGAGGTGAGAGCAGCTGCAGTGTGATGTTCTTTGGGGTCCAGCGATAGCTTTGCACTGTGACGCAGGCAGCTCTGTGTAGCACAGATTAGAGCTGGCTGGCCCACAGCAGTGCTTAAGAACTGCTGGCAGAGCTGAGGGGTGATAGCTGTCACTTTATTCTGAGCACTTAACTCCTATTAGTATTAATAGAGCTGCACATAAACAGTGTGAACAGATCATGGCCTGAAGCTGTTTATGTATTTCTGTCTCGTGTCTTGTGTTTTCTTTATGGCATTGTTCAGTGGTGTCACTTATAAGCTTGCAGTCACCATGTTTCTATTTTGACATATATAGGAGCATGCATGTGGGATTTATAAAGGCAAAAACACGCATACATTTTGATTTGAAGTGTATGCTTCAATAAGGGAAGCGAATTTCCTTAAGTAAATGCTTCTGCTGCACAACCCCCCACTCCAAGTCTTCATGTGGCCCCAAGAGCTGTTTTTTGTAGGCTACTGGTGCCCTCACCATCTTGTGCAGAACTTGTTTATTTGTGTTGCAGGGGCACTTAGAGCTTCCAGAGGAGTGAGGTCCATTGTGTTATGTGCTGGGCACAGAGCTGAATTGGAACGAGCACAGCTTTCTGTGTGAGTGCTCTAGAGAGAGAATAGATCATTAAGGTCACTTGTTTTCCTTACAGAGGCCAAGGCAGGATTGATTCCTACATTATATTCTATCTGTGTATGTATTTTTCCTTAACAGTTTCAAATAGCCAACGTGCCAAGATATTACTCACTGCCCTTAGGAGAGTCTTCTGTTACCCACACTTCTTGTTCAGACAAAGTTAGGCTTGACTTTTTTAAACCCCCATTTTTCAAATTTCATTCTATTGTTTCCAGACAGGGAATATTCATGCAGAGAAGGCAGCTTGTTGCAGAGGGAAAGGGGAAGGAAACCTCAGCCCCTGCCAGAGCAAAGAAAGGATTGGAGGAGGCAGCCTGAGTCAACCATAAGAAGGGTCCCACCAGCTCTTTCTACCTCCACCCACTTCTAGACACTCCTGGCCATGTTTGAGACAGCACCATTGAATCCATTCAACACTACAGCATTGTATCTATTCAGAGAAATGCACTTCAACAGGGCAACCACCCTTAAAAACAGCCCCATTGTTTCTCCTAAAAGCCTCATTGAAATCTGCGTATATAACTAGCTGCTGTTTTGTGAGTTAGCTATACTTGTGCGTTACTGATTTGAAAGTGAATGCTCCTTGGAGGGTTATTTTACTTGAAATACAGCTTCTTGACAAAATGTTCCTCCTTTCTCCAGTAATATTGTCGTGGAGATTCCTCCCTTTACAAAGATGATCAATATTGCTTTGTGTGCCAGGATCTGATAGGAATTTGTGTTAAGGGCATCGGATCAGTGGTTTAACGAATCACATGGTTCTATGGTTCTGTGTTTCTGTGTTTGCGTGTTTACCAAGAAGCAGTTTTACCTGGCTTGCCCAGCAGAGAGAGACACAATCACTCACAGGAGCACACATACACTCGCCTCTTGCATGCTGTCAATAAAACAGTAAAGGCAGTTGGACTAGAAGGAGTTGCCTCTCGGGGACAACGAGAGGCATTCTACTTACTGCATTTTTTGCTCCCAAGGTATCTTGCAGTAGCAGATTTGTTTGAAGCCTTAACAACACAAGCGCAGACTGAGAACGCTGGCATAGCCATCAACCAGACCCAGTGACACCTATTTCTCCAGGTCACGGTGCAAAGTAGAGCAGGATGAAAAGGTGTGATAGATCTGTGAGGCAAAGTTCATGTCTGGGTTAGCCAAAGTTCTAGTTTGTGTCATTAATTACACCTAGAAATTGCCCAAGCTATAAAAAGACATTACCAGGTGTTGTAAATGGAACCCAGCAAATATATCTGATTTCTAATATCGAAAGCAGTGTGCCAGCCTTCAACCCTTTTGTGAGCCCCATATTGATGATCATCAACTCTATCAGCTTGTTTGGACCTTTAGCAACATGAGTGCCTCTTTCAGGCTGCAGTTGTAGCCAGGGGGTTTACCTATCACCTGCCCACTGATGCACCCACCATCCAGCGATCACAGAGTCATAGAATAGCTTGGGTTGGAAAGGGCCTTAAAGCCCATCCAGTTCCAACCCCTGCCACAGGGAGGGACACCTTCCACTAGAGCAGGTTGCTCCAAGCCCCTGTGTCCAACCTGGCCTTGAACACTGCCAGGGATGGGGCAGCCACAGCTTCTCTGGGCACCCTGTGCCAGTGCCTCAGCACCCTCACAGGGAAGAACTTCTTCCTTATATCTACTCTGAATCTATCCTCTTTTAGTTTAAACCCATTGCCCCTTGTCATATTGCTACACTAAAAAGTCTATCCCCATCTGCCTTATAAGCCCCCTTTAAGACCAGGTACATCTGCATACCCCCTTTGTATGGCTCCTGGCTGTACGAGTTTTGTCTGCAGGGTTATCTGTGTGTGGCACCAAGGTGCATGCTAAGACTGGCTTGTTAGCAAAAGCACATTCAGCTCTCAGATCTCCACTTTCAAATGAGGGGTTAAATAAACCTGTGGCAAATTCGACTGCTTCACAGAATGTGGTAATGGAGTTGATACCATGTGGATGGCAGAAAGTGTACATGATATTGGCCAGTTGTTTGATACTGCCACTCTAAACGCCCCAAGAATTAGACCAATTTCACACTAGAAGAGGTGCTTGTTTCTCACATTTTCTTTCACAGTTGGAGTCCTGGTCACTTGTTGATCTTCTGTCCTCATAAAATCTTTCCAGTTCATTTAAAAGTTGGCTCTCTTGTGCATTTCTTAAATTCTTCTCAAAGCTCAAGGTTTGAAATGCTTTCTTACTTCTGAGACCGAAAGGGCAAAACTGGAAACCTGGAGTACCCTGACCCCAAAGGCTTTGTGCTGCCAAATACAGTCAGCAAGAATCTGTGGTAAATGGGGCTACGAGATCATGCTCCAGCATTAAGTACTAACTAAATGGCCATTTGTACTCAAAGGCTTCAAATCTTATGCTTTCCCTTCAGCTTTCTTCAATGCACCTCTACAACATAGGCTAGAAGCTCTGCACTGTGAGAATTCCAGACTTCTCTTTATAAGGCTGGTCAGTTATTTCCTTCCAGTTATCTCTTCTTTCTACATCATTTTAGAAAATAATACTGTTGACTCTTTTTAATATGTTTGTTTGCTGGGTAACCCATGAACAAATGGTGCTGGCTGTGCTTTTCCCTCTTTCCCTCTCTCGAAGCAGGCTATGCGCAGACACGCATGGAGCTGAATATTTATTACATGGCAACACAGACCAAATAGTATTATATTAACCAGTGATTATCTAGTGGCATTCTGGTTTAGATGGTGTCCAATATTTCAGCTGACCTTCAAACGGTTATAAAAACCATTGCTCCAGAAGGAAAGTTACTTCTACATCTTTTAAAATTGTTCGTATGTGACCTTAAACACACCTCAACTGAATCCTATTGAGCCTAAAAATAATCCTGAATATGAAGGAAAAGTCCTCCATACTTAATAGACAGTCCTAGCCATGGAAAGAGCTGAACTCAAGCCCTACACTGTTTTGTGGCGCAGAACTCACCAGTTCTAAAAAGTTGCTTTAGGAGTTCACCAGCAGATTAACTCTTACATTGATCAAGACCAAAAATATTGCTCACAGCATTGATGCAAGATGTATTAAAAGGCAAGTAATTCACTTCACTGGTATCCCAGACCAGGCTTCCAGGAGTTAATAGACTAACTCACTCACAGCTGGGTAATCCGCACACTGCACTGTCTACCACAACCTGTCAAATCATACCTTGCAAGTACAGAAGGCCCTCACCCTGTTAATCTGAAGCTGATAGATAAGAAGAAAATTATATGCAAGAATGCCATTTTACATATTTGAATTCTGTTTTCTCTTTCTTCTGGTACTTGTGACCTCTTGATCTCTACACATCAGGAACTTACAGTGAGACATCTATGAGTCATTTATGTGAAAAAGTGAAAATGTGAAAATGTGAAAAAGCTGAAGGCTGTTTACTCTCTGTCCTTAAATCTTAAGCAATAAAGTTCAGAGTAACTGTGGTAAAAAAAGACTGCTTTCCACCAAAGTTGACTGCACAAGAGCCATCCCAGGATCCTGATCTGGAAGTGCCAGTATTTCCCATCTTTCCATCTTCCACTTTGGGAAGCGATATAGTTAGGCAGGAATATTTCCTCAAGAATCCGTCTGTGCTGCTGCAGCTTTTGAGAGAAAGGTCACCTTATGCATTTGTTCCTTTGTTGTTATGGAAATCTCTGCCCTGGTTTGCTCTGCTGTTGGGATTCTCACTGCTTTGGCCAGCACAGATGGACACTGCAAAATCTTCTTTGTCACTGTAAGTTTTTCCATGTTACCTGCATATCCACACCAATTAGCTATGGAGTACAGGCTGTTTCAAGGATTCTTCTTAACAGAAGCATGCATCTGTGTAAATATAGCCAGACATGAAACATCTTGGAAGCTCTCAAATAGGTGAACTCTGTAAATCTTTCTTTCATTAATACAGTCCCACAGGAGTTAGCAGGAGCATTTCATACTGGTGCTGTAGCCACATGCATCTAGAAATGGGTGTATCTGCTCTCTAGGCTTTGAAACCAAATGAACAGGTAGAAAGTGATCATTTGTCTTGGACTTAATATAAACTAGTATTACAGTTCATTAAAGGCCTTGAACTTGTGGCTATAGAGTTTGTAGCATTAACTATATGCTCAAGGATTGAAAAGCTGTTTATTATTGTTATTCATATTAAAGCAATGCTTACTGACTGGCCTAATTATGCAAATGCATAGCAGGGGACAGGTTCTACCTGCAAATCTTACAGTATAAACTAAGTAAGAGTAGGAGCAATATAGAAATGGAAAGCAGATGGAGGAAGTGCTAGAACTGGAACTCTCTGATCACAAACCAAGGTCTGCTTGTTCTAGCCCCACTGAATCTGCTATAGTGTGACACTTTCTATCAGGAGTTTCCCAGCCACCCAACTGTAGATCTGGGGAGAGCAGAGAATGCTTATAAATAAGGATCCAAATTGCCTGTGAGGCTTAGAACTCTCTTTTAAGTGATGTCAAGGAGATGAGCTTTCTCCTGTTGGCTGTGATAGGGCAAAACTGTGTTTGATGTGCATTTGGATCACCTGGAGGTTAGGAAACATAGTAATATGGTTAGAGTAGTAGGGCTGAATTAGGCTGTCTAACCTGTCTGATGAGGATGTGCAGCGTGGTAACAGAAGGTGTTGCAGCAAGTCTTTCAGATGAAATAATTTTGTCTTTGCTCAATTCTCTTCCCTGTTCAGAGATCCACAACATGATAACTCATTCCTGATCTTTGATTTTGGTTTGATCAACAGCTACTTTACCTTACAGATGCATTTTGAGCTGTCTTCAAGTAGCTTCAATCTCCTTTTTATGTTCATGTAGAGCTCAGCAAGGTGCACTCACACTCCTGCGACTGCCCTGGCCCGTAGGGTGATGATGATGGCTTCCAGCGTTGGAGACGGAGGTTGCGGGACAAGCCCCCACGGAAGCCCCCACAGAGAGGACACGCTGCGCTGCCGCTGTCCGCGGTGCTGAGCGGGCCTGGCCCCGCAGCTGCCTGCTGCCCTCGAAGGAGTCCACAGCTCTTCCATGGCTGCAGAGCCGGACCTGCTTTGGTCCAGCTTAGCCCTGCAATGCCCCAAAGGAGCCGGTTTTCCCCGTGAGAAAACAAGAGGTTTGTGCTGGTGATGCTCCCCTTGTGTCTGTGTCTGGCCACGGACGTGTTGTCATCTCTCATCTGCAGCTAAAGAAAAGGCTCTGCCTTCATGCGCTGTGGAGAAACACAAGGTAAGGTCCCACAGCAGCCTATCTGGCATGACTGGGCATGCACTGAGAACAGACTTCTCTCCAGACATGAGCAGTTATATATAAAAATATCTAGGAATCTTATTGCTATTGCTACTGGTTTGTTTTTGTAGCATCACTGGTGCTCAGAGCACTCTTGCAGAAAAAAATGATAACCTTTATCTGAAATTGTTATGCCTTGGGGCTTCATTGGTTGAGCTGGTGCTCTAGAGGGTTGAATTTTATCTTTTCACTTCAATTCATGTGCCTGACTGTCCAACAATAACATACAGGAGTTTAGCTAGAACATTAGAAAACTTGTCTTAGCTGTAGGTAATAAAAAGGAGATAGAACTCAGACCTTAGTTTTCATACTAATTATATCCAGATGGATGTGAGCTTTGGCTCCTGGAGGGGTTTTGGGACAGTAACGTCATCCCATCACAGAAACAGTACTCACTGTCCTCCAGAGCCTACAGAATGTAAATACATATTCAAAACTCCTATTCACAGGAAGAGATTTCTAGACACATATTGTGGGTATCTGGATTTGGGCATTTTCCATCAGAATGAAAATATTTCTCCTTTACTTGTTTTTCTGAAACAGATTTCTAGTAAATACTATATTCACTGAGTTTCATCTTTCCCCATTAATTCAGTCTCCTCAAACAACTTCCACATATTTGTTCTCAGCACTGAAAATACTCTTAGAAATTCAAGATGTGTCACAGAAAAGTTTCTACCGCCTTATTAGATGGCCTTTTCTTCTTTTATGTATCCATCTTAGACCTTGCTTCTGTGAAAGTCCATGCATACAGTACCAGGCAGTTCCTTGGAGGAGCTTTACTTCTAAGTCAGGGTACCACAGTCCTGGACAGAAACTTCAAGAGCTCAAACTGGAAATGAAATACAGACTAATATATCAACTGGAAATACAGCTTCTGCAACTGGCGCTTTCCCTTTGCAAAAGATATATTCCATGCTTAAAAGTTTCAATCAGTTCCTCTGAATTTCTCCCCACTTTGCTTTTCTAATGAAAACACAAATGGCCTAAGCTAAGACTGCAGGCCGTAAGTATTGGTATCATCTATGGGGATCATCTTCTCACAAAACCCTGTTTAAACTCTACATGACAAGGGATCTGATTTCATCAAGTAAAGGCAATAAGAGAATTGGCAAGTGGGAGAGAGGCAAACACACCAAGTTTCTTAGGATCTTAGGTTTAATAAAGGGGAACTGATTCATGCACCTCTAATGTTTTCCCTACGACCATACGAGAACTATGCCAATGGAAGAAAGTATTAAATGCATATGCAAACACATTTAGGTGGGAGTAAATATCGGTTCTGTTAGTAAATAACAAGAATGACAGTAAGAATATCTAAAAAGACACAATGAACTAAGAAATAATAAGCATAATCCCTTTCATTAAAAATGCTTCACTCCACGGGGCCAGTAATCCAAGACTGTTTCCATAAGGCTCTGTTGTTTTAACAGCTGTGGCCATGGTATAAAGTTTCCCATTTGGAGCCTGAGGACAATTAAAGTCCTCTTCAACACCTGATGAAATGGGCTCTTATTTACTAATTCATCTTGATAATCAGCTGATCTTGAGGATGTTCACAGTGCTGTGTCTAGAGAAGTACAGAGATTATCTTGGAGCGTGCACTCAGGATGCCTTGGATTGCCTATTTATCCCTTCATCACTCTTTATGGCAACAGACACTTTATTCTCTTTTCCATTTAGGATTTGGTTTATGAAACTGTTTAGAGGCCTCAAAGAGATTATGACCACCTAGTGGTAGGCACACTTTAGAGGTTTAAATTAAAGAGACCAGGCAGGAAAATAGGGAAAGGAAGAAAGATCAGGGCTAATGAGAGTGAATGACTGCAAGCAGTGAATTGCAGTTGACTATGGTGGCTATTAAATTTATGATCGCAATTTTGCATCATCTTGATTGAAGCAAGAGTATATATTGATACCTCCATCTACATAGGCTTTGCTGAGTATCAGTGTTCCCATTTCAGAGGAAGAACAGCAAGAAACTCACTGACCAATGACTAACAGTGCTCTTAAGACAGAAATTCTGGTGAAGACAAGAACTGGTTTCCAGTTCCTAATTTCAGGCTAGCGGATAAGCTGTGAGGACACTATTCCACGCTTCTTGCACATCACATGTTGTCCTTCACTGGCTTCTCTCTCTGACAGCAGTTCTGTAGCCAGGGTGAGGACTTCTTTTGTGTGACCTTTCAGATAGTTATCTTCACCTTTTTGCTAGGTGTGGTATCAGTAACTTTCATCTCTCTCTGTGCTCTGCCTGCTTCCTTCCCTAGGCCCAGTCTGAATCCCTGAAGCTGCAGCTCCTGCCTTGCCAACATTACGCTTGCCAACATGAGTTTCTTTCATCCTTCCCCCCCCACACCATGTTTTCTGTGCACTAAAATAAGACACTATTTGGGAATTGGGAAATCAATTTAAAAGACAAGAACTCCATGAGGTCTCTCTTGCAAAATTTTCTCCAGATTGATCCCTGTGAAAGAAAATCATGGAATGGATTGGGCTGAAAGGGACCTTAAAGCTCATCCAGTTCCAACCCCCTGCCACGGGGAGGGACACCTTCCACTAGAGCAGGTTGCTCCAAGCCCCATCCAACCTGGCCTTGAACACTTCACTGAATATGTAAGGGATACCCACCTTAGCAACAATCCAAATTCATGTTAGTATTCCTTTTCTTTTGGAGACTACTGAAAACAGCCTTGTGTGGATTGGGCTGCTTATTTGTCCTCTGGTTCCTTGGCTGGCTGTTTCAGCTGAAAGAAAACACCTTTCATTCTCCCAGGCTGTGGCAGCTCAGCAGATGAGGCCTGTGATCCAGTCTTCTTGCATTGGCCATTAACACCACGTGTCACGTAAAGGTTTGTATTCTGGGTGAATCCTTACTAGTGTGATGTTTTCATCGTTGCTCACAGCAGGGGGATCAAACAGAAGAATGGGCTGCAGATAACTGAGGAAAAAAAGGCTCTGGGAATTTATTACTTTGTTTTTTTCATAGCGAGAACAAGAAAGAAAAGGCAGCACCTCTTGGCAAACAGTTACATTAAGTGCAGTTTGCAAGAACCGTGTATGAAAAGAAGTTGAAAGGCTTTTGGTTATTCATGTATAAAGGAGATGAAGAAGAGGTAACTCGGTAAAACAGAATTAGAAAGGATGCTGTTGAAGAAGGTATCTTGGGAATGTCTGTTCTGCTGCTTCTAATGACATAACTTGGGACTATTCATGTTAATGAAAGGTAGAAAATTAATATTAAAAATATTATCATTTTTATTCTATATAAGATTGACTGTGGAACTCACTCCAGTAAAAATGTTTGACTTAACATTCAAATAAAAACCTGTCACTGGCACAGACATAAATAGCATTAACAGTAACAATTACATATAGAAAACTAATAAACAATTGGGCTTAAGTTTCTCAGTAATTATTCAAAGCAGCAAGGTGGGGAGTAAACTGCTTATTAGAGAGTTCTTATATGTGACTCAGAAGCATTTCACATCAGGCAGCCCTCTGGACCACGGTGATGGTCCGAGGTCACCGTTTATATTGCAGCCGCTGCACAGACTGCATCACATCGATGGATTTCACATTAGCCTCCCTGATAATTTTGTTTCCCAGTGACTATGATTTGATTCTGTTCAAGAGTTATTCTTTTGAAGTGTTTTTTTCTCTTTTCTCTAAAGAAATAAAATACTCTGAAGTTAATCGGGGACCTCGTGTGCTTTTTTACATGTCACAAGGTCATGTATCTGGGGCTGATGACAGGGTTGCAAATGGGGACAAAGTGGTCAGAGGCTGCACTAATCCCTGGCATGAGGGGTATGGAGGAGCAGCAAATAAAGCAGGACCTATGTTAAGTGGGTGGGCAAATGCTTTTGAAAAAATCCTCTAAATAGGCTAATTCCTCTTTTTCCTTCATGGACGTGGCTAACATTGCTTTGTGTTCACCCTGGAGCTGCTCCTGGGCGCTTTGCCTTCCTGGGAGCCACAGGACCAGACACCCTGTCCATGTACCTGTGAAAACATTCCTTGGGTTCAGCTGAACAAACTGAAACACCCCACGCTGCCCTCAGCCTTTGTTACTGCTTGCTCACCCCAAGTCCTACGTGTAGCTGCTGCTAAAGGAAAGTTTGAGGAAGTCTGCCTGCCACAGGAAGACTTTCATTATTTCCTTAAAAAATCATACCGGAGGTAGGTTTATATTTTGCTTATTTGCTTTCCTGCTAAAAATTCCCACCATTCACACTCACTCTCCATAAGCCTTAGTTGGAGCTCAGATGCCACAATGATGGGCACAAATAAAGATGCCACATAAAACACCACAAAACCTTTCAGCAACAAGTAGCTTCAGGAAGGTGGTTTGTGTTCCTTGCTCCCATAGAATGGAATTCAGCGGTTCAGTGAAAACAAGCAAGCAGGTCTCTGGGCAGCACAGGGCTTTAGAACAGCTTTGGGGCAGTTGGCAAAAAGAGGAAACAAGGGAAAAAAAAGAAATGGGACTATTATTTATAAGCAGTTTGTTGATTCGGGATCACTGGATGTACCAGTGTGTGTATGGGTGATGTTTAACTTGTCCCATGCAGCGACGCAGCTACAGGTGCTATTTCCTTCCCCCTTTTATAGAAATCAGATGAACATCTCTGAGTTTGTTCGCCTTTAGTAGAAAGGAGGGGATGCAAGTTCCAAAGGAAACTCCCTCCCTGCTGAGGTCCAAGGTTTTGACCTGAGGCACAAGCAGAAACAGAACTAGGTCTGTGATAATGGTGCATGGGACTGCAGAGCCTCCAGCTTTTCCTCTGCCCCCAGCCCAGAAGCAGCTTTGGGTATAGAGGTGGGAGAGGTGGAATTTGAAAGAGACAGGGGGAAAAAATAATTAATAACGATGTCCTGAAGTATTTCTTTTGCTTGAGTGCTCAGACAAGGCCCCTTCACACCTCAGGGCACATCCTTATTTGGAAATATTCAGAAATAATAATAGTAATAAGAATAAAACCATCCAGCTCTTCACATGTTTACTGAGGGCTGCAAAGCTGTAAAATAAGGATTTTGGCTTTAGTGTGGGCAATTTAGCTTGACGCTGGCTTAAATTGCCTT
This sequence comes from Psittacula echo, assembly GCF_963264785.1. Lineage (NCBI taxonomy): Eukaryota > Metazoa > Chordata > Aves > Psittaciformes > Psittacidae > Psittacula > Psittacula echo. Next base: position 7,901,782 of record NC_137743.1, on the reverse strand, counting down.
AGGTGAGGAGTAAACGGCTGACACTGACCATGGCTTCAGCCCCAGGACTGCGTGTCAGGCCAGCAACCAGGGGAAAAGGGCCTCATGGTGCCTGCATGAGGGAGCAGGAACCCCCCACACACTGTTTCTGGTTATAAAAATAGAAGAGCAGAGAAATCCTCTTTTCAGCTGAAGGTACGTGAGGCAGCTCTGGCAGGACACATTCGTGCTGCTGTTCCCCCTGGCTCACAGTGCAGCAGCAGGTTTGGGACACAGAGTAGCCCTATCTCAACAGGAGGGACAGGACAACCTCAGCGCACAGGACAGCCCTGTGCAGGGCAGGGGAGCGGGGGAAGGTCTGAGGGTTGGTGAGTGCCTCTATGGCAAAGGCAGCCCAGGTCAGGGCTCTTGTCTTTGTCCAGGGATGCGGGTGCTGCTGTGCAGCCCATGCAGACAAGGCAGAAACCCAAAACTATCCCCCAGGGTCTACCTGACAGAGCTGGTTTGCCACTCTCAGCTCTTTTCTTTTTACCACTGCTTCCCTTCCCTTTCCCTTGAAGTTTTTCAGTCTTGACCAGCGGCTTCAGTGTCACCTCCTTAAATGTCACCTTCCATCCCCTCCTTCACCCTGCTCACCCTTCCCCAGATCATTTCTGCACACTTTAAAAACAAACAACAAATCACCATCATCACCACGTCTTTCCCTCTTAATCCAGAGCCGTGCATCCGCCGTGGCTAGGACAGGCTCATGGCAAAGCTCAGCAGAGGCCGCAGTGGGATTCCAGGGCTGGGGAGATGCCCGGAGAGCCATGGATTGAGACCTCCCTGTGGCCCTGGAAGAACCGAGGCCTCAGAGTGGGGGGCTTCCTAAGAACAGGGATACTGCCCCGCACTGGCTTCCCAGCAAAGGACTCTCAGGGCTGGGCTGCTGAATGGAATGGAAGCAAGAGCTGTTTAGGTATTAATATCCATATTTATGCACACAAGCATATATATATTTGTATGAGTATTTATATATGCTTATATAGGGATATATAGATAGGCACACATGTATGTGCATCCGTAAGCCAGGCCCGGCACCCGTTGCAAGCAGGAGAAGGGGTGCAGAAATGAGGGACCCGCACACCGGGATGGAGGGGATAGGCCGGACACCCAGCTCGTCTCCCCATGCAGGACCGTGCCACCACGACCACAGGGACAGCCGTGGGTAGGGGATTGGGCCCATGGGGTAAGGAGAGCTGCGAGGGATGGGCTGGAGCCAGGAAGGGGACTGGGAATGCCCTAAACTGCCCCAGAAGGAAAAGGGAAAAGATCCCGCTCCATGAAAGGGACCTTACAATCCCGCTTTTCAGAATTAGAAATAAAATATAAAAACTAAATAAAACCTGGCAACCTACAGAGGGATTGGGTTGGGGGGGGGGAGTTCAGCAGCGTGTACATTAGATGAAAGTAATGTGGGTGCTATGAATATAAGACGAAAATACACCTAATTCCATCATCATATAGATATAATATATTTCACTCTCACCACATAAATACAAAACATCCAAATATCCAAAACATTCAGAACAAAAGTTAGTAGCAAGGGCTCAGCGCTCAATTCATCCATTATTTGTTTCTTTTCCCGACTAGTTGCCTAGAAACTTCCGACGTAAATAATTTACAATAAAATTACTATTTTCTTTCTGTCCAGCTCCTGCCCACTTCTAGAGTTAATTCTCTATTCTACAGCAACCATTCCACTTGTTGTCAATTTTTTTTTTCTCTTTTTTCTTTTCTTTTCTTTTTTTTTTGGTTACAGATTGGTGGCACGGATTTATACAGTTTGTAAACGTTAAAGTTGAAAGAAAGGAAAGAAACTTCAAACCAAAGTCAAGAAGATTAATCGCTTGTTTCCAAAGAACTAGCTAAAAGTACAGCATCCCTTTTCTGGCAAATCATTCAAGTACCGAGATTGAACAGGAAATATTCGATTCGGAATACTAGAAGGTGAAATACACGTTTGTGGAGGAAAATAGCAGTAGGAATTATGAAGGCAAAAAAAAAAAAAGGAGGAGGTTGTTACATAGATGTATTTTAAAGTACAAAAATAACATTAAAAGATACGTTTTTTATATTTGACGTTCGTTTTAAATGAAGTGTGAGCGATATATGCGAGGGTTGTTTTAGGAGGAAGGGAGGCTAAAGATTGGTTTTGTTTCATTTTGATGCGCGTTGAAATTTTTTGGGGAAAAAAATCGAATAGAAGAGAAAAATTAGCAGAAAAATACTATCGCAACGGATCTGGATGCAAATCGAGTCGCGATTTATCCATCATTTATCTGCAGATTTGCTTTTGCAGATAAGGACCGTGGGGCTGGCCCATGGGAATGCGGGAGAAAAAAAATGGGGGGGAAAATAAAGGGAAATAAAGGGGAAAAAAGGGGCTTTGTGTTATCTCGAAGGAGGAGACAGTTTGATTCAAAATCTCTGCAGCCACTGGTTTCTGCCTCCTCGCTCCGTGCGTGTGTTTGCAAGGCAACCCGCTCTGGCCCTTCCCACGTTCGGGATTCACAGTGGAAAAGGGAAGCTGCTGGCCGTTTTCCCGGCCGGTGTTCCGGGCGAGCAGCACGGAGCTTTCCCGGGGACTGCAGTGCAGTGGGTGTGTTGGAACGGGGGCCACGGGTGGAGCCCCCAACCCCTTGTGCTTCGGAGGCACTGAGGGGGAAAAAAACCAAACCCGGGCATCACCTGACAGTTCCATCTTCCTCTCTCCGAAATCCCTTTCCCTCGCTTGGCATTGGCTATAGCGGGCCTGAAAGAGCCAAACCGCACCCCGTTCTCTCTCCCTCCTCTTCCCTTTCCTACCGGTGGCAAAGCAAACGAACAGACACCCCCCTCCCTCCCCGAAAGGACACACGGACGCCGGGCTGGCGGGGCAGGGAAGCGGCGGGGGCTGCCCCGCTCCCGCAGCCCCCGGTCGCTGCCTCGCTTCGCTCCGCGGGCACCGGGACCCCGCTCCGCTCCGCACCGGCCCGCCGAGGGAACCGCGCCGCGGGGCTTGGAGGCGGCGAGGGAGGGAAGAAGGGATGGATGGAGGGGGCCGCCGCGCCGCCCGCCCCATAAATACCGCCACAAATAGAGACTATAAATATAAATACGGGGAAGTTACTTAGAGTCAGTCCAGTGCTTTTTTCTCAGCGCTTTCTTTATTGTTGGTCCGGGAGTAGGGCTCGAAGGCCGACGAGCTCAGGTAGCGGGCCGACAGTTCCTGCAAGTTGCCCGCCAGCGAACCGGCCACGGCCAAGGGCGCGGAGGAGAGCCGCCCGGCCACCGAGCCCAGCAGCGCGGGCACCGGCAGCCCGAACAGCCCGTGCCCGGCGGCGGCCGCCCCGTGCAGCGCTGCCGGCGGCGGGGGCCCGGCCGCGGTGCTGGCGGCCGGTGGATGCGGGGAGCCGCCGCCGCCGGGACCCGCCGCGGCCGCCGCGCTGCCGCTGCCCGCAGCCAGGCCGGGCCCGCGTAGCGCCGAGCCCAGACCGCCGGTAGCGCAGGGAGGCAGGAGGCCCGGCAGCCCCGGAGGGGAGAGCAGCCGGCCTTGCTCCAGCAGCCGCAGGACGCTGCAGGTAGCGGCTGTCTCGGACACCACCGACCGCAGCTCGGAGTCCTTGCCCTGGTCCTTTTTCTGCTTGGTGCGCCGGTTCTGGAACCAGACCTTGACCTGCAGGCCGGGGAGAGAGCAGGGTCAGCGGGGCGGGCTGCGACCGGCGCCCCCCGACCGGTGCCCGGGCCCCGCGGGGCGGAGCGGGAAGGCTGCGGGGGGGCTCCAGCCCGCACCTGCTAACGGGAGCGCTTTAGGAACGCACAGAGCGTTTCCCACCCCCCAAACCCGGGGTTTCCCGTTTCGGGGTTCGCCCGGGGGAACAGGGGGCAAACACTCCTTATCGCACTGTATCTGTAGCCTGATCCGTCTCACTTTATCCGATTTCACCGTACGCCGGCCCTTTCCCCAACGATTTATTCCGAGCCAGCTCAGCCCCAAGACCTCAGGACCTGTTCTTCGTTCCCACACCGCTGCCTGCCCAGGCCCAGCTGCCTTTCCTGTGTGGGACTCCAACTCCATGCTCCCTTCCCAACCTCCTGGCCTGGATTTTCGCTCCCCATCCGTTTTAGACAATACTGAACTTCAAACTGAAATCATGGGAACCACTCCGGGGAATAATAACAATAATGATAACACCCAAACCAAACACCCAAACACCCGTGGCAGTTTCTGTAACCTACGAGCTATCGAACTTGTCATTCCTATCCGACAAGGGAAAGAAAAAAGGTAATTATCTTGTCAGGGGGGTTTATTATTGCACGATGTTTTGCAAAAATATGAAACCGCCTTTCAAAAGTTTGGGCTTTTTTAGGCGTTTTCCCGCACTCTCGCACAGTTTTAACCCGCCTGATGGCCCCCGGCCTCTCTGCTCTGCTGGACGGAGGGGCCGGAAATACAGGCACCCAAAATAAGGCCCAAACTTCAGGCCCGTCCCCGCATCTCCCGTATCCAAGGCAGAGCGCTCGGACCAGCCTCCTCTAACCGGCAGCGCCCGGGACGGTGCCAGCTTCCCCCCGGTATTCCTCTTGCTGCTGGCGGGGAGAGCCTTGGCCGCTCCTTGCCTCTCCGCGGCCGCAGCCGCGCAACTCCGCCCTCGGGACAGCCCGCACCGGCACCGTGGAGCAGGGAGCACCGAGCCCCGACGGGGCCCGGGTGGGTCCCCGCAGTGGGAGCTGCGCTCAGGGCCGAGGAAGGGTTTGGCTTCGTGGCCAAGACCCCTCGGCCCCGCACAGACCCACGCGGCCACGGGAGACCCACAGGGGCCATGTGCGGGGACGCTCAGGGCGGCGGAACCCCCCTTGGCCACAGCCGTTCCCAAGCCGCACACAGCTACGGGTCCCTCAGCCGCGCACCCTCATGGTCCCTCAGCTCCATCCCTTCTCCCGACCCGACACGCGTGGACCTCTACCCGCCAGCTTCCTCGGCCTGCGCGGTGGCGCGCAAGAGGCGCGCAAAGGACGCGCAGGGCCGCAGCGCCGGCCAACACGTGGGGCCCTGCGCAGGGGAGCTGCCCGAGCCGGGATGGGAGGTTGCATGGAGGGACACGGGACAGGGACAGGGGCAGCCGGGGGTCCCCGTCCTTCTGGGACTACCTGAGTCTCGGAGAGATTGAGCTGACGAGCGAGCTCGGTGCGCTCCCGCCCCACGACGTACTGGCAGCGCTGGAACTCCATCTCCAGGCGGTAGAGCTGCTCGGCCGTGAAGGAGGTGCGGGTCCGCTTGGGACGGTCCAGATCAAGCCCTTTGGGCAGAATAATCTCTCTGATTGAACCTTTGGCATCTGGCAAAGAAAGGCGCAGTCAGTTTTACACCCAAGCAACCTTCCTCTCTCATTTCCGCCCCCCATTTTTATCATTCGTTTTAATATTTCCGAATGAAAGAGACGTCGCCAGCTCCTTCAAGCCCAAGCCCTGAGTCGGGTTGGAGACTGCGGCACTGCACCTGGCCACTGCACCCAAGAAAGGGGATAAAAATCCCCAAACACCCAACAGAGAAGGAAGAAGGGGGCGATGGGGGCCCAAAGCTCTGGAAATAATTCCCTCAGCCCATTTAAAAATCGTTTTGATTTTGAATATATCACACTGACACTACAACACCCACGTTCTCTCTGGAAAGCTGGGGAAGGATCTTCCAGGCCGGGCTTTGTGCCTGAAGCTCAGGGTTACTCTTTGTTCCCCCTGGATTCCAGGTTAGGGCTCGCTGGAAGCCACCCCCTACTCTCCAAAAATAGAAAACCTCCCTATTATTAATGTATTGAATTTTGTTAGAAGTTTTCCATGGAAAATAAGGCAGGCAGGAGCTTTCTGGGCACAGGCAGCGCTGGCTGAGTGCCCACCCTGGATGTGGGGACACCCCAGCCCACCCCGCATCCCGAGCAACCAAGCTCCGGGGTTTTGGCAAACAGGAAAAGAAAGAGGGAAAGAAAAAGGGGGCAAAGCTAACCCAAAGCACCAAATAGCCCGCAGAAACCTCACTCCTCTGGTAGCCCGGACCGAAAGAAAGCGAGACAAATCTTGTTAACACCACTGTCAAGTCAGAGCCAGATTCATGTTACATTAAAGCCTTCCCAACTTTGCTTTCCGTAATTTTACCTCCTCGGTACGGTTTAAATCAGAGACAATCACATCATTTTAATCTGACCCCCTCTCTGGGTCAATCGGTCGCGCAAGGATTAATTATTGTTTACAAGGCCTTGCCTCACACTAATTTTGGTCCGATTCTGTTCGCTCCCTCCTCCCCCAAAATGCACCTTAATAAACCCGAAATTTCTGCAGGTAAATTTTAAATTATGATTATTATTTTTTCGGAGGCGGGAGGAATAGAATGATTTAATTACTTCAGCCTGGAGAGAAGACGAGGGTTGGGGGAAATTAAACGTATAACTATACAATAAATGATAAGGATTAAGAAGCCCTTCGTGGTGCCTCCATTCGTTTCAAGGGTGATGACTATTCCAAACCAGCCCTTTCTGCAGGCTACCCTCCTGCCCGCTTCCACACCAGGCGGGAACCGCGGCCCCGCGCCATTGTGCGCGGCGGGCGGGATGCGCGGAAGGAGCGCCCCGGCCGCGGGGCAGAGCCAGCTCCATAGCCGCGGCCCCGGCGGGCTCCCTGCGGGGACGGGCACCCAGGAAGAGGTGCAACGCGGGGAACAAAACCCGTTAAAACCCGACGGGACCGGGCGGAGCAGGGGGGGAACCACCGCGGCCGAAGTTCTCCCTCAGCCAAGGAGGCGATTCGCCGCAGCACACGGGGCTGGAGCGCGGTGCAGGGCCGCAGGAAGAGCTTCCAAGCAGGGGGGGGACCCAAGGCAAAGCGACGAAATAAGCACAGCTCACAGCTCACCCCCACCCGCCGCGAAATCCCTCAAACTCATACCTCTAACTAGGATCCTCCTGCAATAGTCCGGGTCAGCCGAACTAGATTTACTTTTATTACAACCTTCCGTAGCTGCAGAGGCAGAAAAAGTCCCTTGCTGATCCTTCAAAAAAGAAGTAGAAATATTTCCTTCAGCCCCTTTGCTTTCCTTGCCCTCTTTATGTCCGTTCTTCGAGACCCGGTTAGCTTCAGTCTCTGAACTGCATCTAACGTCCATTTTGTCTTGTTTCCCAAACATGTAGTGCAATAAAAACAAAACAGAAAAAAAAACCACCAACAACAAAAAAATAGAAGAGTAGAAGAAGAAGAAGAAGGCGAAGTCTATGTTGGATATTGCACGGCTTAAGGTCAGATCGGTGGGGATCTGTAAAAGCACCTTGAGTAAGGAAGATCGGGTTTTATCCTACTGGAAAAGCAGCGGCTTCCTCAGTCCCAGCGTCCTAATGTGACTGTCCAGCTTCCCAGAGCGCCCAGTGATCAGGTACTCAACAGTACAACTCTAAAATGATTTAATGTCTGCCTTATTACAGAGACATGTAGTTGTTAGACACACAGAGGGACGCGCACTCGCTGTTTCAATTGATTACGGGTAATTTTGCAGCCTCCACATTTAGGTTACCTCATGAATACACTAAATTGTTTGGATAATATATCAGATCGTAATGGATGGTTTGTGTGCTTGTCCCCAATCAAGTAGAGTTTAGCCAGTGAATAAACTGAAATGATTGGTCTTGCTTTCAGGAAACACACAATCAAAAGACTGAGACTTCCAGAAAAAAAAAAAAAAAAAAAAAAAAAAAAAAAGAGAAAAAAAAAAAAAGGAGAAAAAAAAAAAAAAAAAGAGGGAAAAAAAAAGGGGGGGGAGAGGGAGAAAAAAAAAAAAAAACTTTTGACAAGATTCACCCTGAATTGTTAGCACCATTAGCAGCCATTATTAACTTTCTTCAGTATGCCTTTGACCTCCCGATTATAGAGTGGCTTTCTCCAAAGCACGCCAAATAAATCTGAATAAAGCTGCTGGGAAGGGCTGGAAAAATGCAGTTGCAGGGGGGTGGAAAAAGCAAAAACCCACCAACAAAACCACAGCCAAAAAGGAAAAGAGCCCCCTGAATTCTAAACAAACAAACAGATCCCCAGCACGCACACGCATCAAAAGTTGGTCCTTCCAGCAGATCTCTCCAATGAAGCAGGTTATCTTGGCCAGCAGAAATCCTCGTTAACACATCTCCCCACAGACAGCCATCTTAAACTCCTACCTCTCCTTACTTCAGTCCCGATACTTGCTTTTTGTGCTTCTCCCTCTGTGTGTGTGTGTATGTGTGCGTGCATGTGTGTGTGCTAATTCTGCACCTTCGCAAACACTGAACCTATTCGCAGAGCCTGCTCATTGGGGAAAAAAAAAAAAAAGGAGGAAGAAAAAAAGGAGCCAGCTTTGTGCTCAGTGGATCCAGGAGGGGGGAGAAAGGGAGAGGGGGAGAAAGAGGGAAAGAGGGAGGGAAGGAAAGGGAAGGAGGGAGGGAAAGAGAGAGATAGCCCGTGAAAAATCTCAACTGCGTTATCCACTAAAGGAGAAAAAAAGTTTTACTCTAGCTATTTCATTGTCTCTGCTACAATATCTTTGAGAACCGCAACAGCCAGTAATCCAATAAGACCGTTGATTAGGCTACAATGATTCAATTCAAGCAAATGGCCTTGTGCAAAGAGCATGCTCCAGTCCTTCTTGTCACCTTGCAGGGCAGAAGCCCTCTTCATGCTGCTCTCCTTATTCATTCCTTTATGGGAAATGTAGAGCAAAAGGAGTGAAAGATGGCAATTATCTAATTGGACTATTAACAAACAATTCTCTGAGTGTGGCTGTCTGGCAGTGGTTCTTGGGCGAGGTGAAAGGCCACATGTTGCACTGGCCCCATTCACAAAGAGTTTAGGGGCCTGAGAGGGAGAGAAAGAATTTTCCCTGAGAATTTTTCACACAAACACCGGAGCATCCATCAGGAGCGCTCCTCTCCGCCTCGCCCTCCGCCTGCCTGGGAATGCTACCCACCTGGAGCAGGCTGGGGGAGCTCTGTGGTTTACTGCAGCGGAGAGGAGCGGGTAAATGCAGAACAGGGCTCCCTTCCCTTGGCCAGAGATGCTCAGCCCCAAGGGCCTCATCCTGCTCCCGCTGGAGGAATAACAGCCCTCGTCTCACGGGACCCAGTCTTTGTGCATGGTGGTGTAATGGAGTGAAGGATCCACTGCTAGGGTTTCATTGTCATAAGTAGGATATTCAGGGGAGAAAAGGAAAGAAAGGGAGAAGAAAGAAGGGAAAGGAAGGGGAAAAGAAAGAAGGGAAAGGAAGGGAAAATGAAAGAAGGGAAGGGAAGGGAAGGGAAGGGAAGGGAAGGGAAGGGAAGGGAAGGGAAGGAAAGGAAAGGAAAGGAAAGGAAAGGAAAGGAAAGGAAAGGAAAGGAAAGGAAAGGAAAGGAAAGGAAAGGAAAGGAAAGGAAAGGAAAGGAAAGGAAAGGAGGGGGGAAGAAAGAAGAGAAAGAAAGGGAAAATGAAAGAAGTAAAGGAAAAATTAATGAAAAAAGAAAAGAATATAGAAAACAAAAAGAAGAAAGAAAAAGAAAAGAAAGAAAAGAAAAAAAAAAGAAAAGAAAAGAAAAAAAAAGAAAAGAAAAGAAAAGAAAAGAAAAGAAAAGAAAAGAAAAGAAAAGAAAAGAAAAGAAAAGAAAAGAAGAGAGAAAAGAAAAGAAGAGAAAAAAGAAAAAGAAAAGAGGAGGAAGTTCATAGATGCATTTGAATGAGTTGTCTTTAGTGGACATCTTAAAACTTGGTAATTTTTCCACAAATCACAGCCTGTTTTATTTTTATTACCACTGTCTGAAAAGTCAGACTGAGATCAAGGAGGTGCCTCTAAGATTTTCGTCAAGTCCTATCATTTCAATGATATTCATGCATACAACTGGAGGTAAAATGTCCTTATTATGGACCAGGCTTTATTTTTCCTTACAGCCAATGCATCTCAGCGATCTCTGGTGGTCTGTTGTTATTAGTTACTACTTGTATGGCAGTCATACCCAGGGCCCCAAATAAATCGCAGCCCCATTGTGCAAGGCTTCATGCAGATACAGAGAGAGGATGGAAGGAGTTCATTTCCTCCATGGGTTCACAATGCTGTGCAAATGCCTGTTGTGTGAAGGGATGCTTGTGAAAATGTACATTTAAGAGAGATCTGGTCCTTTCAGGAGAGGTGCAACAAGTGGATGGTGATTAGAGGGAATGTTTTTCATGTAGCTGAAGCATAGGATTGTGTTTAGCAGGTAAGCTTCGTTGTCTGATATACATAAATATATACATGTATGTGTATGCATAGGCAAGGTAGTATCAACAATCCTGGCTGGATGTTTATTTAATGCGAAATGAAACAAAGTCCTATTTCAAACATCTTTTACATAGCAGATATATTTTTTAGACAGAATAGGCATAACAATTCCATAAGAGGTCTACTGTGAAATACAGAGAGCAATTATAATTGTATTTGCATAGGTGTGTGGGAGTATGTATGACATTGGCCCTCATGTTTTTCATTACGCTAATGTCTAGGCATAGGCCATAATAATAAACATGGAGCTATTGAACTCAATTACACTGTTTGAAGCTGAGTATCTGGAGATTAAATATTGTATTTGTGTGATAATTGGGGTTTTTTAACATTTATTTTATTTTACTTACCACAAGGACCTGATCCGAAGCTCACTAAAGGCCAGAGGAATTTTATTCTACATGTGTAATATCTTAAATACATTGCAACCCCCTTTTGTCTATAGAAGTCAGTGCTACAAAAAGGCTTTCCCTTATTAAATCTGTTAAATTTGCTTTCACACATTACGAACACAGTACTGTTGAAGATCTGGAAATTCAAATAATGTGTCTAATCCTGCAGCAAACTTGTAGTGAGCAGACAGGTCTATCCACACACAGCTCACTTACTTTAATTGAGGCCTGCTCATCTGCAACAAATAGCAAAGTCCAGAACTGCATTGGGAAATTCAGCATTTTACCATTATGAAGTCAACATTAGTCTAGCTTTGTGTTTTTCTCACTGGTCTAATCTTCTTTCAAGTATTCTCATTTATCTTTTTTCTCAATAGACTTAAAATTAAGCATTCTGGAATATTATGTTCTTGCAGGACATATGTCCCCTTCTCACTGTCACAACCCCAAGTCTCTCCATAGCTTCAGCACACTTACATCTACAATCATGTGCCACTGGATAAGCAGATGAAGGGTTACCTGTTTTCCCTTCAAAGAGTGCTTAACAGTGACTTAGCAGAGTACAGAGGTGCTCTCTGGCTGTACTTTGCTGTGTGGACTACCTTGTTGCTTTTCAGATACAGCTTTATTAGTTCACATTAGCATGTAGAAGACTGAGGAAATTGTTTCTCGTTGACTGCCATTGTTTATATTATTTTTATCTCTATTCAATGGGTAGGAAAGATACCCATTACTGCTACTCTTCTTTGTCAAAGAAATATTTCTGTCCTAAATTCTCTTTAAGGCTTGCAATGCCAAGCTGGTTATCATAGTCTGAACATGGTGCTGAATTGCTACTGAGCTTCAGTGCTTATGCTTATAGAACCATAGAATCATAGAAGTCTTGAAGTTAAAAGAACCATCAAAAGGATTCTGTATTTAATACATTTAATTTAGTATTTGATATGTATTCCTATCAAAATAATATTCCTTATGAGTACAAGCTTTTGTCCGCTTGGAGAGCTTGCTCCTGCCCTCCTTTGCTATCTTTGCTTTGCAGAGTCATCCTAATAGACTTTGGCTGTGGTGGGTGGTTACAGGCTTCAGCTGAAGAGGAAACAGAGCCAGCCCAGCACTCACAGACACGTAGGTTAATATAAATATCTAAAGGTAGGTTAATATAAATATCTAACAGCCTGCTCTGCTCTCTGTAAAGGCACCCATTGCCCCAGCTGGGGCAGATGCAAGAAGAGGAGGGAAAGCTCTCCCAGCACCCTCCCAGCCCTGAGATAAAAACGCATGACTCAGAGATCTTCTAAATCAAAAGACTTATCTCTGTGTTTAATAGCCCTAAGTAGATTTTTGTTCCATTAATTTATCTAATTATTTTGATTCAGACTATTTGCTGTTGAATTTAGAGATGCATTCAGCAAGCATAGCTTGTTTAGCAGAGAGTGTATGAACTGAAACCTTGGGGCTGAGCATCTTCCTGGTTATTTCAAATTAACAGAGGATATGGTAGCTGCTCGTAAGGATACATTATGTGTGGAAATGTCAAGGAGTTGTTACAAAGAGGTCCTACCAGGCATCCTTGATTGCTGTTACAGGCAAATGAAGGAGAAACAGAAAACCTCATTACTATGTGCACAGACGTTCTGGGACAGGAAGTTTCTGTCCAGTGTGACACTTTGTGAGCAGAGAAGATGATGTTCTTCATGAAGGGAGGAGGTTCCCCAGAGTGTTCTTCTTTCATATGGGTATCAGTGCTGTGCTAACCACCAGGATCTCTGAGCACCGCCTTGAAACAATGTGCGCAGCATAATTAACAACCCTGTTGTTCTTGCAGACATTCACTCCTAGGAAGGAAATTGCTATACAATTTAAGGTGAACTCGGGAAATTTCAGCATATACATACTACTGTGTAATGAGGGGAATTTAAACAGCATATGCTAAGTCCTTATTTGAAGATGGTAATTTGTTCTAGTGGAAGTTGGTTCTGTCTCCTGCAAGTGAGCCTAGAAAATAGTACTCTTTCCACACAGGTGAGCAGTATCCTTGAATAACAGGATCATGTCTTTACCCTGAAGCTTTACACTGTCTTTGAAGGAAAGGATTGAAGTCTGTGACTCAGTTCAGCTTTCTGTGTGACGTGGAAGATAAGGCTGTCATGTCTGTGGCAGCCTGTATGGCTAGAAACATTGCTAATTCCACTTCCCCAAGGACTGATAGCCAGGTGTTGTGTTGTTCAGTGCCATGTGCGTCCCTGCATTATCACAATATAAACCACATCACATGGTTTGTTTTATGGTAAGTTAAATGTCACAGGCTCACAAGAACTCTAACAGGTAAGGAAAAACCAATTTTTCTCTGTCTTAAAGTGGGCAACACCATCCTGCATTGGTATGAAATAGGGAGGTAGATCTGTCTGATTCCAAATAGGCTTCATCAGCTTTGATGCAAGTATTGTGTCCTTCATGCCAGTTCCTATATATTCCTCTTTAAGCAAGCATTCTGCAAGAGAACTATTTAAAATAAATTAACATATCCAGACATCTATTTAAAAAAAAGCATCAGATTGAGATAATAAATGTTATTGCTTGTAGCTGTTACATCCCCATGCTTTGCTACGCTCCCAGTTAGTAGCCTGATGTAGAATACAGAACTTGCTGCTTCTTAATTTTCCTGCATACTTTGCCAGTAATTGCAGTATTGTCTCGACCAGATACTAAACTGAGCATATTGGCAGGACTTAGCAGTGCTGTTCTGCAGGCCAGTAATAATGAGCATGGGTATCACACGTGTATCATGATTAATCACGTTGTGGTCATTATGAGCTGCTCCTTACAGTTATCAATCTGGACAGTGGATTAATACAAAGCTTCATTGCCTCTATCATGCCCATGGCATATGCGAGCCATCTGAACAATGGTGAGACATGATTCTTTTCATGAGAGAAAACTGTGAATTAAGAGGAAATACTGTTTGCTCTCAGACAGCAGATTGAGAGCCTCTGGTTTCAGCCTCAGCTGTGTCACTGCCTTCCTCTGTTACCACCAGCACCTGAACACTTAAACTCTGCCTTCATTTCACCCTCTCCTGACAAGGGTATTGGCTTTACCAACTTTGCTTGAGCACTTTTGGGTGTTTATCACCTCAAAAGCTATTAGCCTGTGAACCTTTACTATCGGTACTAAAGCTCTTGCAATCCTATTCATTGCCATAGTCAGTACAAGCAAGCTTGAAGGTTTAAACAGCACAAGAAGGGTTTGCATTTAGTTTGTCATTTAGGCTAGTAGATGTGATCTGTACTCTTTTCAATACTTGGAGTTTTAACATTGAAGACCTATGCATCAGAAGGGAAAAAAAGACAGATTTTGGGTTAAAAAATGAAGTTCTTTCGTTTTGGGAGCTTAAGTCAGACAGATCAGATTGAACACAATGCTTGTCTCAAATACTCATATTATGGTCTCAAGGAGCCAGAGGAAGACTGTACAGGACAGTCCTGCTGAACTGAGTCTGTTCCTTAGGTTTCTTCTAGTAATTAAAATGATGTGGGAGATCAGAAACTGTCCCTTCAGTCTGGAGTGAGATAAATGCTACCATCATCCCACGGCTGGGATAGTAGTATTTCAGATGGACGTCTGAAGTGACAGCACAGTATACTCCCTAATGCTTCGTCAGAGAAAATGATGGAAAAGGAAGGCAAAAACTCAGTGCAGTTTGGTTTGTTAAAACCTGTTGGAGATTGCAGGTAGGTTTAGGGTGACTTCACTTTATGGGTAATACTTTATCAGATGGATTTAAACACACTGAGAGGCTGAGCATCATGATGGCAGACAACTCTGAACATGGCTAAATGTGAGGTAATGCAAAAAACCAGCGATTAGCTGTATAGCTCAAATAATCCCCAAAGCTCTGAATTTCCAGGAATCTCTGAGGAAAAAGAACCTGCACCAGGAGTCACCACTGCCTGATTTACCTCAATCTATAGTAGCAGCTTAAAAAAAATTCAAAAGGCTGTTTGGATTTATTGAATAGAGATAGAGCAGAATGCCAAAAAACCATCATGATAACACAGGATTATGCCATAAATCCACATTAACTCGGTGTTCATTCTTTTTATCCTCTTCTCTCATGAGATATATAGCAGAGTTTGAAAAATGTGTAAGAAATGAGAATAAAAACTATTACAGAGCTGCTGGGATTAATACATGAGAGATGGCAAAGTCTAGAATTCTTTTGTTGGGAAGTGCAAGATGAACATGGAGCTGATCATGGAAGTCAAACTCTTAAGCACATAGCATTGGGCTTTCTTCCTATTTTATCACATGAGAACAAACATCAGGTTAAATTAAAAAGCAGCAAATTGAGAATGAAAAGTAAATGCCCAGACACATGTCTCATCACCTATGGGAGTTGCTGTTACAGGAGGTTACTGAGGCAAATCCTTTGGCTTGAATTTGAAGGGAATTGGACTTTGTTTGGATTACCTTATTACAAGAGGTTGAAAACAGTGACCAGTGTGATTGAATCTTACACCCAGGGCTGGATGCTGATCTCATAAAGGAGTGAGGCAGAAGAAGAAACACATCAGTTTGGGGGGGTTAGCTTGTATGCTATTCTCTAATATATCTGAAAGAGTGATGGCATTGGATAGGGAAAAATCAGAGTAGTACATAGAATCATAGAATAGTTAGGGTTGGAAAGGACCTTAAGATCATCCAGTTCCAGCCCCCCTGCCATGGGCAGGGACACCCCACATTAAACCATGGCACCCAAGGCTCTGTTCAACCTGGCCTTGAACACCGCCAAGGATGGAGCATTCACAATCTCCCTGGGCAACCCATTCCAGAGCCTCACCACCCTCACAGTAAAGAATTTCTTCCTTAGATCCAATCTAAACTTCCCCTGTTTAAGTTTGAACCCGTTGCCCCTTGTCCTGTCCTGTCCTGTCCTGAATAGTCCATCCCCAGCATCCTTGTAGGCCCTCTTCAGATACTGGAAGGCTGCTATGAGGTCTCCATGCAGCCTTCTCTTCTCCAGCCTCAACAGCCCCAACTTTCTCACACGAGAGATGCTCCAGTCCCCTGATCATCCTCGTGGCCCTCCTCTGGACTTGTTCCAACAGTTCCATGTCCTTTTTATGATGAGGACACCAGAACTGCACACAATGCTCCAAGTGAGGTCTCACGAGAGCAGAGTAGAGGGGCAGGATCACCTCCTTCGACCTGCTGGTCACGCTCCTCTTGATGCAGCCCAGGATACGGTTGCTTTCTGGGCTGCGAGCGCACACTGCAGCCAGCTCATGTTCATTTTCTCATCGACCAACACCCCCAAGTCCTTCTCTGCAGGGCTGCTCTGAATCTCTTCTCTGCCCAACCTGCAGCTGTGCCTGGGATTGCTCCGACCCAGGTGTAGGACCTTGCATGTGACATTTTGATGGCAGCTAACGTTAATACTTACTGCTAGTAACTTCTGCTTCTGGTAAGAAAAAAAGCGTGATCAGTGGAAGAGGCAAGCTATTTGGCGCAGCCACATCATCGGGGAGGTGTGAAAACATTTAGTGAAACCATTTTATCTTAGGTTTCCCTTCTGTGGGAAAGCACATTTTAACTCAGGCTTCAGAATTAGTAGGAAAGGCAAAAGACAAAGGATTATTGGCTCCAAAATACGCTTCTACCAAGCAAATAGATACTTCACCACTAGTGTTGTGCAAGGTTGGGACTTCTGAGGTAGAAAGACACAAGACATGTCTAACATACTGTGGGGCCAAGAAAACAAGCTGTCTTCTGCTGATACATTACTCAAAATAGGGAGGACAACAGAAAGTGATGTTCTGTAAAGCCAAGCCTGTTGAAGTCTGGAGCACTGGCAAACACTCTGGGACTCTGCTTTGTGTTCCTATGGAGCAAGGACAAGAAGAAGAAGGGCAAAAAGAAGAGATCTTTTGTATTGGAGGACTCCAGCAGATTCTTTTGACAAAGGGATCTACAAAGTCTGGAAACCAACCTGTCAATAGCAGTCTTTTTATCATATCCCTCAGTTCCTATATCAAGATATGAAGGGGTTATCAGATATCAGTTAGGGGATATCAGATATCGAGTGGCTTATGCCTTGTTATTGTTTTGCTTATTCATTTAAATAACAGAGATGCAAGTCTCAAATAGAAGCATGTTTCTAAAGACTGGGATATTCCTAGGATATTGTTTGCTTAAAAGTGTTAGGATGTTTCTTCCACCCAATAACACAATAAAGGTATTACATGTATATATACATATATAAACAAATAACACACACATAACATATATGAGGAGTTGTAATATCTAGAATCCCCATATCTCTTCGTGGTCCTGATGGATTAGACAATGTCCAAAAAGACTGAGTATACCTTGAGTTATTTATGACCTGAATAAGACTAACCGGATAAGAGAAGAAATAGAAATTATTTTATTTTTATAGGTGGAAGAAAACTTTAGTGTTTATCTTTTATTATTTGATAGATAGAAAAGAAGAAGCACAGAGAGTGCTGTTTTCCTAGGAGGGCTGAATGAGATCCTTAGGGCAGTTCTCTGACTTTAAGACCATCCACCAAGAAAAGGAAAAAATATTCAGGAAACAGAGGGGTTATTCAGCAGGGAAGCTGGATAACTGCCAAGCCCCCATTGTTGAGTTCTAAGGTGCAGAAATGATGCTACCCACTCCCTGCCTTTTAATATGGCACGTACAACACCCATGTGACGTCTAGCTGTGAAGGGCAAATGTTTGGCATGTTTTCAAAGGGCATGTTCTTGAAACGCTCTCTCAGATCCGCATGTACCAGGTAAGAGAAGAAGAGGTCCAGCTGTAGCAACCTTTTCCAGTCCAGGAGGATGCACAGCTCTGAGGACAGATTATAAACCCTTCGATGGAGACGCAATGCTACTGATGTTATTAGAATTGCTGTTGATTTAGACTCCAGCCAGATTAGGGTCAACTCCAATGACTTAGTTAGCAACCTCCTGCCTGATTGGCATGAAGCTGTTCATACAATCTTTTGTCTTAGTTTTGTCTTTTTGCCTGTTACACCTTCATTTCCTCCTAATGAAGAGCAGAATTGGACCTTACGGTGTCTGTCTCCTTTTATCATGGGAACTAATTCACCATTGTGTTGGCAGCGTTCCTACTGCTGTCAATGGGAATTATGTACTTTGAATGAAGGCGAATGAGGCCATAACTGTTTAAGAATTATGCTATTAAGACAGCACAATGTGTTTTACTTTTATATAGAGCATTACATATGAAGAGTCAAAACCGCTTTGCAGAGAAAAGGGATAATAGACTGTACTTCACAGAGTTGTTTGGAGTGGTGCTCTGATTCAGAAGGAAAAGGACAAATGACTGTACAGATGTGAAGAGAATAGCAGAAAAGCTGGACCTTCAAGGCAATAAAACAGCCAGGGACTTTCCTGACAGAACAGACATGGCAAAGGGGAAATGGAAAGATAAGCTGCTGAAAAGAGCTCAGCTGGGCAAAAATGAAAAGATGTCATGGAACTTCAGGCTGGAGTAACCCCTCAGTCCCCCTCCTCTCAAACACAGTTGAATTAAACACTACAGGACAGTGGGTGCTTACATGGAATGTATTTTGACCCTGTTATCTTATGAGTCCATCTCATGTGTCATCTCAAGACAAGAGATGTGCTGTAGAGATGCTTCATGGCACATGGGCCTGTGCTATCCCGTTTGTTCCTGTAAAGTCTCTCCAGTTAGGCAAAAGAGCATCACCCACTTGCCCAAGTTTGTTGATAGCATCTTGTCAGCAGGTTTCTATTGAGTTATGCTGTAAACCTGAGTGTAATGAACCGCCAAATGCTGTGTCAGGGGAAACCTGCTCCCTGTAAATAGCTGCTTCCTCATCAGATGAATCACAGTACCCTGCCCAGCCAGGGATCAGAGGTCTCAGGAGCAGCAGGAAAAGCCATCATGGTGCTGTTTGCTGTATCTGACTACCAGCCATGGGTCTACACAAGCTGCCGTCACTGAAGTAGCTGAAATATAGATGAGCCCAAAGGCTGTCTCTTTCTCTAGGAGGAAGTCTCTGGAGGATTTGGAGACATGGCATGTGCTTCATCCCCCCCCCGCCTTCCATCCCACTGCCTCCCAGGCGCTGCCTAGCTGCTTTGCATGGCTAGGTGTTAACACCCTTCCTTTGGTGGGTGCTCTTCAGCCATATCTGAAGCCGTGCCTGCTGCAGAGCATGTGGGGGGCACAAAGCCAGCACCATGGACCTTGCCTAAAGCAGATTAAGGGTCCAAATGAGACATTCCAGCCCTAACCCACTTCCCTGAACGGGTCATGCATCTGTCTGATCATCTCAACAACTCTCTCATGTTGCACTGTGTTATAAAGCTCTGCTTGGCTAACACAACACACTGTGATGATTTTGCTGATGCAAGATCATCTTAGTCTTTGAGGATGGCAGGGCTCATCCTCAGAAATGCCAGGAAATGTTTGCACAGCGTTGCTCTTTGGTTAATTTGATCCCGAGGGCATGCGGAAAACTCAGATAAACATATTTTGCCCAAGTAGATTTGCAATCAATAATCTCTTCCAGTTTTATTTTTTCCATAGAAGCAGCTTTTGGCATTTTCTATCACCAAATCCCTGTCCCAGAATTCACTAGGCAACCGCAGCGGTGCAGAGGAAATGTTATTGGTCTTCATTTTTGCAAAGGTGAGATAGAGCACAGGCAGGTGAGGTGGCTTTCCTAAAGTGGGATATTGAACCTGTGCCAGTGGAGTGGAGCCTTGTAGGGCTTTAGTCCCATGTTTGTAGCACTTCTATTCTGAAGCTCCAAGTTGAATCAAACAAGAAAGACTCTTAACATTTGAAATAACTCATCTGAATCATTGAAAAATATATTTCAGATGTTGGGATTTCCCTTTTCACCCTCTTTTAAAATAATATTTAATTAAAACATTCAGCAAGAATTTTCTTCTGCTATATTAAAACTTTAAAGTCTACTATTGGAATGACATAGAAATAAAATGTTCAATGAGTTCCAGTGCAGTGCAGCTCTTAAGTATGTGTTTACCTTTAAACACATCTGGAGCCCCACTGACTTTGACAAGACTACTCATATGCTTAAAGATAAGCCTGCTTTTGTTGGATTATGGCCCTGAGGATGTAAGTGCTGGGGGAATCATTTTCATGCGCTCCAGAAAGGGCTTTAAATCACTTTTGTTTAAGGAGAACTAACAGGTTGGAGGTAAACAAACCTAACAAACCAATAGATCAAGATTAACTTTAAAGTGAAGCCACTTGACATCTCTAGAAATTACTTACTTAATGTTGAAGTTTGGTTCTTAAAGAAAATAACGATCCAATTATTTCTTAAATGAAACAGAGCTGTAGGAAAACCTTGATACTTCCACGTGGGAATTTTGGGTTCTTTTTTAAATAGAAGGAGAAGAGAGACATAGCCATGTTAAAGGTAATGCAGTGTGCATGTCTGAAGGGCAGGAGAGTTAGGTGGATTATTAGATTTCAGCAGTTGAGAAGCGGTGTGGTACATAATAGGACTTCGTCTGTAGTTGGGTTTGCTGGTGATGCTCTGAGAAGGACAAAACAGATGAGCAGCAGGACAGTGCAGCCCTAAAAAATAACAGCTGGCTCTAATACAGTGTCTTTCATTTGTGGATGTTAAGAAGTTTAATCCAAAGTCTTTGAAATCAATGGAAATGCTCTCATTGACTTCAAGGAGCTTTTCCTCAAGCCCTGCACCACTCATCTTGCCACGCTGCACAGGCACTCAGGTCTGCTCAGATGTGTGGATCCAGTCAGGTCAGCCCTGCTCATCCCTTGGAAGGTGCACAGGCACTGGGGCTGGGATCTTCCCACTACCCTTGACATACACACCGCTGCACCTGAGAAACCATATGAAAACAGCACTTCTGTCACAGGGTCTTTCTGGTCCACTGCAGGCCATGGGGACTCTGGTGCTGTCTCCTTCCTCTCTGTCACCTCCCACTGTCCCCATGGGCCACTGCTGCCTGGGGCACTGTGGAGTCTCAGGACTGCATTGCAGGTGCAGCCCATGCACTTCAAATTAATTCCTTCCCAGTAGGGCTTGAAATCAATAATGAAGAGCAGTTGGTGGTGGTGCATTTTGGGGTTATTTTTTTTAAGTAAAACCTGGAATTGCTAATACTTCACAAAGATGTTGCTTTTTAAGCATTGCCACCTCTGCTCTGTGGCTCGTTGGGAGTCTAGGTGGGAAAAGCAATGGGAAATGGAAGATAAGAAAGCCCTACCATCTAAACCAAGCACAGCAATCTAACATCGCTTCAGCGGTAATGACAATGGAGAAGGAACAGAATGCTGTCAGGGGTAATGGTGTCCTGCTGGCAGCTGAATATGAAAGCCAAAGCAGAGACATTTATAAAATAAACAAGCATCAGGGAAGATGAGACATTTATTACAGAGCAGGAAATAGTGAACTTTAACAATGGTCCATTTCAGTTTCTCTCCTTGCTATAGAATGAAGTGGTGTAAACGAATGCTTTGTCTCATGGATGTTTTATTGTTTCTCAGGCAATTACCAGACCGTATTCAGTTTAAGCGAGGGGAGGGAACTGCACGTCGTCCTTTAGGAAGGCTGTTTATGGGGGCAAGCAGGCCAGGGGGAGAGATGCTTGTTTTGTGTCTAAATTTGTGTACATTTTCTGACTACCAAGAAGAGATAGGCCAGGCAGTATCACACCAGAACATGACAGAAGGGGTTGTACATGATGACAGAAAGATGCGCTGCAACTTGGTGACATCGTTTTGGTGGCAGAACCTGGTTAAGCAGTTTCTGCTCCCCACTTCCTGCCCCCTCAGCACATCACCACTCTGGGGCTGCTTCTCCTAGGTACAGCGTTGAGTATGTACATGATGAAGCAGGCGGAATAGAGCAACCTACAGAAAATGGCTGTTTTCCCCAGTCTTGTATCTGATGCACAGATGTGTGTGCTCGAGGGACAAGTGCAGGGGGGATGATACAGTGACAAGTTACAGTGAGGATGAAGAAGAGGATGAGAGATCCCTGCATCAGGAGTTCTGCCAAGAGACAGTGAGGGGGACCATATCTTTAGTGAGAGGGTAAAATTACATTGAGACCATGACATAAAATGCACCACTCTGGCATGGAAAGCTCCTATATGCTGCCATACCCTACACTTATTCTCTGTGTAGTACCAGTACCTATGTTTCATAGAGCAGTGAATGCAGATTGGGGCCAAAGCAATCTCCATCTTCTCCTATCTCTTCAGAGAAAAAACATATGCTGCAAGAAAGATTATGCTGCTTGCCATCAACATGCCAAAAAAGGGGGAAAAAGAGCAAGAATTTGGACATGATTAAGTAATCATGCTCCTTTCTGCAATGAGGCCTGAGCTAAACCCACACTCTTCTATTAACCTCTGTTGGGGGGGGGGGGGGGGGGGAGAGATTAAAAACATGGTAGGGTCATGGTGACAGGTGTACAGATGAAGAAGAGAAAACACATATTTAAGCTGTCAGAGGGATGTGTGGCTTAAAGCTATGGGATAAAATAAAACCTAAAGCAAGAAAACACAGTTGACCACCAGAAAATATTTCCTAGCAACCTTTATATTTCAACATATTTTCCCTCTTTTCCGAGCTATCTGATGGTGTAACAGCCTCCCAAGACTGCAGAGTAATTATCATGGATTGTTTTTAAATTTAAAGCTGGACTGGAAAATGTAAGAAAATACTACTGAGTGAGGATAGATTAGATAGCCTAATAGACCATTTTCCTCTCTAATTTCCATTAAGGTGATGAGTTGGAATGCTGCTTGCAGCATATTAGTGAAAAACACTGGGAACATGGTCATATAGTGGATCCAATATCTCAAAATAACGTTTGGAGTAATAACAGTGATATAAAAATCCATCTCAGGTATTTTACAATGCTAATTAGTGCCTGAGTGACTCACAATCTTTAATGTATGCATCTTGCAACACTCCCCAGGGGAAGAGATTTGTATCAACCGCTTAAAAGAAAAGGAGCAGATATAAACAGGGATTCGGTTGTTTGGTGTGCAAGGGCAATCAGGAAAAATTAATCTGAATTAACTGAAGCAGGAGTTTAATTTGGATCTTTCTGCCAAGTTACATTTTGCACATAATCCTCATTCAGAAGGGAAGTGTCTTCCATTGAGTGCAGAGCGTTAGGCTTTCGCTGCATACCTGTTGACATCGACATCCATTACCGGTGTAGAATGGATGAGTTGCACTGTACAGGGACTATTAAATAGAGAATTTATTTGCATTTCTCTATGCTCGGGGTTTGACGGGCAAGCTGCCAAGCGTTTGAGAATTAACTACAGGAAAACATCATCTCCTCTGCGGAGGGGAAACCAGAATTGGCAGAGGTTCGGTTATTCAGTCTGGGAAACCAGAACTCACATAGTATAACTGGGATGGCACAAGTGGTACAGCACAGCTGGGCCATGGGTCAGGGCAAAGGACCATCAAGCCCTAAAACCGCTGTTGGGTATCAATGTGTTAAATAGATCGTGGATGGAAAAAAAATGGATGGGAAGATGGGAAGAGGTAGTGCTTTCAAATAACTACTTATTTTAAGATAATACATTCATACTTTCAAGAGTCCGCCACTAAACCCTGATGGTTTTCCTTCCCCTGTGGGCACATGCTCACCATGGTGCTCCCTGCTCTGCACGGCAGAAACATCTCTTCCTGCATCCTGCTGAATCGGGGCCCAGCCAAAGGCTGGAGGGGTATTTGAAGAAAGGGGGAAAGTGGCGCTTGATGTTTCGTGTTTTGAGCTTTTTTTTTTGAACTGTGGTTGAAGTGACAGAAACAAAAAGGAGAGGAAAGGAGAAAAGGAAAGGAAATATTTATTGTGGTGAAGAAGGATTTATTGGTGGGGAGAAAAGAGGAGAAAGGCAAACAAAAGTCTCCCCGGCACGGGGCGCAGCTCTGCCCACCCCGGCAGCTTCCCCCTCGCTCCGCTCTGCTCCAGGCTCTCCGAGGACTCTCGGCGCAGCATTCCCAGCCCCGGGACCTCCGAGACCCTCTCCCAGCCGGGAATTACCTGCCGGGACGGGAGTGCGGCCGCGGGGACAGGCGGCACCGGAGCCTCGACCGTCTGTGCGGTGCTTTGGCACAGGCGGCGCGGCGGGGAGGGAGCCGAGCCCGGCCTCACCGCCAGCAGCCCCGCTCATCCATCTCCCGCACCGCGCACCCAACTGTGCAGACGGGGAAAGGCGATGCCCCGCCGGGACCGATGTCCCCCCCTCTCCCAGGGCCGCGCTTCCGTCCTTCCCACGCAGACCGGCAGTGTTCCCGCACGGACAAGGGGCAGAGGCCCCTGGCCGAGACCGGGGGAAAGGGTGGGCCCGGCTCCCCTCCCCAAGAGCTGCCCCGCACTCCCAATGCCCGCCCCCCGTTCCACCCCGACGAGCGCTCCGCCCATCACCGTGCTTCCCGTTCCCACGCGCTCCCCATCCACCCTGCTCAGTGGGGCTCATCCCACATCCCTCTTCCTCGCACGTCCCGCCCGCGCCCACGGGATATCGCCCCACGCGTGTTCCTGTATGAACGGGGGAGGACATACACACGCCCCGCGCTCTCGCCGCTCTGAAACGGGAACGGCAGGTCCCGCCGGCCCCAGGTCGGGCAGAGGAAGCCGTTGCCGGGATTTCCTGGCCCGATCCTCGTTTCCCGGTCCCTGGGAGCGCTCCGAGGCAGCGGGAAAGCATCAGGCTATGTCCCCCCTCCTCGCTTCCCAACCCCGGCCCAGATGCTCCCGTGTCGGCCGCGGAGCCGCAGAGGTTTCTGTTCAGGACACAGAGGCAATGGGGAAACCAAACCCATTTCCTATTTATTTTTCTTTCCCTTTTTTTTTCTTCCAGGGCTTGTCACCTCCCAAGATGGAGCGGGATTAGGGCTGCGAGTCCCTTACACACACGGTGATGGGCTCCTGCCCCTCCCCGGCCAGGCTCGTCCCTCACCGGGAGCAGCCGGGATAGCGAGGAGCACACCTCGCAACCTCTTGGAAAAACCATGGGCTCGGTATTTGTTCAGCTGAGGAGAAACTAGGAAAGAAAAGGCAAATGTCAGCTTGAGCTCGTCATTTTCCTTTAATCCCGTTACAGAATAAGAGTAGAAAGCATGGGGTTTACGACAGGAAAAGAAGAGAAAGAGATAAAAACAGTGCGGGAAAAGAGGAATATACAGAAAACGAGAAATGTTGCTTTACGGTGTTCTTTGACATCCGAAACTTATAATTTTATCTTGAGTAAACGCAATTTTGGAGACACTTGCGGACCTTCCCACCACGTTTTATTGGGTGGATAATGTGCCCGCAGGTGGAAGCACAACTAAAATCGTTTCAGGTGACGGTGCTCTGTTATTAGAGAGTGTTGTCTCACATCTAAAAACCCACTTCGATACTAAATACCTTGGAAGCACCGAGCAATTGAACGGATTTTTGTATTTATGTTTTATTTAGCTTTTTATACACTGAGACCTGTGACCGTTCAGCGGCCGCTTTAAAACCTCTCACGGCAGCGAACGGTCAAATTTTACCTTCACTGAGAGACGATTTTGAGAGCTTTGCGTTGCCTTTTTGCACAGCCGGTGTTAGGGCTTGTTTCTGAAAAGCAAAAACTACCGAAATATATTGCGCCTTCCGCTTTTTATCCATAAAATTGTTTTATGTTTTGCACCGTCTTTGAGTACCACAACAGCGCGGGGAGCACGGCGGGGATAACGGAGCGGGATGGCCGAGTATCTTTCGGGAACAGAGCGGACAGCTCGGATATAGTGAATCGAATGGCGGCATTAGATGCTGCAGATACGTTATTTGTACCGGTTGAAGAGGTTGCTCATGCCGGCCCCGGGGCTGTTCCGCACGGCTCGGGCGTTTCCCCTGCCCCTGGGTCGGCCGGTCCCCAGCCCTGGCTGAGGTCTGAAAACGGCCTTTTCTTGCCAGGGCTCAGAGCGGAGCTTTCCCGACCTTGTTTCTTATTTTATAGCTGGTTTTCAAACCCAGTTTAATGTGTTAATTCCACGCCAGTGAGGCTCAGGATCGCAGCCTCTCCCCAAACGCCGTGACTCCGTCCATGAGCAGGTAGTCGTTACAACGACAGGACCGGCGAGCGGACGTCGACCCACATCCGCCCCCAGCGCAGGACACGGCCCGGTTCCCTGTCCCCTCCTCCGCGCCGCTTCCCGGCCAGCGGCTGACGGCCAGGAGAGGAAGGGGGTGCATTGTCAAAGGAGGTGTTTGTCTTTGATTTATCGTTTTTTGTCCCTCTAGAACAGGCGAACCTCGGATGTGCGGGCCCGGCGAGCTCCCATCGCGGCCGGGCAGTGGGTGCGATGCTCGGGGGAAGCATCCCCCGAGGCCAGCTGCGGACCTTCGGACGCCCTCCGGTAAAACCAGCAGCAAACCCACCCTTGCTCTCTTCTCCAACCCTCAGAGCTGGAAAACTCCAAATGGGGGATCCAACGTAGGGCACTCCGGCCCTTATGAGGGGGTCTCGGAGCCGCAGCACCGCCTGGACAGCGGGCACGAAGCACTCCGAAGGGACAGACCCTCTTTGCCGCCCCGTCAGGATGAGCAGGGCTGCGCGGGGCTGTCTGGCGGCTCTGGGTCTCCCTCCATATCGATGTGTGCTCATATCGGGCAGCGGCCCCATCCAGGGCGCCTCGGCTGCACGGGGAGAGCGGGCGAAAGCTGCGGAGCCGGCTCCCTCCTCGTTTTGCACAGGTCGCCATCACCCCACCTTGCTGCTATGCCTGCCTCACCCTCCCTATTTCCCTCGACCTGCTCCCGAGCGCTGTTCGCCCACGGGGCCCTGCTCGGAGGGGCAATGGGCCCCGCTGGCTGGGGACCGCATCGGAACCTTCACACGACCCCAGCAGCAGGAGCGGGGTGAGGG
This sequence comes from Psittacula echo, assembly GCF_963264785.1. Classification (NCBI taxonomy): domain Eukaryota; kingdom Metazoa; phylum Chordata; class Aves; order Psittaciformes; family Psittacidae; genus Psittacula; species Psittacula echo. The sequence continues at coordinate 7,875,157 of NC_137743.1, read as the reverse complement.
GACGACGATCAGCAGTGCGGCATCCACTGGGACTACAGCCTTACCCCTTGGCTTTCGGGGATCCTGCTTGCTTGGGCATGGCGGTGAGGTTTTATTTAAGCGTTGGGGCAGAGCGAGAGTCCTTCACTCATCTCTCAGGTCGGCACCTGCAGGTCGCTAGCTGCTGGGAACACCTAAGAACAGGAAGAGCCTCTTTCTCCCCATTAAACGCACACTGGAGGTGGAAGAAGGAGGCTTTTCCAAGAGAGACGAAGACCGTGGAGCCCAGAGATCGCAGTCCCTTGGGTAAAACAGAGCTTGTTTGGCCCAGCCAGCCCTCACCCCCAGCAATCAGTGCAGCACCCTGCACTCTACCCCGACCAGAGAGGTGGATTTGCTGCCTCACTCCTTGGAGCAGAAGCAGCTCCCTCGCCCTCCTCCAGCCAGGCTTAGCTTTTCTCTGGCATAGATCTTCTGCCGAATAGTTTTCCTCCCTTTAAAGTCACAGCCATCTGAGAAGTGGCAAGTTTCCTTCATACCTTCACGGGGACACTGCCGAGGTTCAATGACAGTGCGGAGGAGATGGAGCCCTCTTGTCCCCATGCAAGAGAACATGAAGATAGAAACACAGTCACAGGCAGGCCTTTCCCACGGCTCAGCTGCTGTGCCCCCCAACCCATCAGCTGGGCTTTGCAAGAAAACAACAGTTTCCCTCACAGCAGGGAGCACCACCCTGCCTTGCATATCTCAGCATCGATATGTGTGCATGGGAGAGTTCAGCCCCCTCCAAATAACTCCCCCGCCCCATACCCATCCCAGTCATTGGGATGGATGTCCTGGTGCCTTCCAATCCTTATACTCCTCACTCCATGTTTGCCCAGGCCAAGCCTGCAAGCTCAGATGCTATTTGGAGGGGAGGAAGCAGGTTTTTTCCTCCCTGCACCCCAGTGACTTTCCCTATGGGGCCCATGGGAAAGGATTGGTGGGGAAGGGTGGTACCTGCTGTGGCTGCCTATTGCTTGGACATCTGTATGCCAAGTCCCTGTCAGAGCTCTTCCAGGCAGACACCTCAACATAAAATCTCTTTGAGACATTCATTTCATTCCCTACCAGAAGGGGTAGCTCCCTATTTTTCTTCCCCTGTGAATTCTGAATGACAAGGATGAAACGAGAAATCAGGATAATTCCTCCCCCTTTACCTGTCAAAACATCCACAACCTTTCCCACTGTTGTGACATGCTGCAATGTTTCACTGCCTGGAGATGTGCCTGGCTCTGGGAGGAGCCCTTCAGGATTTAGTGGCAATCCTGAGCGGATGCCTGGTGACTTCCATGCCCAGCAGTTAAGCCACCATGGGCCACCTCACTGAGCACATGAGAAACCTGGCTAAAAGCCCATGCTGGGTGTTTGTGAGCACTGTGAGCATGCAAGTGTGCTAGAGCTTAAAAGGAGGCTTGGAATTAACAACTAGGTTGTGATGGGAGCATGGTTTATGGACTCAGGCAATCATCCACCATGGTAAATCCTTACTGCGAACCCCTCTACTCATGAACATGCTGCAGGTACATTAACAGCACAGGGCTGCAGAGATTTTCAGCCATTCAAAACATATCCATTCCTGGGAACTGCTGCTGCTCACACCACTTGGCTTGGGCACCTCTGCTTTCCTTGCATTTAATGTTCATATATACAGGAAAGAAAAGGGCTTGGAAGGTCATGGGATTTCATTATGGCCATCATGGATGACTGCCTCATTAGTACTTAGTTTATATGAAGTCACTGTATGTGGGTTCAACAAACCCTACTGTGCCCTACTAAACACCTTCCCATGTGGGGTGATGAACCAGAGCTCTCTTGTAGAAGAGGCCAAAATGCAGAAAACATTACAGGAAAGGGAGAGAAGATGCTAAATGAATTGCCAGTGGAAGAGGGAATTGTTAAGGTGCCATTCCCAAGAGAGCTTGAGTAACTGCCCAAAGAGCAGAGAAACCAAACCAAACAGCCTTTCCCCTCCTCTCAAAAAGCCCCTCAGTCCTTGCCAATCTTACTTAAGGGAGAATTTCTTCCTGACCCCACCTCTAGTGAGTCTGCAGGTACCAAGGCACTATGTGAAATCCATCAGCCATGGTTGTTCTTGGTTTTATCCATGGCGTTAAGTACTCATTCCTAAATATATCCAAAGGAATACAGTCGAGGAAAAGAGAGCTTGATTGGGAGTGCGCTAACCTCCACCTGCTCTATTAGGTAAACCAGTATTTTTTTAACCAAGCATCAACAGGTTAAGAAATAAAATGCATATCAGTGCAGGCTTTAGAGAACTGTATTTAGATTTACAAACAACATTGTAACTGGATCAACAGGCTATAATTAGAATTTAATAATCCAAGTGGAGGAGTAATACGCCTGCTGCTTGAAAAATTGGAGCCTTTCTTCTGCAGGTCTGAACACTCAGCTCTGCAGAATGGACTCCAACTTGCTTGACACAATTACTGTCCTAGTGAGGCAAACATGCTACAAATAAGAACAATAAGATCAACAATAGTCTAAGTCTAATACCGTAAACAAAGGAATAATCAGAACACCTCCTGCCCCAGCACAACCCACATAACTGGGACAACCAATTAGTGTGGTTATTAGGGAAATATGCAAGGAACTGCTATATTGTATGGACTTTAGAAAAGACTTGAAGGCTGGCAAATGAATCAGAGGCAAACCCATCAGATGCATTGATGACTATTAGATACAGTCTTTGCATTTAGTTCTAAGGTCTTCCTGAGGCAGGGGTGACACTCCACGGAATTGATGAAGGGGGGAAAAAAGAGACCTGTGTAAACAAAATTCCCCTCATATTATATTCAAGTATTTATTATGAGCTGTATAATTAAACAAAAGGTTAATCCAAGGGATTCCACAAGGGGATTAACCACACAAGCACCAAAAATGGATACAGTCCACAGGCTCTGCTGGTATCACAGCTGCCTCTGGAGGACATGGGTACAAAGCTCCTGCCACAGACTGACCACTGACCATTGCAGCTCAGTCCAGTTTCCAGTCCCAGATATTAAAAGGAGACCTCACCTCTCATATTGCTTGCTAAGCACACAATGAAAGAGATTAGGTGGGAATTTTTTCCTACTTTAAAGCTCATTTCAAAATCCAAAGAGTACTTGTGGGGGTATTACATCTGTCTGAAAATAAACCATGCACTATTAGCTTTTGTTTCCCAAAGGTTTATTTCCACAGGACAGGAATAGTCTGGATCAGAATCTGTCCTGGCCAGAAAGCAATAGTCAGGGATACACCACGTCAAAAACTCAATTGAGAGGCTGTGATCAGCTCACCTTTAATGAAACCCTGGACAGAAAGTATATATTCTCCAGTCTATTTTTAAATTATAGTTGATTTCTTTACATGCACTGACTCATCTTTGTCTTCTTGAAGTGCTTGGGGATTGCCAGGAAAGTAATAACATTGGGAAGCGTTTCCTATGTGAATCCTGTTAGCCAGAGGTGTCTAACCCAAGCATGGCATGAGGACAAATGTCAGCCATTGGTAGGGCTCTGAGCCTTCCCAGCAAGTCAGAACCCTCCATGCTGTCCCTGGGTGCTGGTACATGCCCTCAGCCCATTGAGCTGGCTGGAAGGTCTGTAAAAAACAACTGACATGAGGAGACCCAATTTGCTGTTGGGGGTGTTTCTGATGAAATTCAGGTTTGCTGCTTTTCCCAGCAACTTTATCCCAACATCCCAACATGCTTATCCCAACATCCTGCCCCAGGATGTCCCTGGGACATCCTACAGTTTTGAAACAAGCCGGAGAGATGGAGGTTCATTTGGGATGAGAGTTAGAGGGGATCAGCTGAGTCTGTTTAGCTCCTACCTCCTGGACTGCCAGGATTGCACCAGTTCTCATGTGTCCTTTGGGAGATAGCCATGATATGACTTAGGTACCTTGTAGTGGAGATCCCTGAGAGCTCATCATTGTGGCATGTACAGAAATGAAACCTCCCCCTTTAAAGACATCCCAGGTTTCACTGTCAGAGGTGCCTGGCTAGTGTCTTACGGCAGTGCCAGCTCCTTTCCCTGCTGAAACAGAAGCAAGGAGAAATGAAGAGAGTCTCCATCACAGGCACTAGATCAGGGCCAACACAACTCTGTGTGACAGGGAGACAGCTTGAGGGGATGTCTTGTGTGACAGTGGGGAGAGCTGGAGAGGAGGACGTGAGAGCAGATGCTCTTAAGCCAGGCAAGGGGAATCAGAGCTGGTAGACTGCCATAATGTCTCTGTCCAACTTTCATCTCATATTAACCTACAGATAAGAGATATCCAGATAAGATTCACGGGAGAGATTAATGTTAATCAGGTTCTTGGTTATATGGTTAAAGTGATACTCCTCAAGCTAGCCGTAAGGCTGCAGGCTGGCTAAGGGAACAGCCAGCAAGTATTTGCCATAGTTACACTTGCAAAACATTGGAGATTTCCCTTCTTGCTCTGTCTCTCTTGCCTGCAAACCCAGCGGCCGCTCTTTTGGTGTTGTGCTACAAACAAGAGCTCTCAAAAAGGAGCCAAGGTGCCCAGGAAAGCAACAAGCAGCACACACATGGCACAGTGTAGGGCTGCTGGTCTGTGTTGTCCTCTTGCTACTGTTCACAGCAGCTGAACATCAAGTCTCTCAGAACATGCATCTGGTTGACTGACCCAGCATTCTCAGATCTTTATTAATCCATAAGGCAACATGTAAGGGGAGATTACACATGACTGTGAGTATGTGTGTGTGTATTTGGTACCAGAAATTCACTGGCAAATTTGTAGAAGCCCACTCCTAATGTCCCTGCTGCATTTAATGACTTGCTTTCCAAGAATGACTTCTACATAAAGTCAAAACCATTGAACATGTGTCTTCATGCAAAGACGTGCTACAGAGGCTAAGTGAGCTGGATGTCAGCTGCCAAAACTTCCCTGCAAAGATGCTGGCTCACCCTTATACCAGCCTGGCTTCCTAACTGCCAAATTCACTGTTTGGAGTGGACGATCATTTTTGCCATATGTACCTTGGGCTACATCAAAAGCAGGGTGACCAGCAGGTTGAGGAAGGGGATTCTCCACCCCTACTCCACTCTCCCACCTGCAGCACTGTGTTCAGCTCTGAGGCCCCTAACACAAGAGGGATGTGGACCTGCTCAAGAGAGTCCAGAGAGCACTGAGATGCTGGAAGGACTGGAGCAGCTCTGCTCTGGAGCCAGGCTGAGAGAGCTGGGCTGGTTCAGCCTGGAGAAGAGAAGGCTCCTTAAGGGGAGACCTTAGAGCAGCTCCAGTGCCTAAAGGGGCTACAGGAAACCTGGAGAGGGGCTTTGGACAAAGGCCTGTAGAGCCAGGCCAAGGGGAATGGCTTTAACCTGCCAGAGGGGAGACTGAGATGAGCTCTTAGGCAGAAGCTCTTCCCTGTGAGGGTGCTGAGGCGCTGGCACAGGGTGCCCAGAGAAGCTGTGGCTGCCCCATCCCTGGTAGTGTTCAAGGCCAGGTTGGACACAGGGGCTTGGAGCAACCTGCTCTAGTGGAAGGTGTCCCTGCCCGTGGCAGGGGTTGGAGCTGGATGAGCTTTAAGGTCCCTTCCGACCCAGTCCCTTCTGTGATTCCATATTTCTATGATCTGGGGCTACCCAAGCTCTCGGCGGGGCGGGAAGGGGGATGCTCTGCATCCTCCCGCGTTTGCAGCCGAGGAGCGCCGATCTCTGCTCCGCGCCCGGAGGGGCGGGGGGTCCCAGCACCCGGCCCGCGGGCTTTGAGCCCCCTCTTGCGGCAACTCGCCGGTATTTAGCACCGGCTTTTCCCCCGGCGCCGGGCGCGGCAGCAGCCACCTCCCCACGCCCGGGATCCGAATCCGGATCCCAGTCCCAATCCCACCTTCCTGCCTCCCGCTCCCATGAACTGTCATCCTGGCTGACGTGCTGTTTCCTTTGCATAACTCCAATAATCTCTCCTGGAAGCCAGTGTTGAAGGTGGATGAAAGGCACGCGAGCCAGCCCCTGCCTGGAGACAGGTTTTCCCAGCAGATGCCTCCTCTCGATGAACCCCTGTTCCTTTCAAGGGCTTGGAAATACTTGAAATGATTTCTTTGTCACAGAGATACCATCTTTAGCTCAGGAAGTCCGTGAACTGCAAATTGCTCGAGGCTAAAAGACTGTTCTGGGAAAATATAACTCTATGCTTGCCCTGCACTTGTACCCTTTCCTAAGCAGCTGCTGATGGAAACAGCAGAGGGGGGAGATGCTGGGCTCGGTGGATGTTGCTCCTGCTGATAGCACTGGCAGATGTGCTGTTTAGGAACCACTTTGCAATGGGGTTTTGTTGCCAAAATTTGTCTCTTCACACAGTGTTTTTTTGGCTGTGACTCCAGTGCTTTGGCTATGGCACAATTCACCCCTTTCTGGGATCCAGTGTGACTGCAGAAACCTGCTCTGACCCAAGGAAGGTGGGAATGCACCTACAGAGGTGAGAGCATCTTAAACTGGTTTTCTTCTTCAGGAAGCTACAGGCTGCCTCTCAAAGCAGATGGATGTGCACTGTAGTTTCAATGGCTCACCTTCTTACATGTCCTATCCTGGCAGCTCCTCACAAGGCCACATTGCACTTGCTGTTCATAAGAACCTGCTTTGCTGTCACTTGTGGTAGGGAAGTTCAGCCAGGTTTTGCTGCACAGAAACTTCCTCCAGCACAGTAGGGCCATACAACGGAGCTGTTAATCCTTAGCAGGGTCAGTGCTTGCTTGTGTGAATATCCTGGGTATATGTTTTGTAACACACACGCTCAGCTGAGTCTGTGCATGCCCTGGAGGTGCTCTGGGAAAGAGTTTGTCCGGGAATGGTTTGCTGTTGAATGAGCAGGTCCCATATCTTGCTCCTGAATGACCATTTGGTAGTGACCACAACCTCAACCTGGTTCCCCTGGACTTTCCTTCACAGGAGTGTAATAGTGATGAGAGGAATTGCATGACCCCAGAAAAAGCAGGTGGCAAGAGGTATCCTAAAGGAGAAACAGGCTGTTCTTTCTAGCAGTGTGCTCACAGCTTGAATGTTCAGACTGAAATTTTCCATAGCATACATCTGCTGCAGAACCTAAAGGCAAAATAAATATTGCATAGATGTTCACTGAGTGAACTGTACCCATTTTGTGTAATGATTGAGGCCCTGGTCTGGATGAAGATACAGAACGACTTCATGTAAAGAATTAACTCCACGCAAATGCAAAAGGGGATGTGTCCAGGTTGCAGCCTTAACACTTTTGAGTACTCAACTTAGCCAGCTCAACCATGTCTTTATAATAGAGTATAATAGTGTCCTGGGCTGGGATTCTCCTCTGTAATATTGCATATTGTGTGTTTTGCATGTTCCTCCTACAAGACAGCAGAGAGCAGCAAGATCTGGGGCAAGGAAAGTAAAAGAGAAGCCCAGCAGGAGCCAGGAGTATGGTTTGAGAGATGAATCTACAGCTAGAATATCCACAATCACTTATTAAGGAAAAAAGCTAATTCTGCCTTCATATCTATTAAAATGGGTTATGTGAGTTTAAATGAAAGCAGAGTCTGACCAAATTCTGCTACAAATCAGCTATATAAAAGCATTAAGTTGAATGCTTAATTGGTATAAATGGCATATTTCTGCTATTAGTGTTGGACTGCAAACAACCTCAGTCTCAAATTATTGAACAAAATTGTGATCATTTCAGAAGGGTGAAAAAGGTCCAAAACAACAACGGGCACTTCCCAAAACAATTTACTTTTACTTCCATAAACATCTGACTGTAGAGAAGGAGAGAGGTTCTTTGCACTGCTGGGATGGAATTGCAGGAAGGAGGGCCCCTCTGTCCTTTGGCAACACTCGTGCATTTGGAAACAAACCTCAGTTACATCCAGAGCTCCCACCTTTAAGATGCCTCATCCAGCTTTCCAGATTGTTCATGTTATAGCAAATGCCTTGTTCAGATTGGAAACATTTGTAAAACATTGACTATTTGTAAAACATGTAGCAAATCCTGGCAACTCTCTAGTTCCCACCCAGGGTAAAGGAATCAGTAAATGCAAAGTAATTAGATACCCACCTGAGAATCACTTCAGATCAAGAATTCAGAGAATTACTTAAGCAGATAACACACCAGAAATTACTGTCTAAGCACTTAGATGATGAAAGAGGGTTTTAAGCAGCTCAGGTATTAGCACTTCAGATGTGGGTTTGTGGTGTTGTAGCAGCTTGGGTTCAGCAATAGGATCCATGTTCCAGCATCAGGGAGTGAGCAGCTGCAGGTGAGGGCAACGGAAGAAAATCTTCTCCTCCCATCCGAATTCAGTGTGAGATTCAGGTGGAGCAGACACACACCTGATTTGCTCTGCTTGAGTAAGGAAATGAGAGCAGAGAGGAGGCACATGCTTCTGATGGTGCTTATACCCTGTGATGGTGTGCATGCTGCTGTCGCTGATGCCCAGCATGGCTTGGGCTTTTTTGACCATCTCTATGAGCAGGCACCCAGGCCATGCCATGAGTTCCCTCCATGAGCAGAGGGGTGAAGGAACAGGGATGATCCTGTCCTCTGATGGGTTACTCTGATTACTGGCACTCCATGCTGCAAACTTCAGTGTGTCTGGAGATGCTCTTCTGCCTTCAAGGTTTGTTAGCAAAGGCGGGTTAACCAAGAGCTGTTAAGAGATACCACTTACAGCTGTGTGGGGAATGGAGGGATGAACTTATGGGTAAAATGAGGGGAAAAATGTGGGTTGGATGAAAAAACTTTTTACATGAAACCAATATGCAAACAAAAGCAAAACGGATGTCAGCACTGCCCCCCTGCCCTGTCTGCGAAACAAGTATTCAGGCCATGCGGAGCTTCCTTCTATGCCTCTGGGCAGGATTGTGATTGTGGGTTGTGATGCTCTCTCCTTATGTCTCTGGTTCTATACAGCCATCCCAACTGCAAGCACTCCATCACAAATACCTGCAGCTGCAGGAGGCATGTTCAGCAAACAATAGAGATCCTTCTTGTTTAGCCTCAGATTTCGGTGTTCCTGCTAGAATCTCTCTGACCTTTTCAACTCAGCTTCTTGCTGGAGTTTTAAAGAACAACTCCTATAACCCCGAAGGCTTTGCAGCCACTGCTGTTGTGGCAGATCTGACCTAATAACGATTGATTTCTTAGATATGGCTGCTTTCTAATAGTTGTACCTGTACAATGAACAAAACATACCACAATTCTAGAATACACAGAATTGTAAAGGGATTTAGGGTGGAAGGGCTCTCTGGAGGTCTCTGGTTCTAGGTGCAAAGATAGATCAGGCTTCTCACGGCCTTATCCAGCTGAATGCTAAAAACCTATATAGTATGGAGGTTTTACAGGCTGAGGTTTTGTGGGCCTCTCTTCTGGTCTGTAACCATCACCCTTTTGATGTTTTTTTTTCCCCTTCTTGTATCTAATCGGCTTTTTCCTTGTCATTGCCTCTTGCCCGTTTTCTCTGATAAAAAGTTTGACTCAATTTTCTCTGTAATCCTCTTCAAATGGTTAAAGGTAGCAATTAGTTCACCCATGAAACTTATTTTCTCTGCACTAAACCCCCGTGGTTTCTTCAGGGAATCTTCATTGGTCATATGCTCTGGACACCTAAATATCTTAGCAGACCTCTGCTGCTGGACACCTAAATACTGGTCATATAAGTCATATATAAGACCTCATAGCAGCCTTCCAGTATCTGAAAGGGGCCTATATGGATGCTAGGGAGGAACCCTTCATTGGGTGACCTGGTTTAGTGTGAGGTGTCCCTGCCCATGGCAGGGGGTTGGAACTAGATGATCTTAAGGTCCTTTCCAACTATTTCCTTTCTAACTATTCTATGATTCTATGATATGGTCTGTAATTGCACTGGACTCTCTCCAGGTTGTTGATATCACATCTGTTTCAGTTGAATGACTTAGAACAAACAGGGCAATTGTAATTATTGTTGTTGTTTTTGTTATTTTCTACATAGTGTTCTTAAAGACTAGCCCATAGTTCAACTGATACACTGTGGTACATGCATCATGAACAACTCCTAATTTGAGGAGCTAGACAGTAAGTGTTCATCAACATGTAAAGCACATGATGATTAGCTAGAAAATCTGAGTTAGAAATGTATCTGACCCTAAAATACAGCATTTACTGCAGCTGTTTTTAGAAAGAGATGGATAAATATTCTCAAAGATGGTCCAAGAAAGTCCTTACAGGGGATTCTGTCCCCCAGGTGCACAAGTAAGGAGATGCTAGCTCTGAGGCAATGTGAATGGCTTCTTTCTCAAGACATATTTGCTTAGACAGCCTAAAATAATTTAAATGTGAGCATTTTTAGCTAAATACTCTGGTAAAAAGCAAGGACCACTGCTCCCCACCTTCTCCTGTGTGTGACATCCAGCAAAGAGACAAGCTTTGGGAGAGAAGTAGCTTTCTGTAACCCCACAACAGGAGCAGTGGAATTGAAGAAAAGAGTTCCCATGTGTGCCCCACTGAGGGATAAGTGATGCCACAGAGGGGTCAGGCATTAAAATCTCCCAGTTACCTAAAGCCAGCTCCCCTCCTTGAGCAATATGCTCTCATTAGACCCAGCCGTTGTCTACAGCAGAAGAATCTGTGGATCTATCGCTTTTTCAGGGCAGTTGTTTCAGAAGTGGCCTTCAGTGGTGGTGTGGTTTATGCCAGATTTACTGGAAGCATAATTACACCTTCCCCTGACCAGCGGTACTGAAACAAATCTATTGGCTTGTTGAGCTCCACAGCAGTGGTTTTGCTGGCAGAGAGCATGAGTTTTGGTTTGTACACATCCTGCCAGTACAGTTACGGCAGCAGCGAGCCTGGCAGAGTTTACTGAACCAGTTACGCTGTGTTTCCAAGCTTTGCATGTGACTGGGACCTGTGACATGTTGAAATGAGATGATGGGATTTGTGCCCTTGCTGTGTGCTGTGCCTCTGAGCTATTTAAGATGTGGTAGATGAGCTAGAGCAGCTGATCTGAAGGTGTAACGTGCTGGGGGTCTGTTTTGAGGCAAACATTTCACTTGCTAGGGGTGAATTTATTCAGTGTCATGACCAGATATTTCTCCTCTCTGGGTCTTGTGGGTACCAACAGCTTTCAGAAAGGGAAGAGGCTGACTGGGGGACCTCTCCTTAAGGATACCATGATCCAGGGAGAGCATACTCAGTTCTGCATGCTACTGAAATTCAGTGCATGCCTATGAAGACAGGCTGAGAAAGTTGGGGCTGTTCAGCCTGGAGAAGAGAAGGCTGCATGGAGACCTCATAGCAGCCTTCCAGTATCTGAAGGGGGCCTACAAGGATGCTGGGAAGGGACTACTCATCAGGGACTGTAGTGACAGGACAAGGGGTAACGGGTTCAAACTGAAACACGGGAAGTTTAGATTGGATCTAAGGAAGAAATTCTTTACTGAGAGGGTGGTGAGGCACTGGAATGGGTTGCCCAGGGAGGTTGTGAATGCTCCATCCTTGGCAGTGTTCAAGGCCAGGTTGGATGAGGCCTTGGGTGCCATGGTTTAGTGTGAGGTGTCCCTGCCCATGGCAGGGGGGTTGGAACTAGATGATCTTAAGGTCCTTTCCAACCCTAACTATTCTCTGATTCTATGTGCCGCCACAGGGAGAGGTCTTCTATAATCTGAAAGAAATTCCTGGCATACAAACTGAGAGATCCTGGAAGGCACAATGTGATCCCAACAGCTATAGTGAGCTGATGCTATTGCACCATTGGATAGCGATAAGAAGCTGAGCCTCTTGAAGAGCACATAAAAAGGCAGCACAAGAATGGCTTTCACTGTAGATCTCCCTTCATCATCAGTTAGACTGAAAGAATGAGGAAAAGGCAGCAGTGTTCACAAAGCAGACTGCAGAGTCTTCGTCTGACTGTGCTGAGGGCTGCTGCAGCTCCACTGTGGGGGGGGCACTTGTTTTCCAGCCAGACTTCTGGACTTGGACATACCTCTTGGATAAAATATGTCTGTTGTGCTCCATCCCCTTCTTGCTTGCAGCATAAGGAGGGCAGTGGTGGAGCAAAGGTGCTGTAGGATTCAGGAGGCTGTGCTTCTTGTCAAGACCAGCACTACCAACACACATTACTGCATGGGGACATGCAGTAGCCTCCAGTCCCGCCTCCTCTGGGTGTGCAGGACCTTCAGGATTCATCTGAAATCCTGATGCAGCATCTACACAAATGTTTGTCTCAAATGTTCAACCTCTCCTTTCTGATATGTTTCTCACGTCTTTCATTTTAGATAAAGGATAAATCCATCACTTTCCAGTCTAAGCGTTGCACTAGCTGTTGCTCTCCCCTATAGCCCCATCTGTAGCCAGCTGACTTTGGCTGCCCAGTAGGATTCAACAGTAACCCTCCTTGAATTTCTCTTGATCCTGCACCTGAGCTACTCCTCCCACATACCTCAAACTCCCAAGTGACTGTGGAGAAGGTTAGCGCCATTTAGATGGCTTTTTGCATGCAGCCTCAGTGACAGGCAGTGAGTGTTGCTGGTGGTGGGCAGTCTGGGTGCCAGGCAGTCTCGGGAAGAGCCCGCAGTCCCTGGGTGGAATGTGGTCTTCATGAATCTGCGAGGTTCATTACCCATGGGGCCTGTGGCCCAGATGACTCATTCACAAGTGCTACAAGATTCTTCTTTTTTTCTTGAGAAGAGTGGAAGAAAACAATTTATTCCACAATTAGTTTTTATAAGAAATTCCTTGGGAAAAAATGGGCAATTTTGCATGCACTTCTTTCTCACCCAAAGCATTTTGCAGAAGGCACTTTCATAATGGAGTCTTACGTCAGCCCAGGCAGGATCACATCACCAAGGAGCTGTGGCTTTAACTAATTAAAACTGTGAAGCTACATTTGGAGGGGTCTAGAGCTTGAAGGAGTGTTCCCCACTAAGGTGGCAAAATGTTGTTTACTGAATCACTAAAAACCACTTAAAAACTACTCCTGTGACTGCTAAAAACATTTGAAGGGCCAGTGTTGCAAAGGGTAAGCTAATTAATGGTGTATTAGCTGAAATGGGTGGGACAGGGATTGAAAAGTTCATGTACGCCTGCTCAGAGCTAAAGGAAATGAGCAGAACTGAAAGAAATCTCAAGTGTCAACGCACTGATGTCCCAAGGCACACCCATATGTGAAAATATCTTCCCCCCCTTGAACCTACAATGACTGGTGAGTGGTAGGATAATGGAGTTTAAACTATTGCAAGAGTACTTCACACAAAAGGGGAACAGAAATTACTGAGAGCGTCATTAGGAAAATTGGGATGAAAAAAAGTGATGGAAAATTTAGCCTGATGCTTAAGAAACTCTGAGCTGCTGACATTAATCCATGGCCAGTCCGACTGCCAGTGATGGGAAGCAGAAAGAGGTGTCTGATTGTCAGCATCCTACAGACTCCTGCCCTTTGGTTTACAAAGTGCTGTGGACGGCTGAGGGCAGAAAATACTGTAAGCAGTGCACTCTGAGGATTAATGCTCCTTAATGACCCCAGAGCTGTTCCAAATACAGGTTTGACCTTAATGCCATGGGTAATATTTGGCCAGTACTCCAGCCTGCAAAGGACGACTGCTTGCCTGTGTCCTGTTTAACTGAACATGTATATGACATTGGAAATGAGGTCAATAGATGGTTTTTTTATTAGTATTTCACATGCTGGGAATCGGGAGGGTCTATGCTACTCATAGAGCCCATCTCAGATGTGTGCTGGTAGATATTTACAGCTAAAAGCTTGTTCCTATATATGAGGTTTTAGATCCCTCTCTTTTAAACTGCTTATATACATATGGGGCCACATTAATAATAATAAAGAATAAACCTATTTTTAAAGAGTGAGGTAGACTTGTCATGTTGAATCTGAGGGGGTTTTGCCAGTTTGAATGGTGTAAAATTGCTCTGTTGGCATGAGTCATGACGCTTAGCTTTTCTGCAGCATATAATCTCACATGCTCTAATGTTAATTAAATTCCAAAGAAACAGTTTTCTGATCTCTCTACAGGGAGCTTGTTTGCCTTAAAATGAAACTACTGGGCTGAGATAGTCTCCACTATACTAGCATTACGTTCACTACATTAACTCAGTAAAGACTTTGGCATAAGACATGTAGCTGAACCTCAGTAATCCCCTTTGCTTATCTGGAAACCCGGGGCTCCTGCTCGGTGTCTCATTTGTAGTGGGGTCTCATTGCAATATTAACCTTTCCATTTGTTATAACACCCTGAAGCGTTATCACATCATTCAAATGAGCCACGCAAGCAAATGAGCAACGTAGAGTGCTGGGAGGTGACGGTGGCCAGGCTTTGTTTGCAAAGCCTTCCCCACGCTGAATGAGAGCTGTTGCACTGCATCTGTCAGCGCTTGATTTTACTTCTCCGTGGCCCTTTTGAAAGGGGCTGGAGCAGCGTTGTCCATCCAGAAGCAGCTTCCCCTCCCAGTCCCAAATGTATTCTGACTTAGCACATGGTTCAGATAGCAGAATGAGCAGAAGCTTTTGCCGCAGAGCTGCAGAGCTTTGCAGCAGCCAAGCCCTCCACACTTGCTTGCATCCCTGGCTCCTGGGTGCAAGTGCTCATGAAGCTTTGGGAGAGAAAACACATTGAGATTACAAGTTCCCTAAGGAGGAAGGGGTGATATTTCCCCCATTTGGGGTGCATGCCTGCTCCTTCTAGACTATTGCTGGTTGCTCAGGTTTGGGGAAGAAGTGGAAGAAGAGATGTGAGTGAAGTCTTTCTACCCAGACAATGATTTGGGGTAGGGGAGAGGGGTTGAGAAGTAGCTGGTTAGCTCATGAGTGAATGAAGGCTGGTCCTGCTCTTTGGTGAAAAATTTGCCCATCAGACGTGTTTTCTGGCTGTGTGCCTTCATCTGTGCTAAAAAAAGAGATAAACAGAGACTAATACCTAAGCCTTCGTTCATCCTGGGGCATACGATGAGTCTTTGCCTTTCGTAAATGAAATGATGAGACCACTTGCTTGGCTTTGGTGTGAACAAAGAATGAAATAGGAAATGCTCCTATTCAGGGTGAGAGGCTTGGACATCTTTGAATCCACTCTGCATTATATGCAGTGTCAGGATGCTAGTCCTGAGTGCTCTCAAATATTCCCAGAGGTTAGAAGCTCAAGCACTTGATTCAAGCGAAAGCTGAGACTTTTAAAGATGGATACAAAGGAAGCTAAACCTTCTCCTGGGGTATGCGATGGGCCCTACACAGCCAATTAGTGCATTTCTCTCTCCATCCCAGCAGTGAGGTGTAAGTGGACGGTGGAAAGAACAGGAGGTATCAGGGGAACTCATAATCCAGAGGAATATAGTTGGGGTAAGGAGGAGAAAAATAATTGCAAGCTGCCTTAAAAGCACATGTCACTTATCTAGTGGGACTGATATGCTCTGCACAAATGTCATAGGTCTGTGTTAGGGGTGGGCTTGGGCCAGAACTGCTCCTGGGCCCCACTGTGGGCTGAAATCCCACAGGGGCAGGTTTCAAGAGCCTGAGGGATGGGAGGGATGGGGTGAGCATGGTGGGTGGGAGGTGGGAAGAGTCCTCTGAAAGTGTTCACAGACACTGCTACTGAAACCTCACTGACAACCACCATGCCTTCATCACCATGTGGGGTGTCTTTATGTCTGGGGATCAAATTCGATGTTTACACAGTCTTGAAACTGCTTTCTTAGTACAACTACTGCTGCTATGTATTTCCTGTTGTTTTGGGTTGGGTTTTTTTCTTGGGGTTGATATCCCATTTATACAGAAACACTCATTTTCTTGGGGAGTTTATGTATGTGCATTCTAGAAATACTTTCTGCAGTCATGTGCTAGAGTAATAGATTAAATCCTTCATGATCCTTGTTAACATTAAATCTTGAACAGAACGTTTTTAATTCTCATCGTCATAAAGAACTACCAGGCTGAGGTCTTAGCCTTTTATCAAACAATATTCTCATCAGAATCAATGTCAGATGCAATGAAAGCAAAGTATTTAGTCTGTTGCCATTTTTTTAATAAGGCACTTGTCATCCTTCAACTCACTTTGGTTGAAGCAGGTATTTGTCAGTGAAGTATGTTGAATCCAATGTGTTTCATAGAAGAGAGGCAAACACAGCAGGTCTTTGACATAGTAGATGACTTGATGGAGAAAGAGTTTTAATGATTCTTGAAAAACATCTCATTGCCAAACTTCTTGGTTTAACCTTTGTAACCCAGGAACATCAGATACTGTAGGAATTCTAACATAGAAGCGCAGACTGGTTTGGGTTGGAAAGGACTTCAAGGTCATCTAGTTCCAACCCCCTGCCATGGGCAGGAATGCCCTACATTAGAACATGTCAGCCAAGGCTCTGTCCAACTCTTGTAGTTGTGGTCACAAACCTTCCTTTCAAGCAGCACCTCCAGAGCACTCGCATTTGCCCCAGTCAAAGAAATGGAAGTTAGGAAAAGTGCAGGCTTGCTGTCCATTAACATGAATAGAAAATGCATATTGCAAAAATCTCTCTCAATACAAGTACCAGTAACTCAATTTGGAATAACTTGTGGTTAGTGGGATTTGCTTTTAAGCAACTGAATTCATACAGCAATAGTGGGAAATGGTTTAGATTAAGCAAATAATGTAAAAATCATTTCTGGATATAGGGTTATCAAATTTTCTGACTGTCACAAGCTCAGAGCCTGATGTTGCAAATGGCTGAGAAGCTCCTGGGAACTGTTAAATACTTTGCAGTCCAACCATGTATAGGGGGAGGCTGAGAAGATTTTAAAGCACTTTGGAGGAAAGAGGTTTGTACCTAAGAGGTAGATGAAAAAAATCCACAGGACAAATTGTGTCAGAATTACCCTACTGGGCAATGAGAGCCTTTTCCAGAAGAACATAAATGTGAGTATTACGCCTCAGACCTAGGGCCCATTTGGCCCAGTACCCTGTTTCACTTTTCCAGCTTCAAACTATCTTCAGTTCAGGGAGTTATTGAACCCCATGTGGTTTGTAGTCAGTATTAATGATTGTTCTTCTAAACATCTCTGCATCCTTTTCCTTAAGGTATGTAAACCCAATATCCTTTGGCAAAGAATTGTCCAGCTACATGAGAAATCATCCCATTTTATTTGTTTTAAAGCAGGTTTCTACTTGCTTCATTTGGTGGTCGCCAATTCTGGCCCCAGAAGAGTCTACAAACCTGCTCTCTCTAGGCCACCCATGTGTTTGAAGGCTGTTGTTATATATTCCATCACTTACTGCTTTATTTCCCCTGGCCAAAGGCACTACTCAGTCATTCCTTGTCTGAAAGCTGTCCATACTTTCAGTCATCCTTGTTGCTGTTTGAAACTTCCCCGGTTTTAATATGTGCTATCTGAGAGCATGGTACTGGAACCACATTGGAGTGTCCACAACCTCCAGGTATGTGGACACTTTGAAGATTCAGCAGGACAGGGAGCTGGGATCTAGTCTAGGTTGTGCTTTGTTTAGAAAGGCTGGACCAGATGATCCTTGAGGTCCCTTCCAACCTGGGATTCCATGATTCTATGAAAACTCTCCAAGAGAAGCCAGTGTCTGTGCTTCTAGCATGGAGCACTCCACTGCCTATAGCCACTTTACTCTTCCAGCTGCCTCTTTGCCTTCTCTGTGTCCCCTAATCTGCTGTTAAGGACACTAAGCCTAAGTACAACCTTTTAGGAAGTTGTATTGCTTTTGGTTATTTATGAACATTGGCAATTTTCAGGTCAATAGGGAAAAATAAAAAAGAGCTTGACTGCAATAAGAGGATTTATGAATCTGTTGTCAAAAAGCAAGACTGAGTCAATGAGGCAGATAACCAGAACAGTACAAGCACACAGGCTTATTTTTGTCTTAGCTCTGATGAAAGCCTCTTTTCTATAGTGGAGGTTTCCATACTGATGAGCATATTATATCATGTGATCCAATTTGCTGAGAGTTTGACCTAGAAGGAATCACTGTAAGCGTGTAGGATTTCTTTGCAGTATGGACATGTTGCTTGTATACAGCGCAGTAGGTCTTGGCTGCATAAGACTGCTTCAATTTTTAATGAAAGACTCCTACAGATTAAATATTTAACACCTCTTTCTGTAAAGTCCAACTCCCCTTACTACTACTACTATCATTGTAAAGGGCAGTGATACTGCTTATTGCTCTAAGTGGTTTAGAGTGATGGATGAAAAGAACTGAACTGAATCCTGCAGTTCTTTCTTACTAAGATCAGTGAGAGTTTCAATTAATAGGAAGATTTTAATCAAGTGAGAACTGGGAAAGACCTTATTGATCCTTTTTTTTTTCTGGAGAAAAATCCTTTAAAACTCAAGAGAACCCTCCTACAAAGATTATGGGGTATAGAGAGAGATTCTTTAAGCCATCTGAAAGAGAAATGAATTGTTCTACAGTTTGCCCAGATGAGGATAGCTAAACTTAAGTGACGACTACTAGTGCCAACCCCTTCTTTTGATTAATTTAAGCTTCTCTGTTTATTTCTGGGAGAAATCTTTAAAGAAATCCATCCCTTACAGTGTACATTTTCCCTCCTGGGATTGGGAATGTTTCTATTGTATCAATGGGAAACTGTAGTTCAGAACAAGAAGCTTTAACCATGAGTTGGCTCCAACGGAAACCCACAAAAGCTGGTAATCTGTGTGCATTATAACACAGACTGATCAATAGTAATTCAGGGATAGTGTGGAGTGAAAAATATTTCAAGGCTTGATTAGTTGTGCTCCTTTTCCATTGGGACTGTAGTGTAATCTTCACTTATAAAGACATGTGATCTGAAAGCCTGAGGCAGAGCAATTCTTGTTTCCACAGGAGAAGCTTTTCAAGGATGCAAAAGCTTTCACATCCTTATCCTCGCTTCTAAAAGCTGTGACTTCTCCACAGAATTAAAAGAAAGGAAAAAGCAAAAGCGATGGCATCAACATCTCAGCCTCTACGAGGTAAAAGGGCATGTAAAAAAATCTTCTGGGCAGTGTTTCCTCATGCCTGCTTCATTCTGTCTCTTGTGATCTATGCTTTCCTTGGGGCTGTCATGTTTTCCCACATTGAAGGTAACCGGAAGGTCAATTTAAGTGAAGAATATAGAAAATTCATGCAGAATTTGTGGCACATCTCCAGAAATTTATCAGGTATGTACTTGGATTTCAGAATGACTTGGCTGTACAGGGAGATACTCAATCTCTTGCTTTTTGAATGGGATTTTTGGCTTTTGAAGACATTCTTCAAAATCCTATCACCTGAACCTGCAAACAGGATTTTCCCTCTGCCTAGCTAATGACTGCTGCTGTTTGCTTGTCTTCTTCAGCTGTGATTTTTGTCTGCAAGCTTCCCTGGTCCCTGTGTTCCTGCCTGAAAGCACTTTTTCTGTGGTGCCTGTGTTCTCCCTTTTGTTCAAGTTCCTGAAAGAGCAGCTGAGATTCCCAAAGCATTTCTCTCTGATTGCTGGGACTGAATCCTCTGCCTCAGAAAGTCCCTTCCAGCTCCCTCTTCATAGCTCTGGGCTTCCCTACCAGCCCTATGGTGATGGGATGGAGAGGGTAGATGAGATGAGAAGGGTTAGAAGTCCTCCCATATCTGTGTTGGGATCCATACACACGCTCAGGCTTTCACTCAGGTAGCTGTGTCTTTAAGTTAAAAGAATACAGATCCTTTGGGGAGACCAAAATGAAACAGGACATTCAGGTTGAGAGCTGAATAGTCAATCTTCCTGCCTGCTTCTTTACGCTTATTTTTGTGTCATATTTTGACTTCATTGGGGCATAGTTTGGTTATTTTTTCTTGTTGCTTTATTCACTGAAGCCACATGATTTTTTCCTGGAGGGAAAGGGGAGAGTGAGGTGAATATTTTTATCTCCTAAAAGAGTACAAGCAAAGTGTCAGATGGTGAAAACCTCACTGGAATAACAGGCTGGCTGCTTCCTCCGTGGTGGTGTGCAAACACTCATCATCTCTGCTGTTTTACTGTAACAGATAACATGACAGAAAATGAGGAGATATTTAAGGAAGAAATCCATACACTGCTCAACACGGCTGAACGAGACTGGTTTGTCAACCCAAAAGACAAATGGACTTTCTTTGGGTCTCTCTTTTTCTGCTGCACAGTATTCACAACTGTGGGTAAGTTCAGAGTTAAAGCAACCCCCAGCAGAATCAATTGATACTGCTGCTTTGTCTAATGTATTTCTTCCAGAGAATTAGAACAAACAACCAAACCTAAACCCCAAATCCCCTTCAATGTTCTTCCTGAGTAGTGATGATAAGTCTGCCACAGGCTCTGCAAAAACCGACGGCAGAGATGTAGCTGAGTCACAGAAGCAAGTTGGAATTTAGTAAGTAGTGATGATACACACTAATTAGCTGCATCACTACATGCATACTATAACATGTACTTATATATGACAGGTACCCAAAACTAGTATATTAAAGTAAAAAGAAAGCTCAATTTTTCTGTCAAACGTTATCCTTCCCATTATTGTGTGTTATGGCGAGTAATGTTCTCCTCACTGGAAGAGGTAATTCATTATGCATATATTGTCTTTCAATTGCTTCCCTGTTATTTATGTCTAACCCTGCTTCGTAAATCTATGGCTCTCTAATTAACCATGTTATAGTTGTTCACACTGCTTTGTGTTAACAGCACATGCCAATGTTTAGGTCACACTTCTGAAATCTTTCATTCTGACTTTATACTTCAAAGGAGGACCTAGATCAAGTATTTGTTGCCAATAGATGGCTATTTCCATTGCAGTGGGTTTGTTATTTGCAGTATTAGGAACTGATAAATCACTTCAGGTTGGAGTCAATTTAGCTACTTTTAATCATCTAGGAGGACTGAGGCATCTAGTCGGAAGATCAGTGATTTGAGCTGTCTCTCCCCACTGCCCTAGGAGCTTGCTTACTGGCTCAGCTAGCCAAGATTTCTGGATAGCTGAATTTAAACTCAAGATAAGTTTTGACCCTTGTAATTCCACTTCACTTTTTTAATGCTTAGAAATTGAGAAAAGGCAAAATCACTCTGTACAATAACTACCATAATTAATCTTCCACAATTGCTTCAGCAGTAAGGATTAGCAGCCAATGGGGAAGAGAATGACAGATTAAATAGTTTTTCAGTGCCTTACAGCAAAGGAGGGACCAAGTGCAGATTCAGACCAAAGGCTATGGCATCCTTTAGTGAAAACAAATATGAGTGGGTGAAGAAAATGAAGGAAAACATGCCTCAGCATATGAGCTAATAAACTTACAGGCTAAGCAACTGGCCTGGAAAATCATCTAGAAAAGAACAATGTTTTTGGAGGGAAAGAAGAAATTATTTATGTCATTTTGGAGGATGAGAAGAAAAATGGTTTTTAAAATTAAATACAATTAATATAATGCTGATGTTTTCTCCCACTGTAATGGAAAAGCACTAACTTACAATTGAAGTCTCATATCCAATATGTTAGAGGAAGGAAATATAAATACCCAAATTGAATTTCCCAAAACTTTTAGGGAAAGGGCACATCTTCTACCATTTTAAGTATCAGAAAGGCCATGCATCTGGTAGCACTTCCCTATTTGTTGTAGTGATATTTGTAAGCTTTAGTGCTTGAGAATAAACATTCATTTCCTCATGTGAGAAACATGTGCTTCCTCACTTGATGTTTTGTTTTTCTTAGTGTTTAAGAGACTCTGAAAACTATGAAGTGCATACAAACACAGTGTTAATACAACATATGCCATTAGAGCTAGATCTGATGAATAAGGGACAATTTCAAATGCTGTTATTAGCTTACCGTTCATCACAAGTAGTTTTGGTGGAGAAATGAAGTATGAAGTATATGTTTCATTGTCCTAGTCTGGTCCATAGTGCTGTTCCACTTTCAGAATTCAATCATCTAGATCTGAATCTCCTCAAAGCTGAGGGAGTTTCATCCCTAGAGATCATTCAGTCATACTGTGAGGCCCTGCAGGCTGGCCAGGAAATGATCCCTCAGCTCCACATGCACAGTCCATTAGCTTTCCCCAGCATCAGCCCTCAGCTTGACTTCCCTGCAGAGGGACCCATGGGCTCAAGACCTCTCTTGATGTCTTGCCTTTTGGATCCTTCTTGACCCAGCTTCCCAGGTCAGGAAATCTTCCCAATGACAGTCTCCAGCAGGACAGAGGCTGCATGCCAGCCTTGGGCTGGACCAAACCTTTTGCTTCCCCTCCCTAAATGGCCTCTTGTTGTCAGGAGGTTAAGTCAAGTCAAACAGCAGATAATGTAGGAAGAGTTCATTCAACAAAACTGACAAACTCCAAACTTCCAAGTGTTTGAAGAAGAAGGACACCCGGATTCTGAGACTCAGATATTTTAATAGCTTCAAAGCAAAGCAAAAGAACAGTATTCTCTGTGCTAAAAATTGATTTTTAAAATGAACAGCAATAAAAAGCTCAGAGGATGTGAATACCTAATAAATCACAATGTTATGTCTCCCTTCTCTTCCTCTTTTTGTTCAAGGTTATGGCAATACCTATCCTGTGACACGGACTGGAAAATATCTCTGTATGTTGTATGCTTTATTTGGCATCCCTCTGATGTTCTTGGTCCTGACAGACATGGGAGACATCCTTGCGACTGTCTTATCCAAGTGTTACAATGAATTCAGAAAACTCCAGTCAAAACTTCTAGCCTCTAAACTCTGTTCTGGATGCACATGCAACAAAGGGGATGAACTGAAATCCAGAGCGCAGTCCAAAATAGTCATCAATGAGCCCTTGAGTATCATGGAAGTGCTGAAAAGTCAACCAGGTGTTAAAAGGAAGCCAGTCAAATGCCGCAATGCTGAGATTTTTGAAATGTTAATTGCCAGAGAGAATGAACGCACAGGCCCAGTGAGAAATAAGAGCATTGAGAGGTGGAGTTCATGTCCTGAACTAGCCAGGGGAAAGACAATGTCCAGAGTCATGGAGAATTTTGACAAAATTGGGAAGCAGTTAGAAAAATTAGATGTGCCCATCGTATTAATGGTGTTAGTTATCTTTGTGTACATCTCTTGCGCGGCTGCTATTCTTCCAAACTGGGAAACCAGGTTGGATTTTCAGGAAGCCTTTTATTTCTGCTTTATCACCTTGACAACTATTGGATTCGGAGATACACAACTGGAACATCCCAAGTTTTTCTTGTTTTTTTCCCTCTATATTATTATTGGCATGGAAATAGTCTTCATTGCTTTCAAGCTGGGCCAAGAGCGCTTAATTGGTTTGTATAAAAAGGTGATCTCATTTTGTGGGGAGAAAAAGATGCCATCAATGAAGATATATCCAAAATAAGTCATTTCTCCTTCACTTGTAAGCATTGGCCACTGCAATGAGATGAAATTTCCTTTGCATTTCTGCCTTGGGGTGGCAGGAGGTATATCTTATTCTGATTTCTTCTGAGAATCTAATGTAAAATGGCTGAATACCTCAGGACACACTTGGAGAAGGCATCTCCAGGAAGTACTTTCCAGCAGGGTCCCATTTTCTGAATAACGATGATGCATGATGAAGAAGCAGAAGGCTCTCCCTGCCAGTGCTCCCTAGCACCTTAGCAAAGCCTTTCTGTCCTCTCTCCCACCACAAGCCAGAATAGGATTTCTTTTTCAGCACTTGTCCAAGCAAGTCCCAGATCACAATCTCATCCTGCCACCTTGTCTGCAGGTAGGGACAGCTTGGTTGTGGCTGTCGGTACTGAACTGTGTCAGAATGCCACTGCAATGTGATTTATCAGCACAGAGAGTTGGGGAGAAGGACTTTGAACCCAGCTGCTCTTCTGTCATGACTACATGTATTGCAAACATTGCGCCTTTATGTACGTCAGAGGAATTTTAAAATTAAAAGAAAGACACCAAATTTACACATCTTCCTCTGTCTCCTGTCCAGAAATCGTTCAGAAAACTGTTCATCTCTTCATGGCTGAAACCACCTCTTTTCCATCATGGTTTATCATATCTGTGCTCATCCCAGAGGTGATATGTCCTGTGGTATCCAGCTATAGAAGTTCCGCCCTTGTGATGGTCAGGGGAAAGCATGGAACAAACTTCAAGGTGACTACAGCTGTGGAATGAACCCCAACTCTTTGCTGATGGTCTGGGAACACCGACCCCAGAAGTCCTCACTCCTAATCCGGGTTTTACTCTGCGCAGACTGCTTGACCTCTGGGAGTTCCTTGACCCATAGACAGAACAATCTACCTATTTCAATGGGATCCGGTGAGGATCCTGCAGTTACATACCTGTGGAGCGCATTAATGTGTGAATAATGCTGTATCTTCAAGATTTTGCTTATATTATTCATAATCTGGATCAAGCTATCAATGATAGATTTTTTTTCCCTGGCAAAACAAAAAACACTAAAACACTGTATGAAAGAAATCACTGACTTTAATTAACCTATTAACCTGTAAACTGTATACATGCTCACTGACTGTGAATGACATCTCTAGGTATTAAAGCATGTTTGATTATGATGGAATGTACATTATTCTCCATAGCAAATATGCCATTTGAAGCTGAGATTTTTAGAGTATTTACATGGCATCTTACATCTGTTATACTCCATGTACATGGTAATGTGTATTCAGTCTTTATCAATAATTAGTTATGATTAAGCACTGATGATATGCAAAATATATAGTGAATGATATTATATAGAGGAAGTGCTTTATAAGAATACCAATAAAGAATACAGCAGCTGGAAGGAACTCTGGTTAACTTTTTCATGTTTGCCATGACTTCGGCTTCACATACAAAGTCCCTCTGTTCAGCCTGCTGCCATATTACTTTATTTTATGTCTTTGGATTAAAATCAGTGTAGGACTTTGGACCCATGCCAGCGTTTTCAGAAATCAATGAAGACACTGATATGATTTAATGGGCTTTGGATCAGAGAACTGTACATCCTGCTTCTCAGGGTTTTTTCTTGTGATACACCTAACATAGCCAGCATTAGTTAGAATTGGCCTTTATAACATGACTAGTTTCTCTCATATCAATGAGATCTCATTTATGGAGAGGGATTACCTCTGAATTCATCCCCTATAGATTTTTCACTGACGTGATATCTTGATACCTTCCCATTTACTTTACAGACTTAGGGAATTTTGGCTGGACTTGCAATACGGATTCTGCACCAAATCATTCTAGTTATGGCCAAGGGATGGTGGTAAACAGCTTTCCTTCCTATAGAACCTGTCAGTTATGGGGGATTAAAATGTATTCAGAAGAAGAGAGAACAATTCATGTCATCATGACCCTCTATAAAATGACAGTGAACCTGCCTCTTGAATATAACGAGCAGCTCTGATCCTTCACTTCCCAAAGGATACGCACAATTGGAAAAAGTTTATAGGACAGGTAAAGGATGACCAAGACAGGGAACGGCTTCCATATGAGAGACATGGAGTAGCTCTCCAGTCTGGGAAGATGTGAGAGACTGAAGGAGAGATGCGTAGCATTACAAGGGCATGGAGGACAGAATGATGGAATAATTGCTAAACATCCTTCATTATGAGAGCTAAGGCTTTCATGTGGCAGGTTAGAGAAAAGAAACAGAAAGAAGAGAAAATGGTACTTCACACAACATGTAATTAAGCTGTAGATACTCCTTGGCATGGGAGGATGTGGTGATTAAAAGTTCACATTAAATCAATGGGAGATGGAGCAAAATCATGAAAGAAAAACTTGAAAAGCAATTAAACAACCATAACACTTCTGGCTCAATAATCACCGAGTCCCAAACTGGTAGATGAGAAGGAAGCAACTCTACAGACTTCTCTATCCTTGTGTTCTTTCTTTGCAACCTGTTGTCTCTCAGAGGCAGAATACTCGTCTGCATAGTATTCTTCTGACCTGATTTCACGGCCTGTAATGCATTGAAGCAGATTGTTATATAGCTAACAAAATATTCAGCAAACTTAATTTCTGCAGAGATATTCAGTTTCACATTGCATGCAAGGCAGACAAACCAGCACATTCTGATTCTGCAAAACAGATCACAAAAGAATGTGATTTGGGCAACACAACACAACAAGCCTGCAGCAAATAGAACACGGTCATTTGTCTTGTGTTGTGAACCTGAAGGAGGGTGGAGAGCTGGACACACACCAGTGTCAGGGATAAAAAGGTATCTGTATCTTCTACTCAGGTGCACTGAAACATTGACCCCACATAGACAGGAATATCCGGCTCTGATTTTCTTACTATCAAAGTTGGAAGTCAGTTTGCCAGATGACAGCACAGTATGCAGCAGCCTTGCTCTAACAGCGACAGCAGTGATGTGGTCTGTATAATAGGATCTGAATGCAGCTCAGTAGATACAGCAACAGACTTAATGAACATGAAACAAAGTAGTGAGCAGTGACTCATTTAGTGAGGCTCAGGCATAAATATTTATGAGTTGATTGCTCTTATCATGATCTAAATCCTAGAAGAATTCACAGTGTCTGCCCTCAGAAGTTTTTATTCAACAAAATTGACATGGAAATCAGCTTTGTTTGCATCAAAGACATATAAAATACTGCTTTTCATAAGTTTTTTTCCATCATGTGCTGCACAAGATGGTGGCTTAGCCATGAAGGGTGTCATGGAAGAGCTTTTCTATCAGGAAAGACGTGACTGATGGGGAAAGAGTTGCTTGATGTGTAACCCACAAAGGATATGAGTTATTACAGACCCAGCTGGAGAGCTTTACAGATCAAATGTGCTTGGCGCTGAAGGATGCTGGATCAATCACTCCTGATTGGGCCAAGATGGCAGCTGTCACGAGCGCTTAGAAGCAGAGAGGAGGGCATTCCTGGTGTGGGAATTACAGAAGGAGGGATGGAGGAATGAGCAGAAGGGGTGGAAAATAATCTTTGGGCAGAAAGGTTAGAGATGGAAAATGACAGCAACAGCAGAGGAAGGAGCCGCTTTCTGAATAGACAAAAGTATGGCGAAAAGATGCTTGAGACACTGAAAATATGGTGAGGGCTGGTGCCTGTGGCCTGGGGAAGGCTTGTGCAGCCAGCCCACGGTTGGAGAGCCCTTCTTAGATCAGCATGGTGGTTGTGGGTGGTGGGCTTCAGCACAGGTCCCACCATCAGTAACCACAGGGAGGACAGAAGAATCTGCAGGGAAGCCTCTTGAGAGATAAGAGAGTGGCAGAAAGAACATACAGACACTGGACTGAAAAGCCATTAATGAAACCACCAGAAATACCCTTCTTATTCCCTGCTTTGTCGTTCAATGAACAACAACCCATTCAGAAGCATCTTTTACATGAGCAGTATGTCTGAGGACTCAGGAAATTCCTAATGGGATGTAGGACTTGTCATCTGTATGCCAGTAGTTCAGATGCAGTCCAGATTTTAGTGGGCTCAACGTTAATAACATCTGATAGCACTTCGATGGCCTTTATGCTTTTTCAACTTGTTCCAGGTGCAGATGCACCCACATCACAAAAAGGCTCTCACATAATGAATGCTAATAGCACGCATGGTGGCAGACTCAGCAGAGGCAAAGGGTAAGACTCCAGCTGAGAGGAGTCCCTGCAGTCCCTTTTGCTTCCAGGTTCCCAGCATACCTTGTGATCTTCATTTCCAGACCACAGGGTGCATCAAATGTAGCATGTGTGGCTGTTGCATGCAATATGAGTAGTTTGTGATCCCAGAATGATGACTTTTATTATTTTCCTTGGATTTCACAAATGGAACATTTTTTTAATGTATTAGTCTTATTTATAATTATAAAGATATTATTATTATTATCTAAAAGCTGTACTCAGCTGATCTGCCAGGACATGTTATATTCTAATAACAATTTGAAGCATTTAGTTAGGCTACCTTTCCCTTTCTTCCTTACCTTACGCACCACATACATGGTAGAAAACACATTTCTCAAGCCATCCAAAATGACAGCCTGCCTTACACAGAGCAAGGGAGCTCAAGTTGCTCAGGATAAATTTCAACGAACTTTGTTAAAGTACATAGGCACAGATAGTGACAGAAATACTAGGAATTTGCTCCGTCACTCCCAGCAAGTAATAGCTGCGTGAAGACAACACACATATATAAGATCTTATATATGAGGCCAATATTCTTAGGATGGCAGCCTGAGGTCTAAGTGCAAACCGTCATGGACAAGGAAGTCCATAAATGCTTTACTTGTGCGTGCCAATAGCTAGTTGTCTGCACGTGGGACTCATTAGAGAGTTATAGGAAGTGCTTGAACAAATGTTGGCTTGTGTGCTCATGGGTTTGCATGTGAATGTGAGCTTTTTCGCCTTCCTTTTTCTTTGAATTAAAAATTTGGTCTCTTGGTAGATAAAATCTAGCTCGTTTTGAGGTTATTTCAGACTTTTTCAAGCTTATGAAGTTCTCAGTGTTTGAGCAAAGCCAGAATCCTCCTGACACTGAACTTGTATGTAAAACTGTATTTCTGTGCATTTTCAGGATTTACTGAAGTCTAAGGGAAATGGAAAGAAGTGGGCAAGAAGGGAAAGGAAAGCAAAGCAGGAAAAGAGCGACAGTGGAAAATGAATTGCTGTGTTAAGCATCTACTGATGAGAAATCAGGGTAATGATGCTGTCTAACAGTGTTGACGCATTACATTATCTGCTTCCACAAAGTCCTGTGTGAACAGGAAAGCTGAGAGAGAAGACACCACAAAATCAGCATATAAAATTGCCAATGTACTTGATGTGCTGCTGGAAGACAGTTATTGGATCTGCCGTGCGATGCCGACTGTCATCATGCTCTCTGATCAGTGCCCCATAGGGGAAAGCCACCCGCTTGCTGTCTTTTGTCACATATGACAGGAAGATTTGAGAAGCAGTCACAAGAGTTGAAGGCTGGGGCTTTGTGGGTATAACACTCACATTCTACAGTTTTCCCACATTATACTTCTCTTGTGACAAGTAATAGAAGTTGTTGTTGATAAAGGAATTTGGGAGTTCAGTTGGGAATTTGGGAATATGAGGAATTCAGCGTATGTATGTACACAGCCTTCTGCCCGCCAGATTGGTATTACAGCTGGTTTTAGGCTGTTTTTTGCTCACACAGCCATACAAAGTCTCAG
This sequence comes from Psittacula echo, assembly GCF_963264785.1. Taxonomy (NCBI): domain Eukaryota; kingdom Metazoa; phylum Chordata; class Aves; order Psittaciformes; family Psittacidae; genus Psittacula; species Psittacula echo. Next base: position 7,846,089 of record NC_137743.1, on the reverse strand, counting down.
GAGAGCATTGACTGCCCAGATTTCACTGATGCTTAATGGATAGTTTTCCAAATACACTTGCAAGCCAGAAGCACAGGGCTGCTGTCCTTCCTGGACAATAAAACTGGCTGATGCCTGGAAGAAACCAGAAGTTTTGAATACACCATAGCAGCATTTTCATCCAATGTTTTCAAAGCGAATCTGAATTTGTAGGAGGTTTTTTGGCTGAACTGCAAAATGTTGATGGTCAAAAGAGGGCTTTTGAAAAGGTTTTATCAATTTCATGTTTCAATGACTTCCTGACATGAGCCGTTTGTGTAAGAAGGTAGGGACCTAAAAGATAAAGCTCTTTGAGAACCCCCCCATGTTGTTCATTGTATCTCTAGCTTCTCACACAGAGACAGTGATGTATCATGTCACTCTGCTGACGAAAGAAGACTGGCTGTCTCCACGGTCAATTCCAAGTCTTTCCATGTTTCCCATGGAGAAGACCAAACTCTGCTATGATCTACTTCAGGCAAAGCAATATGTGGCATTCTTGCTAAAAGATGTTTCTTAAACAGTATTAATAGTCTTATCTTAACACAGCTTCGTAGTTACTGGGAAGAGAATAAGAAGAAATGAGGGATAATGAACTTGGGATTTAAGAGCAGGACGTGATTTGCAGTACTAAGAAGTCTGATGTACTGTCTGGATCTATAAAAAGTGCATGCTTTGGCTGACATTTGACAGCCAACAGCACTTCTTTTCTATCTGCTCTTCAAGAAAAGTTACACTGCCAAATGGTTTTTAGAGCAATTTGCTATGCTGATGAAACAAATATATTTTATACTCAGAGAGATTAAGGACTGACATGTGTATGTGTTTTTACTTTATATAGAATCCACTTCTAAATGCTAGCTAAGAAGCAGTGGGCTGAGTTCTGATCTTGAAATCCATGGCCAAGCTCATCGTGCCTTTAGCAAAATCAGGTTTGGAAACAAGTGACAGATAGAATATGTTTTGCCATCAATTCTTTTGATCCTGGTTTTAGAAGAGCTGTTTCATGCCTAAACTGCCATCTCATGGAAAGGTGTTTTCTACATACAAACTGGCTAAATTCCTGATGGTTGTTGCTTGTCTTTTTCTCCTGAAAGGGCTGGCTCTTTTCCTTCGCTGTCACCAGTGACCTGCAATCAAGACATGATCACAGACTGGAGACAAAAAATTCTCCATAAAAAACCTAAGTTCTTGTTGGTCAAAAACAGGCAAACATTAAGATGTGTTTTATACCTACGTTAAGCACTCTTGTGGTTGTTAATTATTTTTCTGTGGCCATGTTTTTTCATTGTTTTTGGGCACAGCTTCCCATCTCAGTTCCTGTTGCTGGCCCACTGATGTGTTCCCTGAGACACCAAGGCTCCCCCCATGATGAGCCAGAGGTCCATTTCTTCCTTGGCGAAGCATGGAGATTCCCTCTGTTGGCTTTGCTTTCCATTAAAAGAGAATAGGGAAACAGAAGCATTGGTATTAACAATGCTATAAACACAGCAACTAAGGAAGTAATTTAACTCAGTCTCCAGGAGATTTTAACATAGGTTTTAGGGATGCTGCTCAAATAAACACTTTGACCAACTTTTGAGCTTAAATGAAGTCCAGTGATTCTAAAATGAAGCATTTTAATTTTTTTTATTTACAAGCTTTTACTGATTGGAACAGGAAACCATGTTAGAAGTTGTTCTCAGTATTTCTACTGTTTGGGAAAAGATGTCATAAAAAACATTAGGAAGTCTGTTCCTGTAAAGTTCTCCAGCCTTCCGCTTCAGACCGGATTTGAAGTGGTTGGCTTTGGCAATGTTTTTTTGATCTAAACCCCTCACCTGCTTTTTAATCTGAATAGCATCACCAAGGAGCTTTACAGCCTTTCAGAGTAGCTTAATTATAAATAAGGAGGGCAAAAGATTTGGGCGCTGATTTCACTTTCAGCAGTTCCGGAGGAAAGCGGCTCTGTCAAAGCCACCAAAATCATTAAATTATAAACCCAGCATGGAATTAGGGTCAGACTCCTTGAATTCTGTTAATAATTATTATTGCTGGTGTTTCTTATTTTCATTACCACAGTCCCTTGAAGCATCTTAGATAAGGACCTTAAGCAACCATTCTTTATCTAAGAGTTTCTAGCTACATGCCTGCCGCAGCATGCATCTCTGTAACTAAAGCAGACCTTATCATTTCCTGCCTGTGCTGGCTAAGCAAGAAAGCAAAAATCTTTATGGCGAGTGTACAAATATGTGTCACTGGGTGATTGAGTAGATCTGTGAAGCAGCTGCGGTGTATTTCAAAAAGGAAGAAACCTAAGTGAAATAAGAGCTGTGAATGCAGAAGCCTCATGCAACACAATGGCATTTCATAGCAAGGGAAGCTTCTGCATTGCCTGGTTGTCCTGCTCCAGCTGTGTCACTTCACCCTACCAGCTGTGGTCCTGCTCATGGGCACTTGATCTGACCAATCAGTCAGTCAACGCCTCACCAATGCGTCTGGGTGTTTGCATTTTATGTGATTTCTCCATATAGCTCCTGGATGATTCCTCTGAACACTGGGAAAAGCACGAGTTTGTCAGTCTCTAGTTCTTAATTTAGCCTTCAGTGTGGTCTGGATGCTCTCATCCAAGGTGCTTGCAACTACGTGGGAAGCCGGAAGAGCAAGGTAATTCAACCAGCAAGAATTTGACAAGCACAGAGCATATAAAACACTTTTCCCCCTTCCAGAATGGAGAAACAGAAATGTGATAAAGTTGCAAACTTGCAAATCACTGAACACGTTTAATGAAACTGACTATAAGGCATGTATGTATTATATAGAAATGTTTATGGTCATATTATTATGGTCATAGATAGTATTCATGGTCATAGAATCATAGAATCATAGAATAGTTATGGTTGGAAAGGACCTTAAGATCATCCAGTTCCAACCCCCCTGCCATGGGCAGGGACACCTCACACTAAACCATGGCACCCAAGGCCTCATCCAACCTGGCCTTGAACACCGCCAGGGATGGAGAATTCACAACCTCCCTGGGCAACCCATTCCAGTGCCTCACCACCCTCTCAGTAAAGAATTTCTTCCTTAGATCCAATCTAAACTTCCCCTGTTTCAGTTTGAACCCATTACCCCTTGTCCTGTCACTACAGTCCCTAATGAAGAGCCCATCCCCAGCATCCTTGTAGGCCCCCTGCAGATACTGGAAGGCTGCTATGAGGTCTCCACGCAGCCTTCTCTTCTCCAGGCTGAACAGCCCCAACTTTCTCAGCCTGTCTTCATACAGGAGGTGCTCCAGTCCCCTGATCATCCTCGTGGCCCTCCTCTGGACTTGTTCCAACAGTTCCATGTCCTTTTTATGTTGAGGACACCAGAACTGCACACAATACTCCAAGTGAGGTCTCACGAGAGCAGAGTAGAGGGGCAGGATCACCTCCTTCGACCTGCTGGTCACGCTCCTCTTGATGCAGCCCAGGATACGGTTGCTTTCTGGGCTGCGAGCGCACACTGCAGCCGGCTCATGTTCATTTCTTCATCGACCAACACCCCCAAGTCCTTCTCTGCAGGGCTGCTCTGAATCTCTTCTCTGCCCAACCTGTAGCTGTGCCTGGGATTGCTCCGACCCAGGTGTAGGACCTTGCACTTGGCATGGTTAAACTTCATCAGGTTGGCATCAGCCCACCTCACAAGCGTGTCGAGGTCCCTCTGGTCATATTATTGTTGTGGTCAAGAGGATATGATTTACAGTAAGAGAACCTGTTATTCCGAGTCCACGACTACCATTTGTTCACAGATGACAGTTGCCTTTGAACCAAGCTGGAACAGGCGCAGAAAAAAGATCACTCTGGAGAGCAACCACACTTGAATTCTTATTTGGTGAGAAGAGACTGAGGAAGACTGACAGATCCTCAAAGGAGAAGCAATGTTTCAATTCAGAGCCTGCCTGGCTCACTCTCTGGAACTTTAGTTGAAATTGAGCAGAAATATGCTAAGCTGGGAAACATCTTTGTAACAAGAAGCAACAGGATTTCAAGAAAAGGAAAGGAAAGCAAAGCAGATTATGATGTCTGAAAGAATTTGGCAACACACAAATGGCCTGATTAATTATAACTGTCAAATCTGGCAGGGAGTCAAACTCCTGGACCTAGGATGTCCCTTCCTTCACTGCTGGAGTCCTACATGGATGTCTGTAATTAGCAAAGCAAGAAGTATCCTTGGAGCCTGTTAGCACTATAGAGGTTCTCTAGGTACTTACAGTCTGGAGAATATGTCCCCTACTCCTTCCTGCAAGGTGAACATAGAGATAACCTCTCTGGACTAACTATTTTAATTTACGTTTTAGCTCCCAAAAACAGTGAGTGAAGGGAAGTTAAATTTGTATTGCAACTGGAAAGTGATATATACAAAATATTGTCCATGCGAGCCAAAGTTCTCTTAAAGTCCCAGAGCATTCTAAACTAAACAGGCTCATTACTACCTCCTACATGTATAAGATAAAGAGAAGCCAAAATGCCAACAGAAAAGCAAAGCAGAGAAAGCACGCTACCAAGGACCAACCCATGGCTATCAGTCCCTGCCCCAGTGATGGTATAGAGTGATGATCTCCAGCTCCCCATAGCTCTTCTTTGCCCAACCATGGATTACTGAGCTTGGCTGACCCACAGACTGATGTCAGCTTGGCCTCTAGTGCTCACAATCTCAGCAATTTCTGTATCTTCATATTAAACATAAGCTTCATATTAAACATAAATCCACTCTTGTGGAGTTGTGGTCACTATTATATTGGGGGTGTCTTCTAGTTATTTATCAGCACGCTGTCCTCATGGGTGCAAGAATTCCTGTCTCTCTTCCATAGAGTGGAAACTAGAGAGTGGAGAGATGAAATTATCTTGTTTAGGGTTTGAACCTCAACGTGGTGGGTGTTCATGCAGGCTTTTTCATTATGATGTCCTCCTCCTGAGAGGAGGAGCATATGGAGTATATGAATACTCCATAAAAGCATCTGCTTCTGGAGCTGGGGTCTTTGACACTCATCTTTATATACTCTGTGATTCCACCTGCTTCTGGACATGCAGAGTTTAACTGCTCTTCCCATGGCAATAAAAGCTGAGGTGTCATAATGTACTATTGAGCTATCGAAACATTTTAGCACTCTCAGATTCATTATTCTTCCAGCTGAGAGTTCATTAGAGTGCATACAGTCTGTTGTCTCTGCTAGGTGTAGGGCAATCTTCAGGGCAGTCAAAGTAAATACGTTATTGCAACTAGTAAGCACTTAAATTCCTAGAAAGGCTTTCCAAGTCATTGTGTACTTAATGCTCTGACATAACTCAAAGGCTATTCTGAGTGAAGGATATAATTCACAAGGAATTCAGTCCAGGTGGTTTAGCAGGTCATGTGCTTGGCTTGTAAAATAAATGGAGTCATAAATATGAATAAGTATCCTGAGTCCTTACCTAAAAGCACTGTGGTAGGAATGATTTTTCTGACTTCAGCTTTCCTTTTTGTTCTGGAGCCAGAAGCCCTTGGTGGAGTCAATCAGCTAGGCTTGTTGGGGTGCCAGAGACCCCAACACACTGACAGTATGCTTGTGTTTACTGGCAGCACTTCCAGTTTGATGTCTGGTTCTTTGAAACTCATCTACTTGTGGTCATCATCAAGATGCAAATCTCAGCTAATATATTTCCTCCTCTTCTCACCACCCAAGTTTTACATTTCTAATTGTCTTGAGGGACATACATTGTTTCGTAGCATGTGAAGCTCTACTTTCTATAGATAACATACTATACTGATGAATGAGTTATTTGTATTTGAGAAAGTCTATAGGCATCCATTAAATATAACCTAGAACTTCATAGCCAAGTGCCTCTCTCAATGCTTCCTTGATGCTTTCCATCCTCTGCCATGATTCAGATGGATCTCCGTGGTGAGAGGACAAGGTGCTACCTGCACAGCTCAGGTAAACTCCCAAACTCAGAATGACTGACACCAATTGGAAAACTCTTGTTTTCTTCAAAGGAAAAACAAATACCTTAAATGTGACCCTATCCCTGAATGATGCATCTCCTGACATTTTAGCTGTATGCTAAAATCCTGGGAGATGCCTCAGTGCATTTCAAAGACAATACAGTCATTCAAGCCAAGGGAACTATTGACTCAGTAGGGTCTGTGGAGCCAAGGTCTTTAATTGCCCTCTGCTCTGTAATTGTGTGTGCAGAAGATTCCTAGTGATTTCCAGCTGTGGGCACTCCCCTTGTGTGCCACATTAATAAGGAAAGTCATTCACTGGAAAATACTCCATATTTCATACAGAGTACAGAAATAATGCTCTATATTTCATAATATATTTCTTATATGGCCATCATATTTGAAAGATCATGGCAGTCAGATGAAGTTCCCGACGACTGGAAAAAGGGAAATATAACCCCCATTTTCAAGAAGGGGAAAATGGATGACCCAGGGAATCACAGACCAGTCAGTCTCACCTCTGTGACTGGCAAACTCTTGGAGCAGATTCTCCTGGAAGACATGCTAAGGCACATGAAAAACAAGGAGGTGCTTGGTGACAGCCAGCATGGCTTCACTAAGGGGAAATCCTGCCTGACCAATTTGGTGGCCTTCTATGATGGGGCTACGGAACTGATGGACAGGGGCAGAGCAGTTGATGTCAACTGCCTGGACTTGTGCAAAGCATTCGACACTGTCCACACGACATCCTTGTCTCTAAATTGGAGAGACATCAATTTGATGGGTGGACCACTCGGTGGATAAAGAACTGGCTGGATGGCCGCACGCAAAGAATTGTGGTCAATGGCTTGATGTCCGGCTGGAGACCGGTAACGAGTGGTGTCCCTCAGGGATCGGTGTTGGGACCGGTCTTGTTCAACATCTTTGTCGGTGACATGGACAGTGGGATTGAGTGCACCCTCAGCAAGTTTGTCAATGACACCAAGCTGTGTGGTTCGGTTGATACGCTGGAGGGAAGGGATGCCATCCAGAGGGACCTCGACACGCTTGTGAGGTGGGCTGATGCCAACCTTATGAAGTTTAACCATGCCAAGTGCAAGGTCCTACACCTGGGTCGGAGCAATCCCAGGCACAGCCATAGGTTGGGCAGAGAAGAAATTCAGAGCAGCCCTGCAGAGAAGGACTTGGGGGTGTTGGTCAATGAGAAAATGAGCATGAGCCGGCTTCAGTGTGCGCTCGCAGCCCAGAAAGCAACCGTATCCTGGGCTGCATCAAAAGGAGTGTGACCAGCAGGTCGAAGGAGGTGATCCTGCCCCTCTACTCTGCTCTCATGAGACCTCACTTGGAGTATTGTGTACAGTTCTGGTGTCCTCATCATAAAAAGGACATGGAACTGTTGGAACAAGTCCAGAGGAGGGCCACGAGGATGATCAGGGGACTGGAGCACCTCCTGTATGAAGACAGGCTGAGAAAGTTGGGGCTGTTCAGCCTGGAGAAGAGAAGGCTGGTGGAGACCTCAGAGCAGCCTTCCAGTATCTGAAGGGGGCTTACAAGGATGCTGGGGATGGAATCTTCACTAGGGACTGTAGTGACAGGACAAGGGGTAACGGGTTCAAACTGAAACAGGGGAAGTTTAGATTGGATCTAAGGAAGAAATTCTTTACTGAGAGGGTGGTGAGGCACTGGAATGGGTTGCCCAGGGAGGTTGTGAATTCTCCATCCCTAGCGGTGTTCAAGACCAGGTTGGATGAGGCCTTGGGTGCCATGGTTTAGTGTGGGGTGTTCCTGCCCATGGCAGGGGGCTTGGAACTGGATGATCTTAAGGTCCCTTCCAACCCTAACTATTCTATGATTCTATGATTCTAAGTGTATTTCTAAACCTTCCCCAAAGCTGAATGGTTATAATTATTTTATGACGTGGGGTGAAGAGGGATGTGGAAAAGGGAAGAAACACGCCTGAGGTCACCCACTGCAGGGTCCCATAATCTGCCAGCTCTGGCCTTCCAGTCCTTGATCAGAAGTACTTAATCTTATGAAATTTATAGTTTAGTCCTGCTTAGTTCTGGAATCAGGGGTTCTTAGTTAACATTTCTGTTCCCTATCCTCAGCAAGGCTGGAAGAAAGAAGGGAGGGTAAAGAGAAGTCATCTTTCATTGAGTTGAATCAGAGATGAATAAGAAATGCAGAGGATGCTGAGAATCAAGCTGCTTTCCTGAGACCAGGGCATTCCACCAAGTCTTTGTCCCCATCTTCACAAGAGGAGAACCAGGCACATTCATGCATGAGTCTAGGTGTCACGGAGCTACCCACCATGAGTAGAGCAGCTCTGCTCCTGGGCAGACCTCTTGCTCTCTGCCTTGGATTTCCTGGGCAACAGAAATGAATCCAAGGGAAGGTGAGAAGAGAAACAGGGCATAATTCTCCACACTTAAGCTTGCTCTAGCACTTTGGTTCAGAGATCAAGTTGTTTCCTGATGCTGAAGACTGTCTTTAGCATTTTTGTTTTGACCATCTGCACCTCTCAGGGCTTGTGCCACTATTAAACCTATCTCTTTGCTGCTTCTTTTTGGTACACTGGGATGAGCAAGGTGTGAAGCAAGCACTGATGTCAGTAAATGCAGAAATTTTCACACTGTAACAGCACACTTAGGATGGGCAAATGCCCCATATTTGTACCAGATGCTTGACTTTACGTGGCGTTACAAGGCCAGCTGTGCTTGTGTGATGGTATCTCCCATCACAGCAGCAGACTTCGAAGGAGCAGAGCAGTCTAAAATGGCTTGAGGAGTCCAATGGAACGAGCTCAGCCAGCCAGAACACCTCTCCTAATGCTCAGATTTTCAGACAACTTCATGGTGGGGGTTAACCACTGAAGTGACACATGGGTTGCTGCTTCCTACCACACAAAAAACTCGTCTCCTTGGAGTAGGGCTGGTCCATACAGCACCAGTGGTCATACTGATACCAGGTCTTGCTGAATATTGCTGTACTGCTATGCTTTGCCAGGTCATACTCTCCCTGTCTGAATATAGCTGAAGATTTAGACCTCGGCCTATGAAGCTGCAGAAATAAAAGTGAATGGCTCAGAGGTATTTACTCCTGGGAATACTCAGGAAAAAAAACCCACAAGTTATTTGATCCCAACACAAGGCATCCTGGGTTTGGATTACGTTTTTCAGTATTATGTTTGCCACTAAAAAACCCAGTAAAAATATATTCATAGAAAATTATCTTTTCTGTAACATTTCTTCCTAGAAATGTCCCTTTCTTCCCATTTTTTACTCAGAGAGAGCGATAAGATACGCTCTGCGTAGCATCACTTTCACAGCTCTACTTCTCTCTGGAGGAAAGTAAAGCTGTTCTTAAGCAACTGCAAAATGAAGGATGTGCGATAACAGTTGTGGAGTGACCTCCTTAATCTCATCCTTGGAAGTGAGGTTGGACTGATGCCTTTTTTTGTTTTACTGTGGAAGAACCTTCCTTCTCATTATCCTTCTTATGAGTTCTGATTTCAGTATTTCTAACGGTGATAATATGAAATAAAAAAGAATATATGATTATATACTGGGCTGTGAACAGAAAATCCCTTTAGTTCGGTTATTTTAAGCCACTAGATGGTGCAACTAGACCTCGTTCCTTCGAGAAGCCAACTACCACCAGATGGCACGGTGGAGAGCTCAAGAGATGCGTGGAAATGGCTTGAGTCGATCTTTCCATTTCATCTAATTCTGACAGCCATTTGAAACTGCCTCGGGATCTGGTCCTGCGCTGCTAACGGTCGCCTGCTTTGGTAACCAGAGAAATTTTATGCAACGTTAAGGGCAAGTTTCTTTGCATACGAATACTGGCATTTGTAAGCCGGGACTTCAGGAGATGCAGATGAATAGAGTTTAAGAAGGAAAGAATAACAAAATACTTAAACTTTACATAGAAAAATCCATCTGTTATTAGTTTTGAAGCAAGAGAGGACCATAGAAATTTAGCGTGATGCCTTACATTTATCTACATAGAAAGAGCATAGATTTTAGGATTCTTTCACCCTTTTTCTTAGACAAAAATACATAGGATGTATTGAAACATCTCAGATTTCCTAACTATGGCAATAAAGAGTTTTCTCTAGTGAAACACGAAGATTACTGCCCAAAGCAGGGACAGAGGAGGTGACAAAGTGCCAGTTCCTAATCCAGACCCAAGCAAACCAATATGGGAGGCAGCCACTGAAAACTGAGGCCTTTGCAAACATTGCTCATGTAGGAGGAAGGCTAAGAGCGGTACAAACACTGTCCACATAGCATTGCGCCTCACTACTGAGAAGCACTGGCTAATGGCAAGTGAAGATGATGTTGAATTGGGCATGTTCTGCTCTGTTTTTGGCTTTGGCTGAATGACTTAAAGTACTTACAGTCTTCCTTGGCTTCATTTCCCCTCATCCATTGAAGTCTGGTAATAGTACCTTTGAGGACTGTGGCAAAGCCTAATATGCTCTCTGTTCAGTATAGGATAAAAGATTTAATTAACACCAGAGGAGAGACTAGATTCTAATTCTTTGTTTTCAGAGTTGATCTCTTCAGGCCTTTCTAGCATTAGAAACTCAACATATATGCCTGCATGCTCACCAGCAACGTGCCTGAATCACTTCCATTCCTGATGGCTGCTGGGTTGACAGCAGCAAACTGGACCTAATCCAAAGTAAACTCCCTGAAACATAGACAGTGTGGGCAGGAGTCCCCACTGCCAGCTGCACACCCTGCAGGTCTGCTCCTATTATGCTGCTTTAGTTGCTAGCATAGACATGCAGTAACCAATGATGAATCCTGTTGGAGGTGAGGTCCAGGAAACTATCCCTGAAGGTGATTACTGCCTAACTGGAGTGACTGGAGACAGACAGAGGATGCAGTCTGAGTGATGTCACAACCTGCTTTGTGGTCAGAGGACAGAAACTGGCATTTCCAACACGCCTCTCAGCACAGATGAGGGTGTGAATCTGGACATCTTCCTTCTTAATGATGAAACTATATGAGACATTTCTGTGCATGCATTTTAGCGACCAGCTATGCTGAGACTGTGATTTGATGTTGTGAAGTGGTGAGCATTGGTACCATGGCATGCATGGTCTTGCCTTCATCTTCCATGTTTTGTCCTTCCTTTTCTTTCCAGCCCATGGCCCTTCCAGTCCATCTGTGTTCCATGCTACCCCACACTGTTCATGGCACTTTTGCTTGTGTGGCCAAGCCAGGAACAGGATTAGAGAAATGATCCATTTGAACAATATCCTTAATGCACAAGTCAGATCAGATCCCCCATCCATTTCACACCGTGCCCATGAAAACAGCTTGGGGGGATGACGTTCTCAAAACCACTCTTTAAAGCTGGTGTCACTAATGAGCACTTCCAAATGTCACATAGCAGCCTGGGGTGGTATGGTACACCTCCACTCAGATTTCACACTGAAATAAGACCCTTGAGATAGCCCCTCAATGCACACAGTACCGTTCTCCTGCTTTGGAGTCCTGGCCTTTATGGGAAGCCTCCAAACATCATTTTTCCTTCATGGGTTATCTCTGAAGCAAACCCAGCCATTTCCATCCCCCTGCACGCAGTGATTTTCCTATTCTGTAGCCAGTCAATATTTGAATTGGCAAGAAGGTGGGTGTTTGAAAGGACAGATAATCTTTTGCTTGTTCTCTTCCAACCTTGTTCATACTCAGCGCAGACTTCTGCTTAAATGTCGCCAGTTTCTCTTCTCATTGCTATTTTTAGGGGAATTTAAGTTGTAATGGTAGAGGCCATGAGGCTTGAATATTTCCAGCCTATAGTCTTGGCAGCACGGCTGATTATAACTGCATAAGGCAGATCTGATGTAAATATACAAAATGTCAGCTCCTGCTCCACAGCCCCATCCTGGAATAACACTGACCTCATCACCCCTTTAAATGCTGCTCTGGCCACTGAACTATCCCTGCCCTGAATGCAGGAGGAAATAAGATTAATGACGAAATATAATGGCTGCCAGCAATGGCAATAAATACATTGTGGATGACTCTGTTGAAACTGGGAAGGAAAAGGAGATGTTAATGGGAGGCGACATGCTCCTAAGCATCATTCCCAGGCCATGGAGTACAGCGTGCGACTTTAGGGTACCTTTCTGTGAGGAGGGGGAGAAAAGGGCACAGATCTCTGCTGATGGCCCTGTGCTGCCTCTTCCACCTTCCCCACAGCCTGCCAGTGCTGCATGGAACAGGGGTTTCTCAGTGTTTGCTTTGGAAGGAGGGAACAGGGCAGATGCTGAGCGTGCAGAGCAAACACCATGGTCATCATCCATCTATCTTCTTCCGTCTTCCCCCGCCTCCCCCAGAGCAAGTCTCACATCGGTTCAGATAGAAACCTGGGCAGGAATTAATGTTGCTTAGAGCAGCATGAACTTTCCAATGAAGGCTTCAAAGAGAGGAAAAGGGCAGCAGAGACAAGGGCAGTGTGAGCACTCTGCTGACTGGGCTGCTGTGCAGATCCCGGGCTGCACGTAAGGGTGAAAACTGACCCAAATTCACCTCCCTGACACATATTTATCGCTCTGGGCTTTGTCAATGTCCCCCCTTGTCGTGGTTTAAGCCCAGGCCGTAAATCAGAACCACGCAGTCCACTTCCCCCCCCACCTTTCTTCCCTCCGCTTCTGGAGGGATGGGGAGGAGAATCAAAAGAATGCAGCTCCCACGGGTTGAGATAAGAACAGTTTAATAACTAAGGTGTAACACAAATCACTACTGCTACCACTAATAGTAATAATGATAAAGGAAATAACAAGCAAGAGAATACAACCGCTCACCAACCGGTACCTCACCCCCACCCTGCCATGATCCAGCCCTTCCGGGAACTCTCCGTTCTACATCCTGGGCATGACGTGCTGTGGTATGGAATACTTCTTTGGCTAGTTTGGGTCAGGTGTCCTGTCCCTGCTTCCTCCTGGCTTCTCCTCCTCCCTGGCAGAGCATGAGACTCACAAAGACCTTGGTCAGGGTAAACATTCTGACCCACAACTGAAAACATCGGCTTTATCAGTATTATTCCCAGGTCGAAAGTCAAAACACAGCACTGCACCAGTAGAAAAAATGACTGCTACTGCTAAACCAGGACACCACTGAAGCTTGCGCATCTGTGACTACGTGACTTGGAGCAGCAACAGGCCATATTTTCCCAGGCGGTGGTTATTGTCAGATAAGAGTAAGAGAAAACAGAAGTGCAGCTCATCCACTGAGGGAGATGGCGGCTGTACATGTACAGAAAATGAGTATTAATTTTGCCATCTGCCCCATGACTGTTGCTTCTTTTATTAGAAAAGAATGACTGGAAATCATGAACAAAATCCTCAAGAGTTATACGGGAGCAAGGAAAAGATTTTGGGTGAGCATTTGTCAACTTTTGTTAATTAATTTCTTCTGGACAAACAGAGATTTTAAAAAGAGCAGGATCTGTTCCCCAAAGGTACCATTTGAACACCTATCATCAAAGCGTCATGCTTTAAATAGCATCATATATCCATAGACAATTCCTGGCAGGGCTTATGTGACCCAGAAAGAAAATGTTTAATATTGAAAAGATTTCTTTGTTTCCATTTATTAATCTCCTCCATATCTTTCAGTCCCCGTCCTACAAGTTCTGTACATAGAACTGACAAATAGAAACAGAAGCACTTTATCTGTGTAATCAAATAGAACTAAATCACATAGGAAAGTGTTTCTAATATTATCGGCCATTTGCACTGAATGGCTTGTTGTCTCATAAAGAAATTCAAATTAATTGCAATATTTAATAAATGCCAAGGTGTGCTCTGCTTGTGCAATACCCACACCGAGAAGTTCCAGATGCAGAATTATTGCTTCTGCTTTGCAACCATTTTAAATACAGCATGGCTACATGGTTAACAGAAGTGCTGTTTGGTAGCTGTGTCAGTTTGCAGTGGAACAAACTGCTCAGCTCAGTGCTGTCTGATAAAGGGTGTTAATAAATCCCTATTGATGTATTAGTATGTGTATGGAGGTAGCTCGTAGTTCCAGTCCAGCATGACAAGCCCTTTATTCTATGCCTGCATAATTAAATAATATAAAGGTAATGCCTGCAAGTAGCATATAATCTACATCAAACAGAAGAGGGGCAGGGAGAGCTGCTTTAAGCAGCACAAGCAGGAAAATGGCATCATTTAATGATCAAGCAGGTAGCAATTTCTACCTGCCAGCTGTCCATCTGCTTGCCAAGATTTTGGTTCTCATCATGGGCTGAAGGAGGACAACAAAGTTTATTTAATTCTCCTTTGGGGAATGCTTTCGGTGTCAAGAATAACAGCAGGAAAAGAAAGGTATTTCTTACAAACATAACAAAGTAAGCAACATCAGCAGAGTGGAAGCATCCTGGTAGCACAGAAGCACCCAAAGACACACCTCCAGGCAGGCTCTGTGTTTGTCTGTAGCAGTGTTTGGTATTCATGGCCACTACACTTTCCAGCAGGTGCAGTAAATGCAATTAGTTGCTATGGACATTGATCCTGCCTTTAGAGTCCAACTTTGAAGTTGGTTTAGGTCATCTGAAAAACAAAGCTGTAGCAGGATGCTTTGCCTTAACTTGGATTGCAAATTATTTCTTTTATCCTTGATTTTCCCCTTTATTATTCTGCTTTCTTTCTTTTATTTATTCCTGTGAAGAGAGAGCCCATGCAAATACTGTGATTTGAAAATACAGGAGATGGAAGCAGCCTATTGGAAGTGCCTTTCATGTAGATGCAGGCTTCAGCAGAACTAAATTAGAGGTCATCTTTTGCAGAAAGTGGACATTGGAGTACTTGATTATTTTGGCAAAGACAAAGCACAAGGGAAGCAAAGCATAGAGTCTTTAACTACAGGTGAAATTAGAGAGATGTTCGAGCTAGTTTGGATTCAGGGTGAGACTGGGAACAGTCCAGAATTCAGATGATGTCCAGCTCATAACAAAACCAAAGGCTATTTACAAATAACTAGATATGAGTTTTGAATTTCCAGAACTCCTGAAGTCTGTAGGAGCTTGATTCTCAGAATCTTGATTCGGGTCGAGAAAGTACTTCTTCTCTGGAAGTATTTGGGATCTACCACAACACACTTATATGACAATTGAAGAAGATACTGACAGAACATAAAGTTTCTAGGGTAACAGAGGTGTACGCACGAGGTTAATGAAAGAGAAGATGCAGTGCTCCATGAGATAATTTTGCATTCAGAAGACTGCATTGAACTACCAGGCTTGCAACTGAACAAGGGCAATCCAAACAAATACTATCTCACTGCAGCCAGATGGTTGACAGTTTGTTGTTTAATATTTAACACAAAATATAGCAGAAGGATGTGAGGCCTCTTGCAGCTACAAGGAGGGAAGGAAATTCCAGTGTTCATCCAGGCCTGATCTATGGTCCTCTAGAAAAAGAGGAAAGCCTCTTCAGAAATCAGGCTACTTCAGGTTTCGTCTGCTCTAGATCTGTAGTAGACAATCAGAGGTGTGCAGCAGATAGGAAAGTGGGTAGGGGAACTTCTGGAGATATAAACACAGATGTAGGAAAAATGAAAGCTGTATTTTACAATTCCATATTTAACTTTAGAAATCTACCAGTTACAAACACACGATGTTGAACAACTATGTTCCATTTGTGTTTTTTATCAGAAGCTTTTTCTGACAGTGTTTATTCACGATGTACTATTTCGAGCATCCTTCATTTCCCAAAAAAGGATTTTTAATGAGACTACCAGGAAAAGTTATTGGCAAACACATCATTACACAGAAATCAGTTAACACCTTCATCAGTTCTTCACCTTCTTTACTGTGAGCAATCTGGATAGTTCATTATAATTATAATTAAAATCGCAGATACAGTTTGCAGCTTTCAGTGGATGTATTTAACCTGGATTCTTCACGAAAAAGGAACAGAAAAAAAAGGAAAAACATGACTGAAGATATGGCACCCTGTTAAAAGCCAGAACCTTTCTTCCCTTCATGTCAGGGACTTAAATAATGAACTAGACCAGTCTGGCAAAGATAAACAGTCATCTTTAGTACAAATCAATGTGTTGCTCTGTGCACTTCTATTTAAATCCAAAGTATACCTTCAAAATGGACAAAAATCATAGAATCATAGAATAGTTAGGGTTGGAAAGGACCTGAAGATCATCCAGTTCCAGTGCCTCATGAGATTTATGTTTCAAATCTGCATATAAATTCTTGTGTGAAGCACCTGAAGTACCTGGATTTCATCCCACTAACTGTAGTCATGTCTGAAAAAGAATAGCCTGCTTTCTTTATGTAACAATTTCCTTTGATAAAAACCAAACAAATGTAGCCTGTAAACCTGCAAGTCCTTATACATAAAGCTATTCTTGTCCATAACCTCACGTATATGGTGGGACTGCCTAGAAGCTAAAAATCAAGCAAGTGGGTGCAAATATTGATCAGCATACAGCCATAAAGCTCAGTAAAGGAGCTGAAAGTTGAAGGGGAGAGGTTATGAAAATGCCTCTCCGTTAATTTAACTGAGTGAAGCAAACAAACCTTTGGAAAATGAAAATTGGGAAATCAGATAATGAATAACTATAAAGGCTCATTAGAACTTAGACGTGCTCCCCTCAAATGTAATTATGCTTAATATGATTTCATCAAATGTCACTGAAGAGCTGGAAACTCGTAATGACGAAACACTTCGTTCCTTCTGCCCTTCAGTGAGAAGGTCTCATCAGGCTTTATAAATATTGACAATGACTGACTCTTCCTGCAGGGAAAATCTGGTGACTGGAAAATGTGGATGCTTAATCTAATACACAACCTGGCCAGCGTCACATGCTGTGTGTGAGATCAAGCCTCTTGACCCCACGCCACACCACTTTGATGTTATACCCATGTCCCACACATCTGCAGGAAGCTGCTGCTGCTGCCTGGCTCTTGCTCCAGCAACCATGTCAGCTACAGATGGCTTGCAGGTTGATCCTGGCACATCAGATCCTAGAGTAGAAGAGGGACAGGGATGCTGCCCCATGCCTCTAGTAACATGGTGCTGGCAGGCTTTTAAGCAGGTGGGACACCCAGTGATGCTGATGTGGAAAGGTATGTGATATCCACTCACATCTCATGTATCACGATGCTAAACTTCCATCAGATATGAATATCTAACTATAAACTTCCCTCCTCTAAAACATTTAAACTTTTCAGTGATCAACTAACCTTCACTGGATCTAAAGTTCAATTGCAGAGAGCTGCCATGGAAAGTAGAGGAATTAGATTGATTTACAACCATGGAAGAGCTGGCTCCAGGTATTTCATATGTGATTGGCTTTGTTCACACAGAACTGTAAGATAGTGCAGAGCAATCCAGCACAGTCTAAGTTTGCCGGTGATGGTTCTCATACAGCATGAAGCTAATTAGCCCCTCTGAAATTCCAGCTCCATTCCTTGCGGATTTCTTTCTTAAAAAACTCAGAAAATCAATATAAAAGTTCCAATTAATGCTTCACATCTCCAGTTCACTCTTTATTTTTCAGTGTGGGACCAGTCTTGTAGCTTATTCGCAGCTCGTTACGCTTGTATATATATATGGTATTCTGATCTTTAGTATTGCTGTCATTAATAAGAAAATGGTTTGTCCTGCTTTGTTGTTCTGTTGCTAAAGTCAATGCTGAAGAAAAGAGGGTGTGTAAGAACCCCAGTATTAGTACCTTCAGGTCCTGGCTGTAAGCACCACCAAGAACATTAACCTGGTGATGAGAACACCCTGGATTTCAGTGGATCTTCAGAGAATCCAACAGCTCTACTTACAAAAGAGCTAATGGTTGTAAACCAGAGTCCTGCTTTCTGCTGTTTCCTTCTCTTATTGCTTCTTCCTTTCTCCCTATTCACCTCCTATCCCCCCCAACTTGCAATGGCTGTTCTTTACTTCTGCTACCATAAAGGCTTTCTATGAACAACCATGACAAAGGTGCCCTCTGCCAATTGCAGCCCAGACTTAGGATCACGTCTTATACCCATGTTATAAACTCAGACTCTCAGGATGATTTCCTCAGCAAACTCACATGTTTTCTCTTGGCTGAGCGGTACCATCAAGCAGCTGCTACAAATTACAGGCTGTGAAAACTCTGTATTGTTCCCTCTAAGGGTAAGGATCTGTTGGAGCTGAGCTCCCTTCCAAATGTGTAAACTGTGCTCCCCAGGAATACGCCAGCTAACTCTGCTCTAACCAGCCACCGCTGGATTATTTCTAGGCATTAAAAAGATTTTCTGCAAACAAACACATTTAGGATTCTCTAATAGCAATTTTAACCTAATCTGAGAATGTCTGGAAGTGGAAAATGACTTCTACATGCTGAGAACAGTGTTCCATTACCAGTAATTTATTGTCTTTAAGAGCATCACTGGAACATTTATTGACACAACAAAACACAGACATTTCTGGTTTATTGTAAAATCTCATTGCACTCAGCCATTTGTGACTAAGCACGGCGGTGCAATTTATATTCCCAGGCAGTCCTTCCTATTTTTCCAAGTACATTTAGACTCACGTGAAGATTGTATGATCCAAGGGACAAAAAATATCCTGTTGAAAACAAATGCAAACACACAAACACTCTTGGTGGAACAAAATCAAATCAGATTTTTAATAAGAAATTTGGCTGAAGTAATTTACTCCAGCATTTCCAGTAGTATATGCAGGTATCTAAAAGAGTATGACAGATTTAATGAAGCAAAGGATTTCAATCATTCTAAATCATAAATCAAGTTTCTCTGTGTTAAGAAATATAACTCAACAAGCTCATATACGACATAAACTTAGTTTGCTCCTATTTACTTGATTATAGAACAGACGTTCCAGAGAAATATAATTTCTCTTAAAAGGTTACACAAAAAAACATTGCTTAGAATTCAGGGATTATACATGTGAGTAACTGCTAGGGATGACAAAGTATTAGAGTAGAAATCTTTGGATTTCATCCATTAGCAATGGGTGAGGGAATAAACCCACGGATGTGCTTATGATACTTTAGATGCCCTACAACTGCCAAGGTTTTGTTCCAGGTGTTTAAGGAGATCCTGAGTCACACATGTAGCTGAGAGATAATGCTTGTGCACCCCACATTTCACTGGTATTTTACTGCATTATCCAGAACAAACTCAGAACCAAACCTTGCATGAATTTGGAGCTGTTAAATGCAGATTTTTAACCTTCACAGCTTTCAGAGACAGCTGTGTGTATTTAATTTGAATGTATTTATTTATTGGTACCTTTGCTCAATGTATCTTTCAACCTGACCTCTACGAGCTTTCAAAAGGGAATCCCATCAACTTTGTAGGTTTGTCTGGGAGAGCCACGTTGCTCCTACTTACAAAGTTGCATTTCCCTTCTTTTTGCCTTATTTATTAGAAACTTTTTGTTGTGTTTGTGGCCAGATAGTTTCAAATAAAAGCTTCAAATAAGCTTTTTATTCAGTGATATAGGATCACAGAGTGGTTTGTGTTGGAAGGGACCTTAAAGCTCATCCAGTTCCAACCCCTGCCATGGGCAGGGACACCTTCCACTAGAGCAGGGTGCTCCAAGCCCCTGTGTCCAACCTGGCCTTGAACACTGTCAGGGATGGGGCAGCCACAGCTCCTCTTAGCACCCTTTGCCAGCGCCTCAGCACCCTCACAGGGAAGAACTTGTTCTTTCATGGAAGAATTTCAAACATGTATGTTAACCCAAAATGCTGTGTAAGCTACTGGAGGATAGGTAAAGAGCATTTACTCACATTATATTGATGCAACAAGTGTTTATGTTGTGGTTTTATGACTTGTCCCAAGTTATATGAGTTAATGTACAGAGAGGCAGTCACAGAGGGCAGTTCAGACTGCAGCAAGGGCATACGCCCTCTGAAAGTGCTCTTTGCATTTCCCCGAGCTCTCAAAAAGCCCAGAAGGGAAGGTGCCACAAACCTCTCTTTCTGCCATCTTGACTTTATTATATGACCGGAATATTTTATCTAAGCCCTTCTCCTTCTACAAAGCTATAACAACTCCCTCCACATGAGGCTGTTAACATTTCTCATTGACTGCATTTATATGTAACAGATTACACACAGGTCTGAAGAGATTTTGTTTATGCCAGCAGTATAAATAAGGCCACACAAAAGCTTTTCATCTCCCAGCTAATCTGGTATCTTTGTTCCTGCATTACATTTGTTTATTTTCTTGCAAACTGCACGTTTCTTTGTGTTCTTATCCCATAATTCTTTCATCAAGATGCATAAGGCTGTTGCATCAGCACAGCACATTCAGCCCAGGTGTTGCTAAAACTGTAATCTATGGGAAGCAATCACAGTATTCAGCAGCCTGCATGTCACACCTGCTCTGTGTGGCTCGCTTGTTTTTCATTATGAATTTTCCACAGGGTTTAATCTGCGGTAATATATCTAGATGTAGGTCTGGCAGGCAATGCAAGGGTTTTAGAGGGGATTCACTTTCCACAATGGACGGGATTTATTCTTAAACATTAATGAACAAGGCCAATTTTTGGAGCCACTTCCACTAATGATGACTGTGTTTTTGGGGGATTATACTATAATATCGTAATTCTTAAACATGGCAAGGGAAAACTTGTTTTATTCTATTGCTATTCAACTCGTCCTTTAGAAGGACAAAGTTACAGGTTGGTTTAACCTTTTTACACAAGCAGAAGTCAGCTGCACTGAACTGTGTTAAAGAATGAGGAATGACTCCACAAGAAGTCCCAAGCATCCCACCATTTGTGTGGCAGCCCTGACCTGGCTGCTGTGCCCTTGTGATGTGATGTGTCATCAGGTGCCAACAATACTCACCCAACCCATGGGAACTGGAAGTCCCTTTACAGTGGTGCACAGATATGGCTGAGCCAGCCAGTAGGTTCTGAAATAGTTCATCCTGGTTACAATGCAGGTGAGCTGAAATGCAATCAGGAGGTAGAAGTGCTTCTTCATATGTTTTACTCATCTTTCTTTCCTTGTTTGCACATCTTTCTTTGTGCAAAAGAAGTTCTGCAGATCTATGGGAGGTATGGAGCCATCTCTTTACTCCTGGCATTTTCTAAGGTATGCAGAAAGAGGAGAGCCTGCCCTGGCCATCAGCTATTTCCTCCTGTTGGAGGCAAACATTCCACATAACCCCCTTCACTGACTCTTGAGTTATGCCTGGAAAGTACAGAGATACTTGGTTTGAATTCAAGCACGATATTCCCTACACCTGATTCAAGACCTGGCAAAACTATTTTGCTGCTCAACAGCCCTGAGTTCTACGTTTTCACCCCTACAGTTCTGCTTAGTGAACTTTTTTGGCTTCGTGACTTTTGCTCCCTCTGAGCATTTCCTTTCTTCTACCAACACCACAGCTCATGGTGAATGCATGTCATACTTCAAGCTTGCCTTACCTCACTTTTGGGATGTCTTTTGCTCAGGAGACCCCTGCACTCATACACTCAGCCTTGGCCAGTTCTGCAAAGCTGATCAGTGCCAATACAGGCAACTTGTTACATACCAGCACAAAGAAGAGGTTGAAACCACTTTCTGATGTAGAGCTATGTTGTGGCAAAGGGCTTAAGATGTGCGTGAAAGCTGGCTAATCTTTCAACAAGTTGACAAATGTTAAAGGTGAACAACTACTTAAACCAAATTGACCTGAAGTCTTCCTGTATGCTCTGTGTTACTTCACAAGCTGATGCCTGGGCTGAAAAAGCAGGAATGTATTTGCCTCTGAAGTGCAGCCACCGAAGGAAAAGCTATTGCTTCCCTTCCCTACAACCTGCTCACCCCCTGCTTTGCATTCAGACTTCTCAAGGTCTGCGGCTTGTGCACCATTACCTGAATAACTGATGCACAGTGGTACTTGGCAGACATGCACATATAAAAGCAGGCACACATACACACATGAACCATTTACATGCATATGTCTGTGTGTATAAATACAAAGAAAAGCTACGTTCTTTTTACTAACCATATTTCTTAATATGTGGAGCTCACAGTTTGTGCCCCGAGGGGACTGTGTTCTCCTGCAAAGCCACCTAAAAGGCACCAGTTTCAAAAGACATGTAAGAGGTCAATATAAACACAATTTACATGCAATGACTGAATTCCTCTAAGCTTCAGGGGTAGGAAAGATTTCTTGTCAGATGCCTTTTAGCTGCAGACAGATTTCTGAAGAAAATAATTAGGTTTGTAAAACTGAGGCCAGCATGTCTTCCCATTGATCATGGAGCTAACAGCGAGCTGCCCTCGGGGTTGTGTTCATTACAAACAGAATACCAGCTTGGAAAGAACATATAAAACAAAGTGTTATTTAGCCTCATTATTTTCCAGCTTTTAATGTTCCTGGCAGACCCTCTTTTCTTGTCAGAGCAATGAAACGTGTATGAGCTAGACCTCACCATCACTAACCTGTGGTCAGTAATACCAGAGTAGTTAGACAAAGCCTGCCACAGACAACACTAAAAATAGCTTCCCTGGCCATCTTGGAGCACAATGGCTCTCCCAACGGATGACGGATCCAAGGACAGTCTCATTAAATCCTCAGCATCACACAGCTCTTGCTTGTGTTCACTCTCAAGGAAACATATTCTGGGTGCAAAGAGGCAGCAGAGGAACAATAATGTTTGTGTGGAACTGAAGGAGACTGCCCTTCTGTTGCAGACAGGCAATAGTAGCATAGTACTGGAAGACAAGAGGAGACATCAGGACCAGTACTGATATCTGACCCCTCCTTCATCAGTTTAAGATTACTTTAGGCTAAATTTCAAGCAAGTCTAGCAGGCGAGGATATGCACCAGGAAACCATTGAGCTTATCAAGCATTGCTGGCATTTATTCCACCGTTACTTTAGCCACAGTACACAATATGTAGGTGAATATTTTCCCATATATAGCTAAATATTGTTTTAATGTTATAATGTGCTAGCTTAAGTATTACGGGCTATGTGTTTTCTTCAGGGGCTTGCACAAGGAGCAGGGTAAGCAGTGATTTTCTACTCGACCACTTCCCCAACTCCAGAATAGCTGAATGTTTTTTCTGAAGTGAATAGCAAAATAGTTTCAGAAGTGACTTTTAGAGGAGGAATTTTGTGCTGTAGAATGAAATTTCCTAGTTCTGAAACACTTGGAAAGTTTCAAACCCTCATTGAACCTCTTATAATACTGTTTCCCAGCCACATCAGCTTTTGCTTGGTTTTGATTTTCCATATGAATGGTGCAGAGAAAACCTGAAGGGACTGCACCTCAGGCTGCTGCTGCTCCTTGTGTCAAGACTATGTGTGAACATCATTTTATAAGTGCCCTAACTTGAAACGCTTTACTTTTTAACAGGTTAATTTATTTACTGCATGGAGATAGCCTATGTTGTCATGTACGGTAGTGCAGGATTTTCTCCATGACACATCTGTATGTCTTGAGACATCTATCACTTCCCATGAACATTCACAACAAAGCATCACCTATTTCTCTTCATCCCTCCTACTCCCCTTCCACTACAGCCGTTGTACACATTAAGATTGTTGTTTCTGCGTACAGAGGAGCCAGTGATGTTTTACTTCTTTTTATTACCTTGTAATATCTCTTCTTCTCTCCCACATCCTTTCTCCACCCTGAGCCTGTCTAGCTTTAAAACTGAACCCTTTGTAGTCTCAGACCTGGTCATCACACACAAAGATATTCAGCTGATAAATGTTTAGCATTACAGATTGGTAAGTGACCCTCTTAAAAGCAAAGTTTCTGCTTTTTTTCTCTCTCCTCTGAACACTGCAGGCCACAGTGACCAATCAGACATAGACATAGACACAGACATAGACACAGATGCAGATATAGACATAGACACAGACCTAGACATAGACAGACACAGACATAGACACAGACATAGACATAGACACAGACATAGACATAGACACAGACATAGACACAGACACAGACATAGGCACAGACATAGACACAGACACATACAAACATTCAAATCCACACTTACTCTAGGTTATATGGCAGAAGATTTAAGGCAATGCATATCCTCAATGCCTGGAGAAGAGGTGATGCATTATTCAGTGGAACTAACTACCACACAGTCTTACTACAGAGTAATTAGTAGCATGACTGTGGGGCACAAAGGAAAAAGTCTTGAAAGAGCTACAAAGGTTCAAAAAGCTGACTGAGTATATTCCTTGTTATGAGTAAAACCTAAGCTGCCAGGTACGGCTTCTAACTTAAATCGTAAGAATTATTTATAGCTGGAATTTTCCCCAACAGCAATAACTGCAAGTGATTAATTCATACAGAAAGCTAAGATAATTATGAATTACTGCAAATTAAACTCCAAGCACTAAAAATGAATGTAAATCTTAAAGAGAGACAGCTTTAAAAGGGATTATTTTCCCCAAAGAAGCCATCAAGGTAGTGCATTTTTCAGCCTGGATGGTGAGAACCAGAAGTGATTTTTTTCTGAATATCAGCATTTAAGGAACCTGTAGGCAAACCACCAAATGTCACTTCTCCATGGTGCTTGTAATGACATTGTGCCACTTCCCAGGACAGCATCCAGGACATCCTGCCACAGAGGAATTTCAGCTGCGGTCAGAATTTGGACTGCTATTAAGTATTTTCCAACATCATTTCCAGACTGGCCATCATTTGCAGTATCATTGCCTGTGGGTTTATGGCTATTTTGTTTATCTGCATAACTCACTTGGCTACACAGGCTCTGTGGCACCACAGAGGTGATTCAGGAGATGCTTCCATTCAGTCTGTCAAAGCCTAAGAGTCAGATACCACATTAAAACATCTTTTTTCATCACGAACTTTATGATGATCCGTGCCTTTAAGCCTATGCCCTAATGGTGTTAGCGGTGCTTCACTCAGAGGGGAGGATTTATAAGTCCTCAGAATTTTGATTGCTAAATTAATATATGTTTCTGGAACTCATTTCAGAGTTTATAATTACTTCTTACTAAGAATTTATAAAGTGATAATGTTATTAACTCTGGGTATAATAATCACTTTAAAGGATACTTTAAGGGCCTACTTTAAAGTGCATACTTTAAAGGATAGTTAGAGCAAAAGGTAGAGACTTAACAAAAGAGGTGGAGCTGACCAGCATTTTCCAAAGCATGAAATTTTGCTCAACTGTTCTGTTGAAAGCTCAAATAATGACTGGAAAAAAACCTCCCGTGGCTTTTCTTCCCCCCTTTTTGACCAATCTCATTTAAAAATCATATCATAGTAAAAAGTTCAATAGGAAAACCAAATCCTTGACAGTTTCTCCACAGTAACTGCTGATTTGGCTGGGGTCCTATTCCTTTTCTGCTTGTTCCTCAGTGACATAAACATTACTAATTAAAGATAAATAAATATAAGTGAAGGAATCAGTATCTGCCTGAATACAGTTTACATCCACAGAGCAGCAAACCTCACTGGTTCCTGACCTGCTCACTTCCCAGAAGTAACCACAAAAGCTGGATTAGTAAAGCAATGGTGTCTGTGCACACATAAGCATCTTTACATGTAAATAAAGGTATTCAAATACTTTCATGCTTATCTGTCCTAAGAGTGCAGGCATGGTTTGCATATATATTTCAGGATTATCTATCAAACAACCAATTAGCTGAAGGCAAGAGAAACCAGGACAGCAGAAAAGAGTGATGTGAAGTCCAGCAAAGCAAAGTGGCCTGATGCTGTCAGTGAGTGTCAGCTCTGCAGTGATAGATAGATGAAGAGAAGCATTCTGTAAGAAAATAACGAAAGGGGAGCTAAGGAGAAGGGGAAGGTCCCCTTGTCACATACATGATACAGAGAGAGAAGAAAGCTGCTTCTACAATCATGTCCCTCATCAGAAATGTCTGGAAAAGCATCCTCTTTCTCTCCACATCTGCTTTCTGACCGGTAACAGGAACAGCAGCACTGCTGTCAGTTAACTCTCCTGTGAGCTTTCCTGCTGGGAATACAAAATACCCAACCTCATATTTTCCCGGTATAATATTGTTATTGACATTTCACTGACAAGCACCCCATGTTAACACTGCTTCTGCTGCTTACCAGAGCTCATGTTCCCCTTCTACTGCACTCTACGCAAGCCGTCAACTAAACGCTGTCACTTGCTGTCTAAGTGCCTTCAGGGTCTGATACTCAGAAGGTGAAACATTTCCCCTCAGTCCAATCCAGTCCAGTAGATTCTACTTCCCTATTTCCTCTGAGTACAGTGCAACAGAAGCTCTGTTTTGGAAATTCAGCTTCAAACACGAATGCACCCAACTCCTGAAGCTGCTGGTTAAAAACTTTGGGAAAGAAAAACCATTTATAAGTCTTCATCCAAGAATCAAGGGGCTTGGAGCAACCTGCTCTAGTGGAAGGTGTCCCTGCCCGTGGCAGGGGGCTGGAACTGGATGAGCTTTAAAGTCCCTTCCAACCCAAACCACTCCACGATTCTATGATACTATGATTATAAGCTGGTTAACATACACAGCAGGGAATGTAGTTAAAGAAACATGTGATGTGCATCAGCTTCACTCTGATGTTTGGTTCTGGGACAATTAAAGTCATTAAGAGACTTCCCTCCCATCTAGTGGGCTTTACCAAAAGGGAAGCCCAGTGGAGACAGTGAAGCAAAGAACAGTTCACAAAGTTCAGTCCTGGGTGACTAAAAGCAAGTGATGTTTTATGTGATATGAAAGAAAACGTTTTAATAAAATGCAAATTTCTGTTAAAAGGTGTTTTTTGAGCAGTTCAACACAGTTAATCTCTTTTCTAACCTGGATTGAGAAGAAAAGAAACTCATGATGATAAGGACAGAGTGTCAGAGGCTAGGTACAACGCTTGGACTTCGGTGGAGACAAGCAAGATGGGCGATTTAAATGCCAAACGGTGAAAATCCCTTACTCTCGGAAAAGGATCACTCAGTGGCACTATTTCACTTCGGCTCTACAACAGGGCACACTGCTCGCGTGTTTAAGCGTCTGAGGAGGGACTTTCCCCCTCTATTCGTGGCCTCCAGCCACAGCCCGCTGCTCGCCCCGGAGCATCGCTGCCGAGGAGGGGGGGGCAGAGCAGGAGAGACCCCCCTGCGCCGCTTCCAGCGCTCCCCGGGCTCACACAGGGATCAGAGGTGCCGCCTCCTCCTCTGCCTCCTCCTCCTCCTCTTCCTCCCCGCTCCTGCCCTGCCCGCAGCGTGCGGCTGGACGGGGACCTGCGCCGGGCGCGGTGCGGAGCGGGGCTCCTGCTCCCCCGAGCCACCCGCACCGCGGAGCTGCCGGCGGGGTCCCCCTTCCACAGTCCCCCTGGACCCTGACGGCCTTTGTCTGCAGGCAGCCGGAGCGGCAGCACCATGGCTTGGGGCGAGCTCAGCCTCCTCCGGTGGCTCCGGGAGAGCCGGCAGTCCAGGAAACTCATCCTGCTCATCGTGTTCATCGCCCTGCTGCTGGACAACATGCTGCTTACGGTAGTCGGTAGGTAGAAAGGGTTTGGGTTGTTTGCTTTTATTTTCCTCCCCTCCGGATTATGCCAGAAATACTCTCCAGTGACAGATGTATACCCCGCATGCATGATTAATGCTCCCAAACCAAACATTTCCAAGCACTGATTGTTTGTTTTTTTTTAAGCACGAATTACATTCTAGGCATTGCAAACACTGTCACACACCAAAGTCTGGCTTTATTTCACTGTTAATTGCAGGATAATGAATGCTGTACAAAAGGTCTTCATAATTCTTTTTCTTCCTACTAAATGCCACTAATACTTCACAGAACGACAGATAACAGTATTTTTAGCTCATCATCGTTTTTTTCTCCTGTGGTCATTCAACTGAAACAACAGGCTAGATAACACTGGAGATGCCTGTTTCCTTGAGATAATTTCTCTTCGCCCCCCCCCCCCCCCCCCTTTGGTCTTTAAATGCAAGGTTAACAAGAAAACTATAGGGCTGGGGTTTAAGCAAAGCACTTCTGTGAGTTGGTTTAATAAAATCTCAGTTTTGATCGAAGTTGAAGATGCAACTTTTACTGGCTTCGGTGTCATGGCATCAAGAATCTAGCCAAATAAAGTGCTTGAATATTCTTCACTGTTGTTGTTTTAGAAGTCCTCATGTTCCAATGTTTATGTGAATTTAAAGAAAAGGGCTCGGAGAAGCTCATGGTTCATGAGTGCACACGTGCACACATGGATGCACATGTGTCTCTCAGAAGTGGATGGGGTTGTGCAGAGCCAGCTCTCAGATGATGCTGCACTGTCAGCTTCTGAACCTGGATTTCTTGGGGGACTTCAGCTGAAAAGCTGATGCCATAAACAGACCTTGGCTAAAAACATACATATTTGTAGCAAGTTGATTTTGGATTTTTTTCTGTATGAATATACTTTGTTCTAAAGTTATTAACATTGGTGCGAGGCATCCATGGCTATGGCAGGAGGGTTGGAACTGGATGATCTTCAGGTCCTTTCCAACCCTAACTGTTCTATGATGCTATGATTCTATGGTTTACTCATTCAGTAATATGTATGCTACAAGCCCTAGAAATTACTAGGGTAATTATTACTAGAAATTACAGTTTGCAGACTTACTGAAGGAGACTTTTTCAGGAAGGTGTAAGACAAGGAGGGGTGATTCTGTCATTAGTGTTAAACTGAACGAACCGGACATCTGTTTTTACAAATTCTAAAATGCTAATTCCTGAGATACATATGAATGCAATTAAATTGCAGCTAAGTTCCTAAAGCATATAGAGAAGGTCTCTTCTGGATGATCTTTTCAATGAAGATTTTTATATATAATGAGATGAAAATACCAGCACACTAAATGTGATTAATAAATATGAGTGTTACATTTCTTTTCCTTCTTATGGCTGTTACTTATCAATATGTTTGTGGTTTATTTTAGAAATGTGGTTTCTTACACTTTTTTCTATTTTGGTTTAATAAGTTTCAATGCTTTTCTCATCTTTCCTACTTTTACAAGCTAATAAATGGATTTGTGCAGTCATGTGCAACAAAGAGACTCTTCAAACAGGTTTTGATGCTTGTTCCATTTTGCTTTTTGAATGATGCCTGTACAGAAAACCTTATATTTATGAAAACTGACAAAAAAATAAAGATTCATATAAAAGAACTTATTTTAACCTGCACTTCTGAGTTACAGGTGTGGTTTTTCCCATGAGCAAACTTCTATTTCAGTTCTGTGTTTCCACCATTCATAACCCTTACTAATGTGCTCTGTAGGAAAGCTTGTGTTTCCTAATAAATGGCAAAGCAAACAAGAAAATCTGGTGATTCCCTTTACAAATAACTTGATAATAAGATGCCAATGTATTCTATTTTTTTTCCAGTGCCAATAATTCCCAGTTACCTTTACAGCATCAAACATGAGAAAAATGCCTCAGAAATCCAGACTACTAAACCTAGTGTAGTCTCAACAACGATGGACAATTTTGAGAGCATCTTCTCCTACTATGACAACTCAACGATGGTCATTGGAAATGAATCTGATAAGACACAACTCACAGAGCTGCATCCTACTCAGACAGAACAAATGATAGTAAATGTGACTCCTTCCCCATCTGACTGCCCGAAGGAAGATAAGGACCTGCTGAATGAAAATGTGCAAGTCGGTCTCTTGTTTGCTTCAAAAGCAACAGTGCAGCTAATCACTAACCCCTTTATAGGGCCGCTGACAAACAGGTATGTAATTTCTGCTATGTTACTCGGTTAGGACTTTATACTGATGTTTTAATCTGGACTAATACTTCAAACAAAGTGGTTTTAATTCTATTGTGGCCTTGGCTTAGCGGCCTTCACACTTTAACTGAAGGAATATTTTAGTGAAATAGGTTTGGTGAACACTTCCTAACACCTGTGTCCTTTCCCAAAACAACTGGTAAACCACACATGAGCCATCTGATGCATTCAGTATCAAACACTTTTCCTCCAGCTCCTGAGACCTCAGGTTTTTATAGAAACTTTCGCTGAAGTAGCGTAGAAACATCTTCAACGCAGTTACATGGGGTCAGAAGACACTACAACATAGGTGTTATGAAGCACTGTGAATTGATGATATATCTGTTACACCTAGATTAGTCAAACATGATATTGAAACTATAGGCAGGATTAACATTCCATGTTCCGGTTGGAACTGGATGAGCTTTAAGGTCCCTTCCAACCCAGACCATTCTGTGATTCTGTGAGACAGAGAGTCTCATTTCACCTTATCTTCTACTGCATACCACCTATGCAGATACAAGTACGCCACTGCAAAACTACCCTTTCACAAACGTTGCTGCAAGTTGAGGAGGAAAACAGATTTTTGTTACCTGGAATTTCTGTATTGTTTTGTGAGGATATGATAGGCCATCTACAGGCAAAGTAACATGAGTTATCGAGGAGTATTTTCATAATAGTTCTTTAGGTGTTCTTCTAGATTTTTCTAAATGTCTAACTTATTGCCCTGTTGATGATTTTCAGTATCATCATTTCCACAACCTGCCAAATCAGGAGAAAGGCAATAATATTCTCCACATTGTTGATGACTTTCAACAGTGCAGTTACATCATACTGCAGATGTGATCACTCTTTCTTTGGTAGACATCTGCCTAAGTAAGACGGTGCATGTCCCTGCCGATGCCTCTCTGTGCACCTGAGCATCTCAGGACTGGAGCTTGGTGTGGCATGTGCCAAAGCTACCAGGACGCATGTGATACATCCTTAGGGATGCCCCAAATGTTCATGTAGCATCTCCCTTTGCTGTTTAGCAACAGGGTTGACAACGCACCGGTGTGAACATCAGTGCTGTGAGCTGAGATTTCCTTCTGGAAACACCCTACATGTTGCTGCATGGGGCTGAGTATGTGACTGTAAATACAGGGGCAGGTTGGCAAGCTAAGACGCCCAACAAATGCAAGAAGAAAGATCAAGGAGTGCATCTTCCCAGCGTCCTCTGTGATGAACTCTTTTTTCATACAGCAGAAATGAGTGCCTTAGTGGCAAAGTGGCCCTAAATTAGATTAAATTAGATTTAAGGTTTACTGCTTTTCTTTCATGCATTATTTGTATCTTGGTTCCACTATCTGCTTTTCTTCTGAGAAATGCTCAGTGGGAAATATCAGTTAGCACATTTATCAACTAACTGTAAAAGTCATTGGCAAAAAAACCCCTGAAGTTGACATTTCCTAATAACAATGTATATGATCAGTTAAACTGTGATTATGATAAATGAAACAGAAAATATGTGAGTTATCATTATATGACTCTTCCTTACCACTGATAAGCTGTTTAGTGAGAATTGTTATTGCCATTATCACTTTAGCTAAATTTCAGCAAAATAGCACAGCTGAAGGAGAATCTGTTGCTTAGTTCAAGATTAGTGTAGACAGTTTGTTAAGGTGCCCAGTAAGTTTCTTCTTCAAACAGGTAGCAGACGGTGCTCATGGTCTTCTTTTCAATCAAAATACCTAATTTTCAATCAAAATTTGATTTTTTGAATCAAAACATCAAGAGTGGTTTAGGTTTTTAATCAAGTATGAAGTTACCAGCTTTCAGTAGGCGCTGGATTTGAGTGCTTGAGTTTGCACAGGATGCAACAGGATGTTCTATTCATACGAGTCTGTGCCAATAATCGCTTCATTTTAGGTTTTCTAGAAGTTTTGTAGGGCTTTTTTTTTTTCCCTTTTCTGTAACTACTGGAGGTGTGGGTTTTTAGAAGGAAATTTTCAAATTGATTTCAGTCAAGAAGTATGTTCTGCTAAAATTGTTCCTTATTTAAAGCCCAGCTCTTTCCATAGAGCATCAGACAAAACACACACCTGGCTTAGGGAGCTGGGTTACAATTCCTAAAACAAACACAGTTTGCCCTTGGTCTAACAGAACCTAGGAAAGGAAATTCTAGGGGATGGCTTTAGGATGTCAGCAACACACTTCCCACCGTGGCATGGCTTCAGGGAAGAGCTGATATGATTTTGTGGCTCAGATGCACTTTTATGTTTTCCCTTGTAGTGAAATCGGTAAGAAACTACACAAAGAGCACAGCACTTGATGCAGGGCACTTCATGAGGAGGATGGAATGGCAAGGGGAGATTGAAGGCTCTGCTTATTCCTTTCCATTGAAAAGAGTAGGCAAAAGGCTGCTGTGCCCTTTATAAATAACTGATTTGTTCCATTATTTTTGTCCAGCTCTTCCCAAGCTCTATGAATGAGGCTGTGAGCCCAGCTATGTGAGCCCCACAACACACTGGAGCCAATGAATGTCTCCTCTGCCATGTTTCTCTCCCTTTTTTTATCAGTCTGAAAAAAATGCATTATTTTAACCTTGTGCTTCTCTGTAATGGCCTCAATAATCATTAAAAAACGAGCAGATATTTTCATTATCATTTTAACACCAGCCTGACTACAGCTTTGATCTTCTTTGCATGAGAGAGTGGCTAGGACCATGGTTCATGACCAAGACACAGCACTGTAATGAGTGGATAATTAGGCTCTAATCATTCACAGGTCTAAGTCAGTGTAACCTTTATTTTACTACTGCACAACACCCATTGATCAGTTGTCTTATTGTAGGGTAACCTTGTTATTGGGTATAATCCACTTCCCAACAGTCCTGCAATGTGGAGCCAACATGGAACTGAAACAGAGGAATTTAGGTGTTCTCCATCAGTGGTAGCCTTTCCTCTCCCTACTTCTACTGACTCCATCTGCTTCAGAGGTCTGTAATACTTGTAGGAAGCACTTTTAGCTGCAGGCAGCCTTGGTGAAACATGCTAGACTCTGCTTCTGCGAGGGTTTTGAAAGGAGTGCCCAAGAAAATTGCATGCTTGAGCATGGTAACAAGAAAAAAGAAGAGAGAAGACAGGCTGTAATATTCTTTTGTACATCATACATGCAGAATGTAGAGATAACTGTGATGAAATATGCCGTGCCGTGGCTGAGAAGTCAGAACTGCATATTCACAGGTTTCAATGGCCCAGGACCAAAGGACAGAGTCAATGAATAAGTTGGCTGTTATAGGTAGCGCTTCTCCTTTTTGTGATGGTTTGTGTTATAGAGTGTAATAGTTCAGCAAAACCTCCCAGTCTGTGCTGTCTAGTATCTGATGAACAGACTAGAGAATGCAGCTGCAGCTTAGACATTTGTGGTTGCACAACTGCCAGCTAATTAGTGCTGCTATTTCAGGAGGAGGCAGGCTTTGCTAAGGGGCAGGTTTTGCTAAAGAAAGAACAATCTGCATATCTAACTACATGTCAACTGGATGTAGGTAAGACTGTCTCCTGAGCAAAAGCAACCACAGCTTCTAGAGGTCCAGAAGTCTCAGGCAGGAGCAGCACATGAGAATCACACATCTCCAAATTGTGGTTGAAGCTCCAGGCAACTTTTAGGAGCATTATAATGACCTGTTTAGTACAACTGCATGCCCCGTGCTGACCTGTATGTCTTTGCATCATCTTATATGATGGATCACTGGCAATGCATGCTTTGGTTGAAATGACTGAGTCTAGTTCTGAAATGGTTAACTTCTGTGTGGAGGAAAAGGTATGTGTGGAAGAGCATCATGGTTTGCTGGGTAGTAAGAGAAGGACTGAGTTCTGCTCCAGTTCTGTCCTCATCACCCTCTAGTATGTATTGCTTCACACCTTGCTGTGAACCTATTTGTCTAAGATAATGGAGGAATAGTATCTGTGACTGCAAAACTTAAGAACAATGCTTGAGCAGTATTTCACTGAACATTAGAAGTGACTTCCAAAATACTTGTTTTCCTACAGCCTTCAACCACCAGAAACTTTCCAAGTGTAGGAAGCCTACTGGAAGAGTTAAAATCTGCTTTAGCTTGATAGAGTATCATTTAGAACTAGTGTGATAGCCCTTCTGCTTGTTTAACTCCTTAATGTTTATGGGAGATCTCACTGCTCATGTCTCTGTTCTAGTGATGGAAATGTGAATGTGGGAGCCAATTTGGATGGCATTTGTCTTCAAGTAAATAACTGAATTTTAATTCAGTGTACTTGTAGCAGAAGCAAATTGCTATCTTATGGCCCCTGTGTCAAGCCAAATTGCTTGATTTCTGTACTGAAATCAGACTTCTTCCCCGCAGTGTCTATTCCAAATATCTCTGGGATGGCCTTGACAGGTACAACCCTACTTTGCAATAGAGGAAGGCATAAGGATATTCAACTTGTGCTTTCATAGCCATAGCTGCAGGATTTTTAGATTATTCTTTTTAATCTGTACTTCTGTCAGTGCTTTCTTTAATTGAAGAACTCAAATTCAAAGCTGTTATGGTCAAACTCTCTGTGGCCTGCTCTACCTTCATTCCACTGGGAAGGGAAGTGCCCACTTCAGCTCTGGGGCAGGCCAGACATTGGTAATGGGTAATTTTTTATTTCCCCATGTACATAGAAGCATAGAATGATAGAATCATAGAATAGTTAGGGTTGGAAAGGACCTTAAGATCATCCAGTTCCAAGCCCCCTGCCTTGGGCAGGGACACCTCACCCTAGACCATGTCACCAAGGCTCTGTCCAACCTGGCCTTGAACACTGCTGGGGATGGAGCATTCACAACTTCCCTGGGCAACCCATTCCAGTGCCTCATAGTAAAGAACTTCTTCCTTATATCTAACCTGAACTTCCCCTGTTTTAGTTTTAACCTAACACCCCTTGTCCCTGATGAAGAGGAGATTGGCATCCCATTGTATAACACCTACCATACAAAGCAAGAGAAGAGACAGGCTTAGAAAAATCATCCACTTTAAACAAAGCAGACAAAAAAAGGTAGTATTATTCTCTCACAGGCCAGGTATCAAGGTGCTGAGAGATTAAAATGATTATCATAAGGCCACAGAGGAAATGGCCAGGGATTTAATTTGCTTTGGAGATAGCAGCCCAGTTAAGTAGCACACGAGCAACCAGTATCTGCTGGATATTTGTAACACCCACTTAAAAAGTTCAACTAGAAGAATCTGCACACTGTGTTTTTGACATATTTTAATGTAGTGATGATACTTCAGGCAAAATTGTTCTTTATTAGAGATTTCTGTGGCATGTAGAAATGTGTTCATTCACAAAACCCAAGCAAATACTACAGGGAGACATGTAATGAACGTCAAGCCCTGGACTTCAGAGAGATTTGCATTATTGATGGTCCTTAATTGTATAAAAGCTATATTAACAAGAAACAAAGCTCAGAATAATTGTTTTGGTTTGCCTGTGTTGTGACTGCTATTATTAAAAATCAAAAGGGCCATTATTTGACTAACCTACTTTAGCCAATAATGCCAATATAAATGCCCAATACTATCACACCATTGGAAGCTGAAGTCAGTCAGAACTCTTTTGAAAAGCATCCTCCGTTGCTGAGGAACTTGGCCATTAAATAATGTCTTTGAAAATACATTTGAGATGCACCGTCCTACAAAAAAGAAGCCATGAATAAAGTGTGCTTAACAGAATACAACAGATACACAGTATTCAGAGTTACCCAGGTAGTGGTTTTGATCCTAAAGTAGATTTATTTTTAATGGCATGAAAAATAGTATATTTTAGTTCTTTTTGAGATTCAGTTGAGATTTCAGTTTAGGTGCTTAAAAAACAGAAATTTCTTTATTTCCTGGAAACTTGAAAATGCTGATAGCAACCAGGCATTTCCACAGGCTCTTTAGAGCCCTAAAGAAGAAGCGAGCTGATGAGGAAAGCTTTTATAAACTCCATTTTTACTCCTAAACCCATGGAAAGCAAAAATGTTTTTCTCAAGATCTCTGGGACTCTTCCAGCACTCCTGGCTGCTGAAGGCAGAACTCCCAACAAAGCTGATGAAAAACTTTTCCAGTAAAAAAGCCATTGGAACGACTCTATCTCATTATAGTCATTGTCTCATGAGGATGGAAACAGATGAGCATTGAAACACAACTGGGTTATTTCTAAGTTCAGCATGCTCAGACAGATCTTCCCTACTCATATCCTTGGCAACTGTTATGGAGGCCCAGAGGGCCTTTATTGGGAATAATGATGGCAGAGTGAGAACAGAGCATTCAGATTCTAATGAGAGAAGGATTTCTTCCAAGGATTTCAGATGTAAAATCTGCTGTGCCACATGAAAAGGCATTTCTGACATGGACAAATTTGATCCTGCGGTCCGCAGTAAATAGTTCAAAGCCTACCAAGGAACTATAGGTTGGGGTTTTGTGGTGTGTGCACTCATGTGAGTAAGTCTAACCCAAAATGTCAGTGAGGCAATCAGAAATGTGAATGTTCATTTTGTTTTCCAGAATAGGCTACCAAATACCCCTGTTTGCTGGCTTCTGCATCATGTTTGTGTCAACAATCAGTAAGTGTCCACAACTTATTTAGTCTCGTCCAGAGGCAACTTTTAAATACATGATATATAATGATTATCGCTTCTCGTTGATGTAGAGGGACTGATTTCTATGTGGATGGTGGTGGTGATGAGATTTGACAAGTGCGCTCTCATGAATGTGCTCTAAGAAATTCACAGCCTTCCGTCCCACCTTGATGTGTCTCTTCCTTAGCTGAATTTTCAGGTTCTTAGAATCCGAAGTGGTGCTCAGACAGTTTTAAACAGAGAGCCACGGGAGGGCTATCAGCCGTGAGAGGGCTATTTTGAAGGGTCCTTAACAACTGGCCATAGTAGGGGCTTATCAGAAAGATCATGAGGCTGCAGTGGCTCATGAGTAGAGTATGAGTCAACAGTATCATAGCGCTGCTGAACATCACTGCGGGATGTGCAAACAGGAGCACAGCCTGCAAGCCAGCTGAGATAATTTGTCTGCTCTAATGGCATTGATAAGGCTTCAGCTGCTGTTTTATGGTTGGTTTTGGCATGGCACTTAAAGCTGTGGCCCAGATAGAAAGAGTGTGGAGGAGAACAAGCATCCTTAGAAGCCTGTGACAGTGGTGAAAGAACCAGGTTTGTTTCAGAAGGTAGATATGAGACCTGTCAGAGTCCATGACAAAAAGGAAGGGAACATTTTTCTGTGTCCACTGTACATAAGGAATAACAAGCTTAAAACTGTATCATCAGGGACTGAAGTGCTGGTCTTAGGGTCACTGACAACTCTGCATTTTAGAAACATATTAGACAAATTCTGGTTGGGATGGAGATAAGAGCAGTGAGCCTGATTCATGGCAGAGGGGATGTTATCTGCTGACATACATCCATCCTTCATTTATTTTTCTTGTTTTTTCTCTGTTCGTGTGGGTAAAGATTTTTGTAAGACCTGGTGGAAAGCATAGGAGGCACAATGCTGCAGGGCAGGTGGCTGAAGTGCATGTGGATCTACTGTTTAGTTGGTGCATAACAGCTTCCCACAGCTCCAACTTATCCAGCAAAATTCCTTATGAGACCAACAGATAGGAGCTGAAAAAGGTTTTAAGACCTCACTGTAGACTGAATGGCACTGAGCATCACACAAGCTCTAACAGGCAGAGATGTGCTTGGGTTTCTGGAACATTCCTAGTTTCCAGAATTGTGGATGGGGAGTTTAGCAAGACTGATGAGTGCAGCATCCAGGGGATGTGTCCCAGAAGACAGATACTGGCTGAGGTTAAATCAACCTGGGGTTAAATCAAAGACAGACAGAGAGGCCCTTCCTCCGGTGCAGTTACTCTGATGCTGCACTGTTGGCAGGATAAGCACCTTCCTGCAGCCCTTGAATGGGTGGAACTGACTTCCCTGGATGCCCCTTCAGCCAGCTGTGCTGCATGACATCTAATGTGGAGCTGGCAACAGCAGGATAAAACCTCTCTCCACCCATTTACTTACTGAAGGAAATGTTGGTGCATGGATGCAGGTGTGTTAAATCCTGCTTTCCCTGAATGCCTGGAGCTTCAGGCTGCCTTAAATGTAGCAGCAGGGGGAGGCAAGGCTGGAAAGAAAGGTCTTACTACTCCTCTTGTATATAGCTGAATCAGAGCTGGATGTAATCAAATCCCAAGTAATTAGTTAAAACTGCTTGGGCGCTTGCATTCTGTGTTACCAGGAGGCTTAAACACCTGAGAGCCATTCAACACTGACACTTCTAAATGCAATAAGGGAAAATAATGCGGTTAGCATTGAAAGCGGCACTGTAAACACTTGACTAAATTGTATGAATTTTTTGTGGTTGTTTCAAGAAATCTAACTTTTTAATCTAGTTACAGTTAACCTTATTTGAAGAATTTACCTCTGTTTTTTCCTGTAGTGTTTGCCTTCTCTGGAAGCTACACATTACTGTTTATTGCCAGGTCCCTTCAAGGAGTGGGTTCCTCTTGTTCTTCGGTGGCAGGTAAGAGAAGAGATGATAGGATAAAGTGCAAATCACTGATTCTGTCATTTTCAGTCACTTTGCGAATTGTGTTTTGTCTGTACTTTCAATAATTAATACAAAACTGTTCAATTAAATCAATTCTGTGGTTTTTCTGTCCCTTTCATATAAAGTAGCTCTAAAGTAAATGTCTTTTCAGACTTCCTTGGTATTTGGGTTGCAGTAAGGTAGAACACTAAATGAACTGCACTCTCCCTGGGATTTCTGCATCTGTGTCTTCCACATTTTAAATTCATTTTTGGCCATTTTAAAGGTCATTGGGAACTTATGTTGGTATTTGTTATAGGACGCATAGCAGCTCTGTCTGTTACTGAGATTTCTCTTATGAAATGTTGTTTACAAGGGCTTACCTTGCTGTCTGCTGGTTTGGACTCAGTTTACCTGTACTGGATTTCCAATACAAGGTTATACGTTTTAACAGAGCAGGTGAAATGGAGTGTGGGTTCTCAGCCCAAATCAAATTGTTTAACCCTTTCTGAGGCTGAGACTGCAGAAAATACGTTTTGGTCGTGTTAGAATATTTTGAACTTTTTTTTCTGGAAAAGTCTCCTATAATGTCAAGAGAAATATGAATTTGGTTTGGGAAGGGAGGTGAATACAGTGTTCGGTCAGGAACATATTGGTTTCCTCAGGAAAATCCCCCTCTCCAGGTTGGATTAACCTATAAGCAGGGTTCACATTCACCCCATGGAAACTCAGCAGGAGTTTGACAGCTGGATTCCTCCTAGGTTCTTTTAGAAGGGACTTTGCTCCAGCCCACATCTGGGCAGTGCTGCAGGGGGGATGCAACACCTCAGGCTGAGCATCTGAACTGGGAGCAAAAAGCACCTGATGTTTAAGATGGGCTTGAAGCCACGCAACAAGCAGTAGTTAAGCAAAGGGATTTAAGCCTGGATAAGTAGTGGGAAGAGTAAGGATGTGATTAAGGGAACAGGCAGGTGCTGGTATGAGGAGCTAGGGATGGAGAAGGCAAAGAAGCATGAGAGGCAGACACAAGAAAATCCATCTTTTCTCCTGTACCAGTTAAGGTTACAAAGCAAACTTTCCAAAGGCAACACATACCAGAATCAAACATATTGTTCAGCTTTAACTCAGTCCCTGTGCAAGTGCACTTCTTGAGATAAAGCTCACAGATGAGTACATGACTTTTTTTCACAGACAACCAAGAAAATAGAGCAGAAAAGGCCAAGAAACCTTCTAGTGCACCCCCTTCCTGAAGGCAGGATCAGCTCTGTATCTGTGGTTCCTCATGCATACTTGACAGACATGTTCTCAGAAGCCTCCAGAAATGCCCTCCGCATCTAGCTTTGTGCTGGAGTACCTTTACTGCCAGGAAGTTTTTTGTCTGATGTCTCATCGAAAGCCTCTTTACTGTCATGTAAATCTATTTCTGCTTCCTATACTTGAGAGAACATGGAGAACCATTTCTTTATGGTTCTTTTTCATATTGCAAGATTATTATCACGTCTTGCATCAGTTTTCCTCCTCTCTGTTTTTCAATTGAAAGTCCTGCAGTTTCCCTCACAGATCTTTCTCTAAGCCTTTGCTCACCCTTCTCTGGATAGTCTCCAGTGACCTGTACCTTTCTTCCTGTGCTGCACCAGACCCAGCACTCGGAAGCAGCTCTGACTCCTTGCAAGGGCCAACAGCAGTGATTGTTCTTCATGCATCTCATAGGCAAAGGAGGCTTTCTGTAGTATTGCTGCCAATCAGTTGTTAATCCCCCTGCATTTGTGCAGACAATCATTCCTACCTACATGTAAACCATTGCATTATCTTCTTTGTATTGCCTACTGGTTTCTTCCAGAGTATGTCCCAAAAAGCCACAAGTTCATTGTGAATTCTGAGGCCGTTCCCTAACTTGCTCTTCAGCTGCTCATGCAAACAGTTTGATGCCATCCACAACTTTGAATAAGTGTGTTAATTCACACAGGACCTCTGCTCTTTTGATGCACTTGATGAATGGTATTCACTTAATGATCAATCGTGCAATAGTTTGTTATCATTTTCTGTAGTCATGGACCTTATTTACTGAGTCCTACTTAAACCTTGATTTGAAAACAGAATTGTTAATTTCTGTGAGGACTCTTCTTCAGCATTTACGCTGACAGTGTCTGAGTGTTTTACAAAACCACAAATGAAATAAGCTTCGTGTTTCCTTTGTGAAATGAAGGCTCATCATCAAATGCAGAAGTGAGGCACTTGAATATAAAGGTCAAAAGAATCCTTTAACTTTGGATGTTGAACTTGAAATACTCATTTTCAAAGCAGTCAGCTCTGCATAATACCCCAGCCCCAGAGCACAGCTACCAGTGACCACAGTTACAGCTGTGAGTGGTCGCCAGACCTTGGTGTGAAGCACCCAGAGAATGACTAACAGTGAATACTTATCACAAGCTTTGTTTCTGCTCGTTGAAAAGCCTCATCTGAAAGCTCTGCAACAAAGACAAGGACAAAGAATCTAGAAAATCAGAGCATCATTGAATTACCTAATACTGTACAACAGAACATGTTCTTGGAGACCATTTACATTGCCAAATCCTCTTTTACTTCAAAGTGATTTCTATGGGGACGGAATATTTATGTTTTTATGTATATATATATAAAATATATATACACAAATACCCGCTGTTGCCTCTGTACAATATTTAGTAGGGCTGGCAAATGATAACCATAAATTGTAGTATGCAGATGCCTACCTTTGTGTTGTTATTTTTCCTTTTCAGGGATGGGAATGCTTGCCAGTATATATACAGATGATGAAGAGAGAGGCAACGCAATGGGAATTGCACTGGGAGGCCTTGCTATGGGAGTCTTAGGTCAGTGAGTCGAAGGCTCTGCTGGCAAGAGAAACCACCCCCCAGCCTTCCCAAAGCATGTGCTTGTGATCTATGAAAGCAGCAGAGGAATCTCATTGAGTGTAATGTTATGGTGCTGTCTCCACATTAGATATATGGTGCATGTTACGAATAGTTTCTCCCACAGCAGCATATTTCTGATGTAGATACATACGACAGGCAATAATGTCTGAGATGTATGGGGTCTGTTTACATGGAAGAGTGCTTTGGGAGTGAAGAATATGGTTATTGTCATGATCAGTGAGCTTTGTGGGCATTCTTACACTGCGCGCTTTGGCCACTGAATGGCAATAGCAGGATGCCCAACCGCTTGTAGAGCATATTTGTTCAGAGATGTGGCTTCACAGCTGTGCCCTTTCTTTCTCCCTGGCAGTGGGTCCACCTTTTGGGAGCGTCATGTATGAGTTTGTGGGGAAGAGTTCTCCTTTCCTGGTGCTGGCAGTGCTAGCTCTGTTAGATGGAGGTCAGTAAATATGGAGAGTCAATATCACCATGCAGCACATCCCTTTCATATTACTGTCTAAACCCCTACTGTCTAAACCCCAAGAAATGTTACAGTATTGATTTCTTTTCACAGCTGTTCAATTATTTGTTCTGCAGCCATCCAGAGCACAAGCAGAAGTAAGTATTAAGGTAAAACACTCTAGGCAATGGATGACACTTTGCCTTTCCTAATCCCAAGCTTTTGTTTCATAGAGTCAGAAGGGGACGCCGTTACTGACACTTTTGAAGGACCCGTATATCATTATTGCAGCAGGTACCAGATCCTTTTTGTTTAAACCATTGGTGTTATACCTGGAATGCCTCAGGTTAAGCTTAATATTAATTATTAATATTAATAAGTTAATATTATCATTGCTGGCCTCATTTACATGAAGCTCAAAGAACCTGTTGGTAATATAGGACGAATATACTAGTATATGTATACATGTAATATATATGTATATATGTAATAGGCAGAAAGCTTGAAATGTAGGTGTATATCCAGCTGAGAGGACACTAATGACTTGAAGCTGCTTGCCAAGGCAATGAGATGTGGCCATGAAACTTCCTATGAGGCAAGTGAATAGGATGAAGGCTTTAGAGGAAGGGTTTTCCAGCATATCGCAGGCAGGCATAGGGAATAACACTGAACTTTTGTTTCCATTTGAAGAGAGGGAGTGAATTTGGTCTCTAGAGCATGGATGCTATTTCAGAAAAAGTCTGGGTTGAATGGGGAATGGCGTTTGGTATTGCATGTTTTGCTTGTCTAATAAGTTGTTCTGTCTCAAGGGAAGTTTGCCTTTTTGTGTTGCATTTTGTTGCATGTTTATTATGATGTCTGTAATGAAGTCTGGCCCTTCTTAATGTTGATAAAACACCTGGAAACAGCTAATTATTTTCACTGTTCCGTTTCTTAGGCCTACCCTGCTATCCAACAGTCCTTCCAAGCATTTCTTGGGTTCTCTCTTTCTTGGTGATCTTAGGGAATTGATCTTGATCTTGGCGAAATAACCCTAACCCTGTGACTAGAAACTTGGCCAAGCTGGGACTGAAGTTATACAGACGCTTTTGTTTGAGAACTTCTTGGGGCATTAGAAGACCTTTCCATAGAATAAAAGTATTTGAGGGGAAAGAGTAGCAAAGAACACAGTACCTGTCATGAGAAATCGGATCTATCACTCATCTAATCCAGTACTTTGGCTCTTGCAGTGGTTAAAGCAGGTGAGGCAAGGTGAGGTTCATCAAGCATTATTTTCTAGATATCAAATCCCTGCCTATGTCTAATCTGTGACAGAACTTGGTTTACACCATGAAATATGACAAGGGGACTGATTTTAAGGGGTACTTTGCTTGACCAAGACTTAGCTACTCCTGTCGAGCTTAGCCTTAGCCACGGAACAGAAAAGGTACGAAGGAACATGGATCCCACTATTTTAACCATGTCCCATGTATGCTA
This sequence comes from Psittacula echo, assembly GCF_963264785.1. Classification (NCBI taxonomy): domain Eukaryota; kingdom Metazoa; phylum Chordata; class Aves; order Psittaciformes; family Psittacidae; genus Psittacula; species Psittacula echo. Next base: position 7,803,016 of record NC_137743.1, on the reverse strand, counting down.
AGAGCAGGGATAGAGTTTGTTCCAATTTTCTAACACATTTACATGGCATTCAATTTCTGCAGCTCTTCTCCTCTCTGAAGTTGTTTCAGCTGTGGTTTCGGCACTCTCTAAAGCAGGGTTGAGCAGTCTCAGAGCCCCAAAGTGGTAAAGAAGACTCAGGGATGGGTAGCCTGGAATCAGGGCAGTGTGTGTCAGAGACCTTACCTTTACTTCCCTGGCTCTTTTTGCCTCTTGCTTCCCTACCCATTCTTGCAGGCATTCCCAGTGCCTCCTGTCTTCCTTTCCCATCTTTGATCCAGTGCAGCTGGACTCAACAGGAGGCAGGGAAAGGAAGGATGTACAGAGGATAGAAACATAAAGACTCTCTCTGTTCTGATCCCTCCTGCTCCGGGTGACCTGTCCTGTTCCTACCAGGCATCAGCTCCTAGGATATGAGAAGGTCCCTCCCATGGGTTATCAGTGGGGTTAGGTGCAGCATCCAAGGTCTCCCCCTTGCAGGATGGAGACTGCCCAGTGCTTTCGCAGTATGGATGATGCTGATGTTCTCTAACCTCAGCCTCTTCTCCTCCTGTTTTATTTCCCTTACAAACCCAATATGATTTTGTCAGACATGAACACCAAATACCAACTATAAATTCAGCCTTTTATCTGGCTTATGAGAGTACATTAATCCAGATGCAGCTTTCTTGATGCTCCAGGAATATACTGCTTAAATGTTAATTGCTTTAGTTCTGAAGCTGCTGCTTTTTAACAGTGAAAAGAGTATGAAAGTTTCATTTGTTCTCTCTTCTCCCGAGGAGTTTGGTATTTTCCTTGCTTTATTTTCTAGGACAGGAACTTGAGCCTGATCCTAATAGGGAAGGGTGGGTAAGCAGTTGTTCGGGATGGCAGAGTTAGCTCCATGCTCTGACACCTTGGGGCAGTCAGTTGAGGCACCATGCCACATTTCTTCATATCTAAGCCAGGATACTATGTCTTCTCCTTTGCAAGGATGCTGTGTATGATGTTCAGATACAGTGATTAGAGGGGAGAAGGCTGTAAGTCCCACCGGGTTTGTACTGCTCCAGCAGATTAGAGGTTTTGAATGGCTTTTCAGGCAGTTAACTTCCTCATTAAAAATTGACTGCGTCTCTAGTGGGCTGACTTGTTAATCGCTGTTAAATCCAGGGACACTTTAGGCACACTGCAAATGGGCATGGCTGTTCCAGTGTTTCTTGCACTCTCGATTTAGGTACACTAATTTCATGGTACAAATTCAGATTCAATCTCCTGAGCGTGCGTCATGCACTTGAGTCATAATTGTTTGTATTCTCAAAGTACAAGCACTTTCTGACCAATTCGGCTTATCTATAGCATGATATTACTCTTGAAGACAAGGTGTCTTGAACTGAAGCGTGGAGTTCCTCTCTCTTCTTTCTGAAAGTGGAACTTTTTCCCTTGATAAAACCATTTTTTCTGTGAGTCAATAATGTTGACTGCCACAACAGGCAGAAGGCCAGTGCTCTCATTCACTCCCTGTATATTGCAGTCCGTATGGCTAGTCCTAATGCCTGGATACCTCTCATATATAGCTATTGCAAGGCAAAAAACATGTTAGTTGAAACTATCAGATCCAAACCCCAAAGTTGAGACAGACATCATAGTGAGCACATGGGATCTTGAGAAGGTGTGTGACAGCTTTGCACTGAGTAATGCTTTCTCACAGGGAAATACCAGTGATGCCTATGTCACTCTGTCAAAAGCTAAGTGGGTTCTCGGCTACAGAGATAGGATCCATCTGGAAGGTTGCAACTTCACACCTTCTGGCCAACACAGGACATTTAATCTGATTTAAAGAAGAAACGATGTAGGGTTTATGCCCTTGAGAGATCACCCTTTAAAAAGAGATCAGCTCCATGCAAGACATAAGGAAAAAAAACCCAATGTAATCTTCTTTTGGGGAAGCTTTGCTAAGGTAACACGGCCTCCGTTGGACTTTGCTCTGAGTTTTCAGGGTACCAGGTCAGGCTCTTGCTTTTCTCTTGGGGTACATCCTATAAAGATCTGAAGTACCTTTGCCACCATATACCTGAGTACTTTGCTAAGCTCTGGTGATGCTGCCTGAACTAATGAGATGTCGATGTCACTCATGTGCGCATGCACGCCTGTATCTCATTTCTTTGTAAAGTTTGTTAAGAGTAGAACAAGACCTTTGCTATTTAATCCATCTCTGTTGGAATGACCTTGCTTCCTCTGGCTGTGCTTTGTGTGGCCTGAAATGTGGTTTTCCAGCATCAAGGAAGCTGCTTGAGCATGGCTGATATTGGCTTCGAAGAGGGCAACCCCGAGGTGTTTGACCAGGGCTCCTCACAGGCACTGCACTAGTGGGAGCTGGCACTGGAGTGGAAAGGTTAGCTTTCCTCTTTAGGGTAAAGCAGTGCTGAACTGTTGCTCCTTGCCCTAGGAAGGGAGTGAGCCAAGTTCATTTTGGGAGTTGTCGATACACAGTCTAATGTATTCTGACAGGTTTGAGCAAAGAATGACATCGGTGCTCATTTTGGTTTGAGCTGCATGATGAGAAACTTGTTCCAGGAGAAAATAATGTTTCTCTGCCCTCAGAAGAATTTCTCCAAGAAAAGTAAAATTTGGATGCCAAATGACTGTGGGAGTTCAGAATGTTTTCCTACATTTCAGAGGCTGTATATATTAAGAAGAAAAGTGGGAACACCGGTTTGATGTCACTTGTAGCAGTGCCTTCCAAAGCCATTTTATAAGGGATTAGCGAAAGGGACATGTCCCGTTGCCCTCCATTAGCCTTTGACTGCCTTGGGTTATTTTGAGTAAGTGGGAAAGACATCTTGAATCCAAAGAAATACCGTGGGATTTAATAATCCCTGTGCTAAAGCTGAAGTGCACAACTGAGGATAGATGAACGTGACACAAACCCAGTGGAGTCTGGATCTGCAGGCGGTGATGAAGGGCAGAGCTGAGCTGGGGGCAAGACTGAATCAGCACTTCCGCCTCTCGTTATCCTTTGCATCTGGGTGACTGAAGGTCCAGTGATTCAAAAGAGATTTGGAAGCATTTGAAATTCATAGGGTTGGGCAAGCTCAGCCAGACTCATGTTTTGCTGCATGGATTTACTGGCTGCGGGCAAAAGGGATCTCAACACAGAATTCCTGTTTGTAGGGGATAGATGTCTCTGTGGTTGTCTCTTGGTATTTTTAGGATCAAGACCTCCACATCTCGTGATGGTTGTTTCAGATGAGGGAGGCATGGGGTCAGAGCTGATGCCTTTTACACAACAGGGCTCTGGTTTTGCCCTAAGAGACTAGATAAAGACCAAAAGACTGTAGTTTTAGCTAATCATTTGTACAATCGTCAGACCTCATGAACTTTCTAAATATCATCAAGCTCACTGCAAACTTTCACATTATGAAAGTAGCTTAACCTTTATTGTAGAATTTCTAGGAGAATAGAAATATATATAAAAGTCTTCAGCGATGTTACATTCTGTTCTATTTAACGTTAACCAATGCACAACAAATAGAACTGTGAAAAGTGCAACGTTTTATGTAAAAGCATCCATTCTTTGCATGGCTTTTTGTTCATAGTCAAATGAAATAATTACTACTATTTTATTTCCCTCTCCTTCTTTCCCTAAGGATCAATCTGCTTTGCAAACATGGCTATTGCTATGCTTGAACCAGCTTTACCCATCTGGATGATGGAGACCATGTGTTCAGAGAAATGGCAGCTTGGTAAAGTACAGTATATTATTTGCATCTCTATTTTATCTAATGACTGTCTCAGTTCTGGCCCTGTTAATGATGGTTATAATATTATATATATTATATTATATATGTATATAATATAATATATATATAAAATATTATATATATTAGCTGTAATTATAAGCTGCAGAGTAGCAATTTGGTTTTTGCCAGCTTTAAATTTTCAGTGTTACAATTGCAAACATTGGTCTGTAAGAAAAATAGGTACTGGATGTTATTGCAATATGGAGGCTTCCTTGGGAGCCCCAGCAGCACATCAGGGAGATACCTGTTGAAGCACAGAGGCAGCCCAGCAGGGCAAAACAGTGTGTTTGGGTTGTTTTGTTGAGGGTTTTCCCAGAAGGAATCCTTCCTCAGCTCCTATTTTGAATTGCCAGGAGCAGGCAGTCACAGGAATCTGCAGGCGGTGCGCTCTGTTTGGTGCAGAGCACGCTCATGCCAACACATACCCCTTCCAGGGATGCTTCTGGTAACGTGGTAGAGGGATAGCCTTTACTTAAAAGGTGGCTACCATGGACATGAGAAGCACTTTCCCTCTGATTTGATGGATCTGATACCCTTTCAGTCATCACATTCAACAAAGAGCAATGGGAGAGACCCAACTTGGACCACCTTATAACCTGTAACAGGGACACAGTCTCAGGAAACCAAGTTGATGTGAACTGGCTTGTTTGGGGGGCGCTTGGCATAGTGTTGGTCCTCTGCATAGATCTGAATGATGTTTAGCTTTTTAGTAGTTTGTAGGAAGGAGTTCCCATTACAAACACAACATATATCTATGTGAGAAAGTTAATGAGGTGTTCTGTGCTGTGGCATTTCAGGAGGGTATTTTTTAACATCAATATATGGCATTTGCAAGGAGAAGAAGAATCCTTCCTGAAAATGATGTTCTGCTAGCCTTTGACTAATATCCCTACTCTGTGTTCATGTGGGTGTCCTACACCATATAGAAAGCACAAACCTTAGTTCTGATTAATGCAACTCAGATGTAGGGTGGCTATAGGTTTGCTATTGAACATGGTAATGACTCCATGGTAATACAGCAAAATTAACACGCATACTTAGGTATTTTAAACCTCACAAAGAGAAAGATTCTTATCTACCTCCCTCATGATAGTTTCATATTACTGGTGCAACAGAAATGAGACTTACAAATCTCTTGGTGGAATAGAAGTTCTTAGAAGGAAAAGATCCACTTTAAATAAAGACTAATTTTACCCCTTAATGATATAAGTAATTGACTCCATCACACTTTGTCTGATTTGACAGCATTAATTAAAGTTCTTAAGCCTCTTAAATTATATCTCTAACTGCAGGGTTCTAAGCAAATTGTTGTCTTATGCAATTTGGAGACCCAGCTGCCTAAGCATGATCTGAAGAAGGTGTAAAGAACCTTGATTTGATCAATTAATGTTGCTGTGCATAAAGCTGACTTAGAAAATGACAGGTCTGCTTCAGTATCCCACAGCTTACCCACCAACCTGCAAGTCTTTGTAGTATATTTCTTTATTTTCTTCCAGCTGTCAAAGTCTACCCTATGTGACCATTTGCTACAGACAGATAGCTCCAAGCAGGACTGAAGTGGCTGCGCTTACACAGGCGAAAATGCTTCCCCAGCGTCACTTCTGCAACCCACAAGGATTTCAATCACAGGATATTGCTCTGCTAAAAATGACCTCTTGATTTTTTACTTATGAATATCGGAGAGATAAGCAGGAAGATGGACAGGCAGGAAATGAGAAAATCTATGTTGCCTTGGTGAAAGATGAGCAGCATATACACTTTAAGGAAACGGTTGGACTGTGTACTGTAATGTCACGGCTGCTTTCTAAATGTAAATTATCTGACTGAATGGTGACCAAATAGAAGTTGTTGTGGCACGCACTAATTTGACAGACTTTCCCAGTTCTATTTGTCTTAGGATGATGTGGAATTTAACAGGAAAACCAGAAAAAAAAACCCTACTGTGTTATTTCTTCTAAGACACATGAACCGTTCAACACTGTTGCATGAGGATCCAGCATTAGGCATGAGCACCTTTGTTGCTCTGCCCCTTTGAATAGTTGTGATACAATATCTTTTCCTTAAGGGCATTCCCTGCTCTCACACACACTTCCATCATCCTCCCTAGTGCTCTCTGTGCAGCCAAGGCAATGCCACACTGTGCTCTCCGCTAGCACATCTTCCTTTGACACCTCCCCTGCGGCTGGATTCCTGCCCTGTGACTTAGGTGTAGGGAGAGGATGAATCCTCAGGTACAGGCTGTAACTGGCTTTTAAAGCAGAGTTGTTTCTGTCCATCATGCAGCCAGTGTTTAATTCAGCTCTAGTCGCTGCTGTGGAAGCCTGAAGGCTAGAAAAAATGGCTGGTTCCAACAGTATTTTCCAAGTGGATGTAGGGAGATGGGAGGGTGCCCTCCCATCAGGGCCAGAATGGATTTATTATTATTATTATTATTATTATTATTATTATTATTATCTGCAAGTCATTGCAAATAACTAGATTCTTTAATTTATGCCAATAACTATTTTTAATTAACTTTCACTGTAAATACATTGGCTAAATAATGTTAAAAACATGGTTTTGGGTTTTTTTTCACCTTTACAATATTGACATATGTTTGACTTCAATCACTACTCATACCGTGGCATTACAAACTCACCTGTAATACAAGGCCTCGTGGCATTTGCAGCCATAGAGGGGGACATTACTTGCCAAGCTGCAGCAGCAGCCCTGCTGCTCCCCACTCCAGGGAGGGATTCATCCACCCCTGACACTTGTGGGCTTGCTGCATGTGCTGAGCATATGCTCCATAAGCCACGCAGCCGTGAAAGAGTCGCTTTCCTTGACCTATCCTAAGCCTTATTGCAGTTAGACATAAACTTATCTCTCTGTTATTCCATCCTTTCTCCCATACCAGTTCTTGCAGCTGATGCTGAAAAACCCTTTTCAAAGGTGTCACGTCGCTCCCACATTTCATAGATGATGCCTTTAGATTTCATGAGAGGGCTGCAACGAACCGGATATTTGATTCTTCATGCTCTGCACAAAGGCTCTATTAGATGTGTTCGGATCAAAATTGCAGTGTCTGGAATTTATTAGTTTCTTCTAACACTTCACTAAAATCCTTGCTGATAAAACATCTCATTCATATTTTTCAGGTGTTGCTTTTCTTCCAGCTAGTATCTCTTATCTTATTGGGACTAATCTGTTTGGGATACTCGCGCACAAAATGGGAAGGTAGGCTTAATTTAAAAGCACTAATAATCTTCCAGTCTGTTCCATTTCTAGTGTTTTCCAGGGCAGTTTAGTGATAGGAAATTATTACACTTTGTTCTATAGTAACAAAATTAATTTTGGGGACATTTTGCTGCTTTGGTTGTGGAACTGGGCACTTCAAACATGGCTTTGAAGCATTCAAGATCAGCTCTAACATCTCGGTATCTAAGTGATGTTTCTTCTTTGATAGGTGGCTTTGTGCTTTACTTGGGATGCTAATCGTGGGAATAAGTATTTTATGTGTAAGTAGACGATCATGTATCTTTCAAACCATCTAAGCATTCCTGTGTTCATCTTCAAATGTGTGCTTTCCCTATGAGATTTTGCTTTTGATATGTTATTAAACAATGTGTGGTTAATAGGTTCCAGATCACGGTTTTGAGTGCTTTCAAATTTCAGTGCTTCAATTATTTTAAGGAAGAATGGCTCTGAAAGAAGGTGATCTTTTTTCTTTTGAGCTGTCACTTAACAGTGTGTGAGTAGTGAGTAGTATTAGTGTTGTTCCTAATAGTAAGTGTGTCAGTGGTTTAATGGCACAGCTGTCTGAAATGGTAGCCCAGAGCAAGGATCAGACTCTGACTCTCACATCCATGCTAAGGGTGCCATAACTACTTGGAGAATATATCTTAGAAGAAGAAAACTAGCCCATTAGCATGTGCAGTGTGACATAATTAACTGCCTACATTTCCTTTATAGGTACCATTTGCTAAAAACGTTTACGGGCTCATAGCACCAAACTTTGGAGTTGGATTTGCCATTGGTAAGAAAAATTACAATGACTTCTTACAGTCTGTTTTTTGCGTAAACTTGATTTTAGATGATGCTACATGGGAAATTGGTTTGTTGCCATTGTGATCAGACAATAGTGAGCCTGAGCTGTAGCCCAAACTGGTAGGTAGAGCAAGAAGGATTAAAGGACAGTTTAAACCAGGCTGCTGTTAAGCTGGATTCTGAAGTGTGCCCAGAATTGCTCCATCAGCCTACACAGACCTTTCAAATGAATGTCCATGAATGTATATATGGTTTTCAGAAATGAAGCCATGCACTGCCCGAAACCCACAGACTTCCCTGTTGTGGAAGAGAATTTATAGAGATATTTTCATATTAAAAAAGAAAGGAAAAACAGGCTTAAATTTGTGTTTATCAACTAAGAATTCCCAAGCCTTCAAGTGTTATGTGTGAGCTCTGCTTATGCTGGAGCACACAGGCTGAAGGGGACCTGGCTTGGGTTTTAGTGCTTGGCTGGTCAGCAGATTTGTACATGTGCCACATGTACATGTCTATGCATGTCCATACGTGTCTATGCATGTCCATACATGACCTCAGACACAGTAAAGACCATAAAAAACATGGATAATACAGTCTACTTTTACACACATCTTTCTGCTTATTGAAGAATAAGCATCTTTTAGTTGCTTTTGCATCCCTTTGTAGCACAGATTTGGCCAAAACATTTAAAAGGGGGAAAAAAAAAAAAGGCAGTATTTTCCTGAAGTGTTTTTCCTTCCCTCCTGACCAGGAATGGTGGATTCTTCCATGATGCCAATTATGGGTTACCTTGTAGATCTGCGTCACGTATCAGTCTATGGCAGCGTGTATGCAATAGCTGATGTTGCCTTCTGCATGGGCTTTGCCATAGGTAAGTCCAACCTTTTCCTGCCTACAATGCACATTTAAGAAGAGGGAATATGCTGTGATGCCAGGTGTGAATCCCAGTGGCATTCACAGGCTTTATGAGCAAGGGCTCTTATATTCTATAAGAAATCAAAGCAGGGGGAACTGTGTTTGGCATCTGTTCTCCTATGCCACAATGTCGTGCTCAGCTTCATTAGCTGTAAGAAGCTTGAAGGTCTCAGGCACTGAATGCAAATAGGATATCCTTTGGAACAGTTAAAACTACCACCACAGCTGTGCTCTCAACAGTCTGAGAGGGGAATAACTCCCTGCTGCCTTCTTGAGTGCGTGGTACAAATACCACAAGAGCATCTCTTCTTCAACGAAGTACAAAGCCAGCCGGGAAAGGTTTATGTTATAATTACAAGCATGTCTCTACATTCCTCAAACCAATTTGTAAAGCAGGAGTTTTGTGTATAAAATCACTGTTGCTTAAAGTGACTGCTGCAAATGTTGTGTCTGAGGGATCCTCAGAAAAGGGGTTTTATTTATACAAGGTTCCTCTGCTGGCGGTGCCATTGCAAAGGCCATCGGCTTTCCATGGCTCATGACGATTATAGGGATTGTGGATATCCTCTTCGCTCCCCTGTGTTTTTTCCTTCGAAGCCCACCTGCCAAAGAGGAGAAAATGGTAAGTGTAACATGGTTGGTTTGGGGTTTGCTTTATTTTCATGAAAGAAAATAACTTGTGTCTGCTTCTTTGTCTCTAACTTCCCCAAGATGGGACCAGCACACTTTATTGCACCCTCATGCATTGTCCTTGGAATGAACTCCCCCTTCTTTTTATGTCCAACATGTATAAAGGAAAGCTTTTTATTAATTACATGTTGCAAAGTCCCAAATTAGATTATCACAAACCAGGCTGCAGCAGACACTGATCTGCAGCAGCACACACCGTGATGGAGTCAGTATAAAATGCACTTTTGTTTTCCTTGAAGTGCCAGAATTGCATTGACCAATTTTCTTTTACTCCTTTGTGTACCTTAACCTCTTTCTTTCCATGGTCCTCTACAGTGTATTCTGCATCATATGCTTTACTTCTCCTTCTTCCTCCATGCAGATCACCTGCCCTTACAAATTAATGGCTACTTTTATGTAGGAACCTTTCACTCCTTCCCTTCTCACTGCTTGCTCAGACTGTCACACCCCCAAAAAGATTCCTGCTTTTGGTTTTGGCGGCCCTTTTCCTTCATTTCCTTTCCTATACTGTTCTAATCTCTCCCTTCCTTTCCCATTTCTATAGCTCAATTTGCCCTTTCTTATAATGCCCTTTGTCTGCTCTCCTACTCACTGGTGCAAGACTTGCTGTTCTATAGATTTATACCAGATCAGGTTCAAAAGCCTTTTTACTGCAGGAGGGGATCCATTGCTTTGCTCACTATGTTTTCTATGCTCAGCAAGAAGATGAGAAGCTCCCAAAGGAATTACAAGGCAGTGCAGTCAGGAGGCAGAACAATCCCTGTTCTGATTCCAGGGCTGGAAAAATCCTGGGAAACAAGTGCCAGTCTTTGCTGCAACACCTGTGGGTCTAGTCCACCCAGTGCTCTGTCCTTGCACTTGCTGAAAAAGGTTGTTTTGGGCCCAAAATGTAGTTGCTGGTTGTTGTATAGAAAATGTAATGTTGTGCGGCTGTAGCCTTAATATGCAGCACCACATCTCTGCAAGGTGAGAACAGAACCTGCTGTGGATGCTGCTTATGCTCTTTGTACCAGCAAGAGCAGAACAGAAGGTGGAAAAATGGGTTTTCCTGAAGTAGTGGTGTACATGAGGCCAGAGACCTTTTGTTTTGCACATATTTGGACTGCAGAATCCCAGAGATTCCAGTTAATCCCTTGTCGTGACCTTTGCAGACTGCACTGATTTTTTTTCTTTATTATTTTTACATTGACTCAGGCTGAGGAATAGGAATAAAACAGCTGCTGTTGTTTGCTAGAGATAGGAAGTTTATCATGTGCTTCCCTTGTCACAGACAGAGCTTCTCTTATAACATGGTAATCACCGAATGGACAGGATTTCTCTCCCCCTTGGCTCAAACACGTTCCAGGGTCTGCCTCCCCACCATAGCTTTAAGTGCAAAGTGACACCTGATGTGCCATTTCTTCAGGGTTTGAAGAGTCAAAAGGAAGGTTCCCTACTTTGTGCTCTTTCTGTAATTAATGAAACAGCTTGAGGCAGTAGGACTCCTCTTGCTCATTCATCCAGCCTTTAATAAATGGAGATTAAGCATAGAATTTAGATTAGTTCTTCCCTGTGAGGGTGCTGAGGCGCTGGCACAGGGTGCCCAGAGAAGCTGTGGCTGCCCCATCCCTGGCAGTGTTCAAGGCCAGGTTGGACACAGGGGCTTGGAGCAACCTGCTCTAGTGGAAGGTGTCCCTGCCCATGGCGGGGGGCTGGAACTGGATGAGCTTTAAGGTCCCTTCTAACCCGAACTGCAATTCTATCATAGAAGAGGTAAATTACTGTAAGTGGAGAGCAAGTCGATATATTTCTATTTAATACATGGGCAGAAATACTGGTCAGTGCAGTAACAAATTTGCTAGTGATGTCTTTAGGACCAAGATCCCACCTCACACCAGCCTAAGGACCTGATTTATTCAAACTGAAATCAGTTTGGGCTCTACTTTCAGGGAGCAGAGGTGAATCCCAGTGGGGTCAGCTGCGGCCCTCAGCTGGGCGCTACACAGAAATGCTAATATTCCCACTTTTGTTTTCTTTTAGGCCATACTAATGGATCACAACTGTCCTGTGAAAACAAAAATGTACACACAGAACAACATCCAGTCGTACCCCACAGGTGATGAAGAAGAAGAATATGAAAGTGATGAATAACATGAAAAGCCATATAACATATTTTGGTGTACAAAATGCAGTGTTTCATGTGAAACATCTCATCCAGAAATAGGTTTCAGTTGTACTGTCCATTTAATAGTGAAATGGTCAAAAAAACCAAAGGTGTATTATTCATCGCCCATGGTTGTAAAGCAGACTGCTAACCGCCTTATGGGGGGGACTGGGGACGCTTTTTATAGAGGATTTGTAGAGTGTTAATCTTTATTTTATTTAATGTTATTGAATAGCATATTTTTATTAATTGTGTAGTATAGATCTGTATAAATGTGAATTTTAGCTGGTTTTTAAAGTCAACTCATTTCAATATTTCATATTTTATTTGGAGTCATAAGCTACTGTCAGGAGCTCCGGTCTTTCCTACTGACTGGAAAGGCAGAAAAAAAAAAGCAAAGCTCAAGGAAAACCCATTCACGTTGTACCCTTTTAAATCATACCCTTGTAATTACAGTGAGAGGTGAAGGCTGGAATTCAGAGTGTGGACATCATGATTGCTTTTTTCATCAATTTTAGGTCATAACTTTATATATATATATATATATATGTATGTAACCAAAAGGCACTTCTTTGCCAGTTTAAATGAGCTCTCCCATAACCATTCATGGAATGTTAAGGAAACCAGTATTTTAAACAGGTGAGTGTATTGCTATTAGTCAGTACTATTGAGTGAAGTTTTAATTAGTTAACCAGTCGTGCAATACAAAGCCTCTAAACCACACAACACTGGGTGAACAAGTAGGTATGAATGTGCACTGTTCCTTTCCCTTAAAGGGAGTAAGAACAGCATGAAAACACTTCTTATATTTCTGTCTTTTGAAAGCTTTACTTTTAACATATCTCAACTTTAGTTTAGGTGCATCTTAAGTGACTACTCAAGAAAAGCTGCATCATCACACTATATTTAGTCTTAGTATGCACCAAAAGTAGGCTTGTAACTTAAGAAGTTCAAAAAAAGAACTATTTTACATGCATCTGCATATACATGTGGAAATTCAATATATATTTATGTTCTAAAATGAATTTAAGTACCAACTTTGCTAAAAAGAAATGATCAGTTTGTTGACAGTATCTCTTACCATTTGGGGACAGTCTAATACAGGCAAAGAACTGTGTCAGGCAGTTCTGAGAAGAACCAGGCTTTGAAAGAAAGCATCTTAAAACAGTCCCAATGTCCTTATCAACTGTGGTGTATCTTTTAATTCGTAAAACTAAAATCTTTATGTGCCTTCTTTCATGTAATTGCAGATGGTTTATGTACTACAGCATAGATACTATGTTTACATATAGTTTTGTAAAGCACATATACTATCTATGGTCAGAAAATACAAAAAACATAGTGGATCAAACTTCCAAGTATTGCTTTGTCAATAATTACACATTCAGACTGCATTAAAATAAAGTTATCTGAAAGAAGCTCATGATCTATTGTAATAAAGTAAAAACAATTAAACAAGGGAAGAATTCCCCTCATGATTTGCCTTATGCAGTGTGTTTGACTGTATACTGGGATGGGGGAAAGCTGACAAATATTTCAGGTCTAGTCCATTTGTAACTCAGGACAAGTATTTTCACTCCAGGCCATAAACAGATGCAACTTAAGTAACCACAACAGCTTCCAAAATCAGTCTGTCATGTGGCTGCTGGGCTGAGATGTGACTTTTGGGAAACAGATAAGCCCAAAATGTGTAGTAGAGGGAATACCCGTCTGTGTTCTTTAAATAAGGGTGAAGATTCTGAGAAAATAACATTAAGAGGCTTAAACAGCATGAAAGGCCAAGCGTTACATTCTATGTTGATCTGATAAACCCACTTAGAGATTGTTGTAGTGGTATATTTTCAATTGCATTCCTTTGAATATGTAACAGATGGAAATCCTTCCTTCAAGGCTGATTGGTGTTTGGAGACAGACATTAATACAGCACAAACTAAGACTGTCATATACTGAATACTTCACCTCCACTGAGTAAGTATCAATTGTGCAGACAGAGGAGTATTAAGGTTCAGATTTTAATGTAGATCATTTTGATACAGGATGATCTTCAAGGTCCCTTCCAGCCCAAACCATTCTATGATTCTATGATACTTTGGCCCAAGAGAAATTATTTTATTTAGCTTTACTAAACTCTTTTGGTCAACATAAAGTTGTTAATCCATTAAATCTGAAACTAATATGGCCATGTTAGAATTCTAAATTATCATATAATCATCTGGGAAAGAAATTAGGATGTTAACCAATTTACTGCTAAAACTCACAAGCGTAATGCAAACATAGCAAATTATATGTGTTAAAAAGAAGAATAGAATGGTTTACTTCATGGCTTGATTTTTGCACTTTAAAGCACATCAAAATTAAGCAAGACTTCACACTAATCTGCAACACAAAACAAGGTGCCTTATTATGGTTTGCTCAGCAGACCCAGGGAGATCGGTCTGGTTCCTCCCTGCTCCTGCTCCCACAAAAGTTAGAGGAAGACAGAATTAAGGACTGCACAGACACTTCAGTTTGGGCTCTCTATGCCCCTAAAATAGATATTTAGCAGGTGTTTTACATTTGGGATTTTTGAAGGAATAAGCAATCAAACATTTTTAGTCAGGAAAAAACTAAGTCACAGAAAATATACAAAAACCTCCATTCTGTCCTGGAGTAATTTGCGTTCTATCTTATATATATATTTAATTTGTGTGTGATAAGGTCACTTAGTTCATTTCCTCTCACTATTCAGTCTTCCCCTGCAGCTGTAAACTTCCATGCATTTTATTTCAAATGTGAGGAAAAAAGTCCCAAGGATAGTGAATTATACGGAAAAGGTGATTAGATAAAAAATGAGCTAGTAAACAGTGAGGATTTGTTTAGTTATTATCTATTAACATTTCTGAAGGACAGGGCAAGTCAGAAGAAATTTTCTTGGACAGTTTCCCCCCGTGCAATGTTACTCTAGTTGTAGTCACTCTCACCAGTACTGCATTGTTATCTGTGCAGTGCTTGGAGGTCTTAGAAATCCCCCACCAGTAACCCTAGCGTTTTATAAGATCCTCTAGCTCGACAATGAATCAACTGGAATCACTATTTTGCAAGAAATCTATTATTAAACTGTGGAAAACAAAAATAAACGTGTACTCATATAGAAAGAATACATAAAAGCCCAATTAATCCACATACCAGCAGTTCTATTTACTGCAAAATGTGTGGTTTACTCCCAAAGAGCTTTCCTTTAAGTAGTGGCTTTAGGTGATAAAACTACTGCAATACCAATATTTAACAAAAAATATTAACACAATGCAAAGTAGTTGATAATTTAGCAAAACTATTTTATTAAAGCTTATTCTCATGATAAAATAATAGCCAACAAAATCATATTAGGCAGATCTTCTGCAAATGTGTGTAGCTGCCACCTATTCAGATATCATTAAGTCAAGATATTCTTGTTTTCCGTGGTATTCTTTTATTTTCAGCTATTTACAGTCAAGCATGAAGCAAGGATTACATCAGGAATGTAGTATTACAATTTCCCCCTTGAGATTCACCGTATATTGTAATTAATGCCAGATAGGAATTGTATGTTTTCCTTCTTATCACTAAAATACAACTATTTTGCCCTCTTCCCATTCGGCATATTTAAAAATATTGCACTACGTTTAATTTCTCTCTTACAATCATCGTTAGCAGTACTATAGGAGGAAAACTATATCCAGCTTTTCTTACCCACTGCATTACACAAGTCAATCTAAACCCACAAATGTGTTTTTGAAATCAGCATTTGCATTGTTTTCACAGCTCCTTCGTGTGTACCAGGGTTTAAATGAAGTACTTGGATATATATTTGAAAAGCTCTATAGTAGTCCATAAGAGCAAACACTGATGGAGATTAAATGCAGATTACCACCAATCGTAAGCCGCTGAGAAAACTGAGTGGGGAAGTCTTAATATGCATCTCAAGCAAGTATAGGTTAAATAACTTTTAGTCAATCAGGGAAGCTAATTTTGTGCGATTATTTGCTGAAGCTTAATTCCAGAAGTGTGTCACATGCCTGTTTTAGCATGGATAGTGTTTTCCATACATCAATTAAGTAAATATCAACTGCCCAGAACTCACAAAGAAGTGCAAGTAGTTGCATGAGTGGAAGTAACCATTTTGTTTAGAAGTCTGAGTATGCTTTGCCATCGGTAAAAACCATTGCTTCTTAGTTTTGCCCATCAGAAAATAAACTGAGAAGCAAATTTAACGGAGAGAAACATTACAGACTGCCTGAAAATTTAAATGAGTTATTTTACCACCTTAGATTTAACGCCATTTCCACAAAGGCATTTTTCTTTCCTACCACCATGGTACCAGTGATAACGATACCAGTTCCTAACACAGTACCTAAAATAAAGATGATATTTCACACTGCATTTCTATACACAGAAGATGAAACAAAGACAGGAAATAAATAAGAACAATGGCCTTAGCCAGGTGATGCTAAGATCCACAGTTTACACATAGCACAAGACCAGATAGTTCTTTTCAAAAGCAGCTGACTGACATTTGTCATCATCTCTACTGGACACACGTATCTGGACTCAAATAAAACGTTATATACACTATAGGACATTTTTCTGACAAAGGTCACCCTTCTGCTCAGACTGTCTCTTCTGTCTGAGAAGCTGAATGCCACTGACCACTATGATGATACTCAAAAGTGTTGAGAGAACATCTTTAGCTATTTTGTGAAGTATTTTGTACCTTAAGCTTACCAAAATGATAGTCTGCAGCAAAATATTTTGGTTTTAAATCACTTAAACTGTCATCACATTCTTTTTTATAGAATGCAATGAAACCTCCAACTCTTGTCAAGAACAGTTTTCCTTTAGCAGCTTATCTGATAGTACAGCACTACTTAAACATGTCATTTTGTTCTGCAAGGCAACCAGCCTCTTATCTCAAAGATATTCCCAATTAAATTATTCCAAGATACTGGTATGTACTTTGATATCTAGCAGTACTCAATCAGGATACAACAGCCCAAAGTTCTAAGGAGGATTAGCATTACTGTATTTCATATTAATTAAAAACTATGAAAAGTTCTTGTGTTTAACAAAAATATGGAAAACAAATGATATGCAACAGTAACATCAGTAAATACTAATAACAGATAAAATGAAAGACCCTTTGTTTGCTTTCATGACATGTTTGGCAAAAAAATAAACAACTATTTAGTAGACAGACATACCATAAAACTGTGATCAACATTTTAAAGCCTGGTCCCTCAGTGACTTCTGTGTTAGTCATCAGCTTAGGCATGCAACAAGCTTGTATTTTTTCATCATACAAGGAAAACTCAATGTACTGAAAATCCTGCCAGCTTCCTGCTGAAAACACTGACTCAAAACAAAAAGGGGAGAGGGTGGGAGGGTAGAGAGGGCGAGTAATCCATTAAGGACACCATACACCTTCTTGTGAAATGGCAAGGTTGTGTAATTAGAAAAAATAAAAATAAGTTATTAAAAATAAATTTCCAATAGAAACCCCAAAATGTAATTGTACCCAGCCAGTGTAATAAAAATGATGGTGCTGTAGCTGGAGAAGAACCATTATTAGCTGTACTCTTACACAGGCAAGTAACTGTGGAGAAGCAGGACACGTACATTATACCAGTGTTTTAATTTCCTTTGTGTGTGTTTGTAAATGAAGTGCAAAGTATTCTTTTAGTCCATTCCTTCTCAGGATAAATATGTAAATATCAGTCTACTGATTCAGGTGGATCAACTGATTCTTCTGATATGATGTTGATTGTTGGGGCCTCCATCAGACTGACATCTTCATTATCCATTTCTTCTGCTACACTGGGCTCCTCTGAATCTTTAGTCATGGTTTTGGACTGCCGGTCTAAGGACATGCTCTCCAAAAACTCTATATCCTCAATGCCTGCTCTGTAGTGGATCATCAGCAGTGTCAGGGCCTGCAGTCTTTCACCTGACTTAGCCAGTGCAGCAGAAATCAGGGCTTTTTTCCTTGCATCCGTTGTCTCTTTTTCTTCTTTAACAAGGGAGTTGTTATTTTCTAGCTCCTGGTCTATTTCATTCTGCAGCTTATCCAACATAAATTCTAGTTTCTGGGAACGCTCCTCTGTGGGTAAGCTTCTATACAGATCACGTCCAATTTCTTTAACAGCAATGAAGACGCTGTCATCTAGACCACCCTCCTTTCGGACCAACTTTATCCCAGTACTCGATGCACGTTTTGAAGGACTGCTTGGTCCACTGATTTCAGTATCACTACTTTCATTATCAGAAGTGGTTGGCGTGTGCTTTGGCGAAGGTTCAACCACCTCTGCTCCTTGCTCAGAAAGGCGAGCCTTGGGGACTTGCCGAAGGTTTAAGAAGCGGGTGCTTGTATTGATGATATGCCTGGTCAAACCTGTAGTTCTGGTAACAGATTTAGATTCTGCATCAACACGAGAGGATGCAGCTTGGGGAGTTTCCTGTCCTTCTGCTCTACAAACTCCCGCAGTTTGATCAAGTCGCTTGTCAGCTGCTACACAGAAGGGTGTCTCAGTTAGACATTTTTCTAGACATTTTTTATGGCAAACGTAAGCACAGAGCATGCACTGCGAAGCTGCTTTAGTCCATACTTTCTTTTTGCAGTAATCACACCAAGTTGGATTCTGAAACTGAGTATCCTGAAAGTTATGTTTGCTCTCCGTAAAAACAATCTGTCCCAAGTAAGGATCCTCCTTCTGACATGCACGAGCTTCTTCTTCCATTTGACATTCAATTTCTTTCTCCGGGAGAACATTTGAATCGTCTATTTCACCTTCTATTAAGTATTTGAATTGTAAAGTTACATCGCCATAACAAAATTTTTCATTGAATCCCTTATGGTTTGTCAAATTCCGCAACGCTGTTCTAGTGACTGTAGCTTTAGGCGCAGGAGCATTCAGTTTAAATGTTCTAATATATTCCATTGAGGATGTAGCTAGACAATCTAAAGCAATTTCTTCAAGTCTTATACTTGCATATCCTAAGCA
This sequence comes from Psittacula echo, assembly GCF_963264785.1. NCBI lineage: Eukaryota > Metazoa > Chordata > Aves > Psittaciformes > Psittacidae > Psittacula > Psittacula echo. Next base: position 7,784,435 of record NC_137743.1, on the reverse strand, counting down.
GATAAAACCACCTGCTTTGAAAGGGTCTCTGCACCACAGTGCAATATTAAGGTACCTATGGTATCCTTCTACTTCAAACAGACAGGTGGATGCTCTCGTCTTTGGCCATCGGCCTTGTCGGATTTTATAAGGAATTTCTGGTGATTCCCATGTTTGATGATCATCTCCACTATCTTTGTAGCTACGCGAATTTTCTGAAAGTCCATCTTTTAATGCATCTTGTTTTGGTGTTGGTATTACTTTTGATATTGCTGGGTCTTCTATTTGATCATTATTCTTTACTACCTTCTCCGCACATTTATCTCCATTATTTGTGGATGGAGGTGGCTTCTCTGGTTTTTCAGAAGATACACCTCCAGGTTCTAACAAATTTGGATTTTCACTGGTAGGCACAACAGACTTACTTTGTGGCCTTGGTGGCACAGGAGGCTTAGTACCAGATCCTTGCGATTGTTTTCCTAATTGCTGTGATGTATCTGAACCCTCAATAATTTTGGGTACTGCCAATTTATTTCCATCTTTTTGTTGTGTTTTTGATGTTGCCTGACTTCCTAAATACAGCTTTCGATTCAGAATCGGAGATATAGTTCCATGGGTTTTAGTAGCAAGTACTACTACTGAACGTTTGGGACTCAGAGTTGTTGGCAGATCTTCTTTTTGCTCAGGTGATTCACAAGCTAAGTCCTCAAATTCTGAATCAAAATCTCTATTATCAACATCAACTGATATACTAGCTTGGTCATCTTCTGTCTGTGTCAAGAAAGCAGTGTCTTCCAGTTGACCAAATCCATCCTGCAGTGCTGAACCGTGCTGATTACACCCAACAGGCCTTTCATAAAAGATTAAAACTCTATCCCCCGCCTGTCTAATGAGCTTCAACACTTGGACAGTTGATGTGATTTTAACACCTATTAAAAAAAAAAAAGAGAAAAATTGTTAAATTTTAATTATGATAACAGTCTAAACGGCAAAAAATAGCTAATAAACATTTAGATCTTTAACAGTGGTAATAATTCTGTTGCTCAACAACAGAAGTCAATTACCACAGAAGAGCTCAACTGAAATGTAAGAGGCTGATCCTTTCCATTTTATTCATACAAATATATTATTTCAGGAACTGGAAAACATATAAATACTCCAGTTTGCTGTTTGTCATTAATGTTGTGATCTTACAGTAATGTTGATTTTTTATTTATATATTTATTTTATAATAAATAATTATAAATAATTATATTTTATAAAAATATTTATATAAAAATTTATATATTTATAGATTAATATATAAATATATAATTATATAAAATAATTATATTTTTATATATAAATAATATTTATATATTTTATTTTTAACCTTGATCTTGCTGTAAGTTTGCACTTCTCAGCAGCAGGCACTTCAAGAAGGATTCAAAAGAGATGAGTATCTTTAAATACAGTTTTAATTATAACAGAAGCAGGCTAACAAAGAAAATCATTCCAATATGTTAACACAATATAGGCATGATGTTACATTCGCAGTAATGCAGAACAGTGAACTGAATCATCTTCCTCATGAGAACTCCCAGAGCCATTTGACAGTATCTCCAGCCTATGGTAAGATTCAGGAAATTACATGCAAGCTAAGATTTCTTACTGAGCAGATAGTGCAAATAAAGCCATGCAGGGGGTCATGTAAAAATTACTTTTCCCTTGTTCTAGAACAATCATCAACTGCCTGTTTGAAGCAATTCAAAGCCATTTTAAACCACTGGAGTAACGCAATGGGGATTTAGGCAGTATCTAATCACAGTAACCCATCGTAGTGCTTAAGCTCTGGTGTATAAAACCTCTCACATAAAAAATAATATGAAAAAATAATGCAACTATGCTAGCAGAGAGTTTTAGGTAGTACATATCATAAGTGTATGAAGTTCTATCTTCATCTATCTTCACACTAACTCTTCTATAGCATCTTCATCACTTAGCAGAATCAAATATAAAATTACTTCACCTCTGATTTATACAGTTAATGTCTGGAGAATAAATCTGTCTGCTGTCACATGCAGAGATATCTGGGATACTATGTATAACTCACCATTACACAGTTCATTTTGCATTTCTTTCTCTGCCAATGACCATAACCTTTTATTTAGTCCCACAACATCCAGTAGAAAACACTGCATTATTTCTTAATGATCACAAACAGGGTTTCTATCTGCCTCTTCCACTAAGTGGATTAGGCACTGTTCTTGTTAATGGTTTATTTGTCCTGCAGCCCACTGCCATGTTCTGTAGGTCCCCTCCAATTCTCAAGTTTAAAGCAGTAACATTGCCAGTATCTGGTTTTGGTTATGGTTTATGACTATGATCTAGTTCTCTGTTGGTGACAGGGTCCATATAAACCAGAAGCATTCAGTCAATATCTGGAGATGGTCTAATTTGAAGTTGTAAAATATAAAATAGTATCAATCTACTTCATAATGCCCAAGGATATCAACAGAATCTTTCTTTAAAAAAATAACAAAACCCCCAAAAACCAACAAAACCTCAACAACCCACAGTGCACTCCCCTGCTAAAGTAACTTTTTGCCTCAATGCAGCACCTATCTGCAATCTACAATTTGGCTAAAGTCTTCAAACAGAACTTCAGAGTAGATTTCTAAATAATACTTAGGCTCCTGCATGTCCAAAAATTGATACTAAAAGTATAAAAGTACTATCAAATATTCAGCAGATCTGCTCGGGTAATTTTGATAATTTCAGACAATTACTCTGCTAGTCAAAAGTGTGTTTGCACTATTTGTTCCATACTCTGCTACCTTTAGGTTCAAAGCTGAGCATGCAGGCCTGGGATGTACACGTCATGGTTTTGTTTTTAGCTAAGCACATTTTATAACATCACTGGAAGAAAGTAACTAGAGAACCTCACAGCATCTCTATTAGAGCAGTTAAGGTATGTTTATTCAGCTTTATTCTGACTTTCAAGTAGTAAAGAGTAAGTATGGAAGAAAATGAATCAAATGAACGATAACCTTAAGTGGCCATAAAGTTATGCCTGGCACTCATAACAGCTAACTGTTGAGAAAGGCAGTCTCACTGAACTGTATGCAGACACGTCCTCCCAGTTTGCAAGACAACCCTTATATTGAAAGCTGACATTACTCACTGCCAATGGCTAGAAGTCTGTCTCCCCTCTGTAGATCAGCAGCTGCAGCCGGTGAGTTTGGAGTCACAGTTTCAATGACAACGTGCCCTGTATCATCATCCTTGGACTGCACAAAGCGGAGCGTAAGTCCAATACTTTGCAGAGTCCCTTTCACTAGTTCTGCCTAGAGAGAAAGAAGTTATGTTGACTGAGTTGTCTGCAAGGATACATGTTACTAACAATTGTTCAAATAAAATTATACAACTGATACTATTAAAAAAGTTACATTAGGACATGCACCAACTTCATTAAACAGATTCTCATGTAATGGATTAACCATTATCCAATCTAATTTTCATCTTTGGAGAAATAGTTTATATACAATTAATAACACTACAGAAATAACCCATGTAAATACAAATCAGCAGGAAAGGCAATATGTAGAATCATAGAATGATCTGGGTCAGAAAGGACCTTAAAGCTCACCCAGTTCCAGCCCCCAGCCATGGGCAGGGACACCTTCCACTAGAGCAGGTTGCTCCAAGCCCTGTCCAACCTGGCCTTGAACACTGCCAGTGACTGGGGAGCCACAGCTTCTCTGGGCACCCTGTGCCAGTGCCTCACCATCCTCTCAGGGAAGGATTTCTTCTTAATATCTAATCTAAATCTCTCCTCTGTCAGTTTAAAGCCATTCCCCCCTGCCCCATCCCTATATGCCCTTGTAAAAACGGCCTTGTAAACATCTCATCTTCACAAAAAGCCACAGTCCTAACAAAGCTACACAACCTAATCATCCATTTTATTGGGAATTAGTTTTATTAAAAGCAGCACTGTACAATCCATCTCTTTGAACATACCACATTGGCATTGTAAAGCCAGTTACTATGAGTAGCTCTTTAGTAGTAAATCCAAAAAGGTGCTTGGAATGAGAAAATTATTATGAACTTACACATTGTTAAAGCATATTTAGAACAAATTTAAATTAGCAATAACCCTGAAGTTTCTTTAAAGGCTCAGAACCCTTTCTGCAAGATAAATACAAGATAAATTTTAACTCTATAATCTCAAATATCTCATTATTTTAAAAAGAAAAATTAACCCATACAAATGACTGAGGTGCAACCTCCGTAGCAGAGTTTCATCGCACACTCATGCACCAACCTCTTACAATTTGGAAGTCCCTACTGAAGAATATATATCTAGGTAGTGGTCAATTGTTTACACACCTCAATGTGTGACCCTTTGGCAACTTTCTTCTTACTATAAACTGTCCTTCATGAATCTTAAAATATATTTTACCCCTACTCCCCAAAGCACCTTCTTTCTGGACTCTTCAAATGACTGTCCGCTACCATTCCACCAATGTATATTCTGTCTGTTTGAAAGGGGAACTCATAGTCTGTTTCAGCTTCAAGGACAGAAGTTTAATTTGCTTTTCTGATCCCCAAGAACAGAGACACAGATTCTGTTTGCAGAAAACCTCCACAGGAAATGTTCTATTTGGTTTCAGTTTACTGAGTTTAGGCAGACAGTCTTCCCCTCCATCCTTCTGCATTTACTTTGTTGCTCTTTAACTGTTGCTATTTAACTGTCCATGTTTGAACTGTCTGGAGTTGATCCTCCTTTTTTGAGGATATGTTCGTTTGCTTAGTTTTGTACAATGGATTTCCACAGATGAAGTGGATTACTTCAGGACTCTCTCCTTGGCTGTATGGCAGTTCCCATAATAAAATAAATAAAAACTTCTTAAGCAATAAGAAACAACAAAAAAATGAGAAACACCTCTGCAAGAATAGCAAAACTTCAGTAAAAAATACAAATCTGTTCTGCTGTAGACCTTCATATATAATACAGCTTTGAGTTAGCAATTCACAACTGTTGCATGTGCTGTATGGAAACAATATGAACAATTACTGCAATTTCAAAACAACACTAGTTTAATATTTGACCTGTCAAAACCACAGATGACATGAATTTGCTGTGGTGGCACGGAAACATGCAACAAAAAAGCCTCCTTCTAAAAATCATTCCCCTACGCCATAAAGCACTGTATATTGTTATCAAACAATGAGGAGACCATTATTTCTCAGATTTGCCTCAGAGTCCAAGTACTCAAATCTCAATTGTTCTACGATGGTTCCATTGAAAATCTTGCTTTAAGTGATTAAGGGTAGAAAACTATTTCCAAACCCTTGTGTTTGTATAGGTGACGAAACTATCACAATGAAGATCAGACAGTAAACTCCCACTTAAGGAATGCTGATAAACATGAATATTACAAAGGACTGAAAAACAAACTATAACAACTTTTTTTCCTTAAATTTTTGTTATTTCACTAACAAAAGTATGAAGCTCTTTGCTGAGAGAATTTCAGGAAATAAATGCATGCTTAGATAGAACGATGGAGGAAAAGAAAACCTAAACAGGGTAGTTTTCCTCATAACACTAAGCTATTCTGGCCATTTAATTACACTCCTTTAGGGACATATCCCTTTTGATCATAGTTTCTTCTGAAATAGTTCTGGATCTTAATGCCCAGAACTGGAGTTAATTAATAAGACAAGATGTTTTAAAGTCCAGGCTCATCCAAGACGGATAGTCTGCTAGCTCTGCATCACTGCAAAAGAAACATTGCTGTAAGACTGTCTCTAACATGAGGTAACTCTTGTGCAATCAATCACTGAGTAGATCAGAAAAACGTACAAGTCCTGAAGGAAGTTGGCCATTATAACACTTTCACAGGAGTTACCTTGTGCAAATCTACTTTCTTTTACCATCTATTTTCTCATCCATTCAAAGAGTGCCACAAAGAAGTGATTTGTAAAGACCCTTCCTTCAGCAAGCAGCAAGCCTTATTTGCAAGCACATGTCATCGTGAAAATGAGAGCTGGTACTGGGGTACCTTGCATTTTGAAGAAAGGCAGCAATGACCTCTAGCCACCGCTAATACTGGCAGTCATGGCAAACCGTGTGATGAGCCGACACAGGGAAAGGGCATAATCAGAAGTAAAAAGGACAAAAAGAAATGTTACTAAAAGCTCTTTCTTACAGAGTTTGTCAGTAGGGACCCTCATCCTCTTGAGCTTCCTTTGAACCCAAGGATTTCTTTGAGCAGATCTCAATAAGGCATGACTTAACAGTGAAAATATTCTCTATTGTGAAAGACTAGAAACCCTCTGAGGTGATTCCCAGTATTTCACCCTTCCCTCCTCCCAGAGGGCGAGACCACATAAAAGCACAAAGGGACAGCTGGGACCAAAGACACTAAGGTACCTCTGAACATTTGGCTCCCATGCAGGGACACCGACCGCAGATTACAACGCGTATGACTCACTGATGGCAAGGAGACTTCCAATATTCCAGCAGTATCTGATGGAAAGCTGTTTCTGGAAGGAGAGTGCCTTTGAACATAGCAAGCAAAGTTCATCTCAACTTTTTATTAACTCTGGCACAGTCACAAGCTTTCTCACGAAGTAAACTGGTTTTATTTATCAACCCAAACCAGATGATTTTATTTTCTGGCAACTCAAACGATTCACCAAGTAATACCACAATATCTCAGATGCTGGCTGCAGCACAGGTAAACGCAGTTTCAAGCTCTCCAACACCCACCCCAACAAGCATCTCTGCATACCCAGCATAGTTCCTTTGTATGCCTTTTTGCCTCTACCTCAAATCAAAACTCGATAAAACATGTGGAGAATGATAATACATGTGGAGAACCAAAGATCTACTGATGTTTGTGGATGGAAACAACAGAAGGGCAAAAATCACATAAAAGACAGAGGTTAGAAGAAAATCGCTGATAATGAAAGGACATTTATTACCAAGGAAGCTTGCTGCAAGGGGAAAAAATTAAAAGCTGTGCCTAGGAGAAAGGGAAATTTTAACCATATTAAAGCAAGACTGTTTTACTTTGATCTAATTAATAGCTCTGTTCCTGCAGATCTTAGTAGTTAAATAAGGAGCAAGACATAGCAGATAATACTACTTGCTTGACAATGAAAGGCATACATTCAGAGTAATTTGTATTGAAAGAGTTAAACTGTGTCACAGAACTTGGAAAACGTAGCATTTTTCTAAAGGTAACCAACCCCAGACAAGATATGAAATCCCTGTGCAACAGGAATGACTGTCTTAGGGAAAAATGAAAAGAAGTGATTTCCTTAGTGTTTTATTATTGAAGAAAAAACCCAGAAGAGGACACAAGATGTCCATTCACTTTAAAATTAATAAAACTTTTTGATGTGGGGCAACGAATGCCTGACTCTACAGGACAAAGTCTATAAGCATCGATTTCACAGTACAGGCTTTAGTTCATTTATATGCGTCAGTGCATAAGCCACTGCAGAGCATAACCCCACGACTGCTCTCAGTTCAATACTGGAAGTATGCTCTGGAAACACAATGCAGCAGAAAATTACATTGTGGCCCACAGCCCTTCCTTACCTCAGCCTTGTTGTTTTGAAAGCTTAGCAGATGTCAAGGAGAAAAAAATCAGGTTTTCCAACCTTTTTTAACATACTGATCCTGAATTCCACAGCTACAGCGATCACTCAGTTTAATAACTTGCTAATACCATTTAAATGGCCAAAGAGTTGCGTGACCATCAACAGAGGAGGCAGCTTTAATCTTCAAATGCTTGATTAAATTGTCAGTCTGAAAGAATTTGTAAAACCAAAGGGATGACAAACACCACTGTTATAGGCAACAGACAAATGTAATGCCATTTACTACTTGCTTAACTACCTATGAAGTTAGGTTATTTTTGAATACAGAGGTATGAATGTCACCAGTAATACAGTAGTCTCATAACTACAATGTAAGTTAATATGAGATACAGCACTTTCTAAGACAAGATGTAATAAATAATGTCCATTAATAAATATGGGGATTATAGCATCTGGAAAAGTATGTACAACCTCAACACTAGGGCAACATCATCCAGCTAAACTTTAAAAACTACTAGGTGCATACAAAAACAAAGAGTCACAAAATTAAGCCAGAGCATAATAATCAGAACATAAGATTTCTGCTTTAAAACCAAATTACTTATTTCCAGGAACTAAAAAGGAAATTGTTTTTTGGAAAGCTCAATTTTACTCTAATATTCCATGTTTGCTATTTGTAAGTATTAACATAATAAAGCTTTATTAGAATTTAGTAAGGATGTTGCACTCTTCTGAACAAAAGAAAAGCTTGATCACCCAGGCATGTAAGAAACATTATTTCATTGATTTTACATCAACTAAATAATGTTTTTACAAATATTTCTTATTCCCCATCAGTGGTATGCAGCACACTCTATGTATCCACAAATTGACACCATGTCAGTGCTGCACTGTAGATAAAAGCTTTATTTTTTCCAACCTGTCAGAGTTATTAGAGTGGATCTTGGGAATTCTTGTAAGGTACAGTCTAGTGTGCTTTGGGGAAAAAGAAGAGATAATACCTATGAATATGCCTGCAAAGTATTACATTCTCCTAGAGAACCCTGCCTGCTGAGAGGAAAGGAAGGAATATTTCATGTAAGAAAAAAACCCCAAAACATTAAAGTACAAAAAGTAGGAAGCAGTTCCTCTAGTCTGAAGACTCAGATACTTGTACACTAAAAAAGGGGTTTTGGCATGTATCTTTAAAATATGGACTTCAACATTATTGCCTTTTTCAACCCTATTATTGGATGCAGTCATATGACCTGCACAGTGAAGCGACTGCTAGATTATTGATATGGGTTAGAGACAGTGAAAGGAACCAGGTATCACCAACCTCATGACAGACTCCTTAGTAATACTAGACTTACAGGAAAAAAAGAATTTATAATGTTCCGAGAGGACTTCCATCTGTGTTTTAGAGAAGAAGTAGATATTTTTATTCTTTTGTGACACAGGCTCAAAGCCCAAAACTACAGGGCCAGAGTAACGCAAGCCTTTCCCAACCTTTGCTCCAGCTCTCCCATCCCTGCAGCAGGACAGCCCCTGAAGTGTTCTGGGGAAACCATCAGGAAAACGATCTCAAATAGTGAGTGTCTGATGTGGGCCTTGACCAAAAAATCCATGATGACAGAAACACTTCAATTTCCCAGGCTGAAGACCCCCAACAACAGAAAGAGCAGAAAGTTTTCTGAGCATCTGAAAGCAGCCTTCTTCTGGGGATATTTAAATAGTTTGGTAATCAACAAAGTATGTACTGATTACCAATTATAAACTGTGTTCGCTATTATGTCTTACACATATGTAAGCGTACTGATACACACATGCACTCACACAGTTGCACAGAAATCCATTAAAGATTTGCTTCATAAACTTGTTATATAGGCTTGGCTTCTCAAGCAACTCTGTGGTAAGGATGCATTCAAATACACAGCAAAACCAGATACAGACTCAAGAAGAACAAACCCAGGAACTGGATACCCAAAATTGAACAGAGGCATATGTCTTTTCTATATTTACCTTCTATTTCCTTTAACAGGTTCAGACACGTGAAAACATGCTGATAGAAGATTATAAAAAATATAGTAAAATAAAAACCTGTATTAGAAGAATAACTAGATTATACAACATGACAAAATGAAAAGAAAGGAAATAATTTCTGTACAAAATTAACTCTTCATAGAAAATTGACTTTGTAATATTTATTTTCCTGCCCAATAGGAACAGGCATTAATTACAATAAATTAATTAATTACATATGATTCTATTCTACAAACCTCTATTAAGAAAACGCTAAAGGTAATTAACGCAAAAGATTATATACCAGCTACTTGAAACATCCATATACATTGCGGCTAAAGGCAGTGCTGTATTCTAACAAACCAATATATACAAGAAAACACACTGACAAACTTGGAAATTAGTTTACTCATTTGTGGATTACTTTTTCAAACCATTCATACAACATTTCCTAAGACTGCCTGAATAAACACTTGACTTCTATTGTTTCTGTAATTGAAGATAAAGTTCCAAAATCTAAAGTTGTAACTGTTCCGAAGTCTGTGTCAAGACTTCTGTAACAATAATTGACACACTCTTTCTTGCTGTGCGATGCCTCCTCCACACCAAAGACAGACAGACCTTTAATATTATGCTTGGTAGAAAATCTTCATGTCTTTTTCCCCCATTCCCAGGTTTACATTGATTGAAATACTTTCAAACAAGTTGATTTATGTCCTTTCCCACCCCCTCTATTTCTTAATATTTTGCCAAAAGGTATTAAACACATATATTGAATGAACATGTATTTGTTCTAGATATACTGGGGGGGGGAAGGTTGGTTGTTAATTCAAAGTAATTTATAAATATATTTAACTATTTTGAAATATGTACTAAGAAAAATTTCAGTAAGAAATTAAAAGGAAAATTTCTGCTGCACACAACTGAGCAATGGCCAAAAAGAGATTCTTCTGCCCATTTGGCTTAGAAAAAGAAGACTAAATTTGATAAAACAATAAAAAAACTTAACATGTGAAACCAGAATAAATTTGGAAAAGCCAATAGCTGCAGAATGAGTTTTTATTGTAAATAGATACCACAAAACTTCATGGCAAACATGAGAGAATTCCAGTGAAAAGGAAAACATGAATGTTTTGTCAGAAATCTGTTTCCAGAGGGATATTCCAGATTTTATTTAGGTGCATAACTGCATTCTCTTAATCCATCCTACACCACTTAGTTTGAGGGTTAAAACATCCATGTCTCTAGCCAATGCTCACTGCAGTGTTTGCAGTGTGGTTCTGGACCAGGCTGATCCTTCTAATTTTAGACAGTTTTAATTACTCGCTTTTTGCTTTACCTGCTGTTCAGCTTTCTCCCACTGCTGCTCTTATCCTGCTCTGAAACCCTGTGACTCTACTAAGGTTTTTCCATAGCTGTCCTCAGCAGCCATCCACTTGCCCTATTACCCACTCGAAGTCTCCCTTTCTACAGTGATCTTTAACACCAGAAATCTCTCTGAACAACACATTCTGTCTGGAAATGTCTTCATCAGTAAAGCAATCAGCCAACACTCAAGATCATCTTGAGAATTAATATTCACGCCATTTTTCTAGTACAAATATTCACAATATCTGAAATTATATACTGCACCTTGTGTAGTTTTATTCAGTAATGTCTGTTTTGCAATTACTGCATTTATTTATATATATGTGTGTGTGTTCTATATTGTATCAGCTGCAAATACTTGCAGATTGGACTATACATAACCAAAACGCTGATTATTAACTGGAAAATGAGGTGTCAATGGCACTACTGATCTTTGCACTGTACATTGCTTTATGGGACTGGCTACACCTTTGTGCCTTTCTGGGTGTCACTGAACAGATACTAAAATCATTTGCTTGTGGACTTTTCATGTTTCCTTGAAAGGAACTTCAGAAAATTACCCATTTCTAATACAATGGATTGACTCAGGCATTCACCCACCACCACGAGTGTCTCTGCAAGTTTAGTGTGACTGCCACTGACTTCCCAAAGGGAGCTCTGACCACTGATTAATGCAGATGAATGACTCAGCCGTTCCAAAAGGTACAGTTTAAATTCAAACACTAGAAAATAAAGCATTCAGAGAGAAGCTAAGAAACACTGGAGGCCTAAAGCTCTTTAAAAGGTCCAGTGCTATTAAGTTGTGAAAAAACTCTGCTCCAGAAAAATACTGTGGTTACTGTCCTGCTACTCAGCACACGACTCAGATACCACTTTCCTACTTCTTCTGACCTTCACCAAGAACAGTAAAAACCAAAACCAAACAACCCCAAACCCCCCCAAAGGCACACATGAAACACTTTTGCCTTCAAAAGACTTGTTACATTTACTGCCATCTGGAAGTGGCCAGTAAGTAAGTGGTTCTTAGCCTCTCCTGTGACTAAAACATTGGTATGTACGTGATGACTTTAAAGCTGGTAGTTTGTATTCCAATGTCACAAGATGGATTAGCCCTTTCTGAGTTTGATGTTAAGACAGCACTAAATCTTAGTACAGATAAGTTGTTACTGCCAAGTTATTTCAAGTATATCAAATGCTGTACTGCAGTATGGACCTACCTTCAGTTGCTTTGAGTGTCTAAGATTTTTTAACTGTTTGCCACTGGTTTTAATCACTTTCAAGTATCTTTAAGCAAAACAATTTTCTTCAAGCTACACTGGATGCAGCTTTTAAGGGACAGAATCTCCCATTAATGGTTAGGTCACATTTCAGCGACTCAAATTAATAATAATAATAATAATAATAATATTAACAAAACAATTTAAGTGTGACACACTTTTTCCATAGAAGTAATCAAATAGAATTATAAATTAAAAAGTCTGTACACTAAATGTGTCACAGAGAGGAAGAGGGCTCAGAAGCAGTAGATTCACTGCCTCTTCTTTCTTAGCAATGTCTGGAAAAGTCCAGCTTTGCCTTTTGTGGAATATTAGGAACAACAGCTTTTAAATGACAATAAAACAGTGGAAAAAAAAATAGAAGTAGGATGCTAAGACTTTTTGCTGTTAGTTTTTCCAGCTGTATGAACGGGGAGACACAACTATCTCCAATGAAGGTTGCAGTTTTCTTTACTTTTATGAGGAAGCATACTTACTTTTTGTCATCTCATATAGCAAGATTTATTCTCTGTTATATATATATCATAAACCAAAAAAAAGTTACAAAATATAATGGTAATTTGGACCAAAATCATACTTAAGTAGTCATTCATTAAGGCTGCATAATACTGCAAACGTTGCACACATGTCTAACTTCACCATCATGAGCTATTTGCCTGAAATAAATGTGACAATTCATAGTGAAGTTAAACATCTGCATGTCTGCCTGATGAGCACCAAAAACATTTGACAGCAGCAAAATCCAGAACAGGCTAGTTATTGAACAAAACACAGGGCTACATCTTATTTTCCTCCATACTTCTGACATGTTCTGGTACTCTTTGACTAAGCTACTAGTAAAACAAGTGAACCTTCCAACTGTACGGTGAAACAGGTTATGTGACATGCAAAAAGTAAACTGTTCAGCAATTACGTGAATTGCTGCGGCATTCTTACTAAACAGCAATTACAGGACTTGAATGGAGGAGTTAAAGAAGCAGAAAACCTGCACTTAACTTGAAAGTGTCAGAAGCAGGTAAAATGCTTTATGTGGAGCTCTTCTACAGGGAGCAATTTAGTACAAACAGCAATGTAGCTCTTCCCTAAGTGCTCTTATTCACTGCCATCTTTTTACTCTTTATTAAACCCAACTGTGATGATTTCCTTTGTCCCTGAAAAAAATTGAAAAATTGATTTTTTTTTCCCCCTCTCAAAAAAATCTTACATTACTATTTATGTCTTTGATAGAAAAAAAGACTTCCTTTAATGTTGCTTAAGCGTGACTCTGTCATCTTTCAAATATTTCCTAAATCACTCGGGTAGTTTAATAGCAAATACTGAACTAAGGTTGCTGAAACTGGATATTAAATAAAAGCAGATTAAGTTCATTAATAATACCATGTGTGACACCAAACCAATAAAAAGTTTACCAAGTTAATAGTTTTCTTCGTATAAATCTGTTATGAATTGCTGCAATGCAAATTACAGACAAAAGATTAATGATAACATAGGAATTCATGCACTCATGCAAGAGGTCAACCCAGGGGTTTGTTCATCTCTGAGATGGAAGCAAATAAACTGGAAGACATTCAAGTGTGTACTTTAAAAGGTATACAAGTATATACTCTAAACCAGTTAGTAACGGCTCATATTTCTCTTGGAAGTACCTAATTAATAGCGATAAACCTGTTGCTATTAGTCTTCATGTAATAAATTAAAAATAGTAGACTATCAGGTAAAAGTTCTTTATAACAGAAATAATATTCATGGTGAAGTTTTCTTCTCCCCACAGAGAATTTTGTGGCAATTTTGACTATCACACCCAGCAGCATTACCCACCTGATTACTGACATGGATATTGCCAAGAAAAGTTATTATCCACTGTAGTTACAGTAACATGCACCACAGATGCTAGTTTCTATGGAAATAAAATACATAATACTACTTTCTAATGCATATAAATCATAACTCTTAGATCTCACTAATGGACTTAGAAGTCACATTTGAAAGGGCTTAAAAGTTTCATTTCTGATGGAAAAATGTTGATGGAAAGAATAAATCCATTAGTTAGAGGTTGATTTTATTCTGGAGCAGAAGTGTTTCCTTTAGAGCAACAGCAACACTAATGGCAGAGCTACATCTGGAGTACAGTGCATCTTCTGAAATGAACAGCAGCTTCATAAATACTCTTTGCCTGGGAAACTTCAGACAAAGCCCTGGATCTGAGATGGGAGCAGAAGCCCTGCTGCAGCTCTCCTCTAAGAGCTTGGTGCTCGCAGGAGCAGTGGGAGTTCCAAGGGAGACCAAAGCCACAGGCACAGCACTGGCCTTTTCAGCTCCCCCCAGCCCTGCAGCTTAGCTGAACCTTTACACTAGCCTCAGCTCTAACAGGATCATCAGCTTAGGCTTTGTACCCAAGCTGAGGAAATCAAGCAATGTTATCTGACTTATTAAAGATGCAGCACATTTAAGCAGTTATTTATACAAGCATCTGCTAAAAATATGTAAAACACCCATACTCTCACAACCAAACCATTACAATTCTGGGTAATATAAATTACACTCTTACTGATAAGACAGTCAAAGCAAAAGGGACCTCACACATACCTAGAACCAATGTAATTATACAATTTGAAATATCATATGAGTTAACTGAATGTAATTTGTTATTTCTGCACTGCACAAACTTCTTGACAACTGTTACATTTCTCATTAACATTAATGGATAGACGGCTATTCAAGAAAAGCACAAGCCTGAATACTCTGCGTGACCCAATCAGTTCTCAGACTCCTGCATTCCCACAGAACTAGCTAAACCCAAAGGAACTAAAGCAGATAGATTAAAAAGATTCATCATCATAACAGCTCTTCAGAGATGAAACAGAAGATCCAACTGTATCAAAACAAAGTTGCTGTTGCATACAACCCCCCAACCCCACCCTTTGCCTCGTAAAACCAGAAGATCACTTTTCTCCTGAAATTCTACATTACCAAGGCCAGAAGAGATGAGGATTTATATCTCGCTTATTCCAAATAATTGCTGTAAGGAGGCCAAGGTTTTGTGTATAATAATCCTCCTCTACATAGAAAGGCAGCCAAACCACACTGGACTGTTTTCAATTAACTTCTGGACAAAACACTGCAGCATACACACACAAGTATATAACCAGTGAAGATTTCCATAACCATACATCTATTTCTGGTTATTTTGATGAACGCATCACATCACATCAATTTGTTTATGGTTATAGGGCACAAGTTGCTGCCAGGCAGTGAAACAGCAGCTCAATGTCACATCTAATTAGTAACACCAAGACAACAGCACACCTAGGAGCCAGGTTTTCATACTGGTACTGCTCATCACTTACAAAAATTGCCACAACTATTAAACCAAAAAAGATCTTTACACCAACTAAGTCAACGCTGACAGTTCACTTTGAAAAAGAAATCAATACCCAGCTCTATTTGGTTTGTACTTGAAAAATAGTTTAGATTATTTCCCCCCACACCCCCAACACACATAAAGATCACTTCCCAATATATGTGAAGAATGATTTAGACACTGAGCTTTAGCTGTAAATTGGAATCACCATGCTATCCAGCTTTACAACTTAGCTTCTATAAATACTTCATGAAAAGCCAAAGGTTTTAAGTTTTCATAGAATTATAGAAAGGTTCGGCTTTGAAGGGACCTTCGTGTTACAGCTTTCTGTCCATGTAATTGATGTGATCATAACTGGCTAACAAAAAGTAGGATTTCCCCCTTCCCATATAGCTAGAGACCTAAATGACAAGGAAACAGAATTGCTATAACTATTTAGAGAAAGAGCTGGATATCCTCTATTTCTAGACTATGAAAAAACTTTATTGTAATAGATGTCCAAAAAAGCAACAGAACAAAACCCACTTAGCAATGCCACAACATTCCGAGACTGGGATTGTGCATTACTATGAGGCTTAGTCACAACTCTGGCACAAATCGCTCCCAAAATCTACCTCTCCCTATCAGTTGTGGAGGTAGCAGAACATACAAGTTCTCCAGAAACTAACCCCAAAACACAAACATTAAAGCACGCAGAAGTGCCAAAAGAAAAATACTCTTCTAGAAACAGCTCAGGAGGAGCCAAAAAAACCATAAATACAAGTAAAATTTACAAGATGAATGGGACACTGCCTGCAATGGCCGTTAAAGTTCAATTATTTTGACTGGTTTGGGGTTTTTTCCAAGTATTTTCTGGCTCAGGGAAGTAATATATACCAATTCCTCATCTCCCTATCATAAGGTAAATGGAAGAATGAACAGGAAATTATGTCAAGCTTGAAAGCTTCTTCTTTAACTTCAGCACTCCCTATAAAACTTCCTATACCCTAGGTTTGTGCTCTATTATTTTTAAATTAGCAACAGATCTTATTGATAGTTGGTGAAATATAAGAAAAACACTCCCCAGATTTCACAACATGACATTGATTTCCCTTTCCCTCCAGAAACGGCTTGCTCAGGCCTGCGACCAATTTCCTTCCCCAAAGAACTTGGAACTCCTTTAATTTAAACATGAACCAAGAATTAGTCAATACCATAGAACGCTTGAGAAATAAATATATTTTAAGATGATAGTCATACTGAACAAGGTGTGGGATGTAGAACACTGTCAAAGCACAGGTATGTCCTTAAGTAGATCTTGTTTACTTAGAAGTGGCAAATATTAGTAAGGTGAAAAATACTTTTCTACATAGTACAGGGACAGAATCCGCATCAGTTCTGAAACCAGGAGATGTTAATTTCTTTGATTTGTTCATAAATGGCACATTCAATACTAAGTATTCTGAGGTTTCTCTTTTAAATTACAGTGGTTTTAAATATTTCATTTGAAATGTGCAGTGTGATGAATGCCGAAATACCTTACAGTAAAACAAAAAGTGCAAAACATGAAATCTCTTAAATCTCTTATAGTAAAGCTTAAGGTTATAACATCACAAATTTAATGGTTAACTTGCTCCCAGTTTGTTATACAGTCACTTAACTCCCACCATAGTTCATGAGAACAAAAGATGTGTTAACTCAAAGAAAACATGGTTTGCTTGTATTCTGGAACTGAATAAAGCTAAGAAAAAAAGTAAATTACAGAATTGCAGGGAGGGGAGGGCGAGAGAGAGATAAAACACAGCGTATGTAGAGATGAGGATGGAAAAGGAGGATGAAGATCGAAAACGTTAGATGTGGATTGGAGATCTGCATTCTGCAAGTCCACAGGTACAGAACCATGCCAAAACACTCCAATTTTCCCATTCTTCTGATTATTAAAACGTTATTAATCTACATCAACTACGAAGAAACCCATAGCTTAAGCTACCTATTTGTGTACAATGTTATGCTTAAGTAGAGACTGACATGTGCATATTACAATATATCCAGAGAAACGTACGAAGAATTGTCTTTTTTTGCAAGAGAAAAGAAAAGCCAATTTGGGGAGCTAAAAAAGCAAAACCATGTGGGCAGTCTGTTAGCCTGCAATACCAGAATAAAATCATAATGAATAAAAGTGTGCTCATCATGCAGTTTGCCCTTCTCGACAAACTCTTTAAAGTTCATAAAAAATACCCTTTGACTTACATTCTTTAATACCATTTGAACACGAGCATTGCAAGCTACTTAAACGTGAAGTAATTCTACACTGCTAAATCATACCAATACCAAAATCAACTGCAATTCAGGTATCTTCAGCAGAAGCATCGTTGATTTTTTGCCATTTTCATACAAAGCCACATTTCATATTTGAAGTGGAAACAGTATTTGCATACAAAGCAGTTCAAGGTTAAAAACAGCATGCAAGGGTGGCAACATATATGACAATAAAATCAAGTAATATGTTGCTTATAATTACTGAAAGAGCTACTGTTTTCTTACATGAAGAGTGAACATGCTTGCTTCCATGGAAAATATACAGGGTTTGAAACAGATATTAAACTTGCACCTCCAAATTTAAGTGATGCCCATTGACATAACTACCTCAGTACATGAGGCTAAATATGATTTTCTGAACTGTCAAATAAGAAATTGCAATACTAACAGTAACTGATCAAAAATTAATCTTTACACTAGATATGACCCCTAGCCAAGAGTCACGTTATACCAAGTATTTAAGACAAATGGCAACAATACTCAGAGAATGGAACTAAAGATCTTTAGGGGGAAGGGGTAAAGTGATAGGCTTTTTTGAGAGTCTATCTGCATGTACAGTGCATTCATTCACATTCTGCATATCAGCAATACTTTCTCTCACTGAAAGCATTGCTTTAAAGTGTTTCTGGCCAAGTAATAGCTACTAGCTGCCTGCTTATTCAGCATTTTCAACTGCTATTCTGTCCTTAATAAATGATATGTAGAAGATACCTATAGATAGATAAAAGGATGACTATACACTCCAAGTTCCTAATCTATGTGCAAAATCTCTCTTCAGCAATGGTGAGTTAACCATTGCTCTCCTATTCTGGGTTTATGCTGTTGCCTCAAGAGAAATCCCACCTTAAAAAAATTAAATCAATCTATTCTATTGACAACAGATTTTATACTCCTGCACTTTGCATTTAACAATATATAACACTTGATGCTTACCTAATCATCTGTAGGACTGCTAGATGCCAGCCACCAGGAAGTACATAGCAAGAAAAAGAAAATGAATCTGGCTTTCAAAAGGATGAAGAGGAAGAATCCTTTCAGAAGCTGGTAAAATTACTCCCCAGTAAAACACAGAAGTACAAAATAACAAAGAGTGCAACGTTTCAACAGCAAAGATTTATTTTCTGATCTAGACAGAAGAGCAGTAAGAGGAAGGAATTCGCCTGCACCTCTCCTGTTCTACTACTGCTTTGCTGAGGAGGCAGCCCAGGATGCAGTCAAGACCCATATAGCATCCTTCCCTGAACTGTTCTTCCCGCAGCCTCAGCAACATTCCTTGCTTCCCTTTTACTGTAACCTGAAAATATTTATTTCAGCATTTGAAGAGTTGCACAGTGGGCTGGGGGTTTGGCAATATCCAAAAAGATCTCTTTGCTCCACTAAATTACTTTTTGAACGTGCAGAAAAGAGTTTATTCTGTCCAGGACATATTTCTAGTGCCTTTATAGGTTACTACTTCCAGCTGTCAAAACAAATCCAGAAATAAAACTAATCTCTGTAAAACTAAATTGTGTGTTCTTAGCTAGAATCAGATTGCTTTCTGGTAAAATCTCATTTACTTTTGTTCCAATTATTAGATATTAGAGAATACTGCTTTAATGACCTTTCATAAAATTATTTCCTCCTAGTAGCTATTTTTAAAGCTCAGGAATGCATTACAATTCTTGGTTACCTCAATCATATGTAACCAAGACTGTGGTTCCTAACGCACTTCTACGCATCAGCTGGCAAGAATTTGAATGCCTTTGCTCGTAAGGGCGGCCAAAAGTTTGTTCCCAGTTATTACAACCATATTTTTAGAATATATATTATTTCAGATTGTCTTCCAATAGCTGAAGCATCAAGAAATGTAGAGGAAATAGAAACATTAATCAAACCTGGCAAAAAACTTTGAATAAAAACGTAATTCTTTGCTCAAATACTGCTTGCAAGGAATAAAAATCCATCATAGATCTTCGCATGCTTTGGCTAAACACCCATGGTAGCCAGACTGCAGGAGTTTAATAAATGAAACAAAAATATTACATATATAACATTTTCTCTCTCCAGCAGGTCTGTAAGCTCAGGCACAGCCTCAATGTAATTCCATTACAGAGTTTTTAGGCTAAAATTGCCTGGACGGCCTACAACACAAGGAAATTTTACTCCATCTGAAGCCATCCCTATAGCAACAGTCCTAGACTGGTCTCATGGCTTAATCACTCTTTTTATGAATTATTTTTATTGAACTAGTCAAAAATAGTCCAGATAGTTCTGCTGCCCTCCCTCCTTGGGATCCAATTACCCCCAGAGGTCCTTTCTATTCTGAATTACTCTGACTCTAGTCTAATAACCAAACAGACATCTTGTGTAGATATAATTTAAGTCTTGTTTGGAATTATATACATATCTATATAAAATATATCTTTCTTCATATATATACATTTTATATATTATTTTACATATTTATATTTTTTATATATATATATATCTATATATATATATATGAAGAAATGCTTGAAATCTAGCTGAATTTCCTCCTGAAGCCAGCTGTTTAACATTTCTGCTAGTACCACCACACATTTCCTGGCAGTTTCTATAACCTATTGATAACATACATTAATCAGACACTTTAAAGATCCCACACCAGCCAAATATTTACAGCTGCTCTACTCCCATGACCTTACTACTGCTACGACTTTGTTGGTAGTATTACTTTTGTCATACATCCCCTGCTCTCTGTTTATGCAGCTGAACTGATGCAGTTATTCATCACCACACCTGGTCTCCTGCACCAAGCTAAGTCATTATTTATTCTCCCTCACCACTGTGCCTGCTCTCTCCTTTAATAATTAACAGATATTACATCTCTAAGAGCTTCTTAGAGAACTGGCTTGGTTAAATAAACTAATTCTTAGCATCTAGGGTATTTTCTTTACTGGAAGCTTTCAAAGAAATTCCAAGCTAACTGAACCCTTTTTCCTGAACTCCTTATTTATCCTTGCTGACATGGATGCTTAATTACGAGGGCTCTTGCTCTGGCCTTCCTAAGCTCCCACAGTGAACAGAGAGTGCAGTACTCCATTCCTAATACATCTTACCCCACCCTAAGTGGAAAGACTTCAGGTCCAAACTGTGTGCCTGCAATTCAGGCACATTCGTATCAGCCTTGAAACAACAAAACCAACCCTGCCAACAAACACACTCACTCCAACCTATTCCTTAACTTTGCTGTACTTTAACAGACATGACAGCTAAGAAAACTCCGGAGCACCCTCAAAATTCTCATTGCATCAATACTCAGCACTAGACTTCACTCCTCCAAAGCAAAGCAACAGTTCAAAGACATCACAAACAATTACCAAAGCAAGCATAAGTGCTTCATTTTAGGTATCACAAGAAATCAAGTTAGCTAGACAGAAGAATATATTTACCTGTTCATCATCACTATTGTTTCTTTTCCATTTTGAGCTATTTTATGGAATTTGAGTTGTATATATCGGATCTATCCTGTCTTGCCCACAGTTCCCCCTCCCAAATACTTAATATACAAAGCAGCTAGAGTCCTCCAAGCTTTTTTTCTCCTATGCTGACATGTGAAATGCTTTATTTGCCCTTTATACATAACTTCTGCATTAGCCTCACTGCGTAACCTACACCACTGCCCCCTAAACCCAAACCCAAGCAACCCACCCTCCCTGCCACTCCACAGGAGGGGAAGTTTAAATCAAGCTTCAATATCCCCTCAGTTACTTCTTCACTATGCAGCCCATGAACAGAAAAAGAGAAATGCTTGATGACCTTTTGCAGACAGACCTATGTGCCACATACAAGACAGTGACAAAGTAAATTTTATAGGGGTATTTTTTTAGCTCATTTAGCAGAAGTAGCAAGCCAGCCAACACTGAAAAAGGAACTGATAATTTAACAGTTGCTCAAAACATACATTGCTTTTTAGCTCATACCAGGTATATGCTCTTCAGGTAGAACCTCCCATGGTCTCCAGCTACTGCGCTTTGATTTGCATTACAAAGTGCTCCTGGAACACACAAAGGGAGGCCAGACCAGAAGCGGACCCCAGTAAAACATCCATGACATGTACAGTGGGGAGGTCATGGTCTCAGCCATGTGGCTGTACCACTCAATGTAGTGGCAGCCTAAGCATCCTATTGTCAACACACTTTGTGCTACACACATCCATTTACCATTTATTTATATATACACATCTATAGAGAAGACAACTTTATCTACAGTCTATACATAGGTCTCAGATGCAGAAATTATTACTAAATGCATGTCATATATGAGTACATACAACATTTATCAACACCTTTATCACATGGTGTTTATCACATTCCCCAAGAACAGCTGTATAGCTCAAAGACTGACTCCACACTTCGCAGAAATACCATGTGACTTACCAGCAATATATAAATTTCAGCAAGTTACTTGTTACACACTTAAGTTTAATGCAGTCATGTACCCTCAGTATTTTTGCCTCTGCTCATCACAAATGTACATTTGATTTGGGACCAGTGAAAATCACTGGTCTGAAAGGGAGAGAGATTATAGTGGAGAAGGACCACGTTTGTTTGCATTATGAAATTATGAACTCTCTAATCCCATGCTAACTTCACATGCAGTTCACATTGTTATGTAAAGTGATTGTATTTTCAGTTTACAAGCCGCTGTACAGCCTATTTAATATACTCCCACAGATGTGTGATTTAACTACCAAGGAACCTAGAAACAGATTCTGCAATTGTCCTCATAAACACCATCTCTGTATTTCTTGACTGTTTTGTCTATCCTCAGAACTTGTAGACTTCGGATGAGCCCAGCCCAATTTCTCAGGGGTTATTTACTGTATTTACAAGTATCTACACTTTTTAATGCATGGTCAACTTGTTATCCACAAGACTTCCACTTAAATTTAACTGAAAAAGATCAACTGATATTTTTATTTTCAGATCTATATACACAACTCTATATATAAAGTGCATGTACTATAAATATATATAAATTGTGCATATAAAATGAAAATATATTTCTATATTTGTTTGGATATGAAAAACTATGTTTCTATAATTAAAGAAACTCTTTCTGCAAATCTGACTTCAGATTTCTAACTGCTTTTTTGGTTTTGTTTTCTTCCTTCAGAGAGGGAAAATCTATAGCTTCAATTAATATCAAATGGATCTGATGCTGCATAGACATGATACTTGTTCCAAACTACACAGCTTAAAAATGGAAACAGATGACACAAGCAGAGATCTGAAGATGCAGACTTTTGGTTAAAAGATTTTTCGAGACATTCATAGTTCAAAGATTCTATTTATCTTACCAAAACTTTAATGGAGGGAGCTTTTTAAAAGACTGCATGAAGGGAAATGCTCCATTTTCTAATGCTGACTCACTACCGATTACTTCCGATATGGAGGTGTCCTTTGCAGAGCATCACTCTGCTATATCTAACCTTAATACACCAGAATGACCTTTTAGTCATTTTACTTGTATGACAGGAATTGGCAACTCCAGTTTTGATCCCCAAGGCTTTGCCACGGCAATTGCTATGCTGCCCACTCATATTACTTTCTCTTTTCTATCTGCTGTCATTAGAGTGCGTTTAGAGAACATGCACTGCACTTGCATTACAAAATGCTTGCTTATACCTTTTTCTGTTTTAAATTATGGAAAGTATTTTTTAAATGCTTGGTCACCCGTAAGAAAAAGCAAGAAGAATCACATGCACTTTTGCCCAGAAAGCATGATTTCACTCCTGCTGATCTACAGACATAGAATAGCCACAGTATTGTAGCTAGTGAAAATTGTAATGGCAATATATAAATACTCCAAACACCATTCTCATCCACTCTGTGTTGCCTTCAGGTGTTGAGCTCCACCTCACTAGGCCTAGAAGAGACTTGTAACACTGAGACAACCATTTAATTTCTGTTTTGACTTGTGACTATTTATGGTGTAGGAAAATTCATTTCTGTCCCTTTAGAAGGGCAAAGATATACATTAAGAATCATGGTTTATTAGTTAAATCACTAATGCTAATAATTTATTATCATGAGATATATATATATATATAAAAAAAGGATATTTTAAGAACCGTCCATTCCAGATTTCTCCCTGGTATTTAACCTCATTATGCTTTTGTTTAAGCTAATGTAATGTAGCTAGTGTAAATGAGACTCAGAACCAAACAGCTGAGTTTTCTACTAATGATAATGTTTCTATACAAAGACATTTTATGAGAAGCTGAACTAAGGCATCCAAGGCAACTTGGCCTAGAAACTTTCCTCTTTCCTTCACACTCCATGACAGAAGACATTCTATGGCTCACACCAAGCTACACTTGTGGCGTCGGGAGTTACCATCTTCCCACATACCTCAGCATCAGCATTCTGCCACTGTTTGCCTTGGAGATGCCATTTTCATCTCTTTCTACCTCTAGCTCTTTATTTTCAGGAAAACCTTTCTGTTTGAGACTTAAACCAAGTTCAACCACACTTGAAAGAGGGGTCAGCTATCTAAAATATTACCAGGTGCAAAGTCACTTTCAATCAGAGCAACTGCATAAATCACATGGAACCAAGAGAATATTTACTACTTTCATCAACTTCTCACTAAACAGGTAAATTATTTATACTAGGAACCAAAGGCAATACCAGATTGCTAAAGGCATCAGTGGTCAGAAGTATTAGTGGTTCTGCAATAAATACAAGCACCTGCCTATCCTTCAACAATCTGCAGAAACTACAATGTCATTTTCTCTTCCTTAATTGCAAGATGAACTTACAGATGATGAACTACTTGTGGAAGCAGGCAAGTTACCACTGAGCAACTTGCAGTCAGAAGTCAATAGCCCTAAAACTCTGTCATATGTCAAACCCTATATGCCTCACACAGGTTTTAGGACAGCATAGCAGCACCAAGTGCCAGCACCTCACTATTTCTTAACAAGTATTTTACTCACAGGCATGGGCCCCTTCTCCAAGGCTTTCTACACAACCCTTCTTTGTATTGTTACAACCTGGAAAACATGCTTTTGTTCTGTAATTAAACATTCAAACACAAGCTCCCTTCTTTATTATTCTGGGAGACTTAACTGTTTATCAGTGGAAGGAGACAGTTTTCAACATGCCCAAGAGTTTACTTGGTGACGTCCTGATTTGGTAAGGACAAGTTATAGCATCACTAAAATCCATACAAATGGCTAAATTACTTTCAATCCAATTACTACATCTTTAATAGGAACAGATCCCAATCTCTCAAGCTGAGAAGAAAACATCCGGTATGTTAAGAAGAGGTTAACTTTAAAGTGCTCTGAGAAAATAGATTTTAAAAGTAAACAGGAAGACTGAAAACGAAAACAAAAGACAAACCAATATGAAAATAGCTTATCCTTCCAAAGGTGATTGTGTGCTTAAGTAAGTCCCTCCCATCCACTCCAGCCATATGCAGCAGCCTCCAAACTGAGCTCCTGGCTCATCTGACCATGTAACTTTGCAATAGGATGTAACAAAATGGTTTAGGAAAGTCATTCCAGGAATATACTGAATTACCCAGAAACCACTTTGTTTACTCTGGTCAATAGAACACTGTTATCTCTCTTACAATAGGCCATACTGTTTATGCAAACGAAGTTAGCTCTCATGCATCAGCCATCTATTTATTTAGCAAGATCAGCTATCACTGTAAATCAATTTCTTTGCAAATGAGAAACACAGATGCCGTAAAAACTACTTAAACTCTTTTCTGCATCCAATATTTGGACATGCAGCAGAACAGATGACAAGAACACAAAAAACAAGTCCTCAGCACCACATCTAGTGACATAAAGACAGGGTTTCTTAGCTTTTACAAGCATTTTTAAGGAAAAGACATAATTTAGTGTTTACTTCATAGTTTTACATTTTAAATATAAAGTTGTAAGTTTAACAGGATGACAAGAAAAGCTTACAATTGCTATTCAAACTAGATACTATTAGGAGGATATGGAATATAGGCAACTAAAATGTAATTCAAAGATTCTGTATTACAGGTTGGTTATTACATAAGTAACCTTCAAAGAAAAAAAAACCACAATAAACCAAAACACATTGAAAATGAATGTTATCTGCTTTGTAAAAAGCAAAATTAAACAACAGAACTAATCCCTGATGAAGCTTGAAGTTTCATATAATTTTTGTCCTAGAACAAAATACAGAGAGGTCTTACAAAGGTGAATTCACCCAACTCAGCTATCTAAAAGGCTTGCGCCTCTTTTGTGGGAGAAGGCCATTACCACACTGCAACAGAACAACTTGGAAGACCCCAAATGATCAGACAGTATCACCAAATGGCACCTACCCTACAACTTGCTTACAAAATCTGACGGAGATTTAGGCTGCAGCTAAGTGGCTTCAAAACAGACATTTCACTATAGGAAACAAGTATCTGCCTGCAGAAGAACTTCTTAAGTCTGAACACCATGGATGAGTTCTGACATCAGCTCTTAGAGGAATAGTTGGGGATGGGGAAGCACACGCACACATGGAGCATTAAGACCCTGCTCATTACAGATTCTTCTGACTTAAGTTATTTTACCCATTAATCTTTTCATCTGGTATTCTAAATTTGAAACTCAGCAAGTCAGATTCACTGCAAGCAGGCAACCTCTGCAGCACTCCAGGGGAGGCTGGGAAGGAGCACAACTTCAAGCCTGGACATAAGGAGAAAGAACGCGCAGGTAAGACAGCTGCAATCTCGATTGTACATGATGCATTTAGTACTGACTGCTGCCAAACACAAAGCGGTAGTAAGCTCTGCTTTCTACCTGTCCCATGCGAGGGCATGCATGCCCAAGATACAGTACATTATAGCTTCTGAATGATTTATAATCAGGCAAGAAGTATCAGGTCAGGCTGTGACTCGAGTGATGACATCTGGTTCTAAACAATTACCTGAATATACACACACTAAAAAATAAAAGCCTTTAGTGGGGGTTTTAATGTTCATATTCAATAGTCCCTGAGCACTGAAGAACTACAGCGCATTTGCACAGAAGGTCTCTCATTAAATCACAGACAAGCTTTCTGAAGCCCCAAGTCAAAAAGCTTAAACATTCAGGATGAGACCAAAAAAATCCTCATGGCCTTCAAATTTATTTGAAAGACGGATTACAGAATATTATGTAAGGCACAAATCTCAGAACTATTCCCCATTGTATTTACAAATATTATCAAATTTTACAAGATCATGAATTTTCATAAAAAGTGACATTTTCAAAAAGCTTCTCTTGCTTTAATCCTCCTCCTTTCTTTTGACAGGATTAAATGCTGAAATGGCAGCCTGTTCAGAAAGCACACTGAAATGCCAACTGTAAGGCAGTTAACTCCATGTATTTACAAATTAACGCTTCACAGTTGCTTTAAATTTTGACATTATAGTTTAGTACCTTCAGGCAACTCATTTCAGAAGGTGCTGGATTTGATTTACATTATTTCTCATTTTACATTCATATGTTACAGTGCTGGAATACCTTTATGTTTCCCTTAATCCATGATAAAGGAAATTTAGTTCTATGAAAGGCTGAGAAATATTGCTTTGTTTTTTATAAAGAGGTTCTAAAAAGGCTGTAGGCAGGTTGGTTAAAGTTACCATTACATTTACCTGGAAAAGGCAGCATCTATCAAGATAACCTCACTAAAAGAAGTGAAGATCATGGCCTATGTACACGTATATATGCACAAGTTTAGAGTGCAATACTGTCCTCCCCTTCAGTTACTCCAGTGCTGACCACTATGTTCAGAATGAACTGTAGAAAATGCCGTGTAGAATTCCTAAAAACCTGGTGGGATACTTACCTTAATTTTTTAACTCTTTCTATTATTAGGTTACTTCAGAGGATATTGGTGTGTTCCTGAGACAACTGCTGCAAAAGTACATCCTATAGGCTAACAGATGTGATGTTCTAGATGACAATTTTTAGTTGCAGAATACGAAATGCAGTTTCTGTATTGCTAAAGTTAGTATTTACAGAAGGGGTTTCCAAAAAAATAGATAAAACCACCAACAACAGAAAAGCCTCAACACTTCCTACCTTTACGAATGTGAAACTGTGGCTATTCCTACCTCAGACAACGTATTAGTTGAATGCTAGAGTTTAAAGCTGTTTCCTCATGTTTTTCTTACATTAACTTGATTATTTCAAAATTGATAATTATTTTCTTGAGCTCCTGAATTTATATAAAAAGAAAACTTAAGAGAAAACTTGGAATTCTGATCTGCAGTTGAGCATCTCTGGCCCATTACTTTACATTCATACAATCAATGAAAAGCACAATCTGTTTAGAGTCTGTACATGCTAAATATCAGTCTATTATTGCAACAGTTTCTGCAACTTGTAGAAAATTATTTCATCTGTCACAAAAATCAGTACCTAAAAGCAACATGACTACCTAGATACGCAGAGAAATTCCTAAGAAACATTTCTGTACAACTATACTCTTGATTCATTCTTTTCTATAGTGCTGGACCCAGAGGAAAGCACCAGCACTTGCCACGCTTGGGACAGCTGAGCACCCATAGGTCACTCAAGGCACTTACATAGTCAATGTAAGGGGACTAAGAGTTGCTAAGCTACCTCAGGTCTCTGTTAGTCATATTTCAAGATCATTTTAATGTCCATTCTTCTGACACTTTTCAGACAGACAGACTTTATTATCCTTTTATTCACAGAGCAACCCCTGTTTCTGCTAAAAAACTATGCTTTTCTTTCACAACACCATACACGAAGTGCTGGCACAGGTAAAGTCCGCAGCAAGATTCTCACCAAGTGTAACAAGGCCACAGGTCCCCACTGAACAGATGTGCCCAAAGGAAAAATAGAACACTTCTTTTTGTTTATAGAAATCAATCTGGTATCGAGAACCATTCACATTAATGACACAGCCTCCATTTAGTATCTACAAACATATACCTAATTATTAAGACATACCTAATTATTTAGCCATAGAACACATCTAGTAATCCAACGCTGCTAATGCTCATTAATACATCCTATCCATACACAGTTAAGTTTTACATAGCAACGCAGTGATTAATGTGAATTCCAGCAGCACGTACTACTAATTGAGATATTGAAGAATGTTCACGTCACACAGGAATGTGCCAAATCTGAAGTCTCACCAGTGTTTCAGGTTAATTTGATAAACAGAAGCCTCAGACACCTTTGTATCACAACAGACACTTCAATAATGCTCTAGATACGTTCAATAACATGGCATCTTTATTCAAAACCCATTGTGACACCTCCTAATATTCCATAAATGATGGGATCAGATTAAAGTCTCGCCAAAATTCATTATGAAGTATTAAACCTGTCTAATCTGTTATCACTACTACTAATGTAACAAAAAGAATGAAAATGCCAGGAAGTATAGTAAGTTATGAGAATTTTCCTCAGGAGCATTGTAGAACACAGTCTGAATCAGAGGCTGCATTGTCATGCCTATGTGAGACTCTTAGTAATTGCTTTTAAGCCAGAACACATCTTTCTACTTTTCACTTCAATTTAGTCTATCATTTCTCCTCTGTAGGTTTGGAAGTTGTTATTCATTCTATCAACTTCACCTCAAATGATTATTGTGCATATGAGCCTTAAAAGGAGGACTTTATATTAGAAAGACACTGAATACTGCCATCAGCTGCCTTGTGCTTAAATTGCATTAGAGCTAAAAATCACAATTAAAGATAGAATTAAACTTTTTGTTTGGAAAAATATCACAATGGTTCTTCTTTCTAGCTTCCTATTTAACTATTTCACACAGTTAACTCAGATCCCGTGTTTAGTGCATTAGCAAAACTCATTTTGTTGAGGATCTTTGTCAATCCTCTTACCACTCAGTGAGATGTTCTACCACTTTCATAACTTAACTTGCATATTTAATCTGACTTCCTAGGAAAAAGAGACTGCACGATTTCACTCCATGTGTTGAGTATGCAAAAAAACAGTTCTGCAAGTTGTTAATTTTCAGTTTCCATATTCTACCATATCGACATTGTCAAAAGCAGGATCTTAATATTAGTTTGCCTATTTAGTGGTCTAAAGCTCAAGGTGATTCAGCATAGAGAATTCTTCATACCAACAGCAGAGCAAGAAATGCAGCAACTCAGATCAAGTTGTGTCTGCTCACTAGCAGGCAGTGTTTGAACAATGCTTAATGAAGGGCTGCAACAGATGCACAGAAAACCCTTCTGTACATTGCAGGACAGATTTTTAAGACATTTTTAAGCATTAAGATCTCTTTAAAACCTGCCATTTCATTTTAGATGCTGAAATAGAAGATGGAGCTCTTGAGAGCCTCCCCGAGTAATTTTCTGTAGCTTTAAAAAGGAACCATTCACCTTCCATCAGTTTAGTCCTACTGCCATCTGCTGTCACAAACACACCAGTGCCACGCTGTCTCCAGAGTGGTTTTTCTTTCCTCTTATTCCAATATTGGTATTCAAAATTATCTAAAGACAAGCACAAACTAATTTGTCCACAGAAGTTTAATGGTAAATCAGTGTACTGACACTTTTATACCTTCACTGCTAGAACATCAAGCCTGCAGACCCTGGCTTCATACACAGCTTATCCCAAATAAAGGGTCATTCACATGAGTAAGTATTAGCAGGATCAGATCCAGATCCCAAGTTGCTTGGGTTTTTTGTTGTTGCTGGGTTTGGGAGCTTTGTGTTGTTTGGGGAGATGTTGGGGGTGTTGGCTGATAGCTGGTTTTGTTTTTAACACTGGCAGTATTGCTTGTTTCCTATTTATTGTTAGGAAACGGTTAAGACTATGAACAGGCCAGACTACTAAAGCTGAATTACTCCCACCTCATCCTTATGTGATCATGCAAAGACACTGAACCCTTTAGATTAAAACAAACCAGAAAAGGTTAAACAAAATTTAAAACTGCTGTATAAACCAGTTTAAACAAAAAGGTACAAAAATCAATTACTCAAATCTACCTCCCGCCCACCGTTTCAATGAAGTCTAGCACCTCTTGAGTTAAGCTAACTCAGGAATTCCTCTTGGGACCACTGGAATGCTTTCTGCCATCACCTCTGGTGGTGCCATACTTCAGAAAGCTAATTGCCAGCCAGTGTTACAGGTCCCATCAGAGCACAGGCAAACTGCTACCCCCCCTTCAAGTATTTCAATTGACTAAGAATACAGCAGCTATAACAACAAAAAGAGGCTTTCTGCCTGTTGCTCAGCCGTACACTCTTTTTGGCAAAACATAATAAGCAGTAAGCTGAAAACAATATAATTTTTCACAAGGAGTTTTAAAAACAATGCAAAGCAGAATGTAATTGCAGAGATTGAACAAGATAGCAAAATTCTGGATTCTTGCTGCTCCAGTAGAAAGATAGTGCTGGTGTCGAAACACAACTCCAGTCAGATATAACAAAGGCACAGGGCTTAAGCCAGTTGCACTAAGCAGAGGGTAAAATGCAGGACATTGATTTTGTTACAGTGATTTCTTTGCATGAAACTAACAAAGTCTTTTTATAGCTTCTTGGATTTTTTTCAATAAGCACATTACTTACTGCTCAGCATAAGCCCAATTCAATTTGATGTGATACCACAATATCATACTAATGTGAAACTGATAGCTTCTCTTTCATACATTGCTTGAAGATAAACAAAGCAAAAAAACCCCTGAGGTATGTCTCATCCTCACACACACATATAGGGCAATTTATAGGCTATATGTTGCTAACCTCATGTTATCAAGTATGATAATTAGTAAAAGATTAACAGGCTTGAGAGAGCTGGGCTTGTGCAGCCTGGAGAAGGCTTAGGGGAGACCTTAGAGCAGCTTCCAGGGCCTGAAGGGGCCAACAACAAACCTCCTGGAGAGGGGCTTTTTAGAAGGGTCTGTAGGGACATGACAAGGGGGAATGGCTTTAACCTGCCAGAGGGAAGATTTAGATTAGTTATAAGGAACAAGTTCTTTACTGAGAGCGATGATGCGCTGGCACAGGGTGCCCAGAGAAGCTGTGGCTGCCCCATCCCTGGCAGTATTCAAAGGCCAGGTTGGACAGGGCTTGGAGCAACCTGCTCTAGTGGAAGGTGTCTCTGCCCATGGCAGACAGTTGAAACTGGATGGGCTTTACAGTCCTAAACCATTCTACGATTTCACAAACTTACAGTATTACCACAACTTTCTATATTTGCAGACACTTGTAAAAGTATTTTTCTTTAGCAGACAAGGAAGGATTCATACACTCTACAAGAAGTTAGACATCTACGTCAATTGCCTACATTTTCACAAAATGCAGGGGAAAAGGAGGAAGTCACATCACATTAGATACCTTCTGATCATGTTTGCCTTCAACACTCCCATCAGAAGGGATGAAACCAGCCAGTTTCACTACTGGCCAGTGAAAGACAGCTGTATCTTACTCTCTGTTTGCTAAACACTGCCCCACCCAAATATACCAGGACTATAAAAACGCTTATTTTATACTATTTGTTTTAATGCAGATGGACAGCTGACAACATACACAAACGAGGTACATTTTCAAGCACAGTTGCCATAACTGAACATGATGTTATCCATGTCAACTGGACAGTGAAATACTTTCAATTAAATAGTAAATAACTGGTCTGTTATGTTTTCAGGGTGTTCTGCTATAACCACCCATTTGATTGTTCAAAGATACACGCTTCCTATACAATGTATTTAGAGCATAATACTGCAATAAACAAAGATTATACCCTTTTTTACCGTTTTAATAGAGCTTCTTGATCTTTCTTCCCAAACATTAGTGCTCAGCTCCATTGTGCAATGAACGTTTGCTTCTCTTTCATAGGATCCAAACATAAATAACCTGAAATAGAAAAGCCTATAGTAAGAACTATAATACTGTTCATGCTCTAGATATATTAACTCACCATTCTTCATTTATACACTCTATTATTAATCAACATGTGCACACAGAGCAGTCCACACTGAAAAGATACTGCAGGCACAGTCTTGTGCCAAAGGAAAGACACTGCCACCCTCTAGTGGAAGAACTCTATAAATAGCAAAGATAACTAAAATTTTTTAGCTATTTTTTTGTTTGTTGAGTTTGGGGGTTTTTTTCCTTTATTTTTTCCTTTTTTTTTTTTTTTTTTTTTTTTTTTTGCTATTGTGTTTCCATTTTGCTTTTCTTAAATAAAGTGTCCAACCGGCAGACTAGTATTTTTTCCATAAAAGTGTAAATTCTGAGGGTTTGGGGAGGTTAAGCAAAAATAGCCACAAGTTTTCCATTCTAATCCTAAACTTCACAATATACTGCAGCTCTTCTTTGTTCAAAAGAGCGTTACTGTAACGTCACCATTTGCCACCGCTTATGTTCCTGTTTCACTAAACTGAGATCCTCTCACATCTGTAATATTTTGTGATGTAACAAATGAGTGGTTGGTTCTTCATGCACAATACCCTATTCCAGAAGGCTATAAAGGTTTTCAGGTACATGTCAGTACTATAAAAGAAAAACAAACAACCTTTAGCCTACAGAACAGCAATAAAGTTGTACATAGCAGCTGGAAGCAGATAAATATCTTGGAATAGAAACTTCAATCTCACTACTTCAAAAGACCTGTGAGATTCTAATTCCCCCCCAAAAACTTTCTATACACTTCTGGTAAGAGCAGTTTTTAAGCTTTCATCCAAAGTATCTTACCTGTGATTGTGATGCGTTATACAACTCTTCAGATAATACAAAAGCTGTCAGAAAAACATGTTAATTTTCTGTTTATTCTCATGCTGTTAAACAGTGTTTCTAGGTTAAATATTACAATCAAAAAGTGCCTCACCTTCCAGATGTGGAGATATACAGTAAATACGCTACCAAAATGTAATAAAGCTACTGAAACCAACTTTCACCAACGAGAATTGGTAAAATTAAGCCAGTCCTAAAGGCAAACACCTCTCTGGCTATGACAGCTCTCCAGCCTGCACTGCAGCAAGGGCAGCTGAATAAATATTTCTTTTCTAGGTCTCTCTATGAAGAAGGTGTTTAACTCATTTTTAGCTGAGTACATGAATTCGTGTGGGAGATGATGGTACCGAGCATACCTGTTTTACCAAGCGTCAACTGGTTTTGGATCAGAGAGAGTGGCAGTACCCTGTAACCCATTCTCAGAGGGACAGTTCCCATGATCTAGGGAAACACCACAAAATCTGATTTCCAGTTTGACTTTCAGCATTCATTTCTCTATTTCTCTACTGATATGATTACTGTAAGCAGAAATCCAGCCCCAGAACCAACTGATCAGGTACTTTGGACAAGACTAAGTTTGTAAAAGGTTACTGGAACTGATGAACTTAAACTTCCTTTACTTATTTTAAAGCCACCAGGAACCCTCTGTGGCATTTTTGTTCTGCTTTCAGTAGCTGCTTTTGGGTATCACAAGTTTTCCTCAGTGTCTCATTGGTTCAGATCATTAAAGCTTTTCCACAGCTAATCACTGGGTGCGTATGTTTCTTGTTCACCTAGACACACACTCAAGGAATTTTCCAGAGGTGCTTACTGCCCCTCTAAAATATCAGCACAGTAGCTATTTAGCTGTACTGTACTGGTGGCAACTAAGAAAACAAGGCCAGGAGGTAGCTCAGCACAGGCATCATAGAACAGTTAGGGTTGGAAAGGACCTTAAGATCATCTAGCTCCAACCCTCCTGCCCATAAGTTTCAGCTAGAACTGTAAGATAGTAGTCACAAGGAAAAACATGAACTGAAATTTCACCTCACTTTAGGTTACCAACACCCAAGTTGAAGAAACATATCACAAGACAGCAAAACTACATACTTAAATTCTAAAGAGCTCTTCATGCTGGAGTTTGGAACTCAGTTTCCAGTTCTAAAAAGACAAATGGGAAATTTTAACTGCTCCTACACTAAAGGAAGTTTTTGTCTGAATCATACCCGTTCTGTATTCTGTAACAGCTGCAGATAAAGACTGACACTGTATCACAACACACCCAAAACACCCATCTGTTAGGATACATATATACCCTACAGATTAAAAGTTTGTAAATCACTATGAAGTGGCATATGAAAGACATCCTGAAACAAAGTTTATAACCCAATTATAATTAAATTGATACAGAAATGTGATTAAATTACCACCCAAGTAATTTAAATATGCATACAGAAAGTGAATTTCTATTCCTTCCCCAACTGGAAATCAGATGGCTCCCTGCAGCAAGCAAACATGAGGCAGACAAAAGTGATTCAACAGAGTAGCTATGGATATGAACACAGTTAACACAGCTGCTCCTAGCCGTCCTGGTTTCCAGTGTGAAAGCTACAAGAACTCCAAGACATGAAGCGTTTGTCTTCTGATACAGAAATGCATGGAGGCTGTGGTCACCTCAGCTCGAGAGCTGAGGCAAGCCAAGAACTTCAAGTCTTTATAGCCATGTTAGGCATTCGCCCTTCTGGAAGGCTATCAACTTTCCTGCTTTTTCTAAGATGATGCTAAAGTACTGAACTGCAAATCTAAAAAGAATCTGGTACGGACAAAGTACACACAAAGCTTTAGTAACATGTCATTACCAGCTACATAGAAGGAAGCCTTTCCTAATTTTTTAATTTCAACTGTGGCCTTTCAATTTGTAAGTATTTTAACATAATATTTCCCAAATTTTAAGAAACTCAAAAGCAGATTCAATATTCACATACTTAAGGTGCCACTGCTGCACACAGAAGTCCAATGAAGACAAAAGGAAACAAACCCATAAAACTCCAAATTTGACAAGTCAGCCCCAGGTATGCTCTGTGGGATTTTAGTAAACTATCTAGGGGAAGTCTTTGTCTGCAACCGTTATCTATTAAAACAAATGCTGAGTTACAAAGCCTACTTGATGGCACAGTTTTGGAAGAGTGCTCTTGACTAACATAATTGGAGCTTACAGGCTTTAAGACTTTCTTCACAGTGTACCTTTAAAATTTAACAGTATGTCGCTTTGTTTTTCCCTTTTCCTTAAAACCTTAAGGTAACAACAGATAACAGCATTTTTGCAATGACTCAGGTCTGCAAGGGCATTGCATTTGTACAAGAAAACTTACATTTTCAGCAAGTCAGACAAAAATTTGCAAAACGTTCCTTATTATTTACACCAAAGTTCCCATCCTTTGAATCATTTCATTTTAAAGATGAGGAAAATTCAATTTTTCTGTCAATAGCATGACAGCAAGGAAATTAATATGGTCAAGCCTGCAACTGAAAAAGTGCAAGAAGTGCAGATATTTGGTCATGTGAATATAGGGAAATTAAAACTGGACATTTACAATGTACAAGTAGTTTGCTAAATGTTTTATCACTATAGATTTACCACTGTATTTCAGACTTAAGCAAGAGAAGCAGCAGAACTCTCTTATCGAAGGAGATGGAATGCAAACGCTGCTATCCAGAAATTAAGAAGTTAAGGTTTTGTAAAGGACTGTTGTGTGAAAGCTTGAAAATCTTGAGTTTAGAATTGCACGTAGCAAGGAAAAACAGTGTTTCCCTAGAAGCTCACAGACCTCAGAAGAGGAAGAAGACGGATAAGAGATACCATCGAGATCAGAAGAGTAATACTCAACTTCAGAAAGA
This sequence comes from Psittacula echo, assembly GCF_963264785.1. Lineage (NCBI taxonomy): Eukaryota > Metazoa > Chordata > Aves > Psittaciformes > Psittacidae > Psittacula > Psittacula echo. The sequence goes on along the minus strand of NC_137743.1, from coordinate 7,747,949 downwards.
TTAGGAAGACAGAAGTAATTTTTAAAAGCTCAACAAAACACAAGATTACCGTGTTCCTAGAGGAACTTGGTTCATTGTAATACTAAGAATCGTATCTCTCGATAAGAAACCCTTGCCTACATAGACCCTTACTCACAAAACGTGTACATATATTATATATAGTGTCATTAAACAGGGACAAGAGAAAGTAAGAGAACACACTGAATTTTCACTGTGTGAAACATATAGAAGTGGACGGCTGACAGAGTGTGCTAGCTTTGTGGAACTCTACTCTTGCACTCATCTTTGTGCAAATATGAATTTAACAGTATCTCAAAACTCTGTTTGTGAGGCTGGCTTATTGCACATCAGGTAAATAAACCCAAATACAGGACAACATCAATGGTCAAGAATCCTGCTTCAAATCTGTACAGAAGTCAGGGAACAGCTACTGTACTGACAGTATGAAAACCTTCTGGGGCACTGAGCAAAATTGAAACACACAGAAATTAAAGTGATCTTTCATTCTGGAATGAAAATGATCGCCAAGAAAAATTTTCAGGTCTCAGTGGCAGACATGAGTGAAAAAGCTTTGTGTTTCAGCATGCACTGCTGTACTGTAAAAGAGCCATTGAGAGCAGGCAACCTTCACACCAGCTCGCATACGGTAGCGATAAAAAAGGGAAATTTTGCCACTGTTACTTCCCTACATATTATATTGTCATTGCTACTTTCATATATATTGGTACATTTCTTCTTCAACTAACAAAATCTTCTATGTGTTTTTCAGCTTCTGTCTCATCAGTATCTTCAGGTGCAAAGTAAGCAAGAGTACTTATTCACAGGGGGACTCTTCAGACAACATTTGTACTTGTTTAGTTCAAAAAAGGATGGGACACCTGCAAGGTCTGGGGAATCACTCTGGTGTCAAGAGTCAGACATCAAGATTGAGATGTGTCTGTTGAGACATCATTTTCAAGTGTCTGTTGAGAAATTCCAAGGCAGTCAGATTAAGTCAGACCTGAAGCTGAAAAGACCTGACAAGCCAGCAACTGCCTCCTCTCTCCAGCCATCTGATAAGCATCTGTGACAGCTGAAAATAGTGAGATGATGATGTCAAACTGAGCAATCTGGCTTCTAAATACAATGGAAAGAAACACAACACTACTGATATGTCTGTGATGTTACACAGTGTTTCCGATTCAGGAAAGACATACTATTTAAGAGATTACTTTCCAAACTAGTAACAACTGCATACAACTTGAGAGTTATTTTGGGCCCTTTTGTAATAAAAATTAATGCAGTACTGGACTGAAACTGGAGGTTGCCTGTAAAGGGACATCATGAATTCCGTGACTGAGTATGGTAAAGAGAAAGCGCTCCTAGCAGCCAAGGAGTGCACAGAGTCATTTAGTATTCCTGTATCACTGACAGAAAACACCACAAAGCTAGGAAGACAGGTAAGCAGCAACTGTATTGCCAAAAACAATCACTGCTGGGGCCCATACCATCCTTAGAAGCAGTGGAATATCTTCTGGCAATTCACAGCACTGATAAACCACATTAATACAGCAAATACAGTTCAAAGAGCTGTACAAGGCTACAGGGAAAAAAAAGCGCAAAGAGGAGCTCACATGGTACTACAGGCAATAAAAAGAACAGGTTAAAAGTCTTGCTGCAAAACAGAGTTTAGTTCATAAAAAGCAGGACAGCACATGACTAGATCAAAGCCTAAGCACTACTTGGATAAGATCTAACATAAACCAAGAACTAAGAGGTTTGACAAAAAAACCCCCAAACAAACCAAGAGCCCACACACCTTTTCTCCAGCTTTAAAGAGAATTAATTTTCTCTTCAGTGAATGAAGTAGATTTCTTCCCATTATTTTGTTCAAGACAAGGACAAACAATGCCTTGTAAAAGTTACTTGGATTAATCTAAGTAAGACCGACTGAAACAATTATTTCCCTTTGCTTACAACACAATACAATAGGATAATTACGATATTTATGAAAAGAGATTCATAATTTGGTGCACCAAACAAAGTAACACACAAAAACAAATGTCAGGAGGCACAATTAGTTTGTAACCAGGCAAAATTCAGAAGAAAGGCAAATTCATGCACCCACACAGAACACGGAAGTGCCTCAGAAACTTACTGCAACTTCCATTTGTTCCTTTTTTACTTAAAAAATACACTTCTGGATTAGAGTACAATCATGACACCAAAGCTGCTACTCTGTGAATCAAAACAGGCCTAAGCTACAATTACTACAACCTTAAGAAACATGGGTACTTGCTGAGTCAAGAATGAGCAAAAGGCCACACAACATACCTTGAACATTCAATTAAGGTGACTCTTAGACGACCTTCTGTCAACAGAAGCTCCTGTATACAAAGGTCTCGATCTTCACATTCATCAGGTGGCAATACATGAACTGGAAAAAATGGCTTGAACCTGAAAAATAAAGAAGATTCTTATCTTAACCCAAATGATGTAAGTAACACTAACACACAGGAATCAGGTTAACATGTTTACTTTTAATCTCTAACACCCCTGAAGAGAAATGCTACCATTCCTACATATTCATTGGTCCAAAGGAAGAAGCTACTAAAGCTTTCTGAATGCAGACAACTGCAGTATATAAAAACAAAGACTGCCTCACAGGAATAGATTATTTGAGTTACGTTTACTGGTGCAGATAATTTCATGAAAGTGGAAAGCTGATCAAATCAGAATACGCTCATGATTACAGATGTGATTTAACACAAGAGCCTTTTTGCAGTAAATATCTTACCAGATCTTACAGTTTAAAGTCTATCTGCATAAAACATAACAGTATCAAAAGGCAGAAATACACTATGACCCTAAAGCATAAATTTTTATGCTAGTGCTGTACTTAGAGGGCTGGTGCATCCTAATAAACACAGCTATAGAGAATGAAACTGCTCTCATTCTGTGAAAACCATTTGGTTGCTCTTTTCAGCCAATCTTCTTGAATTAAAATAAAGATGCAGGTATTCTAACTATTTGTCCTTTAGCTGTATTTCCCCCCATCACAGCATGTGATTCACACAAAAAGCAGTTCAAGATACCAAATGTTTTACACACTTTTAACTTGCCACGTAATTCTCTTTGGTTAGAATATACTACGTTATAAATACCGGTTTCATTTTTAAGTGATAGTGTTGGACACGGCCAAGATCTGAGGGAAGGAAGAAGGGGGAGATGCTGCATGGCTGCTGGCCCATCACACGGCTGACACACACATGCAATCCTAACAGCAAAGGCCACAACCCTGCAAGTAGGAAGATACCACAGAATCTACGCTAGCATTATATACACTATTTGAATTTGGTATTCCTTCTTTCTGCTTTTACTTATTGCTCTCATTTCCTAGCACTGCCCCATGCCTCAGTTTCCCTCCTGTCACTGGCGCTGCCTCCCAGTGATGATTTCTGTTGAGAAGACAGAAATAGCAGGACATGAGCACCACTGCCTGCAGGATGTATCTGCCATTTCATGAGAAAGAAGTCTTTCATAAGTACTCTTTGCTCAACCATCAGAGGCATCTGCTTGTCACATTCAGAGATCACAATATGTTCAGGAAACAGTCACACGGATCTGAACTGAGAAGTTTCAGAAATTCAAACAAATAATTAAGCACCCTTTAACTGTCGGCACACTTTTTGGGAGGGAGCTCGATGCTGATTCGGGACGCTTCGTTTCTGTATGAGCATCAGCCTCATACAGAGCCATGAGAAAGACATTTCTTTTGTTCTTCTTGTGAATAAATACAACTCAACACTCCAGCTATTTCCCTGAAATCCAATTCAAGTTCTAACTTTAATTTGGTTCCAAGTTTCTCCCTCATTAACTTTCTGGAAGGAAACCATTTTGAAATCAGTCAAGTAAAAATAATACCATTTTAAATAGTTTATTCTATTATTTTTAAGTCTGTGTATGAAAAAATAGGAAGCTATTGGTTTAGGCTTATGAGTATACTATAAGAACGAACTCAAAATATGCCTTGTGCATGTACTATCTGCTCCGGTATTTTATTCAATCTTCCTTATTATTAAATAAATAGTAAGCATCACAATGGTAGGGAAAACACCACCAAGATAATACGCGTGCTATTTTCACTCTACAAGACTTGCTGCCTCTTCAGGGCCTGACCACCTCTCCCTGGTCACACCACAACATACACCGCCCCACACTTTTTTCACTTTAAGCATGGGCAAGGAGAGCCTGTTCCTTTTACGAATGCTTTTTGTCTCAGCAAAATACAGACTTAGCTCAGATTTCGTAAGGCAAAAAAAAAAAAAAAAGGAAGATTTAGGGAAGCACACTGGAAAATAATGCCTAGTCTTAAGTGAATAAATTACTTGTAGGTTTGGGTTTTGTCCCAGCACAAATAAACTGCTTTTCAATTAGCAGCAGCAACTGCCTGCATACCTTCTCCCAAAATCTACTAAAAAATGGGAACCTCAAACTTATGAGCACCATCAGAAGCCTCAGTGAGCTACTGAGGCGAGAGGATCCCACAGGTTTCCAGCACCTTGCTGAATTTCTGCAAATGCCTAGCTTAAAGTGTCAGCACTGATTCTTTCCCTTATATATACACCACAGAACAGCCTGCAGGCCACTTAACACCCACAAACACAGCCAAATCTATTTTCAGTATTAAAAATAACGACAAAACAAAAAGAGCAAAATAACAGGCTAAAATATATTACATTCTAGTAAGGATGCAGACATTTCTACCTATATAGTCAAAGAAAAAACATCATCAAAGTAACTTAAGAGCCAAGTGTTCAGTGCAGCACACGCTGCAATCTTTTGCTGCGGCATGGAAAGATGAAATAATCTCCCAAGAAAAATGGCTTGTTCTGAGGATTAAGACAAAGTTTACTGTAATTTCGATTTGTTTTCAAAATGCAGTGAATTAAAGAGGAAAAACTCCTAGCACACTAATGCAGTTATATACAGTAATATGCAAAATACTTAATAGTGTCTGCTGGACTTAGTGCAGCCCTACTTGCTTTTTCTACAAATATGGGAATAAAAAGCAGTCACAACATTTTTCATTTACAAGTGCTTATTTTCACATTCTTTTACCCCTGCAACTAATTTGCAAAATCCTTTGCAAAAAACCCTACACGTTACCTATTTGCATTGGCATTAGCAATGTACATAGTGTTAATATCCCACATTAAATGCATTTTACTGTTTAAATGCTGTGTTGTAAAGTTTGAAGGTTTCAGAGCAGCACTTATCTATTTAAGGCAATTTACTGAGAGCTTGCATACTTCTAAAATTAGCTATCAAACAAATTACTACTTCAAGTAGATTTCAATTACATGGTAGGTAAGTGAACTGCTGACAGAAGATATATAAGTACAAGATAACTTAAATTTATTTGGAAAGAGTTTCCTACTGGGAACTGGTGAATTAATACAGACCCAGACAGAGACAGTTGGTAAGAAGCCAGATTCCATTCCTCTGAGTTCTAAAACCACAACCTGCAATTCACGCACACACCCGAGTCAGGTTCTCCCCACGTAGGGAAAACATGTGAGCTCCCCTACCTTTTGAAAACACAGCCCCAATAACAAAGGGCACTCTGGTGAGTGCATTCCTACAGGGCCATCCCTGCTGCAGTTTTGTTCAGTCTAGCAGGAACGCAGCAGAACAGCAATGGATGTTTTCTCTGGAGAAACCAGGCTCTCCACCTCTGCAATATCTAATTTTCCTGCTTGAAAACAATCATGTTGCCAGGCAAAGTGCAACGGTGAATTTGTTTCAGAAAGCATTTACAGTAGGTAAAACAAAACAGACTTTTAATATGAAAGCAAAGCTGTATTTCATCTAATTAAAGCAGACTTTTAGCTGATAGTGCCAGTAACACAATTCAGTGAACGAGACAAGATACAAACTTCATTCCCAAGTCCGGCAGGCTACAGTACCTTTTGTGATTCAGTATCTTTCTATCCCAGATTTTCCTATGTAAGGAGAAGTAAGTTTCCTATCATCCTGGGATCCTTATAATAATGTAGGACTTGCTTTATTAAATACCTTGTGTAAATAACCTTGCTGTAACTTCCGTAATAGCTTTAACAGTGTATTTTGCCACCCTCTAATGTTTAATCCATCTCTGAAGAGCAAAAATCCACCATTAAATGCTTTAGAGAAATTCATCACACTGACAAAGAAAAAAGACTGTGCATCCTACTAGCAAGTCTCTATTCAAAAAGTCTATAGAGAAACTTCAACAGCAAACTAAACTCCTCAGTTAATCTGAGCCACTCTCTGCCCTTCCCACAGCAGTCATCCTAGGATCTGGTCAGGTCTGGTATGTTGCTCCAGTAAATTCAAGGCTTTCACTTTGCAAACTCTGAGCAAGAAAAAATGTTTTCTATTTGGCTGTCCAGACCTTTAAGCACTCATCCAGTATTCACAGCTCCTTTTCCTGACTTCAACCGGTAACCAAAAAAGTTAGTGGACCCCCATCAGCGGGGAATAAGCCCTTAACAAATGGTTTGCAATTGTTCAGATTGCTGCTGCAGCCAGAGAAAAAAGTTTTAAGCCATGGCAATGGAGCGGGGAAATGTAGGAGTTGCTCCTGACAGTACAGCAGACAGTAAAACGTTACTAAAGGTACTTTTAAGAAATACAGTACCATTCTATACACTGCTGAGCTGCTACAAGTTTCTTCAAGGCAGATTTTCATTGCATCTATATTTGACCCCTTTCAAGTGGGGTCTAATGCTACCATCTCCTTATTCAGCAAGGTCAAAAGGCAAAATTCATGCTCATGTCACAAATCCTTGACCTACAAACAGGATTACACCAACTCAATCTGTATCTCCGAAAGCCTCTTTTTCAATTCCAAACCTGTGATACTGAACTACCAGAAGTAAGGTAGATTTTATGGGGGAAGAGATTTTACTGTCTTTAAACCATATTTGTTAAGCCTTTGTAAGCTTTTCATCATCTCAAGAGGAACAGAATAGGCACATCATTGCTATTCGAGCAACAGACCCCTTATACCACTGCCCCAAAACTGTGCTTGGACAGGACATGCTATTGAAATAAAGTCCTTAAAAGTGCCTTCTCTGAGGTGCTTATGGCGTGTTTTCAATTTGCTTCTAAATTATCAGCCTCCCTCCATAAATTTATCATATTATTTGTCCAGAAGTCTGAAATTCAAATAACACACTATTAAGAAAATGTTATTTAAAAGCCACCATTTTAACTTAGAGGAATATCCATCAATCAAACTTCAAGTGAAATTTTAGTGAGCGCAAAAAAAACACCCCTATAGAAATAGTATTTAAAAGAAGCTGTTGGGTAGTGAGTTATGTTTTTCAAAGAAAACCACAAGACACAAACAGCAAAAAGAAAAGTAATTCCACATAAGGAATTAGGTTAATGACTATACTGAAAGATAATTAAGATAAAGTTACTCAATTAATGTACAGGATTAAAAAGTTATACTCTAAGATAGACTAATACTGAGCTCTTCCCACATACCAAGCACAGCAAAAAGCGTTTCCAGACACACAGCACGCAGTCAGAATGTCTCCTTCACACGAAAGGCTTCTACGCTCTGTTTGTTCCATATTTCACAGAGTCACTTTAGTGGCTCATTTGCTCTCATCTCATCACCACCTCGCTCTGGATGTCTAGATCAAAATTACATCTGAAAAAACAACCCCCAAACAAATCCAGTTTGTTCCTTTCATTTGGGGTGCTTTCAGCCCCTGAATAACGCTATTGTTCCTTCCAGTTGCCAGGTCTGTAGGAGAGGAACTCACCTACTTGGAACAAGACTGTAATTCAGTGGTTTAGTTTTAGAAATGTCTGACCTCTATTCCCATTAATTTGTAATCAGTATTCTGTGATAATTCTGTCCTGGTCCTCTAGCCAACTTCTAACAGAGAAGAGGACATAAGTCTTTTATACCTTAGTTTAATTACCCTACAACCTAAATTAACTGCTCCCGCTAGTACCTACTAAACTACAGTATTTTTAGTTGCATGAGGAAATCTATTGAGAACTGAGACAAAAATGTCAATGTATCTGCCCAAAGATAACCATGCACTTACGTGTTTCTGTTCATTGTGTCAGTTAAGAATATCCAGAAGCACAAATTGTTAAGGACAGAAACAAACTTCAAAAGCTGCCTGTACTCTACCTCCTGCTTGCAGAAGCAGGAGGTTACAGCTTTATTTGTAAGTGCAGTAGGAAGCTCGGATTTTGCAGAGCTTTTGCTAAGAAGCAAGAATATTTTTCAATAATAAATTATGGGAAAAGTTTTAAATTATTCTCTGGATTTATCAAGGAAGTTTAGTATCTAAAACAGTGGTTTAAAATTACTGGATATCTGTTTAAGGCCATCAGTCACTTGCATGAATTCCAGCACTACTCTGCTGTCATAAAGATTAAACATCGTCAGGTTTACGAATGTTTTAACTGATTTACATTAACTAAACATTTAAATCTTAATAAAAAAGGCAGAGAGAGACCTTAAATCTCAGAAGAGCCTGCCAGCTAAAAGTGCAAGTATATTTAGCATAAAGTTACTTTGAATACATTGCAAGTCTTACACTTTTGTTTACCACTCTAAGTTAAAATTAAATCAAAATCTAAAGTCAGACTGTGTTTAGTAAAGCAATCTACTTTTGTCAATACTACTGTATTTGAAGGTTCTAATATCTAAAATCCTTTTGAAAGAGCAACTGCTGAATTTACTTTCATTTCAAGTTCTCAAAAGCTTCAATTAATTACAAAACAGAACTCATAATTTTTACATTGCCTTTATTATCTGATTTACAGAAAATAAGTCATATGCTTGTAAAGTGTATAAACTTCAAGAAGTGTGATTGACACCAGATACTTTAAGTCATTTAAAAAAAAATCCTCTATTCCTACTCTGTGTGCAATTTAAGATGTTTACTTCTAAAAAAACAGTAAAATATTAGAACCCACTCCTAAAATAGCACGACCACATTAGTAAGATTTTAAAAGGACTTATCAGCCAACATTTAAACTTGTTCGTGTTGGGTATTATAATGTAAATAGCTTATATTATTCTTCACACTGAAGATATAAAAATGGAGCTCATCCTTATTTTGAAAAGAATTCGTAAGTTGTTGTTTTGGGTTTTGTCTGGTTTAAAGTAGCTTAAAAAGTACCACTACTGTAGATTTTGCAAAAGCAATTGACCAGCTTCTACCGATTTCACAAGGAACAGAGCTGCAGAATTGTGTCAGTATTCATATTCAGGGGACTTTAGTAATTCAAATTATACTCTTCCTCAGTACAGAAATCTACTAATTTCAGTTTTACCCACAGCCATGAAAATCTGCCTTACAAACACCCCCAAAAACTTTAAGAGAGCGGTGTTATTTTCTAGGAAATTTTATGGAAAACTGCAAATCAGTTTTAGTACTCCACCCACTGTCTTACAGGATATTCTGCCACAGGCATGTGGGAGGCTCATATACGCATAAGTTCTCAACATATGAGCAGTCACTTTTTAAATCAAGACCTCCACAAAAATAAAGGATTTTATTATTCAGGGTTGGGTTCCCCCTCCCCCCCCCCCGCCTTCAAATATGTTTCACACACTTCCAGACTCTTAAAACTACAGTAGTCTTTCTTATGGTGATATCAGTACCTCCGAGGTCTATCTTGAATCAGACACTCAAGATACTTTTAAAACCTTCAGACCTCTTTAGAAAAGCAAATAAAAGAACAAATTTTAAGAGTCAAGTAGCTCCTTCAATATAGACCTTTATTTTTTCTGCTTATATGACACAAGTCATTGTAAATACAGCTCTTAAAGAGATCTTGAATCAGGCTTATCAAAGCTACTTTCTTATCAGCACAAACAACATCAATTCAACCGCGCACAGACTTTTTTTTGGCATTTAAAGAATACTAGTTTCCCAAATTTTAAATTCCATAAATACTGGAAAAGCTTATTTAATGCAGTCAATGCCTGATTGATTCCTAGTTTTCCTGTGCCTTTTTTAAAATTGAATATGACCTAGCTGAAGCCAACCATTGGTTCAAATTAAGAGAAAGATAAAAATCCTGCTATGGTTCAGTCTCAGGATGAAGACAAAATTTCCTTGTCTAACCAGAAAGCCTGAATCGCTGGGGCACTGCTCCAAATGGGACAGAGATGCAGAATATGCTCTTGTTCACACAGAGCTGGAAAAGAGGCAGGTGTGGTTCTGCAACCATCTTCTGGCATTCAAGGAGAACAGCAATGGGGAAAAAAACCCCACCACAAACCCTCAAACAAATAAACCCAAGCCACCTCAAAAATCTACCTTTAGCCAGTTGGATTAGAAACTGGTTCCAGGAACTGATGCAAAGGGCTAGCTTTTCCTCAGTTCAGCAACATATTCTCCCATAAGGAGGTCTCAAATCTCTCTACAAACATCACCTTCAATCCTGGTCAATGTAAAATGATGTTGATGTTCCAATAGAAGTCTAAATTCTGAACACAACTCATTCACTGGGCTCAGGAGTTTGAATTCTCTGCTCTGAACACCAGCCTATGTCCATATGAAAACTAATAACATCCTCTTAGACAGAAAATGACTGTCTCACTGCTGAAAACAGACAGCTGTATACCAATTCTAGACATGACAGCTTTCCAAGGTTTATCCTCACTCCTCCAGTTAGTTTTAAAAATGCTCAAACAACAGAACCTTCTCCTCAATCCACTTTTATCTAGTCACTTCTGACAAGACAGAAGATGGTCCAGTTCATGCCCTTAAAGCCTTCCAAAGTGGTGAAGATAGTCTAGCTCAGGATTAGTACCATTTTCAAAGCTGAGACGACTGACAGTTCACTTTAAAGCTGTAAACAGCAATAATAAAGGATCTGTTTCTTAGACAGCTCAGCAATTCAGACTGCAGTGGTGGTGAGGGTACTGATGGGGACCAGGGGACACACCACATACTTGCCCCCCAAGCAACGGTGTCACCATTTGTGAGTCATAGCATCACTAATTGAGCCCATACTGTACAGGAACAGGATCAAGCAACACAGAAGCTGAGTCTGGATGTGACCTGTGGCACCACTGTTGGCAATCAAATACAGGAGATAAATTCTTCTACTTTGCAAATCCTGCATCGCTGATGGCAAGTTAGTTACGACTTATGATTACACTGGAAATCAGCAGCTGCTCAAAATTACCATAATCTTCTTCCACTATCCCAACAATGAATTTGAATATTTTCTCTTATTTACCCTTAAGTGGAACAGGAAAAGAACAAAAATCTGCATTTCTGTAGTATTGTTTTAAAACAATACCAATGACTAACATTGCTGTTGCCACCCCACCTCCCCCTGTAACACACTGGGCTCTTAGCTTGGCAACAATTAAATTTGTTTTGTTTATTCTACCATATTGCATTAAGTTTTGTTAGCAAATATGAAGAGTTACTCTTAAATATATATATATAAACTGTTGAAGTTACACTGCACCATTTCCACTGTTTAATTACTTAGGAATTATTCACCAAGCCAGATCACCCACAGCAGTGGTTCAAACACCACCATGAAATCTTCTGTCATGCCACTGCAACACTATGATCTTCCAATTCCTACTCTTCCTATTTCAGCTCAGGCAAACAGGTGCCAATAAAACTGATACAGTAAGATATACTGAAAGCTTAGCATTAAGACTAAGTTAAGAAAGTCAGGAACAAAGTACATGAGTGTTCTGATTCCCATTAGATATCCACAGATCATTTTAAAATACTGGACAGAAATAATTTTGCAAATTTACATGTCAAATTGTCTCTAAGTTTTACAGTTAAATAACAAAATTGCTAGAAGTATTCCCAAATGATGATCCTAATTTAATTTTATGCTAGTCATATCTGGTAGTTAATAGCTGCCTTTGAGTATGTGGAACAGTCTGATTAACTCTATCAACAGCTCATTTCTGTAATACAGTCTTCATTGCAGACAGATTTTTTATGACATCTGGTAAGACTTCAGAAATGTGAAGCTGTACTGCTTTAATAGAATCCCTGCATTTTCCATTACATGAAACAGCTTTAATGGAGAGGGCTCACAGGCTGCTCTGCTGAACTACAGCATAGCTACAAGCTGAACAGGGGAATTAAGAAATTATAAAGGCAAGTTGTTCCCATGTAGTTTTAAAGCTAAAAATCTAAAATGACAAAATAAATTACAATTCTAAACAAAATAAATTCTAAAATAAAATAAATTACAATAGCTGGAGAGGGGTAACCAAAGCAGTTCTTCAGAGCTGAAAACATTTTCTGCCTTTCTCTCCTCCCACAAAAAAATAAGCTTTTTCCCCCTTTTCCTCTCTGCTGCACCCAGCATCTCCTTGGCTGTTTTCCTACCTATATATGGCCACAGAAAAGTCCAAAATGGTGCTGGGCTGCAGTTGGGTCCTGCAGTAAACAGAGATGCACTACCAAGTCCTAAGAGGGCTTACAAAACCAGGCAGGGCTCCATGGAGCAAGAGTCCTTCCAGAAGGAAGGGTGCTTAAGGAAGCAGATACACTCAAATGGCTTTGTACAGACGTGATGCACAAGTCTGAGTTACCAAACCTAACACAGCACATACCCCGTTTGCTGGGTATAGCAATTTAGGAGCACATATGAAACCGCATACACAAACATTTCCCTATTATTGGGCACTTTAAGGGTACCGTAGAAACCTTCTTTGCAACACAAGCGTATCTGTCAACTGAAGGTTTCATTACGGATTTTTTCCACTAATTTACTAGATACATTGTGTGGGATCATTGACCACTTTGGAGGTCTGAATTCTGGCTTAGATTTGATTGGCTTGTGAAACAACTGCAATTTATTAAGCAGTGAAGGTAAATAACAACAGGAAAAGCATCCAAAACTTGTGTGGCTCTGACTTGCATCTCTCAACCGAGATGAACACCAGAGCAGCAATAAATTCTTCAGTTTAACCAGAAACTCAGTGACTGAAACAGGAACTACTCAAATTATTTAGAAAGTCTGTGTTCCGCTCAGTATGCCACAATTAAGCTGACAAATGTTTATAAAATGATGACTCCCAAAACTCCTTCACACAAACTGGCATTCACATTCATTTCCAAAATGAGAATTTATTCACTGTTACAAACAAGCCCTCTTCAACCCTTGAGCATCAAAACAAACACTTTCCACAGAGCATTTTTTCTTCATTATAAAAGATATTGATATTCATGTAAGCCACAGAATGGAACCTGCTCAAAGCAAATTGTTCCCAGCTAACACTTTTAATACTGGATATTGCTTTGTTTTGACAAAAGCACAGTTTCGAGATCATCCTGCAAAGGTTTTTGTAGTTTCACAATTAATGAATTTTAGTAGACTGCAGTGGCATTATCTATTGAATTAGCAAACTGCATAGGTAAGTCTAAAATAAGCATGGAGAGAATGGTGCAATACAGCTTATTAATCCTAGAAGAAGTTTTAAAGTCTTCTACTGTTCTCTAAAGAACAATAATATCAAGAATAACCAAATGCTGAAGTAGGTTTAAATCAAAACAAGTGTGAACATGAACTGTAAACACAGGAGCATATCGGGTGACTTCAGGAAATCTCTGCAGGAATGCAGAATAAGCAGTTTCCCATAGAAACCCAGGAACATGAAAGCACTTTCTCCAATAGTGAAATCGGCAGCCTGAGACTAAGCCTCAGAGCCACTGGAGCACCACTTCAATCTACCACACTGATTACTGAAACCTACTGTCCTTACCCAGACTGCTTATTCAAGGGCTTTCTGATCAGCTATCATTTGCTAATAAAAAGATTAACTATTTCACATGATTAACATATAGAAAATAAGTTCTACAAGAAACTCGCACGTTTTAACATCATATGAGCCTTAACTGCCATCTGTATTAGCTACTCATTTTTACAGGTACATTCTGCACCCCGTTCCTTGAAGTAATCTTCAAGGGGACTTCAGTGTTCAGCTTTGTGTGACAGGCAGGGAATATTAACAGACACCAAAAATTATAATACATCCTGTAGAAGGCGACTCAGAATATTCCAGCTCTAGCATCTGAACACAGCTACCTGCTCCAGACAGGCTTAGAGTCAAGCTCAAACACTTGCTAGACGTCCACAGTCTGGCAAAGTGATTAACTCCTGTATGTCCTATACTGATTTGGAAATAAGTTGCTCTTCAAAAAATAGAAAGTGCTACTGCTTAATTCATACTTTATTTAAAAGAATTGGAAAAGTTATACAAATTATGCCAGCTGAATAAAAAGTATTTGTTCTCACTGAGCAGCAAGATCGGCTTAAATGTTTAAAACCATAGTTGAGACGAACAGCAGTGTGAAGTCTCAATGTTAGTATATATAAAACATCATGAAGTACCAAATAAATCTTGATTTTTCAGAGCCTTCATTCACTATCCACATGAAAGACATTCACTGAAGGATTAAGAGCAAGGAACTATTAAATACAAAATACCAAAGGTGTTAAATGAGGCAATTTTCATTATTATTGGACAAAGAATCTTTTATATATTGTTTCAAGCAAGAGAAGTCGAAGGAGGTTTTATTTTCCAGTCAGACCAATTAACCTTAAACCCTACTGGATTGCTATATGCAGCAAATGCAAACAGTAAGCATCAAAACTTATTCTTTTGGCTTCATCCATTTCTTTCTCCAACTGAGTTTATTTTTTTGTTCCCAACTGTGCTTTCCCAGTTTCTTCATTAGTCCAGCTCAAGCAAGTGCTGTATTAGATCCTCACTCTTGCAGGTACGAAAAAGTAACATTTGCTGACTAATCATAGGAAAAGGCTCACTCTTAAATCTGAGAAGAGTGCCATCTGTATACTGGGAAACGTCCAACGTGTCATTCATTAAATCTGACTTTATCATGAAGAAGTTTCAAACTCCCATTCTTTCAGAATTAGAGCTTTCCAGTGTGAAAGCCTGTGAAGTGCTGGAGCTGGGGAAGATGACTAAAAAGTTTCAACACCCCTAGAACCAATAGATCTTAAACTTGATATCTACATAAGGAGATTCAGATACATACTTTGTACCACAGACTTTAATTTCATCTGAAGAAACATGTATTTAGTGACCATCCAAACACAACGTATGTCTGAGATAGACTATTCCCAAAATAAAGACAATAAAAAAACCTCTGCACTACAAAAAGCTTCCTTCTATCCATGTAGCACTCAAATAAATGAGAATATTTAACATTCCAGAGTTTGGTTTTGTTTACCGTGTGTCAGGTTCCCTACAGATCCATTTATCTAAGTCCTGTCCAAATAACTACTTGTTCCTGCGCTATAATCTTCCAAGCATGAAGCTACTGTCTGCAGACAGATCTACTGATTCCAATTACTGCTGCCTTGCCATTAGCAGAACAAGCATCTATGCTGGCATCATTCAGAGCTTTACCTCTCTGCAGACAAAAGGACTCAGATCCTGGGGTCTTTCTTAATACTTCTGTATACTGGAAGATTTTTGCACCTAGAATAGGCATTGCACTAAAAAAAAAAAACCAAAAAAAAACCAACCCAAAATGTGCCTTACAGATTTAACTAGTAAGAGAAACTTGTATCAACTACAGTAGTAATCCACTCAGGAAAAGAATATCCATATCATCTCCCTTTGCAGCAGCTCTAGAGAAAGTAGGTATCTCTACCAGCTGCTGATCTCTGAAGTTAAGACATGCTCACAATCCCAATCTCTACAATTATTTCTGGTATTTCCAAGTATAACTTCATCATATGAATAATACATACTTTTTTTTATTTTATACTTTTCCCAATACCTCTATTACCATACTATGAAGTCATTTCTGTTATAAAGCACACTTCAAATCAATAGCTACTTGTATCTCAGCTTCAGTTTTGCCAAAAATAAGAAACTGCTGTGTAACTCTCAAATTGCATTCTATAATGGTAAATTAAAATAGGCTTGTTTAATGGTTCTTCCCAGTGAAATTCAAAATAACCCCAGCTTCCAAATGCAGCATAAAACTATTTAACATGACTAACTATATTGCAAACGATCAGTCCCAAGGATAATTCATGTTGGAAGGGACCTCAGGAGGTCATCTAAATACTGAATAGAAATACTGAAAGCAACCCTTTGTGAGATCACTTCTAAAGAAAATAAAGTTATTCCACTCTGTGGTAGCATGCACTAAAATAAAGCACAGTGTAGTTTCTTAAACAGGCCAGTATCAAAAAATATTAGCTCTTTTTAATGTAACAAACTGAGAACTAAGTGTTCTTAAAATATACAGAACTGAATCACTGCTTAGGCAAGACTTAATCTGCTTAGAACCTAAAGGGATGAACTTGCAAGACCTTGAATTTAGAAAAAACAGTAGCTGTCAGATTTTTGACATCATTATTAAATACCAGGAAGTTAAATTCTGGATGGAGACTAGACTGCAAGTACTTCCTCCTCACCCTTTACATACACACAAAGGCAAAAGATTAATGAACAAGGCACAGCTTATTACAGAACTAAGAGATGAATCAGTGACCACTGCAATGGCACAAGCAAGGAGACAGACACCTGAAATAGTCCTTACTACATGGCTTTAAATACTAAACACACTCTGGCAACACTAGTAACTACAGCTTAATGTCAACCACTTTATCCTACTATTAAAAGGACACGATACAGAAAGTTAAAACAAACATGAACAATGCCTACAGTAGTACTATTAAAGAACTGTTTGAGTGTACACAACGAAAAACCAAAGGTCGGATTCAGGCAACTAAATAAATTCCATTTTGTGCTGATAATTTAATGTCTACCACCTGCTCTAGTAAAAGAGACCTATGTAATAGTGTCAAGTCAAGCTATGGCAAGGAGAAAGACTGACTGCATGTAGTCCTGAGAGTGCCAGCATTAGGATTTGGGGACACAGCTGGTGTGTCAGCAGCTGCCCTGCAGAACATCAACAGTTGACATTTCAACCAAACAATGGGGAAGTCAGTGCTTTCCGTGCTCCTTCTCAAGCTCCACCCACTGGCCAGCTTGTCTTAGAAGTAAAGAAAGTGCAATTTAAGCAGTTAATTGAAGTCAAAATAGACTTATGGAGTATGCAGATACCTACATGATACCTACAGTTCTTTATTACCTTAGTGAGAATAGGGCTAGTTATTAAAACAAATCTTGTCTTGCAGTTATCTGGTTTCTCAAGAGTGCACCAGAACTCCTGTATATTGGAGCAGGGGGAAAAAAAAAAAAAAAAAAAGAGGATTATTTTAGATCTTCCCCACATCTAAACAAGAATCTGACAGACAACAATGTTTTCAGAAAAGCTGTTTGCATTTCTATTACAAAGCAGTAATACTACTAGATTATAGTTGACTTGAATCTTAATGTAACTCTGGCTACTATCAACCGAATTGCAAAGATCCTTTATCAATGATGACTAAAACAAAAATCAACCTGCCATTCACTCAATTTTACCAGCAGCCTTGATTACAAAGATGTAAGCAAATTCTACTGTATGAGATAGTAATTACCATTCAATGGTGGAGCAGCTTCAAAACAGGGTGTTTTACCAAGCACAAACACATTTCTTAAAGAGCCAAAAGTGATTACACACTATTAGAATAACACACAAACTACTACTTACTCTTTTAGACATAAAGTGCATCCCTCCTTTTTCAATTAGTAGACAATTGCTTTTATGGAGAAAACTGTACATAACACACAAGGCAAACTTTAAAATGCATTTACTAGTCTACATGGCCTCTCCACAAAGACAGTTAAGAGTGGATCAGGAATGCAAGATGCCTTCTTCCACTTTGAAGCTATAGTTACACACATAGCACAAAGTCACTCCTAGCAATGGATGATACAAGAAATGCAGATGTTACTAATCACTGCATAAAGCTTTATACATAACTGGAAAGCATGTGTGTAGTAATTTGGCTGCAGCAACAGGTAGTGCATGAATGAACACACAAGACTTTTTTAATGCAGTATTTAGTTAAATCAGAGAGGAAAGGGGGATCTGCTTTACGCAACTTAGTTGTAGGACATTCAAAATCAACTATTTGCAAAAATTCTCATGTCATTTACAACCAAGTAATAACCTCTAGAAGTTGCCTAATACAAGAAGACAAATAAAACAGTGTATTTTATTTTTTAATGCTACTTAACATCCTGTTTCAAGATAAAACTCCTTTGTGAACTTCAGCCTGGAAACCACTAGGGTAACAAAGTGCACCTCTTAGCCAACTGAAAAGAGAACTCCTCACACTCCAAGTGCTTTTGTGTACAAGATTGTTAATAAATCTTTGAATAGCAGTAATTACAAAGTTACTTGAGCAAGAGTAAAGAGACATCAAAAAGGTTTTGAACTATACACAGAAGCAAATACTATGTATTTAAACAAAAGGTACATAGGCCATAGGGAAAAAATGGGAGAGGATAAGCACATTCCCTGTAGAGGAGGAACTGTTCAGCTTTAAGTAAGGTAACAGGTTACTATGCAATTGTGACAACTCTCCTGACTTCTTCCTATACATTCATTGCTAAGAAATATATTAACATACCATAACCCCAAGCCAATGTATTCTTAAAAATTCAATTAAAAATATTGTTTTGCATCTTATCAGCAGGGGGCTTGATTTTCGAAGTCAATTCTCCATACCATCTAAACTATAATGTCTCAATTCTCAACTAAGCCACCACATAAAAGTGTATTGTTACTACTCAGCTCTTACCAAGTTTTGCTGTCTAGGCATCTACCTGCATAAACTCATCTGAGACACTGGTGGAGAATAAAAGTTTTCAGTCTGTGTTCCACAAAACCTTGGGCACTGTGGACAGCTAAAAATTCAAAGACAGCTAAAGGTTTCCAAGCAGGGGTCTGTGTTCCCACTTGAAGCTTTGAAGGCAAAGTTCTAGACAGTCAGGGTGCCAGTGACCCAGTCTTCCTTCCTTAAGATAGTTTCATTACTGAGCATCAAGCTTAATGTCCTGCCATCCCCCTTCACAACCCAGTGGCTCAGAATGACATATTCAGAACACAGCATGAAATTTAAAGGTCAGAAGCACCATATACAGGATTGGACACTGTTTCCCATCTGCCAGCCTGTGCTACCAGCCTACTATCCAGTGTGAAAACCAACTATGATACTCTATTTGCCTCTCAAGCATTCACAAATTCTTAACCCCTCAGAACTTCAAGGGAGCATTTTAAAATAAGTCCATTCTTGTTTCTATAATAATTTATGCTTCCTATATTGTGTGCAGTGTCAATTACCTTCTATCCTCACACTTCTACTCATTTCTGTCCCAAATACTGTGCTCTGCTTCTTTCCTTATTTTCCCTTCCAGTCCCTTTAGCATAACAGTGGCTCACACGTTTCATCCATTCCTTCTGGCACAGAAAGTTTGAGAAATATGTGGAAAATTCATTACCTCTAACTAAATAATGAGAGCATCCTTCTGCCCAGGTGGATCTCTCAGGGGAAGAACAATTTACTTGCTCTTTCTAGGCATGCTGAGAGTGCTCACTTTACACCATGATGGTGCCTCTCCTTTGGGCTCTTCTCCACAGTCAACAGTTTCAGACTCTGTCCAACACAGTAACAGAATGGAAGCAAATTTGCCTTTGACAGCTTCCCTGCTGCCCAGGGATTGCTGTCTTCTGGACAGCAATTCAGTACCTCAAAATTTAAAAGGACTACCACATTACTCAAAGAAACTGCTTATTGCCCTGTCAGGGCTTTCCAAATCTCAGGTATTTTACACATCCACTTTCATGAGAACTCATAAATCCAATTGCGGAAGGATTTAAAATTTACATCACTGCAAAGCTAATTACACTTCAGAGTTCAAAAGGCCATTTTCAGTTACTCATCTCTGATGAATTTCAGGGAAAAGGCTTATTGCAGAAGAATGTGGTAAACAAAACACAAATCCTTACTCGACACACAATACAACCTATGAAGAACAAACAAAAGAGAATGGAAACATGCTAGCCTAAGAGTGGCAAGCCACATGACAGAAAAGGAATATGGTGCCTGAACAGCGGTAAGAGACACTCAGTATCTTTTAATCAGAAATGAGGGTGGAATCAAAGTAAAGATGCCACCTGCTACTTCCATTACAGAAGTATCATTGAACATTCCATCATATTAACTATAAAATGCAGTCTGCATTTATAAAAGAAAACATGCCATATTACAAAAAATAAAAAGCACAAAAGTTTCCGTACAGTTTTACTTATCACAATAGAGCAATACTTTTCTCAACTTTTAGATTTCCCTTAAGTTACTGAAGGGATTCAGCAAGCCAAAAAGGAAGAGGCCAGCACCTATCTTGGCACCTCAAGCATACCTCCGGAGTGAACTTTATCCTATCATTAAGTAACAACCACTTTGCCTCTATAGATAAGTAAAGCGACAGAGCTTGCCCAGGTGGCTCACCAGTGGCAGAAGCCTGGGAGAGCACCTCAAACCCACATGCTGTCCACAGAGCCATCCTTCTACCTTTTCCAAAGAGAGGTACCATGATCCCATGCTTAGACACCTGCCAGGATTCCAAAATATCTGATACCTACTAATTCTGCCATTTACTTAAATGTAGTTTGGGGCATGTCAGTCTCACTATGCACTGGCTTCTTCACCTATCATAAATGGAAAACAATGCTAACCTTCATGGAAAGATTTTTATATCAGACAAGCAACCTACAAATATCCCTACTGTGGAAGTGCCAAGAGAAATCTATTTTACCTATTATGAGCAAAGCAGCAATTTTAATGCTTGCCACCCAACGTAACACTGAGGACTCAGGATGTCTTACCTGATTTTATAATTGGGCAGGGTGTGCTTCCGCTTAATAACCTTCTTGAACTGGTTCACTATGATGGAAGTGAGCTGTGGCATGGGCCTCCCTTCAAACTGAGACTTCACTTCAAAGAGTATCACAGGGTCATCCATAAAAGAGAAAGACCAGTGAGTGAAGGGCAGGCGCGTGAAGACCAGCTTCAGCTTCCCCAGCACCCGGGAGATCTTGACAAAGAGGTAGGCCGACTTGCCAAAGACCAGGTCAGCATCGATGGCCAAGTGGAAGCCACCATTGTACTCCAGGTCTACCTCAAAGCTCAGCTCCTCGGGGCAGCCCTCCTCGTTGCAGAGCACTGGCCGAATGAGCTTGACAGCTTTGAACACAGGCAGGACGTTGCCGAGATAAACGTCCCTGAGGCTGAGCCCCTCCAGCACCTTCCCCGTCATCTTGGCCTGGAGCAGCTCCTCAAACTCCACCTTGATCTTCTTGGTGACCCAGTTTCTGACCAGGGCCGTGTCCCTGAGCTCCCTGAAGAGGAAGAGGAAGATAGCATTGAGGAAGTGGCACGTCTCCTCGCGGCAGGGGTCCGGAGAGGGCTCTGGCTGCTGCTGCTTGGCGCTGGGCTCCGAGCCCGGGGCGGCGGCAGGAGCCGCGGCGCTGGCCGGCGCTGGGCTAGGGGCCGGCTCTGAAGGCGCCTGGCTGCCGGTCGGCTCCGAGCCCTGGAGGTAGTCCCTGAGGCTGTGGTCAGCCGCCACACGAGCGTAGACGACGCTGTCGGCGTCTCCGGCCGCCCCGACAGGCTCCGGCTTCCCCCAGTAGAAGAGCAGCAGCTGGAACAGGAGCGTGAGGACGCAGCCGGCCAGCGCCGAGAGCAGGATCACGTAGATCAGGTGCATCCTCGCCGCACCCCGGGCACGCTGCCCTCACCGCGCCGCCGCCATGCCGGGGGTCGCTCCCGCAGGACGCCGTTTAACGGCCGCGGCCACCCGAGGCCGCCTCATCCGGGTCCGCACACCGCCCTCTCCGTGAGGGCGGGGCGGTGGCGGAGCCAGCCAATAGCGACGCTGTTCTCCCCTCCGCGAGTCTCCATTGGCGGAGCAGCGAAGGCTTCGCCGGGTACGTCACTGCGCTGAGCGGCGTAGCGTCACCGCGTGGTCGGCGCATGCGTGGGGTGGGGGTTTCTGCGCCCGGGTTTGTGGTGGCTGGGTGACTGAGGAGAGTGGGGACTGTTAGGTCATAGACGCGGAGCGTGCGGGTATCTGGAGCTCGGGAGCGGGGATCTGGGGAGGCAGGCACTCCCGAAGGAGCGGCTTCGGTTCGGTTAGGTTCGATTCGCTATTCCGGCAGCAGAAGGCCGGGGTGAGGGTTTACCTGAGAGTAAGTGATGCCTTAGCCGCCGTTGCCTGTTGTGGTGGTGGAGACATCACCCGCGGGGTGGTGACTGGTTTCGTTGGGTACTGTCTTGCTCGAGAAGTGATGAGGGAGGGAGGACACTTAGTCCTTTCGAAAACACACTGTTAAATAATTAAAACTGTTGTAAAATTGCTCTGGAGAGCGGCAGAGAAACAAATTTGCGGGAGTTCTGTGATATATTAGAACCTCTTCTCTGTTGGTGAGAGATGCTTTTAGCAACTTATATATATACCGCATAGGTAACATTTTATCAGGCTCTGCTATTGTTGTCAAGACAGGAATCAGTTTTTACCCTCTTCCAACTCTATACTAGCAAAAGCTGTCAGTGGATAAATGAAGTACAAAAAACCCAACCAAATGTCCGCAGGAAAGGAAGATGAAAAGAAAGCTGAGAGCTATGCACATCGTGGTCTTTCAGCCTGTGCTGTGTGTAAGATCACTGTTTTGCATGAAGGACTGAGCCACTTGACAGTCACGGTCAGCAGTTTTGCAGGACAGACTGTGGCTTCTTTGAAGTCAGAAAGGTGAGGGGAGGAGGGCTTCAGACTACCCAGAACCCTTGCAGGGGAGGCAGCTTAATCCATGCAGGAAGCAGGGTGAGCAGCAGCTGATCAAACTGACGACGGTAAGAATGGATGTAATAAAACAAGCTTAGAAAGAAGAAGCATGACATGAGGCAGGGCCACCGTGGGGGCGCTTCAGAAGGTCATGTCCCTGCTCATGGCAGGGGAGTTAGAACTAGGTGATCTTAAGGTCCTTTCCAAACCTAACTATTCTATGATTCTATGTTAAACATTTTGAGATGCTAACCTGCAAGATCCAATCTATTCAAATCTGATTTACAGAAGGGTCATATAAAAACCCCATATTTTTACTGCAAAATATAAACATATTTGAAAAAAAAAGCCATGTTATTCTAATCCAGCAAGCTCCTTTAAAGGCCAGATCAAAGCTGTATGTGCTGTGGGAGAATCTACTATGACAGCTGCACAGTGTTTTTCCAGGTGCTTCCCTGTGTCAGGGTAGTCTTGTCTTTCAGTTTGGAAGTTTTATAATTTCTGAAAGGCAGCCACAATTAAGACAAAAGTTACTGAAATGATGGAGCTTGGAGTTTACATCTCTTTTAGGTTAAATACCTGGCTAAAAGGCACATAGATAATGTTATATTTGAATAAAATAAAAGCAGGCTCGCACTTGCTTGTTTGGGAGTTTGTTTTGCCAACCTCCAGAACTAAGAAATGCAAACAAGGAGAAGAAAATGTGAAAACTAAAAAGTAGGAAGATAAAGGCTCTCTTCTTCCTTCTCCTTCACAAAGTGTGTGGGGTGGGAGGATTGAAAAGCTCTTAATGATGCAGTGCTGTGGTTTGAAACTAGAGATGCAAAGTATGAATTTTTTATAGGTCTTGTGACTGAAAGTTGAAATGCCTGAGTGTTTAACAGAGCATTTCTGTAGAAATACCAGAGAGGTCATTAACCCAACATTTGAACTGCTCTGTTACGGGCTTTTACCATGGCTAATGCAGGCATATGCAGCAAGAACGGAAAGGGTTTGGATTTGCAACTAAATGGCTTTTCAGATAAGGAGTAATATATTCAGAAAGGCAATAGCAGCCTTGGGTTTGGGTCAGGAGGAACAGCAGGAGAGAAAAAGTCATGGTGCAGATGTCTTGAGTGTTTTCTTCTGTTAAACAAGCAGAAGAGGAAAGTTGGCACATTTTGGGCACCTAATGGCAGCTTCAGGGCCTCTGAAATGTTCAGCTCTGTAGTCGCTTTTCTTCTCTCCCAGGAATGTTGTCAGCAGGAGCTGTGTTATATTAAAGACATGTTATGAAGCAAGAATCAGGTGTGTTTTAGCATTTTCAATGACGATGAAAGAACAAAAGAAATAAGGCATTAATGTGAATACACAAAGGATGTGGAGAAAATGTTATATAACAAAATAGGATTGAAATAAGAGAGAAAAGAAAATTACTTACATTTTCCAGGTAGAGGAGAAAAAAAGATTCCTTTTAATACCATTTAAAAAGGCCTTTAAGAGCATATTTTACTTTGGCTTCAATTTAGAAGCTGCTATTTGTGTTTTCTGGAAGTCTGGATAAGTAGAAAGGTGTATGCACTTACATGTACCTATATTTGATTTTTTTAAAAATACTAGGGGAGAGTTTATTAAAAGTGATTTTTCATCTATATTTAAACAAGGGAAACACTCCTTGTTTTTGCAAATCAGTTTAGGACATGATGGCAACAAACCTGTAAGTGTTGAACTTCAGTTCCCAATGTTTTGCAGGAGATTGCAACAGGGATAATGTACAAAGATTGCAAAACACACAGAGCCAGGTAATTCAACAGAGAGCACGCAGCAAAAATTCATAGAAGGAACATGTTTGAGCCTATTCTGCTGTTCTAAAGAGTAGTGAAACCCTGGAAACATTTGTCTGGATTCACCTCATTCACAGAATCACAGAATGGTTTGGGCTGGAAAGGAATTAAAGCTCATCTAATTCCAGCCCCCTGCCATGGGCAGGACTGCCTCACCCTAGACCATGTCACCCAAGACTCCATTCAACCTGGCCTTGAACACCACCAGGGATGGAGTGTTTACCACTTCTTTGGGCAACCCCATTCCAGTGCCTCACCACCCTCACAGTAAAGAACTGCTTCCTTATAGCCAATCTAAACTTCCTGTGTTTAAGTTTAAACCCATCACCCCTTGACTTATCACTACAGTACCTGATGAAGAGTCCATCTCCAGCATCCTTGTAGGCATCCTTCAGGTATTGGAAGGCTGCTGTGAGATCTCCAAAATGGCTGATTGTGACTGATCCAAGGATCTTTTGGGTTAGGAGCATTTTTAGTTACCCTCAGACAGTAGGACCAGTCAAAGAGACACAGTTTAAAGTTCATATCGTGGCACCAAGGAAAGAAACATCCATATCACAAGCTTAGAATGGCGATTACAGGTGTTTTATTCAAACTGCGAAGTAGTCTGAATAGATCATTTCTCACAGCAGGAAGTGCTGGGTTGTTTTGTAATGAGTGGCTTTAGTAATTTTCTTTGTCACTGGACTGGAGTCGTTGCCTGCTTTTGTAGTATGTGTTGGCAAAATCATTTTGCTCTTTCCTGGGCCTCCTGTTGTTTTTGTATTACATCTCTTGGAGACCAAAGTTAGATTATCATTCCTATGGTGCTGCATGAAACGGAATTTAGAAAGTGATTAGGTAAATTCATGAGGAAGAAAAATGTCCGTCGAAGGCTATTAAATACAAAGATCGGTGGAGCACACTGGTGGCGGTCTGCTGGGGGTGGCCTTTTGACTGTCCTCAGGCATCTACAATTTCAGGCAGGATACACTGCATGAAGAGCAGCTCGGCTGGACCAGTTCTGCAGATATGTTAGGAAATAAAGGAATGCAGCAACCTGGACTGCTTCCAGTTGTAGTTCTGAACTCTGTCAAGCACCACGTCATTATCATGTGATCCTGCATTTTACTGGAGTGAACCTCTTTAAAAACACTGAGGCTTTAGATCATTTGAGATTTCCCTTGATGCTATCTAAACTCTTTTTGGTTTAATTCTGCCTTTGGAGGGACAGGTTGCACTAGGAGTCTGCTCCTAGTGCTGGCAAAGGGCTCACCCCACCTCCAATTGGTCCTTGGGAAGATTTCAACTCATCTGGAGGAGCTCATCTGTCATGACCCCTCTGAGCCTATTTCTCACACAGAGGCCAATCTCTTGTGGCTCAGTATTGCCACATCCCTGCAGCAAATTTTACTGTTGCAAGCTAAGTTCCTTCACTCTGCATTGGAGGGAAAACTATACAGTTTGGGTGGCTCAATCATACTCTAGGCTGTATTGGTGCCATAGAGAACTACCAGCAGATTGTCAGCTTTGTTGGATCCATTGGGTTGAATGCATCCATTTATCCTATTGAAGAATCTGACCAACCTCCCCCCCACAACTGTTAGTTTTTTTTACGGATGGTGACTGAGACTTTTAGGAAGTTTTATTCCTACCCTAGAAATTAATCACTGCATGAGTTAAGATCCATGTTTTCAAGATTGGAGTGCATATTAAATACTGCTCTTTGGTTGAGTCCTGCCTGAAACGCCTAAGCCTCAGTTTTCAGGGCTAGTGAGAAACTAGAGTTTATTTTGGAATTGTGAATACTGTGTGCATCAGGGTTAAAAAAAACCCATGCCATTGGCTGCTCAAAGATGTAGATGCTCCAAATTGACATTCACTTCTGAAAAAGAAGAGGTTTTTAACTTCATCCCTCAATTAGGTGATCTAACATCTCACAACAGGAATATTCTCATTGTTTATGAACAGCTTTGCAATCTTACATGTAACAAGTAAAGCACTTGAGTTGATTGGTGTTTATGGCTTAGGGCCAGCATAGTTTGGATCAGAACATGTTAAAAAGAGAGTGAGAGTTTGCATCCAAGGTTTAGTTTGGCCCAAATACAAATCCCGTATTTTGACTGAAGCTCATCTTTAATTAGCATCAAAAGTGTGTTCTGCTTGTTTAATCAAGAGCTTAACATTCTGAGTGTAAAGGTGCTTTGGGTGCTTACTTCAAGAGGCTCATATTCAAGCTTAAAGTATCCTGCCTCTAAATCAGGGATTCTGTTACTATCTCTCCCAGACCCTGGCTTTTATTATATCATGAAATAAGATCCTCCACTAAGGAACTGTAGCTCTCAGAGAGCTTTTCCAAGATTTAAATTAAAATTTAAAAAGACATTTTAACTGTAAATATAACAAATTCAGTCTTTTTATATCATGAATATCCAAGGCAAACTGACAATTTCTTTTATTCCTTGCTGCTGCTACATCTTAAATGCAGAAACTGTTCTTTAATTCACAGACGCAAGTGAGGCTTGTCACACGTATTTTGCTTCTTCCTACATTTGCTTCGCTGATTTCTGGTATTAATGTAAATGTGGGCTTGCTTAAGCTTTAGAAGGGGATATGTTTGGGACAGTTATCATCACAGTTGTCATCTAGTGTTCACTCAAGTACCTTTTCCTTACATACTCGGGAGCAGATTTACCATCTCTCAAAAGAATTGCAGGTGGCCTGCCCGAGGCCCTTTTGCACTCTCCCAAATCATCTTTTTCAGAGTGGAGTTTGTTTTGGCTACTTCCCCTAATACATTTCAGGTATAATTACACTATGATCAATATGGTTTAGATGTTTCACCACCCCATAATATTTTTTTTAATACTTTGCTCATTTCCTATATTAGTCCAAAGCAGCCTCTGGCTGATGGAAAGACTTCAAGAACCTGCATTAAAAAGTGATTCTGAGTTTGTAGAAGGATTCAATGGCTAAACACACTTCAGGGTTGAATGTAATTTTTCAGATGAGGGTCCCCTTGAGGCTTTGTGCCTCTCTTGCCCTTCATTAAAAGTGTAACTCCCTGCGTCACTCCACAGGTAGCTGATTACTGGGCTGGCATTTCTGTCTCAGGTTCTGGCAGCAGTTGGTTGAGGATTGTCTGCTCTGTCTCCTTAGCCTCCTGATAAGCTCAGCCAAATCAGGCCGTGGAGAGAGGCTTCTTTCCTTCTGCTGGAGGTTAGCACCCCTGCGGTAAGGTCAGGGCTGAACACATGTCCATGCTGCAGCCATTTCAGTGCAGAGCTGAGACTCTTTATTAGTCTCTATGGCCGTGAAGGGGAGGCCAAAAGGGCTGCACGGGGGAGTGGGGAAAAAAATGCCTAGCACTTCAACACTCCGAGCCTGAGATCCGTGTTGTGGTCTCAGGAGAGTGCTTACTTGTGCAAATACTCAGTAATCCTATTTCACCAGCTACAGTCCTGGGATCAGTGACATGCTGTGGCAGTCTTGGGTTTCTATAGCTGCTTGCAGCTCCTGTGTATTCTGATGCTCCGCTGGAAAGAATAAGGGCACAGTAGGGGATTTGAGGGAAGCTGCCCCAATTCTCCAAGCCAAAGCAAGTATGTCAGGAAGTGTATCCCAGATCCATGAGTTTTTTGGAAAATGGAGATTCTGAGGTTTCATTATTCACCTTTGCCTCTCTGATCGCCTCAGAGTTTCATACCCAGTATAAAGCCACTGAAAGGAGAGAAAGGGAATTACTGCTGGTTAGCTCATCTACTTGCTTTAAGGAAGTGTGGTCTGCCTGTGTCCTGGGACTCCTTGGGCTTCTCAGTACCTATAGGCATCTGTGTGGGGCTGTACATAAAAGCTGTCCTTCGAAGCATATGTAAACACGTTTGCAGAGCAGAACACAAATGCCTGAAGAGACCTTTTCATTTTCCCTCCTGTTTATTCAGCCATTCTTCCTTCCAGCCTAACAGTTTGAACTAAATGAAAATAGCATGCTCCAGGCAGGCAAAGCTAAACCAGGCATCTTGATGTAAATAAACTTCAGGGGGGTGAAATATCTATTCTAGAGATGAGTCTGACAAGCACTGAGTAAAGAAACAGTTTTCTCAGTTCTCACTGCAAAGCTGGAAGCTGGCCATTTCAGCTCCATTCCTTGTACAAAGTCAAGTCCGTTTGAGCATGGAAAAGTAGATTGGCTTTTCATTGTGTGATCTTTTGTAATGGCAGGAAGCTCAATAAAGGTAAATGGAAACACTTACTAGCATATTCTCATTTCTGTACTTTCCTACTAGCGGGTTTTCAGAACAGTTTTTCCATGCTTGATGCTTCTATATTCAGAGAATAAAAAGATGCATGCGGACTCCCATGGCTAATCTTTACACATCTAGTTTTATTCCCTTCACAACATATTTTTGCACAAACTCAAGCAGCTTTTCTTTAGGAGATGGCCCAAAGACCGTGTTCAATGACAAATAATAATCACTGTACACATATCTAGACTATATTTTGTAGTAACATATACATGTGTATGTGTATGTAATACATATCAATCTGGGCCACGTATTTATAAGTTACTCTGTTCAGCTGTGTAAGACAAATAGCTATATTACTGAAATCTCTGTAAATACCATTAGTAACAGGTTTCAGCTGAGAAAGCGTAACATTACAATTCCTGTCTTTCTCCTGTTAGAGTTTATTTAATAGTCTGGTTTCATGCTGTGCTGTGTGTGCTGCTTCTGTTGCTGTGTGTACTGCTTCTGTTCAGAGTCTGTTCAGAGCAAGACAAACACCAGCCAGATTTAAATTCACCCAGAAACACGACCTCATGTTTCACACTCAGAAAGTGACATTTGAAAGGACAGAAGCAACTTACAGTTTCACAAACGTTTTGCAAGTTGGAAAACTGTATTATCTCTGTAGTAAGAGAGAAATGTGTCCTTATCCTTTGACAGGAGTCTGGGCCATAAGTTTTTCTCACTTTCTGCCTTGTTTGTGCATAAAACATTGCAGGGAAATGGGTAAAGTGAACTGCCTATACAAGTATAAAAAATAATTAAAGAAAAATAATAAGGAAAAAATATTATATTTTAAAAATATATATAAGTTCTAATGTTTGGATTATCAACAAAAAATAAATACAAATCTCTGGTAGGAAGCAGTGATTTAAAGCAGTGTTCTCCATGTCTACTTACAAACTACTGACAGGGAGGAGAATTGAAATCCTCCTTAACTGGACAATTAATTTCCCCATTTTTGGACAAACTACTCTTGTAGCTTTGTTAAGCCAGAAGCAAAACTCATGGATGTTCATACAGATTTGGTTCTGTTCAATTTCCATTCTTTTTTTCCCAGGTGCTCAGTGATGCTGAGGATACGGGACTGACCGAGAAGGTGAAATTCTACTCTGCAGGCTAGAAAGAAGCAAGGGATTTGTCTGTTGTCCTCAGTATTGCAGCAGATCAGGAATTCCTCCCACTACCAGCCTACAGCTTCTCAGTTATTCCAATAATTTTCAGAGAGTGTCTCTAAAACCGCAGCCTCCTGAACTGCAGCCCGTACACTTCTATTTGAATTTACTTATTGAGCTCTCCATCTAACAAATGGAAAAACTGAAGTAAATATTTTCAATGTGAAATGTAAAACTTCTCTGCAATAAGCCCTAAAGAAGCTTGGCTTCCTGAAGAATTTCTGCTAAAATTTGTCACCCATGCAAGGTTATTTAATCCGAATCAGTATTAAATCAAATAAAGCCAGGAAGATGAAAACTGTCATATAAAAAGCGAAACTGAAGTTCTGTGAGGGCTGCGTTTCCCAATACTGTTATTTTTATTGGAATGGGTAAAGTTTAGAATATGGTAATGAAAACTTGGAGGGGTTTTTTGCCAAGATTTTGACTTGACCACTTTTGATCAGAGTTTTCTCAAAAGCATCTTAAGAAAGCAGCCCGTGTAACTACACGAGCACCAGCAATGCATATTCTGCCCTCAGTACTGTGACCTAATCAGCTAGGCTTAAAGACAAATAAAACCTTTAATGCAGTCAATACAGGTTTTGTTTGAATGCCATGTGTTGAAACCACTTGGATTTAACTGAAAGAGCTCCAGATGCATGCACTGCCAGCCACAGGAATGATAGCCCTTACTTTTGTAATAGTATTGCTGAGTTTATCACCCCGATTATAATGATCCTAAGCACTTCTGCTTTAGGAATGGCAGAATGTGCTCAACGAGGGGTACCCGCAAGCGTAAAAACTCTTCATGGAGTACTACAACTGCACATCTACAAATTTTTAGGAGTTGAAAAATGAAGTAAACCTCCTCTGAGCTGTTGTTTAGTTCCACAACCTGTATGCTCCTACGTTCCATCTCCTGCAAGTGGGAGTATTGTCAGCATCTACCAGTCTGAGAGAGAAATGTTACCTACATGGAATATAATCAGTGCACATCACGTACAATGGCTATAATAAAGGTCTCCGTAGCAACATTAAGAACAGTTATTTTTAAATGTTCTACCTTAATCTCACGTTCATGTTTTTTTAAGTGCAACTGTTAACTCTTTCCACTGCAGATGCTGCTGTGAGCTAATTGTCCAACAAAACTCCTTTGTCAAGGCTTGAAACAGTGATCCCTGCCTTGTCTTCCTGCAGATCACTGCACACTTGCTTTCCTTTGCAGTCAGTAAATGCCCACTAAATATTGCATAATTCTTTATCAACAGGCAGCTGGTCTGGAAAATAAACTTGTAGGAGCCCCCTCTCCTCCTGCGAGGAGGAGAAAGAGGTATGGGGGTAGAAAGGATCTAATGAGAACGTTATGACTGGAGATCCCCCAAACTGGTAGCACAGAAGCAATGGGAAAAGGATGGAAAGTAAGAGGCTGGGGGGATGCACGTCATGCATGAGTGGGGCTGCGGGAGGCAGAGTTAGCAGGTAAGGTGGTGAGGAGAAAGAGGAAGCGGAAAGCTATCTCCCTGAACCCCCATGAGCGCTGCCACAGGCACTGCATTGGAGGAGCCACTGCGGGAGCAGAGCTTGGTTAAAAGAGGAAGAGCAGAAAACGATTGTGTTTATCTCATGGATCAGAAATGGTGCTTCTGGAGGAGGAGCAGGAAGGACGATAATGTTTTTCTGAGAAATGAAGGAGCACATGTTTCTTTCTTGCCATACCCTTCCTTCAGACCTGTTTCCACTGAGCTTCATCCCCTGCTGGTGCCAGCATAAAGACTAAGTTAAGGCTGGTGTGGGTTCACAAACCTCCTTGTACCCAGCATTTTCCTTCATTATCTCAGGGTAGTCCTGTTGCTTGCCCCTGAGTTCTCACCCCTAAAGCAGTTTGCAGGGGGGAATGCAGATCTCAGGCAGCTGAAACAGGTAGAAAGCGGGCTAAGCTCAGCCCAGTGCTTAGGGTGGTAGGGGGGTTTCATTCCTAGAAGGAACAGAAAGCTCTTTCCTTTCACTGTTAACTTCTTAAGAGACAAGCAGCAAAGACCAATAATAGGAATAATTTATACACTACCATATACAGGAGTGGTACAGGAGGAATAGAGGGATATACTGCCAGTCTTGGGTTTCATTAATAATATATAAATGCACTTACTAAGTAACAAACCAACCCTCATAGGTTTGTTAATAGACTTCTGAGGTGCTAATCTTTGTTTCATTACCTTAAATTCTTAAAGCATAGTCTGGCAATACTGTTTGTACCATGCAGAAATGATCTGTTTTCAGAGCATGAGCCACAGAGCATGAGAGTGTACTCATCTGTTATCCACTCTATTAATATACACACGCCTCTGCTCTGTCTCTGGAGCAGTTTAGGCAGAAAGGATGTCAAAGGCAGGGGAAAGGAATCACAGGTAAATGTATACATTACATGGTAAGAAGGATGCGAGGACAAAAATGAGTGGGGTTTTGACAACAGGCTTTGTCAAGAACAGGCATGGGTAAGGTGAAAGTAGTGAGCTCTGTCTCATGTTAAATCTCTTCAAGGGAGGGCAAAGGTCTTTGACAGAGATACACAAAGAGATGCCTTTGTACAATAGAATTGCATGGGGTGTGTAGTATATTTGGGGGTTCCTCTCTTTCTCTTCTGTTAGGATGGGAGCACAGATTTCTTCAGCTAATTACAGCTCTGTAATTGCTTTAGTTAAGAATGTAAGGAGGGTGATTGTGAAGTTCTTCGAGACTATATCCCCCTTTCACTTATATTCTATGCTGTTTTACTGGGAAAGCCTGGGAGAGAGACTCCCTATGGCAATTTGGCCAAGTCGCCCCTATCTCTAGGAATAGGGCAACCATAAGCATCTATGTGAATGCTTAATGTAATCAGTACAGCTACTAGCCAAGCGGCAGTGGAAAGAGGAAAGGATCTGGAGATTAAGGACTAACGGCAAGGTCTGTTCAGGATCTGTGCCAAAGAGCAGCTGGACAGGCTGCTAGCTGAAGCATGTTACACCAGTGTGGTTCATAACCAAGGTAATTGTCTGCGTTTGATTTTGCACAGGAGATTTGTGGGCATTAATACTTCCTCCGCACCAGTTGCTCAGCATATCTGATGCTGTAACATGAGCCTGCCTGGTTTCTCGTTGGTTAAAAGGGCACCGCCAAGGACGTTTTCAAAGGATATGCCAAGTTATTTGTGAAAACCTGTCAGAACAGTGAAAATACCGCTTTTCTACAAGGCCAGGTTCTTTTCTTCATGCAGTTAATCTCGTCAGCTCGGCTTTTCCCAAAGTAGCTTTCTCTTTAGCATCATTTATTGGAATGATGCATTTGCCAGAGGAGACTGTTCACTTGACACAAGACAGGTGCCATTAAGAGCAAGCACCAGGCTCAAATTTAGGTGAAGGAGGAGGTCACAGATGCAATGATTTAAAACCAAGATATTGCTGCTCTACCACACACCATTGACTTTTCCCTTCTACTTCTTCCACTTCCAACGTTTAGTAGTGTTAGCAATAGTATCCTGGTCTGTGGTTGGCTTGCATTTTGCATTCATTTTGTTGTTGGTTTGCTTTTTTGGCACCAGTGTTCTGTACAGAAACAGGTTTCATCAGAATTCAGCAGCACAGCCCTGTTTTCCCTCCCTACTTGTCATTCTGGCCCAACATTTTGCTCCTGTGTTATTCTGTGTCTGGGCTCAGCTTTGCCCAGCTTCCAGGGTGGTTTTGCTTTGCATCTGCCCCATCTTGCTGTTCAAGAAGGGTATTGTATTGATTTGGATACCAAACATGGAGAGGACATCCTTGTAAGCAGCAATGGCAGGATTCCTACCCTAACTCTCAACACGGACAGTAGCTGAGTAGTTCCGTGTCCTCAAAAGGTATGTTGTCACCCAAAGCCTATGAGAAGATGGGACTTAGCTCTTTAAGCCTTAAAGTTACACCTATAAGATCAGGATAAATGTACTTACTAAAATTGCAAGCTGTTTAGATAAGTTGGACATGTAGGCACATCTTGGGCAGCTGGAATTAGTATCCTTAATGTTCATCCACACCAGTGAGCTGAATATAACTCTTGTTGGAAGCCACGGCTGCAGGAAACTGTGTTCTGCTCTATCGAAGGACCACAGGGCAAGTGAGAGGGTGCTGCGGTTGCTCATGGTACTTTTTCTTTTGCTGTGGCTTGGTGACTCATCATTCACACTTCCTTATTATCCCACTTATCGACAACCCAAATAATCCTTTTCTAATAGAGAAGCATTTAGAAGAACTGGGGTTTAGTAAACAATATAAAAATGACTCTTGGTAGCCATTAAGAGTTCAGGTTCACAGCTTTTCTGAGGAAGGCTTATCTTTATGCAAACACATCTCCTTTCCGTAGACCACTGCTTACACATGGGACTCTGGGGAGGGACTATTCATCAGGGACTGTAGTGACAGGACAAGGGGTAACGGGTTCAAACTGAAACAGGGGAAGTTTAGATTGGATCTAAGGAAGAAATTCTTTACTGAGAGGGTGGTGAGGCACTGGAATGGGTTGCCCAGGGAAGATGTGAATGCTCCATCCTTGGTGGTGTTCAAGGCCAGGTTGGATGAGGCCTTGGGTGGCATGGTTTAGTGTGAGGTGTCCCTGCCCATGGCAGGGGGGTTGGAACTGGATGATCTCAAGGTCCTTTCCAACCCTAACTATTCTGTGATTCTATGACTCAATTGTTAATACTTTCACCACAAATGTACTTAGCGCTTCTTTAGTCCAGCGTTTGTGAAGGATAGTGAGAATTTGCAACATCTGACCCTTACCATCTGGAGATTTCTTGCTCAAGAAATCTCATGCATTTTTTTTTCCTTACTGTTTTTCTGAGAACAAAACTTCCAGTGGCTTTTCTGCTGTTGCTTTGGTTCATTCTGCTTTAGCTGCAGCCTGTTTGTGGTCAGCTTATCCAAGGAAATTAAGCCCTGTACTGGTCTGGCAGACAGTGTGTATGTTCCTGTGTGCTATGATGAAGTAACAGGTGGAGAACTTGAAAAATGTGGCCTGTTATTTGTAAACGCAATAAAGATGCCAAAGAGTAACTTGCTAGATTCTGCTGGACACTTAGATCCATACAGGCTATTGCTAAACAGAGACTGGAGACTAACACAACCGAGTGGATGAAAAAGCACGTAGAGGATGGTTATAATCAAAGAAAATCCATTTTCGTGTAGTAAGAGAGGAGAAAACCTACCGGGGTTTGTATTTTTTAAGGTTTTTTTTTTTGGCTGGTTGTTTTGGGAATTAAAACTAAGCGTGGAATGTATTATTCCATGATATTACTTATGTGCTTCAGGAGTTAACCACATGGAAACTCATAGCTGCATCCCTCAGGTTTCCTGTGGCATTAAAAGCCTTACTGACTAAGCAGCACAATCAGAATACATTATCTTTTGTACAGCTGCTTCTGGAGATAGTCTTGTCTATAAGAGACAAAATACAGTCTAAAGCTTCATCCTCACAGGTCTTCTGGGACATGGGGCTCTAGAAC
This sequence comes from Psittacula echo, assembly GCF_963264785.1. NCBI lineage: Eukaryota > Metazoa > Chordata > Aves > Psittaciformes > Psittacidae > Psittacula > Psittacula echo. Next base: position 7,712,415 of record NC_137743.1, on the reverse strand, counting down.
TTGGTTCTTTCTGAATAGCAAAAGATGCAAAGCCAGCCTATACTTTCTCTGAAACAGATCAGCATCTGCACGTCGGTGTGTAAAACAGAACAGCAAAGAACACGAGACTATTAGATCTTGCCAAGGTTTGTCCAGTCAGGCTTCCTGTAATGTGATACTAAATCTAGCAACAGAGCAATACTGGAAAACCTAAGTGCAATTCCTTCATAGGCAGTAATATACCATTATAGCTTGCCTAAATGGTTGGTTCCAGTACTGCTTATTGATGTTAACAGGAAAGCTTTGTAGTTGTGTAGGCAAACTTCAAGGAATTGTTACAATGAAGAGTTCTCAGCTTCTTCCTTTTTTTGCCCCCAGATTGAGCCCCTATTGAGCTACAATCAGCACAAAGAGACATGACCTCATGCATAAAACTATGCAGCATTGGGTTACTTTTTGTCATCTATGGCTAATAATGCAACTGTCACCTTCACCAGTGAGCATGACCCTCATTTCTTAACAATTTTTGAGGAGCACAAGTACATTTACCACCCTACAGTTAGGTTCTTTCACCTGTAGGTAAGTAGATAAGTAAAGCTGCAATGAACTCTTTTCTATGTGAGGTCCTAAGAGGACAGCTGAGAGAAAAGACAGCCAGTAAGCATTACTTTATTTCCTTTATTTCTTGCCACAGGAATTAAAAATATAAATTAAATAAAAAAATAAAACCGGAGACACAGCTAACAGTTGCTGGCTATAGAAACAAAACAGTTCCCTCTTCCACATGTAGTAAAGATTAAAAATCTGTATGTCCTGTATCTCCAGCAGCAGGTAGCTGTCATGAATCCTTCACCATGGTGCTGGCAGTCTCAAGTGTTGGAGAAAGACCAAGGCACCCAGGCAGAAATGTGCCAGACTCCAGGACAGTGCAACATTATGTGACCAGTCACCCTCCATACAAACTACCTCTTCTGCAGGTGGGTCACCTAAGGACCATATCCCTGCCAGGGATTTGAAAGGTTAATAATAATAATAATAATCCCTCCAACCACCCCTTTTAAGGTTTCATTTCTTAGTGAACTGCCAAACCTCCAAATCTCAAACCTCTGAAAAAACAAATCTCAGTATTTGCTTTGAATTCAGCCAAGTTTAATCCTATTACTTTCTATTAACCCCTGCTAGACTCACACTGCCTCATAAGGACTCTGCTAGTGACTAGTATTCTCACTTACTCCCTTCTCCTTTCAACTAACCTGCTCTGTCACCCAGCCCAACAGCAATGACACAAAGCTTTCCATTTTTTACTCCTCCCTTACAGACTAATGTTTTTCTCCGATGTTATCTTGACATGTAGTAGTAGTAATCTGTTTGCTCTCTCCTGGCTCATAGAACTTTCACGTTCTGCCATGACAGAGGGATACAAAGGTAGTATCTCCGAGCTACTATGGAGACAGATATACTACCTCTTCTGTTTCCTTAGCAGGAATCCAACTTCTAGATAATGATGAACTTCTTGGTCTCTTCAGCACATTAGCAGAGGGGTGGTGGTTTTACTGCTGCAGTATTACTAAGTCCTTTTGGGAGGGCATCCCAAAATTTTCTGAAAGGGGCAGAATCTGGGTTTTTGTGAAGATACCAATCTCTGTTACAAATCACTATGCATGATCATAGGGGACTGGAGCACCTCTCATATGAAGACAGGCTGAGAAAGTTGGGGCTGTTCAGCCTGGAGAAGAGAAGGCTGCGTGGAGACCTCATAGCAGCCTTCCAGTATCTGAAAGGGGCCTACAAGGATGCTGGGGATGGACTCTTCATCAGGGACTGTAGTGACAGGACAAGGGGTAATGGGTTAAAACTTAGATTAGATTGGATATAAGGAGGAAGTTCTTTACTGTGAGGGTGGTGAGGCACTGGAATGGATTGCCCAAGGACGTGGTAAATGCTCCATCCCTGCCGGTGCTCAAGGCCAGGTTGGACAGAGCCTTGGGTGACATGGTTTAGTGTGAGGTGTCCCTGCCCATGGCAGGGAGGTTGGAAATGGATGATCTTAAGGTCCTTTCCAACCCTAACTATTCTATGATTCTATGATTCTATCTACCATATGATTGTAAGTCCTAGCTGTGTGTAAACAGTTGTATATGTTTGATGCTTTACTGATAAATAATAGGAACTTGCTGCCATCTGTGTCTTATTTGTAGCCTTAGCATCTCTCAATCCTCAGAGAGCACTAAGCATTACCAAGTAAAAAAGCATTACAAGAGATGGAAGGAGAGAAATGAGAGCCATTCTGATGATCACAAAACAAAAAGTGGCATGCCAGAAGTGTCAGTCATCACAATGTCCCTCAGCAAGCATTCTAAACAGACGAGAAGGATGTTTTATCAGTTAGTATCTCAGATTAAGCATCAGCAGGATCTTAAAGGCTGGTTTACATGCCTCTGCTTTTTAGTTTCAATACGTATGTTTTTAGACTCTGTGCATTTTGTCAGTCCTTGAAACATCCATGTTCTAAATGTAAACTATGAGTAATGAGCAGGGAGTTTACTCCAGCACTTCCCATAGCTGTGAATGAAAGGTTTGGATCGCTGTGCAAAATTTGTTGCTCAAGCACCTAAATATAACACCCTAGCTCAAACACAAATCAAGTACACCAGTGCCATAAACCAAGCAAGAGCATTACCAAAGCCCACAGCTCAAAACTAAGTGAGCCCCTGCAGTGTAATGAATGAGTTACTGAGCATCAGCGGAGCCAGATGCTCTTGGCCCCTGAGATATTTGAGGAAAAATGTGTTCATTTAAATGTCAGCGAAGAAAAGAAGATTTAAGATAATGCATTTTTGCCTTGTGTTTGTGAGGGTCTAGAAGCATGCATGTGGTTGACCCTCCAGCCTCAACGAACACACAGTAACCCTCCAACCAACAGTAACTTGATTATCTCTTCCAACCCTGAAATGAACCACAGCAGTCACTTCAGATTAGAATTGAGCGAGAGGCATGAGGCTGTCGGAGAGCGTGTAAATTTAACTTCTTAAATTGCAAGTGAGATCAAGTGAGAAACAATATTTTACCAAGGATTTACTTCATGGAGTTGCGGTGTCAGCACTTTACTAAAAAAAGCCTATTGTCTCTGAGGGAGAGCTGAGCGTTTCTTAGTGCACGTTTACTCAGTATAAAGTGTTCAGTGCCGCATGCTGGTCTGGTCTGCATTTTAGTAACACACCAAAAAAGAGAAGCAAGGTCTTCTTCAAGTTCCTTGAATCACACAAACCAACTTATTCACTCATCAGTGGCGTGGTGTGTATTCCCCATCAGGAGCTAAGTCACTCTGCATCCCTGGATCAGCAAGAAGTGAAGCTGGGTGGCTGCAATCCAAGACAGTGCAGCTGTATCTGCTTGTTCAAGGTCAGGGAGCTATTTGGACACCTGAAGTATGCACTTGGCTGTATTAGGCACATTGTGGGTTGAAATGGCATGATAACATGGTAAGAAAAGAAAAACTCATGATGTAGAAAAAGCACTCATGATGTAGGATTGCCAGGTTGGGCTTGGACTACCTAGGTCTACTGACCATTTCTAAAGCTCTGGAGATAATCCTGTGGAAGTTTTAACCAGTGTCTGCACTAAGAATCTCTGTATTTCATACACGTTTCCCTTAAAAAAGCAGTTCCCTCACCCATCATTCAGGAACCATTACATCTGTAGGCTTCTGAGCAGTGCAGATTTCCCCTTTGTTCAGACAGCATTGCTAGAAGACGTGTAAGAAGCCAAGCAGGCAAATAGGAACCATCTGAGAACCACAGAGACCTTTCAGGAAACTGATCAACAAACTGCCAACCTGCACAGGCAACCCAAGTTCATCCCTAAGACCTTTAACTCACCTCAAAACATCTTGCAGAGTGAATTAATCTTCTTCCAAAAGCCAATCCTAATGGGAGAGAGCATACTTCATTGTGTGGGTCAGAGCAGACTAATAGCTCCCAGACTAGGGCTGTTGCACTAGCCCTAGAAAAGATGGTGGGGATGGATATGGTGTTTTTCTTCACTCCCTGGACAGTGGTACTTATAAAACCCATCTATATTATTTGCATACAGAACTCTTTTAGGGTACATGTGAATAGTGGTATATTCAATCCACACCATTATAACCCACAATTACAGTAGCTGTCTCAGTTTGCGGCCACTGGATGTCACTACTGATCCATTTCAGAGGATTTTTAGGAGAGCAAAACAAAACCCCTCCTGATGTGGAGAAAATGAAATATTATTTTACTTATTATCATGGTTTGTGAGAACTTGTCAGCTCATTCTCCTCGATCAGCATCGCACGCCTGTCACCTTGTCTGTGGCTGCGAAGAAGCACACGCGCAGGCTCTATTCTTTCATTGCCAGGCAACTTCTGCTCATCAGGGATGAGACCTTGGGATGCAGGGGAAGAAACTGCAGCTTTTAGAATGATGACACCATGTCAAGGCCACTGTGGAGTAGGAACATGTCCATGCAGTCTGTGGTCATGAGCTGGGGGACCCTGCTCCATGCTTTTCCTGGAGCTGATGCTAAATGCCAGCTCATCACCCTCTTTCCCTGCCTCTTCTGTGGGAACAGTGCAGATCTGCTGCTTTTCTTGGGGATAAAAGGCTGATCCCGTGTATTATAAATACTAAAAAGCAGTAGAGACAAAGCACCTGCCAGGTCACTAAGGATGAGTTCTCTTTAGAACCATCCCACTGTGTTGGACACTTGCATAGACATCAGGTTGAGAGGTGGATCTGCTTCTGAAGCCTTGCAATGAAGGAAATAGTGGAGACGAGAGGACAAATTCTTTTCTGTGATATCTTTGCTCTGCTCCCCTGGCATCCCCACAGACAAGAGAGGAATCAATCTGATTGATATGAAGAGATTAAATAGGACACTGGGGAGAGAAAAGAGAAGATGACATCAAGATTTGGATGAGAGACCGGGATTTTGTGGGGAAGAAAGGCAAGATAAGAGATTCTGGAACAATCATGTAGAAAACATCATGAAAGCAGGAATCAGCCTTGCTTCCCTGAGACCTCAGGGCAGATCATATACATTTACACTCAGTGCAGTGCTCTGGAGGGTCTGACACCACTCACCAGCCTGAACAGTGAACATTCTGCCACTCTATCCTGCACTTCCTGAGCCACACCTCATCCCAGGAAAAGGTGCTGTTTCCCATGTATATAGCTTCACTAAACTTTCATTGTTCAAGCTGAAAACTTCTGTTAGATTTACTGCCTCGACCTGAAAAACAAGGGAATAAAACTATTAATCTATTTTTAAGAAAGAAAATTGAGAAAGAAACCATATATACTCAGTAGAGACTTCTAGAGATGAATCAACTCTTCCCCTATTTATCCCCTCTAGGCAGGCAGGGGTCCCCAAGTCATTTATAGACTTGAGTGACAGTGTGGGAGGAGAAAGGAGAACACGACCAGAGAGCTGGATGGAGAGTCTGTTTACGCACAAGGTGGAATTAGGTTGTTATAGGCAACCCAAAATTATTGCCTTTGAGCTCCTCCTTGCTGCCTTGAAGGGTTTTGAATGTAGTTTTTGGAGTGGGCATCTTCCTCCTGGGAACCACTTTGTGGTGTTCAGGGTGGTTCGTGTATTTTCCAAAGCAGAGTACTTCTGAGCTTCAATGTTTCCAAGCTCCATTAGACTCCAGAGGAGCAGAGCATGTCCTTAGAGCCTCATCACTCAACCCAGGAGCTTGGTCCAGTGTGGATTACATCAGCTTGATGGATTCCTTGCAGTCACACAGCCAGATAAAGACAGCAGTGAGCAACACCCAGTTCTCTAATGGAGCTGTAGATCTAAGCGGACTGAGCTGAGGCTCTCCCCATCACCAGGCTGTGCAGCAGCCCACTGAGCTCATTGGAAACCTGAGAAACCCGACTGATTTCTGCTGAGAGGTTCATTTGATTTAATCACTCTGGCATCATGCCAGGGTCAAAATTCCCTCTCTGGAATTTCCAACGCACTTCAGTGAGAGCTGAAGGGTGACCCAGGGAGGTCTGCACAGCTCCTCTTTGCCTGTTTCCGTACATGTGGAGCCATATTAATGCCACGTGGAAACGGCGTTATGTGCAGAGCTGTATTAATGTCGTGGGTACTTAGGTGTAACCCCAGTTACATACAGAGCATGGTATTTCATACATAATATAGAGCAGATACTCAGAGCAGGTACTTCAGTTAATCAGCTGACTTTGCTCGGAAAAAGAGGTAGCAACACCATGCACATGGGATCCGTCTTTTTCTTATGCTAGTGCAAAAGCTACTTTCTTTTTTAAGGCAGGATATCCAGTGAAACACAGCTCACTTTGACAGTGCGACCGGGAATTTGGCTGGAGGGAGGAAGAAAAGCAAAGAAACCCAACAAAACAAACCAACCAGAAGAAACAGAATGTCATTGTGGCCCAAATTGCTCCATCCTTCCAGACCCTGGATTTCTTTACATGCCCTGGGAGGGCCAAGCAGGCGGCAAAGTTCATCCTTTGTGCCTCAGTCCCAACACACTGCAACGCCTGTAGAGTTAAAAGCTTTTTAACACAGAAATAAGCAAATAAGGTGAATAGATATATGCAACCATATCAGTGAACTTTGCACCATGCCAGTACATCTTTCAGCTCCATTGTAGTCTCATTGGTTTCAATAAGATTACTTGCAGAGTAAGTATCCACTCGGCCTGAGGAAGGGAACCTGATCCCTTGTTTTCAGCTGAAGATGTAAACTTTGGATCAAGGATCATTTTGATTTCATAGAAGCTCAATTTGGCTCTCAATCAAGCTAGCATATTGTGGGAAAGCCATTTATCAATCCAAAACAGGAGATTGACTATCAAATTTAAATTGCCTTTTAGAATCATAGAATCGTTTAGTTTGGAAAAGACCTGTGAGATCATTGAGTCCAACCATATAGCTAACACTGCCACATCCACCACTAAACCATGTCCCTAAGTGCCACATCCACATGTCTTTTTAAACACCTCCAGGGATAATGACTCAACCACTTCCCTGGACAGCCTGTTCCAGTGCTTGACAACCCTTTTTGGTGAAGACGTTTTTCCTAATATCCAATCCAAACATCCCCTGCTGAAACTTGAGGTCATTTCCTCTTCTCCTCAGGAATTCCCATCTGGCCTTGGCCTTTGTGTAATGAGTTGGGCAGTGAAGTGTCCCTTGACCATGCAAGTAACTCTTGCATGGCTAAGGAGGGAGGCACTTGTTACACAAAGGCCAAGGCCTGATGGGAATTCCTCAGATCATAGAGGAGGATGGCAGGGGGAGAGGCACCGCCACAGCTTGTTATCTGGGAGAAGAGACCCAACCCCACCTTGCTACAACCTTCACTATGTTTTCCCCTGTATCCAATAAAGGATGGAGCCCTCCTTTTGTTGCTAATGTATTTACAGAAATGTTTTTTACTGTCTTTTACAGCAGGAGCCAGATTAAGTTCTAGTTGAGCTTTGGCCCTTCCAATTTTCTCCCTTCATAGCCTCATGATATCCTTGTAATCCTCCTGAGCTGCCTGCCCCTTCTTCCAGAGGTCATAAACCCCTTTTTTTCTTGTGTTCCAGCCATATCTCTGTGTTCAGCCAGGCTGGTCTTCTTCCACACCAGATCATCTCTTGACACTTGGTGACAGCTTGTTCCTGTGTATTCTTGGGGAATGTCCAGTCTTCCTGAACTCCTTTGCCCTTCAGAGTTGCCTCCCAAGGGACTTTGTCAATCCGTGTCCTAAACAGACCAGTGTTTGCCTTCTGGAAATCCCAGGAAGCAGTTCTGATCCTTCTCCTCACTTCTCTGAGAATCACGAGCTACCATTGCTGTACTGAAGATGGCCTCCAGCCATCACATCACCCACAAGTCCTCTTCCATTCACAAACAGCAGGTCCAGCAAGGCACTTTCAGTAGTTGGCTGTCTCAGCAGCTGGGTGAGGAAGTTCTCTTCCATATGCTCCAGGAGCCTCCTTGACTGGTTCCTGTCCACTGTATTGTATTTCCAGCTGACGTTTCATCTGCTCCATCCAGAGTATTTCATCTGCCTCTTCATCCTGTTTGGGTGGTCTATAACAGACTCCTACCATGATATCTGCCTTGTTGGCCTTCCCCTTGATGTTTACCCATAAACACTCAACCATCATTAAGCTCTAGACAACTGAAACATTCCCTAACATACAGGGCTTCCCCACCACTCCTCCTTCCTTACCTATCCCTTCTGAAGAGTTTATAGCCATCCATTGCAGCACTCCAGTTGTGTGAGTCATCCCACCATGTTTCCTTGATGGAACTATGTTGTCATTTTCCTGCTGCACAATGGCTTCCATCTCCTCCTGTTTGTTGCCCATGCTGCATGCATTGGTGTAGATGCACTTCAGCTGGGCTATTGATCCCAACACCTTTTTTGGAGGAGAAGCCCTAATTTCCTACATGACCATTTCAGGTGCTTCTATGGTTTCTAACACACCAATAACCCTTGTGTCTTTACTGCCGCATGATCTCCATCCCCTACCTCCACTGAGACAGCAGACTGAAGGAGCTTGCTAGCACACCCTCCCTCAAATATTGGCGTGCTACCCACAGGCTTATCTCTAGTGAGCATGGTTTTATCCCTTTCCCCCTTCAAATCTAGTTTAAAGCTCTTTCAATGGGCCCTGCTAACTCCTGTGTAAAGATCCTTTTCCCCCTCTGAGATAGGTGTAACCCATCTGTTGCCAGCAGATTTGGCAGTAGCCAGGTATTGATTTTCTGGCCCTTCCCATTTATTCCCTCATCATTCCGTGCAGCTGGAAGGACAAAGGAGAGCACTACTAGTGCTCCTGATCCCTTAACCATTCATCCTAAGGCTCTGAAGTCTTTCTAGATTGCCCTCAGACTTCTTGTTGCAACTTCATCCATGCCTACCTGAAAAGTCAGCAATGGGTAATAACCTGAGGGCCATACCAGGGTTAGGAAAGTTTCCTGCTTTCCCTTCCCATCTTTACCCCATGCCCCAGGGAGGCAGCGGACTTCCCAAAGAAGTGGGTCTGGTCTGCATATTAGGCCTTCTGTTCCCTTCAAAAGAGAGTCTCCTATAACAATGACCCATTTTCATCACCTTCATTTCACAATCACACTATATAATGTGCTAGTAACGCCAGATTTTCCTAACAAGAAAGCAAAAAGGGAAAGAGCTGGCCAGAGCTTTCCGAGACGCATTGGCAGGATCCTTCCTTCCCCACTCCATCCCCTGGCAGATGGTTCCCCAAATGCCTTAGCATCAACGGCATGCTCTCTCCCTCCTTTCCTGGAAGTGTCGCTTTGTCCTGTGGAAACTCAAATACATATGATAATACATAAAGAGTTCTCACCAACTCTTCTTATGAGCATTATAAGAGGTGCCAGATTATTATCAGAGGCCTCCCCGCCAAACCCACAGCTTCAGGGGGATGCATGGAGGTTGGCAAGATAGGGAAATCCTGCAGCCAAAAGCTTTCGGAGTGAGCAGTTTCTCCTCCCACTTGCATAGACCACGCTTAAACATTTGTGGTATCATAAATAAGCTCTCTAGTGTGTGCACTAATAGATCTCTGGAGCACATCTGGGTTTGGTGGCACTGGAACCTCGGGCTTGTGCAAGGCAAGGTAAGAAGTGTCCAGTGTATGTGTGTTGGGGGTGTTGGGTGGGTGTCTACTGGGCTCAGTGCTGTTCTGTTTGACCCTGTGCTGGTACTAATGCAACCTGCCACCTCTACAGCTGTAAGAGCTTGAAAATAACAGTTTTCTATCACTACCCTGGATGACTGTAGCTTAAATATTACATTTAGGGAGGAAAAGTTACTACCATAGGGCAAAAACTTAGCAAAACAGACCTCTAGTGCTTTACAGGTTAGGTAGCCACTTACACACGCATGAAATGGATGTAAAGTATTCTCAGATTTGGTTATATAAACATATTTGATAATGTCCTGCTTTCCCTCAATACAGTGATTTTATGCTAAAGGGTGTCACTTATATAACACAGTGCTAAAGCCTCAATCTGAAGTCTTAATTCCCTTCTTTGGACATATTTAAACTCCCCCTTGGGGAGCAGAACTTCTCTTTTCCCCCATGCCCTTGCTGTCCAATGCTGCTCATGGCTACAGAGAAGCCTCTTCAGTCTCCAAAGCTGAGGTCCTTCCTAAGAAAAGCAAAGTTAAAGACATGCAATGAGCTGTACCTGTAGAGGTTCGGTGTAACAAGACAGCAGTCCCTCAGGGGGAGAGGGATTGAGGTTGATTTTAATGATTTCCTTAATGTCAAAAGGGAAGTTTAAATAGATTTCTATGCCCTGAGTGTGAGAGCAGAAGAAGTGATTTCTGTTTAAGTAGGTGTTAGGAGGTAGGAAAGAGTGTTGTAATAACAACCTGTCTCATAAGCTGAGGAAGTGAGGTTGAATCTGTACCCAAACAAGGAGTGAACCTGAGTCACAAGAGCACTTTGTAAGTATAGGGCAGCTTTCATTTGAGAGTTTCAGAGTGTTTTACCAACCCAGAGAGCCAGGAGTAAACACACAAACTTACACTGAGTCCGGCTTTCCTCAGTGATGTCATGGAGCCAAACAGTTAAGGAGCACAGAGCCAGGGACTGTTTCAGCATGAGTAAGAAGACAGAATTTGGCCCCACAAGTTTCACATCACTTTTCCCTCGTAAAGTAAGCTTTCGTTCCACATTATAGATGGGTAACTGATGCACAGAGATCTCAGGGAGTTTGTCCAAAGACACAAACTGAGGAAGTTAATGAAAAAGGACCCAAGAATTTTGACTTTGTGCTCTAACCCCAAGGAAAACTTAATTTGGCACTAGCAGCTGCTTGATCTGTAGGGCTTCTGCATGAACAGGGAGTAGTTTGCTTAATGAAATAATATCCCAGGCACATATGAAGAGCAATTACTTGCTCTCATATAAACTCTCATGTATTCATCTAGAAAAAATGTTCATGACTCAGTCATCTGGGATGGTTCAAGCTACTCACCCTCCAGCATGAGGCGTAGGCATTACAGTGGTGAAGTTAAAAAGGAAGACACATGACCTCAATTACTCACAAGGAGTCAAATTATGATTTCAGATACAGTGGTATAAATCCAGAGTCATTCCCCCCTGAAGTAATTGGCATCATACTGGATTTCTTTAATATACGGGAAATCAGAATGCAGTCTATAATCTCAGTGTGTCTGCAGAGCTTTATTCAGGGGGTGGCTATGCTCTACAGCAGTGGATGTTAGTGATGGAGAAAAATAAGGTTGGAAGATATATAGGCTAGGAAGACGTGTCAAGCTTCGTAGCAAAACCAAGAAGTTATTACCTAGTTTTAACAGTGTACTTAGTAATAATTTCACTTTTTTATCAGGTTTTCTCCATTTTTTAATAAACAATATAAATTAACTGGTACACAGAAAGACTTCATAAAATCCTGTCCAGTTGAACTCTCTCCTTAATTCCTTATTTTTGCTCTGGATATCGTCAAGATTGAGGATGGCAGGGTTTGACTGTTAAGAAAGGTGAAGAACACGATGAACTTACAAATTTACGGATGGAGTATGACTACAGGCACAGATCTAGAATTAGGGACACTGCAAGTTCAGAGAATGATTAATGTAACAACCACAATGAACTGTCCCGGTGGGACATCTGAAATTGTATGAAACTGTTTCCATCAGTGCAGAACAAAGGACCTACGGCTTGAAGAGCAGGGAGACTGGGTTCAGCACAGCAGGAGGCCACATAGCGAAATATTGTAAATAGACTCTCCATTTATGCTTTCTGAGCTTTCGGTAACAGAGATATCCCCAACCTTATGGTTCTAGCAATTTTGGAACTGATAGACGAGGACTTTGCCATTTTGGGACTATGGAAACCCTGTCAGAAATGAACAGGGAAAGGATTCAGTTTGACAGAGGAAACGCATTAAAGGCGCCTGACTAGTTCTGAGCATATCAGGCAACCCAGAGTTTTTACAAACATGTGTGCTTTTAACATTTTCCTAAGCCTACAGAAGCAATCCAAATATATGTTAAATTATATCATTGGCAAATCATACCAGCAGCATACAGAAGGACACCCAGGAGACCTCCCTTAAAACCTCCAGGCATGCAGGAGGATTGCCGGGGTGCCAGCACAAAGCATCCTGCCTGCTCCCGCTGCCGGCACTGGGAGGAACACAACTCCACTGAGTGTAGCAGTAATTTATGGGCATATATCACAGTTTCTGGGTTGTCTTCCAGCTGTTACACAACTTAGATTCCTTCCTGAAAAATCTTGGCACATGCATCTTGTTGATATAATTTCTAAGTATGCAGAAGACATGCATATGCACCAGTAAAGCTACGGATCTTGTAGGTACTTGGGAATGCGATACCTGTGTTACACGCATGAATGCAAAGTAGGTATATTTACATATGGATAAAATGCAGGTGGTTTTGAAATACATGACAACATGTGTATTGGAGGGCAGCACGGGGCCCAGAGGTGTCATTAGGAGAGACTTGAATCAAGGTGATGAAGAAACTGTTTGCATTGGCACCACTGAAATACCGGAGCCTTCTGCCTCTTTGCAGAGAGAGGCATTATAGCAACTGGAAATGTTTCTTTGTGACAGATCCAAGAATAGTAAACCTTTCCCAGCACCAAGTGCAGTTGAAATGACGGTTTGCAGTCACTTGCTGTGTGTAATTAGTGCCTCTCTGTATCTGCATCTGTCAAGATTTCTGCTGTGGAACTTCCACATATCTGGTAACCCTGACAGAGAAGGGGAAGAAAAGTGGCATGCAAGGAGCACCCAGCCCAGTGCAGCTGAGTGTGGCCAGCTGCTCCATGGTGTTTCATAATCCCATCTGTGTCCTGGTCTGGTTTTAGCACTGGGTATACACAAAACACTGCAAAATACTAAATAACCTGTGTTACAAATAGCTAAATATCCTGTGCTACTGAAGTAATGTGTCTTTTTGAAGCCCAGTCTACATGCAGTTTCATACAATTTCATTTCAAGGGTGATTTTTTTACTGAAATAATACACCAGCCCATCCCTGCACATCCGCATTATGGTGCAATGTTATCAGCACAGAAGGTGCCCTACACCAGAACCGCATACAGCAACCTCCCATGATAAGCTCATCTTCCCTCTGCAGCGGCAGTTCTGCTTTTCTGATGGAGGGATAGTTAAAACAGTGTGAGCTGGTAATGCAAGCAAATGAATAATCATGAAGCTTCATGGGAGCTTAAGCCTGGCCATGTTGCTGCTCACTTGTGCTGTGTGGCTGAGAGAGCGGAGTACAGCAAGTACATGGTTGTGTTGATATTGCTAAGAAACCTCCTCAGAGCAGCCTCAGGTAGGAGGGAGGTTGCCATCAGGATGCTTACCTTTGTCTGCATCTGCTTTGAATGAGATGGGAAGGATTAGTGTCAAGGCCAGACTGGATGGGGCTTTTGAGCACCCTGCTCTAGTGGAAGGTGTCCCTGCGCATGGCAGGGGTTGGAACTGGATGAACTTTAAGGTCCCTTCCAACACAAAGCATCCCATGAGTCTATGATCCTGCCCCTCTACTCTGCTCTTGTGAGACCTCACTTGGAGCATTGTGTGCAGTTCTGGTGTCCTCAACATAAAAAGGACATGGAACTGTTGGAACAAGTCTAGAGGAGGCCACGAGGATGATCAGGGGACTGGAGCACCTCCCGTATGAAGATAGGCTGAGAAAGTTGGGGCTGTTCAGCCTGGAGAAGAGAAGGCTGCGTGGAGACCTCAGAGCAGCCTTCCAGTATCTGAAGGGGGCCTACAAGGATGCTGGGGAGGGACTCTTCATCAGGGACTGTAGTGACAGGACAAGGGGTAACGGGTTCAAACTTAAACAGGGGAAGTTTAGATTGGATCTAAGGAAGAAATTCTTTACTGAGAGGGTGGTGAGGCACTGGAATGGGTTGCCCAGGGAGGTTGTGAATGCTCCATCCTTGGCGGTGTTCAAGGCCAGGTTGGATGAGGCCTTGGGTGCCATGGTTTAGTGTGAGGTGTCCCTGCCCATGGCAGGGGGGTTGGAACTGGATGATCTTAAGGTCCTTTCCAACCCTAACTATTCTATGATTCTATGATGATTGTATGAAATGAAAAATCATATTAAGTAGTTCTACTGAAAAATTCCTTTGTGTGGGGGTGACAGATGGTTAAGATGCAGGTTGTGACTGAGGAACGGTGCTGATCTCTGATCCTCTTACTGAGAAGCTGCCCCATGCAGTCTAGCCTGAGTCTATGACAAAATAGACTGGAATAAATCCCTGTAAGCTTTGACAGCTTACCAACTAGGTAACTAGTAGGTGAATAATGAGGTGCCTTCTTTCATTCATGGAGAAATAGAGTCTCCAGTGAATGAGACTGTGAGAAATTTCAGCAAATGATTCGTGCCACCCTGATACAGGCACCTAAAAAGGGTTAGTCGATAAGCGGGGTTACTTCTCACTTGCTCCATAGACCAGAACAGCAACTCAAGGATTTCATAGAATCATAGACTAATTTAGGTTGGAAAGGACTCATCCAGTTCCAACCCCCTGTCATGGGCAGGGAGACCTCACACTAAACCATGTCACCCAAGGCTCTGTCCAGCCTGGCCTTGAACACCGCCAGGGATGGAGCTTTTACCACTTCTCTTGGCAATCTGTTCCAGGGCCTCACCAGCCTCTCAGTAAAGAACTTCCTCCTTATATCTAATGAAGATCTCTCTGCATCCCTATTTCCAGAAGCTGCGGTATTGATCTAACTCCTCTCCATCTGAAAGCTATCTAAAACACTTCAGTGAGAGCTGTAGGGCTGTGGCAGAGCACTCTGAACTGCGTTTTCCTCATACTCATTGAATAGAATGTGGGTAATTTTAAACTGCTCAGAACAAATCACCACATGTAATGTTAAGAGTTACTCCAGGGAGAAGAAAGGGAGGGGGGAAATGTTGTATATTAGCATAACTATCTCCTCACATATCCTCTCTCATCTTTGCATAATATCCCAGCCCTGTGGGCCCCTGTCAGCAAAATAATACAACAGTCCTAACCCTGTGGACCTATTATTGTTATTGATTTATAATATAGTTAAAGCTAGTTGTGCTGAATGTGCCCTTCCACCCAGAGAAAGAATTACTGAGCTTACAGTGGTGTAAGACTGTAGTGTCGTTATTATGCTATATGAGTAACACATAAAGGCATCTTCAAAATGCCTTTTTTTTAGGCATTTCAACCACTTTATGGAGACCCATCTGGAAATAAATGTAGCTGGCCTAATGTATGTAATGAATTTAATGTGCCGTTCTTCCACATTAAGGAAAAACCTAATAGGATGATTGAGTGGGGCCAAACTTCTCCAGGAAATTCCTTTATAATATATGATTGAATTATTGTTTTTCTATTAGGGCTGCCAAAACATTCAGTGTCCTCGACAATACAGGATGTGTGCCGTAACTTCTTGCCACTAAGCTAGGCATACTGTATCTGGACCAATGCCCAGCTATTTGAGTATTTCCATTTGAATGATTTATTTATTTTCCAAAGAAAGACTACTCGGCAAATTTCTTTTGGGTCAGACAACAGAACCTGGTGCCTGGCTGCCAAATGAATGAAATCTAAGGAATCCAGAGGCATTTGAAGCAAAGCTGAGATTTTCCTAATGGATACCTAAAAGTTACGCTCATGAAACTGCTAAACCTTTTCTCAATAGACATTAGACACCTAACTCCCTTTGCAAATCCTCCGGCATTCAAGCCCTTAACTATCCTGATTTTTGGAAATGTTGGCCTTCCAGCTGCAAGCATGTAAGCCAGGAGAAGGTGTTGAATGTAGCCCATGTGAAAACTGGATTATTTATTTATAAGCCTAAATATGATCCTAGGAGCCTAACTTTAAATGTGTTTTAAAACCTAGGACCAGATTTGATGATCTTAAAAGTCTTTTCCAACCTAAATTCATGTGTTTTTATGGAAAGACATTGTATATTTGAGACATCTGCCTGCACTCCCAAGTGTTCCAGCGATAAAAAGTATGTAATTATTAGTGCACATTATAAGAATATACTAGTGACTCTGAGATATGCTGTAAATCCAGGAAGTATATGGCTATATATAAGAGGAGGTGTGGAGGAGAACTCCGTATTTTTCAGACTGTAGCTGGGTAAAAGGTAGTGTATATTAGTGTAGCCTCCTAACCTTGTCTACAAGATCTCATGGCTCATTTCCTGTAGCAGCAGAGCCTCTTCCCTTCTGTCTTCTTAATGGGGGAGGGCAATTATTTTTCTCCTGTGAATAAAATATTTGCCCCCCGAAAATATTCCCAGGTCAGATTAGTCATAGTTGCAGCTGGAAACTATTTCTGGCATGGGTTTACAACACTGCAGAGGATATCCAGACACTCTACAAATATTCAAGGCACTCAGCCAGGGTGTGGGAGATGCAGGTTCAGATCTCTCTGGGGAGGTGGATTTGAATCCAGCCCCTGGGAGGTAACTATCATCAGCACCTTGCTGTGTAGGGAAGGATGGAGTGAGAGAGAATGGTTCCAGCAGCCTGAGGTTTGACCAGCTACTTTTCTCACCTGAGCTATGTGGCCTTCTGCAGCTCATGAGCTGCAGGGGAGCTGGGATGCGGTACCGAACCAAGCAGGAGGCTTAGTTTGACCTCAGAGGCTAAACCAGACCACTTTTACGTTCAACCATCACCTCTTTAGTCCATGCAGAAGGAAGGTTGGGCTCACCTTCCCCCCAACCTTCTCCCAGAGAAACCAGTGTTTGATTGCTGTGTTTGATTTCCTGTTAATCCTCTTTAAACTGAAACTCAGAGGTTATCGACCACCGAGCCAGAATCCTTACTCATCCTGGAAGAGATCGGGTTCTGACCTCTGGGACATCAAATAAAGTCAAAAAGGGGGGTCATACTTACTGGCTTTGTTAGTAACACAAAGTGAAAGACACCAAATGGAGTGCCTCAGTACCTGCTCTGTGCACAGAAAAGGCTTGACCTTTCCTTGCAATAACATTTCATTGCATGTGTCCCACAGCCTTACTCCTCAGGTTTATCTCAAGTCCAACAGCTCACCACGTTAACCCCTACTTTCTGTGCAGGATTCCAAAGCCAGCCGGGTGTTTATCATCCTTGAGGAATCTAGCCTGTAGCGGCTTAATTAATTCTTTTCATACACACATAAACAGATTCAAGATGTTCTTGTGCAGCCAGAGGATAAAGGTTTCTCCTGCTATCTCAGTTCTCCATCGGAAAAATGGTCCGTCCCAATGTGCCAAGACTGCCGTCATCTGTGTTTACTAACGCAGGCTTCCAGGAATCCTGAAAAACAAGGACAATGTCCTTTCCCAACATCCATTCTGAAGTCTGGATAGTCACAGGCTTGAACTGCTGCTTAAGGATACCTACAGCCAGGAAGCCTCTTGGATAAACCAGAAGATCCCATCCACATTGCTAGAACTAATGCTGGTTACAGACTTGTTGAACCCCTGATTCCAGTTTGGGCAAGCACAACCTTGGTTCACTCGAGTGCCTTCACTTTCCCTCTTAAGTTGCCAAATCACGTTGTCAGACACTGCATAACTGCTGATGTGGTTTTGCATTGTGCATGCCACATGTGGGTGGATGCTAAAGAGAGTCGTTATCATTAGCGAATCCTCATTTGCTATAAAAAAAGCACTACAGCATCACTAAAACCTCAGCAGAGGATCGAGCCATATACATCCACACCAAGTTCCTTTCCCCAGAGAGAGAGGGCAGGCTGTTTGTCCAGCATGAATCCAAACAAACTAACAGTCACTAAGTGATTTCACTGATCTTAAATGAAGATTATTTGATTTAGGATTCAAAGAAGTGAAAATTTTCCACCTTTCCGCCCTCCCCTGGAAAACTCCAAATATTTTAAATTGAATGCAACTGCAAATGGCAAACAAAATAAACCAAAACCTGAATATTTTTATTATCTCGGATCTGTTCATTGTTACTGTGAAATGAGGTTACAGAAGGAAAGTACATCTCAGAAAATCCTTGATCCCAATGCTACAGCCTTGCCCTTGTGTCAGTGTCTTAACAGGACATGAGGTCATCATCTGAGGATGAAAGTCTTTTCTGCCCAATTCTTCTTTAATTCTTTGTAGGAGCAGGAGGTGCCTGCCTGGTATAAATTTCCTGTGTTATCTCATTAATGGTCTGATCATCAACACAATTGTATTTCAAGCTGACAGCGTGTGCATCCAGGTTCAGGATCTCTGCTCTTTTCTTTCTTTATTTATTTTTAGTTCTAATTTGCATGCATGCACATCCCAATTCTATCAGGTTTTGAACTTGCTCCCATCGTGTGCTATCGCAGAGAATTGTGAAAACTAGAGTTCTTCCTTCTGAAAGCCCACAGCTTGTCAAAGCACTCCTCTATACAACTTTTCTCTGTCATGTTCTCATGTTGACAAAATAAAACGCCAGAATTTGGGATTCTCTGTAGCATGTGTTCAGCTCTCCAGAGGAGCCAGGAAATGAGCTTGTTCACCGATTGCTACAGCTATGCAATGTTAATGAGTGCCTTTATTAATATATTTGCTTTATTAAGCAAAAGAATTTGAATTCTTCCCTCATAAATTTTTACAGCAACTCCTCCCACCACAGTGCTCTAGCTGACAAGGATTGTACACCCAATTATTGGAACATGTGCTCTAATGTGTTTTAATGTCATGTTTTCCTTTAATTGTATTATATAGTAAGCCTGCTCTAGAAATAACACTATTAAAGTTTCCTTTCAAAACAAAGATCAATCAAAGAGACGAGCAATTATTTCATTATCCTTAAGAAGCTCGTAACATAATGAAAGGAATGTTAAAAATAAACTGAATGGGTGTACTTGATGGAAAGAATAGATCAGTCCTCGCGACTTTTCTCACAGAGTGAAAAATTATCCAGGATTAAGTTTCCACAGCTTTGAGTGTATTACGGATTCTCTAATAATTAAATAGGGAAGCCTTTCTCCAGTAATGAACTAAAAATGAAATTAGCAACAGTTGTATCTGAATGGAAGCAAATGCTCAGGATTAAAAGCCAACACTGCAGTTCTGCAGAGCAGACGGAGTGAGAGGATGGTTGAGTCCTCTCCAGCCTGACTTGGAAGAGATTCCATATGTAAGATGGAATAGATCCTCACTGTATGCTGCATACATATGTATATGTATATCTTACATACACTGTATGTAAGACCCTCACTGCCTGCTGCAGTGAGGATGCTATCCCTGCCGGCAGGTCCTGAGCAGCCTCAGCCCCGAAGCTCAATGGCTGGTTGAGACGACACGACCTGAGGATGTGCTCGGTTCCTACCTGCAGGTCTCCTGCCTTTGGATGCCTTCAGCATGGCTTGGGAGCAAGTTTGAGGTGTGACGCAAGGGAAGGCTGCAGTGGAGAAAGCCCTGTGGTTGTGCAGCCAGGGAAGGAGAAAGGGGTCCTGCCATCAGTACAGCGATACATGTCATCAGTACAGCGAACATGTCTCCAGATAACACCAGCGATGGATGCGGTCAGTCTCATCCTGCAAGACACAGCATCTATTTCCTTTGAAGAGGGAGTGAGTGATGTTGATTTATTTTCTTTCAACTTCTTGTAGTACTGGAGCCTTTTAGAAGCTCAGATAGTGGGGTAAGAAGCAGTGTAGAAGGACATCAGAGAAGAACCTCTGTCACAGAAAAGTTGTCCCAAGAAACTGCAAGAAGAAAACACTAAGCACGTAGTAAATGGATCATGGGAGAAGTGTGTCTCTCCTCTTGGTCCTCCATCCAAAACTGACTTCTCTGGCCAGTAATCTAAAATTGACAGCATCTAGCAACCATGAAGTAGCCTGTTTGCAGAAGGGAAAGGTAGCTTTGCTGAACTCCTAAGCAATACGTCCTGTCTAACAGTGATGCCAAACGGACCCTGCAGACAAAGTCTGAAAGAGCCAGAAAGAGCAAACTTCTGATTTCATGGGCAGAGCACAACTTGCTTAGTGGAGGGCAAAACTAAGACAGAAGAGGGATTTCAATTCACCCCCTGCACTATCAAGGAGATCAGGTGAGCTTCATTGCTACCCTCTACTCCCTGACCAGCAGCCATTCAGGACCAGGGGATCCATCAGTAGTGGTTTGCATCTGGTTTGCTCCAAACAAACTGTGCTGGAAGCAGCTCTTTGGACATCAGCTCTACCTATGTGGCCACTGTTACCAGCACAACTCTCCCAGACACATGTGAATTTCTGTCCTCTCAGCAAAACTGAGCTGGCAGTGCCTAACTGCCGTTGGGTGGACCTGAGCTTGGTGTTGGAAATACCCCAGCCAATACTGATTACACTGAAAAATAGTAAGTAAATTACAATATCTCCAAATATATTACAATATAAGAAATAAAATATAAAGAAAATATAAGAAATAAAAATATTTGGTTTTGTAGAACCAAATGTACTAGGCATTGAGATAAACTTCAGAATAGATGATATAGAATCATAGAAACATAGAATAGTTAGGGTTGGAGAGGACCTTATGTTACATATATTTAGATGTCTCATCTAAGCTGATCAAGATTTTTTTACCTCCCATTACTCCCATTTCCCTCAGTGAGGGGAGGAGTGGGAGCTGCTGCACATGGCCGTGGTACCTGATGTGAAAATAAGACAATAGGCTAGGTACAAGGGCTTCATTCTGCTCACTGACGGCAATCGCAAAGGTTTCAACAAGACTAAACTGTGTCCTGACTTTCAGAAACAAAATCCCTCTTGGCATCCCTGCATCCCAACATGGCACCATTGTTGGTTTAGCCAGTTTCTCCATCTATGTAACCAGTTAATCCTGCTTGAGGTGTACATTAGTATTAATTAAAGTAGACTCCCTTGTGTCTTGCGTTTGCTGAAGCAAACTCTCTGCCTGACCCTTTGCACCCTTTTTTTGCTGTTTCTTTCTCTCAGGGAGGCCTTGCTGTGGCAATTTCTTTCACATGTTGAAACTGTTGGTTTTTCTAACACAAAATACTATACGTTTTCAAAAGCTTCATATGGAAGATATATTTCTAAGTCACATTTCTTGCCAGAGGAGTAGTGAACACTAAATGTTGGCTGTAGACAGTGGTAGACTCGGGATTTGGTAGTTAACCAGTAAAAATATTAAAACAGGCAAAGTCTGTCATCATATAAGAGACAGCTTTCAACTTTACTAAATGTCTTTCTACTTACAAAGTTAATGGAAACCAGTCACAATGATAAAATCTGTGACTGTCTTAAATAGAAGGAATTCTTGGTTCCTTGTGGTAGAAAGAAGACTGGAATTTAAATTCTTGGGCTTTCGCTCCTCATTTTTAATTCCTTTCATTTGATTAAAAGAAAGTTTTAAAAATGAACAGTCCGATGAGGGAAGACAAGAGAAACCCGCATCTTAGGAAGATAAAACCCCCAGCCTTTAAAAAGAGATACTCAAACCTTGCAATTATGAGAAATCCATAAGCCCCAAAACACGCAGACCCAGAGCAAATAGAGAAGGTAAACAAATCCTGGAGCAAAAAGGGACAAATACAGGAATGTTATTGGAGGATGCGTGATAAAAACATGACAGGAGAAACCACCATGCAAACCACTTGCAGCTCAGGAAAAAGAACAGCAGCAGAGCAGAGATGGGAGTTGCAGATAACAACGGGTGGAAAATTTCTGAGAGAAATCAGAGAGAAAAATAAGGGCGATATTCACATGAAAAGAAATCTGAAAGATCCAGATGTGCTGAAAGGCCGGCAGAGAGGAGAGAATCATGAAGGAAAGAAGTTGTGAGAACATGGAGTTGAAAAGTTGCGATATGTCTGGAGAACCTCCCCAATTACTGAGCATTATAGAAGGAAGAAGAACAACACAGCAGATAGAATCACAGAATCATAGAATAGTTAGGGTTAGAAAGGACCTTAAGATCATCTAGTTCCAACCCCCTGCCATGGGCAGATCTTCTGCTTCACTTTAGACATCTCTGCCTGAAGGAAGAGGTTGGACTACACCAGAGTGCTGCTGTTGCAGCCTAACTACAGGTCAGCTCTGGCAGCAAACCTCAGCTCTTGCAAGCACTTTGTCCTTTTAGTTCTTTTTGATTGATGGAGCACACTGCAGGCTCAGTCCCCTGCTAGGGCTCTGAAACAACCACAGTGGCCCAAACAATAAATAGCAGAGTATAATCTAAATCTCACAGCATCTAAGCTGAATGAATTGACTCTTTTTTAGACTAGAAAAGATAATATTGGCCACTGCAAGGAAGCCAAAACACAAAGTCAGCTGGTATTTAGTGCAGATCTTTGTCTCCCCTCTGGAATACTCTTTCAGAGTGATGAAAAGGGAACTAGTAATTTCTACCCTAAGAAAACTTCTATTGTAAAAATGATCTGATCTGGTCTGTGCTAGAATGAAGCCGTGACTCCCTGATGTTTTACATGAACAACCAGAGAAAGACTCACCACAGCACATATTAGCCCAGTGACCTCAACACTTGCCTGTTAAGACCTACTCTTAAGGTCAGCTCTCCCCTATCTCAAGTGGGTCACCACAAGGTTATCTTGTGGTTAGGGTCTTTTCTTCATTTTGATAACAAATTCAGCCTGGACTGAGAAATCTTTCCCAGTCACTGTTAGAACCAACATGGTTTCCCTACCTTGACGAAAAGGTTTCATTTGGACAAACAGCCATATAGACATTTCTCCAAGTAAAAGGGCTTAAGTGATCTTTTTTTCCCACAATACTCTACATCCAAATGCACATGCCCTTGTAGGGTCTGATCCAAACATGTCAAAGTCAACCGGGTGGATTCTTTTAACCAAGCATCAACTAAGTTCGAGTTGGATGTTCAAGTTAAGCAAATCATGGCAGCCAGGTGAAGTTCCCAATGACTGGAAAAGGGGAAATATAACCCCCATTTTCAAGAAGGGGGAAATGGAAGAACTACAGGGAACTTCAGACCAGTCAGTCTCACCTCTGTGCCTGACAGGATCAAGGAGCAGATTCTTCTGGAAAGCATGCTAAGGCACACGAAAAACAAGGTGGTTGGTGACAGCCAACATGGCTGTTTTGATATAGACTTGAGTTAGAATCAGGATCCTTTGCATTCCATGATAAAGAGCTTCTAATATATCAAATAAAGACAGAAGAACTGAAAGCTACTGCAGTCATAACTATTCCTGATGGAGAAGCCTGAGCTTCATTTGGGAGGCCGAAACATCATTTGAAAGCCATAGATACAAATGTATTGAAATGGCATTCACTAAACATGCAACTTGTCCTTGTCTCTCCTCTTCCCCATCCTCTCCTTTACTGATAGATATGTATTTTAGCAAGGTTAAGGTTAAAATGTTTAAAAATGCCAGTTATCTGTGCAAAAGCTTACAATTTCACTTAAAAAAGGAATCTCAGCAAATGGCCAAGTGCAGCAGAGGCACACGGGCATTTATGCTGCAAAGTAGCTCTTAAATGATTCCTCCTAAATGCTTAAACTTAGTAATTCCAGTCAGTTTTGAGAAATATTGATAGTTTTTCTAGTTTTTCATAGTAATGGACAGTACATAATTACTAAAAACGTAATATTTTTACACCTGGGCCCTTTCATGGTAGTGTTACTCCTGTGCAAAATTAAATGTCAGCAAAAGAAGAGTGATTATAGAATGAAATTTTAAATAAATGTATCATTACACTGAGGAGGTAGGATGGTGATTTAATATGGTGACCAGTCACACCTGAATAACTAAAGAGTTTGTTTTTACAGGGAAGCACTAAGTTTACTAAAGCGAAGGGAAAGTATTTTATTACAAATAGATTATCTTAGCGCTTTCACTCAGTTTGGTGCAAAACTTCATGTGGAAACTGGGATTTGGCACAAGTGTAGTAGGGGGGAGGTGGGGAAAGCGAAGGAAAAACAAGTAGAAAGTTATCAAAGCAAGGTCACTAAACACAAAATGCTATGGAAGACGTGCAGAACAGCCAAGCTGCCTCCTCCACAGCTGTAGGTCTGCAATAAGACCCCATGGAGTCCCACATAACCTACTGCAGCTCTTTGGGGTGAGATGTGCAACTCTTCAGGGCTAGAGCATCTCCCTCTCCACCGCTGCCAGTAGTCAAACTTCTGTTGCCAAAGGCTACTCTCCACCCACTGTAATTTATGGGATTGGAGAATTTATAATAGCTCGTTTTTAATTCTGTTTAACCAATGTACACCAGGTGGTGAAGGAATGCAAAAGAACATGAGGGTTTTTCATGTAGAAATAATTTGTTAATAATGCAGATTTCATAAATCTATCTTATGAGTACATGGTTAATTGGAGTTCATGGCTCCGCCATGCGGGAGGTTGTTCTTATTCTGACTGGGGAAGGGCCTGTTCTCCTTGTGGATCTTCTTAGAGGTGGAAAGCAGGTTTGTCCTCAGACATGTTCAATGTGTCCTCTAGCAGGGAGGAGAGGGGTGTGGAACAGCACATGGCTGAACCACTGGAGAGGGCCAAAGGATGCTTACCTGCTATTCTGACCATGGACCAGAACATGTCACTTAATGCCATCTTGGATTTCCTTTTTAATTTCTATTTCAGCAGCACCAAAGCTGTGCAGTTATTTGAGAGCCTCAGCCCAATAACAGCAGGAAGGTTCTTAATATCTTTCAGAGAGAAGAAAAGCATACATTTCCTCTGCTACCCGCTGTCTCCTTAGCTTCCCTTACTTGCATCACTAAACAAGGATTCAAACCATTAGGAGAAAATTCTTCATCTTACAGAAAATCTTTCTGCTTTCTCTTGAAATGGCCTCTGTGTTAAGTTTTTGTAGCTTCCTGATTTCCCATCAGTGCATTTTCCCTTCTTTGTTGATTTCTTGCATCAGTTTATCCGTTAGATAGAAGGATGTAAAACAGAATTAAAAAATATAGCAAAAATAAGGGTCTGTTCCCAAAGCCAGTGAAAACAATGGAAGTCAAAGAAACTGGCATTGACAAAACTTTTTATTTTCCTCAGGAGAGTAAGAATGGTCCTGGCCAATGTTTTATAGAGCAAAGATTCCAGTAATACGTCCAACACAGCGAAACATAAATTGACATCACATTTAGGTTCTTCCTTCCTTGCTAACAGTGACACTCACCTTAGATTATGTTTGATGAGTACAGTGACAGCCATCATTACTGTATTAACTGCATACGTCATGGTCTTTAATCTTCCTATGGGATTTTAGGCTGACTACTGTACATATTGTTTCTGACTGCTGAAAGCTGAGGGTAACCCCAAAAAAAGATAAAATCTCGTCTTTTTTCTTTGCTTTGGAAATTGCAAACAGAAGAGCCTGTGATGCAGAGACACACACAGAAGGAAATGATCCGAGAGAGGAGACTTTAATAAGCTAAATAGGTTCAGCCTAATGTACATTCATGTCTTCATTAATTTAGTGGATGATTTTCAGAAGAGTGAGCCTCTCTTCCTCTGGTATAGGCAAAATGCAGCTAAACTCACCCCCTGCTGCTTTGCTATGGGTAAAATCATCTAGAAATCACTTAATCTGAGAGCAAAAATCCTCTTAGGTATTTTCCCAAAGACTTCCTTGAATAGGCTAAGCATAGGCAATCATATATGGAAGATAACAGTTTAGCTGAAGATTTTCCTACAGCACAGTCCCTGTATCACTTCTCTTCCCCTCAAATGATGGCTCTCCCTCCTCAAAGCTAGAGGAGGGAGCAGTAGCGGTCGGTGCCCAAGAATCTTACAGCTGGAATTCAGATTTAATAAATTAAGTTAGAGGAAATCTCATGAGAGGGAGCCGTCACATGGGGTCACATAAATGAAAAAGCAGCCCTCAAGAAGCGGGCACGTCTCGGGATATTGGTGCCAAAACACCACTGATGAGGAGCTGACTGAATGGCAAGAACATCTCTGTTTCCACCACATCTGCTCCACTGTGCTCATTCATCAACAAGAGAGCTATCACACGCCAGCTTCTTCATGGCACGCAGAATAAGACAGGGAGAGTTCCAGCCTAAGGCATCGCCTCAGTGTCCTGTACACAGTGGAGGATGTGCTGGAACTGCGGAAGGTGATTTGGAGGGGTATAAAGCTCTTAGATTAGAAACCCTTATATTCTAGTATGGAAATGATCCACTTCAGCTGAGGAAAATTTAATACAAAATAACAGTTTGCTTAGATGCTCTTTTTTTTTTTTTTTTTTTTTTTTTTTTTTTAATCTTAAAATCTGAGGAAATAGCTGGCTCTTCATCCTGTTAACTTTAAGGTAACTATTGGTTTTGTTCAGAGGTTGTGGTTGGGAAGCTTTCATTTGCAGGTGCTGTACTATAGGTCTGGAGGGAATCCTCTAGGTAGGGTACTTCATTCTCTTTATTGTACTTTGAGTATTGAAAATAGACCAAGCAATTGTGAGAACCCCCTGCAGTCCTGATCCAGCTCTGGGGCAACAGCACAAGAGGGACGTGGAGCTGTTGGAGCGAGTCCAGAGGAGCCCACAGAGATGCTGCGAGGGCTGAAGCAGCTCTGCTCTGGAGCCAGGCTGAGAGAGCTGGGCTGGGTCAGCCTGGAGAAGAGAAGGCTCCTGAAGGGGAGACCTTAGAGCAGCTCCAGTGCCTAAAGGGGCTGCAGGAAACCTGGAGAGGGGCTTGGGACAAGGGCCTGTAGGGACAGGCCAAGGGGAATGGCTTGAACCTGCCAGAGGGGAGACTGAGATGAGCTCTTAGGCAGAAGCTCTTCCCTGTGAGGGTGCTGAGGTGCTGGCACAGGGTGCCCAGAGAAGCTGTGGCTGCCCCATCCCTGGCAGTGTTCAAGGCCAGGTTGGACACAGGGGCTTGGAGCAAGCTGCTCTAGTGGAAGGTGTCCCTGCCCGTGGCAGGGGTTGGAACTGGATGAGCTTTAAGGTCCCTTCCAACGCAAACCATTCTATGGCTCTATGAATTAACTTAAATAAACAGAGCCCTTTATCTCAATGGTAATCTAAGTGCTACCAAGCTCTATTGCTTAACACCATTCTAACTCTGACCTATTTTCTTTTGGGAAGCCTGGTTTTAGAAGTGGATTTGAGCTTCCCAAGTACCAAATATTGCTCTTGCAATTAAACACTCCTTTTTTAATTTTTCTTTTTCCCCAAGTCTGTTTAAAAGATGCCCTGATTAAAAGGCATCACATTTCGGTACTGATTACCCAGGCAGCTTGTAACTGATATAATTATTTTGCTTTGTGGTTTTAATAGTATTCTTGACCTCTGCATTTGGAGGCTTACTTA
Source organism: Psittacula echo (assembly GCF_963264785.1). Lineage (NCBI taxonomy): Eukaryota > Metazoa > Chordata > Aves > Psittaciformes > Psittacidae > Psittacula > Psittacula echo. The sequence continues at coordinate 7,685,156 of NC_137743.1, read as the reverse complement.
CTGCTTACAACTTCCTGTTGGATTGCCATGACCTTTACTCTGATTTCTTATTCACTGAATGTCACCAAAAATCATTTAACTGTAGCACTTGCCTACAGTGAGATGAAAACACTTTTCTGTGCATACATATACCCATGATGGTCTTTGCTACATGACAGGAAGGTAAAGATCTTTGGTGCGATGTGATATAGAATCATAGAATGGTTTGGGTTGGAAAGGACCTTAAGATCATCCAGTTCCAACCCCCTGTCATGTGCAGGGACACCTCACACTAGACCACGTTTCCCAAGGCTCTATTCAACCTGGCCTTGAACACCGCCAGGCATGGAGCATTTACCACTTCTTTGGGCAACCCATTCCAGTGCCTCACCACCCTCACAGTAAAAAACTTCTTCCTTATATCCAACCTGAACTTCCCTTGTTTAAGTTTGAACCCATCACCACTTGTCCTAATCTGCACGAGCTGATTTCTTTTTGGTCTCAGTTGACCAAGTTTGACCATACTGGGAGTCTTTTTGCCCTTTAGTGGCTTATTTTCCTCTGGAAACTCTTCATCTGTTAGCAGCAATGTTGGTGCCGTGGATTGACTAGTGAATTAGTATTAGGCTTCAGTAGTGAAAGATGAGACATTCTTTCTCCTCTCCTGGTCTTTAAGTGGTGTTGCTGGTACAAGTCCATTAATGCTTTTGCTACCATCCTCCAGCAATGTGAGAAGACAAAAGACAAAGGCTATTCATGTCAACAAGAAATCTGAGGAAGAAAAACACAAAACAAAACAGGCTTTCACAATCAGACGTCTCCGTCCTTATACAGTATAAAGCAGGAGTGAAAAATGAAACACATTTATGATTCCCCAGCAAAAAGCATTCGTGTGGCCTGAAAAGCAGCATCAGTATACACAGAGATAATTGACATGGCATTTAACTGTTCTTATTTCAATTGGAAAACAAACAGCTTTGAGAACTCACTGAAAAAACCTCCCAATCTGAGGCATACAGAGCATGTGTTCACACTGCCACATGATGAATGCATGATAGTTTCCTCCAGACAACCAACCTTGAAACACCTTAGACCTTATTGTGTTATTGGTGTTTATAGTTTCTACTGCAGTGAGACCTAACAGCCCTAGGGCCCCAACTGTGGTGTGTATGGCATAAACAGAGCAAAAACACAGACCCTGTCCCCCCAGGTATTGCTGTCTAAATGAAACCTCATCTGTCACCTGCTCTCCCCTCCAGCCTGTGGTTTGTGTTTTCTCTAGCCTAAACCTTCAGTACACAATGAGGTAGGAACAATGTTGTTGCTAGTGTCTGGATGGCACTGGGGTTTGAAGGGTTGTTGGATGAATAAACAATGCACTGAGTAGAGCTTTATATCTGCCTCCTCTTTTTTCTTTTTTTTTTTGAGAATGGACTCCAATGGTTTTTGGAATATTTACCCTGAGTTTGGGTTTTTGGAACCCACAGAAATACAAGCCATAATAACAAACAAATTTTATTTTTCTCTGCTGTTGTGTAATTCCATTGTAATTCTGTGGAATTCTATTGAAATTCTTCCTGGAGATGCCTCTGTCTTTTGCTGGATCTGGCCAAGGAATTGAATGTGGGCTAGTGAGGAGCCTTGGTACGACAGTGGAACACATCCATCCGCACTATTGTGATTCCAGGCAGCCAGCTTCTTTTTCATTGCCTTTCTTGAAGGCTGTAGCACTGAATGAACCAGCACTAGAATCAAGCAGGGCATTAGAAGCCAATGAAGTTTCTGTTATCTGACTTACAGAAAACATTTTCTCATGTTTCCTTCTCCATTGTTTATTTTTAAGGAAATGAAAGTCTAAGCCAGTAGTCCTACCACTATGGGTCAGTTGGGGTTTAAACTCACCCAATTACAAAAGCTATTTTCACTTCCCAGGCAGATCCACCTGAAAACTATATGATGTCAGCTGTGTTTTAGCACACACTTTGGATCCAGGTTTTCTCTTCCCTGCTTTACCCTTTCTCCAGCACTCTGAGGACAGCAGGTGGTTAGAAACCTACGGCCTTCCCCAACTCCCTTCACTTTTACCTTTGCTCTTTCTCTCTTTCCAGCCTCTCACAGCCTGGTACTGTCACCTGCAACTTCTTGCTGGACCCGCACTGCAAGAAAGCTTCTTCCAGTGGACAGGGCATGTATTGACAGGACAAGGGGCAATGGCTTTAACCTGACAGAGAGGAGACTGAGATGAGCTCTTAGGCACAAGTTCTTCCCTGTGAGGGTGCTGAGGCGCTGGCACAGGGTGCCCAGAGAAGCTGTGGCTGCCCCATCCCTGGCAGTGTTCAAGGCCAGGTTGGACACAGGGGCTTGGAGCACCCTGCTCTAGTGGAAGGCGTCCCTGCCCATGGCAGGGGTTGGAACTGGATGAGCTTTAAGGTCCCTTCCAACACAAACCAGGCTGGGATTCTATAATTCCACAATCTTCTCTCAGAGAGTGTAACAAATGATCTGTTATAAAGGCACATCTCCTTCCCTGGGCAAGCATGACTGGCACCACTGTGCCATTGCTCTTCAGTTAACACTCATGCAACTCCACCTGCCTCCACACAGCCTCCCCTGGCCTGTGGGGTTGCTGGTAATGAGGAGGCAATGGAGGTGTTCACCCTGTTCCCAGCACTCCACTTCCATCTACCTACTCCAGGCAGTGGCTGCTTGACTCAGTATCTCTCTGCTGCTCCCTGAGCAGGGCTAGGAACCCCATTGCCAGGGCTGGGACCCCCATCACCACCACTCTCTTCTCAGCAGGGCTCATGCAGTGAGCTACACTGCTTTAAGAATGTGACCCAGCACATCTTCACCAAGTTCCTGAAAAGACAAGGCACGAGAGACCAACTCTAACCTGAGGCTAGTGCTTGCATTTGTTACTGACTCTGTGTTGGGTTGCACATTAGTCCCATTGGATAATCTCTTGCAGGAAACCCCAGCCCTGCTGCTGGCCTGGCCAGCCCCATGTCCCAAGCTCTCTCCTGCCTCATGCACGTGGCAAACTCCAGCCTACGTAGCGCTGCTCTGATTTTTGCTGCCTGGTTCTGCCCCTGCCCACTCTTGTCTTTTACTGAAACTGCCTGTGAGTCATTCAAACCCACAAAAGCCTGCTTCGTTTCTTCACCCAACCCTGCCATGATCAATTGTTGCAGCCGCTTTGAGATTCTGCAGAATCTGTGCCAGTTTTATTTCCAAGAATACAACATCACCAACATTTTTCAATTATTCAGATAGGTTTTAGCTTGTCATCGTCCCCATCTCACTGGAAGGCATTACGCACGCTTGCCCTACCTCTGGTCTCGCTGACACTAATGTGATGACATTGACTCTGCAGAGGTTACTTGAAGGAGAGAGCAGGATCCGTCCTTAGCACGCCGCCTCCCCTGCCATGTGCAGCAACGCTGAGCTTCTCAGTGCATCTGGTTTCAAAACAAACCCTCTACAACAGACAAATATGTTAAACCTTTGAAAGCCTCATTTCCAGGTTTCAACAACATTCTCTTCAGAAACAAGCACTTAATGGAGTTCATTTAAGGTTGTTTAAGCCACAACTTGCTGTCAGCACTATTTACCACTTCAGTGGCTCGGCTAGAGCCTCAGCTGTTTTAAGCCAGCTCAGTGCTAATAACGGAGCCCTCCTGATTTACATCAGCTGAAAATCTGACCGAGCTTCTGCCAGGCTGACAGCCTTCCTCCGCTGGGTTCCAGTAGCTGTTTATACACTCACTCGGTGCAGACAGTAGTAAAAGCAGCTTTTGTTCTGACACTCCTGTCTGTGCCCTATTTTTAATGTAAGACCAAACAAGCAGATGTTCCAGCATGGTGTCCTCTATTGACTGGGCACTTCAGCCGGGAAGACGCCAGGATTCGCTTTCACAGCCACAGGACACAGCTGGATCAGTTCATCAGCGGTCCCTTGTACTCTTCTTTCTGCATTTGGGTATTTTCTCCCCAGCCCTGGCTAATACATTAGGAACTAACAGAAACAAATCTTTTCATCTTACTGCTGCCCCCTGCTCCTGCACTCCTTGGCTTTGCTTGTCTGGGCTGAGAAGAGCCTGCCTTCAACCATTAGTTTTTAATTCACTTTGCTTTTTCCCAGGCAGAGCAGCTCAGCCCCTTTACAACCACAGAGCTTCTTACTTGTTGCTGCTGTACTTTCATTGAATTCCAGCCTGGTTTGGGTTGGAAGGGACCTTAAAGCTCATCGATTTCCAACCCCTGCCACAGGCAGGGACACCTTCCACTAGAGCAGCTTGCTCCAAACCCCTGTGTCCAACCTGGCCTTGAACACTGCCAGGGATGGGGCAGCCACAGCTTCTCTGGGCACCCTGTGCCAGCGCCTCAGCACCCTCACAGGGAAGAATTTCTTTCTGGTATCTAATCTCAGTCTCCCCTCTTTTAGTTTAAAGCCTGTCACTACATGCCTTTGTAAAAAGCCCCTCTCCGGTGTTCCGCTCCTTTTTGACCCCTCTAAACTCAACTTGCACAGGCCCAAATTTAAGAGCCACAAATCTTCCCATTCTCAGTAATGCAGGTTAAAATTATCAATGTTTTTTACTTCACTCCATTTATTGTCTTCCAGGCTTCTGCACTCGTCAATGTTGTATCTGGAGCCCGTCGAAACCATACCGTCAATTCATGCAGGCAAAGCCCCACAAAAGCCATCTGCTTCATGGTAAACTGGCAACACAACAATAACTTTCAGTAAGCTGAGAAGTGGGTGATTTCAGTGAATAAAACCACGACGCCTTCTGTCTTTTATTTCAATAATCAATTTAATTTTATTATCTTTCCCCCAATTTGCCACAGGATTTTGCTGAAAGCCATCATGACTGAATTGCAACATGGGAGGTTGTGACCCCCCGAGTTATTAGGTTGATAAAATTGCAGTTTTCACCTCCTGCAGAAGCCCAGCTTTTTTAACAGTGGGAAACAACTGCTTGCAGTTGAATTCAGACATCCTATTTTGAAAGCTGCCAAGAGAATGCTGACTTCAATAGCCTAGCCCATTATTTACTAGGTCGAGAACAGTGGCATCACCCAGCAGGTCTCGAGCAGAGGGCACTGGGAGCTTGGGGACATCACACCAGCAACCTTGGGGACCCATGGTGAGCTGTCGTTTGGAAGAGAGAGCTCTTAAGTTGACTGGGAGATAACCCAGCTCTTGGGATGGAGGAAACAGAATGCAAAGGGATGTGGGAGCTTCTCAATCCATCGCATGGCCCCAAACCAAAATGTTGAGAGGCAGTTTTTGAGATTGCCGGTGCTGAGATGGTTTAAAGAGAAGAGTCAAGTCCCCACATGCATGGGGTTAGCTTAATAATGAAAGAATTGCATTTTGGGCTCTGTCTTAATTTCCCTTCCGAGCTTGAAAGCTCAGGGTGCGTTTTTACCATATTTGAAAGATACTTTTCTCAAAAATAATAATTTTAAAATGAAATATTTCTCCTCATTGCATGCTTTCAGCAGCTGGAGCGTTAAAGAGCAGTGTTATACATGGCATGAAAAAATTGTGAGAGCTGACAACAAGAAACCTTGCTGAAGAGAGAGCTGTTCCTACCAAAACATTTATGATCTCTGAATTTAATCTTCATGTACAGATCTCACATTTTGGTGTCTTTATGAGCTAGTTTTAAAGGGCATATCAGGATATTGTGCTCCAGCACTGTATGTTAATGGTTTCCTGCCTCCCTCCAGGAAAAATGGAATAGTTCTTCTCTGAGCTTTTCACACACTCTTCTGCCAAGTCAAAGCAGAAAGGAAAAACTGTGTACAATATTTTATTAGGCCAAATGTCAATTTGTTTTTCTGAGATCTTTACCAATCTTCCTGGCATTTAATATTCAAACAGAGGGGGGAAAAAGGGGAAAAAGGAAAGAAAATGATGATAAACAATAAGGTTTTAATTTCATGCAGCGCTGCCTGAGAAGGCATCCAACAGACCATGATACACAGAGCCACATTTCTTTCATACGTAGGAAAGGGGCAGTTGAACACACTAGAGAAGGTGGATAGCATCTGGATAAAAAGGAAAGGCATGGAATCACTTTGTGTTTGTGAGACTTTTAGATCAGTTTTCATTCACCTCTGGAGGCTGGCTAAAGACAGCATACCTCCCATTTTGTTGGACCTTGGTCTTGCCCACAAAAGACTGGGTTTTTCCACACGTAAAAAAGATTTCAGTTTCCATCCTGCTCGGAAAAATGCCCACATTTCCAACTCAGTTCAGTGTTGTTTCACTAGACAACGCAGCGTTAATGTGAGCTGAACGTTTTTGCATATCAGCATCGTTTGGTACTTGATATATGAAACAAATCAGTGCAGATGCCTTGATCAGCAAGGAAAGCCCAGCTGAGTCAAGCGTTACATCTAACATAAGAGCCCAAGAGTTTGCAAGCTTCATTTCCAATGTAGGGGCCAGTTCTTTATCATCCCACTAAGATGCTCCCATCTCTTCAATTGTGGCCTTCCACAGCAGTAATCCTGCCATGTCCAAGCTGAACCCTGGCCTTACCCTTGTATAAAATCTGTGCATCCCAAATGCCTGTGCCTCGTACATCTTTATTGCACCCCAATGTACCCCAGCACACACAAAGCAGAGGCACAGCCTGGGAAGACACTTGCCTAGGTGGCTGAGGATATAGAGCCATTCCGTGTATGCCCATATGCCTTTGGGATTCAGTCTTCAGCTCCAAGGAAAACACTTGGCTGCGCAGGGAGTCCCTTCTATAAAAGAGAGACAGAAATGGGTTTGCTTTTCTGCTTCCTGAGGACGACGGAGAGACTTGGATAAGCAATGCTCCTAAGTGTTTGATACAAGAACTTGGTTTTAATCCAGATTTGGTTTTGACAGGGACAATTCTGTACCTACAATTACCTGTCAGCAGGATCTCTGTCATATTGACAGCATGTCCAACAAGGTTCAAGGTCATGAGCTGCACATTTAAATTACTTCTGTGAGTTAGAACTCTTGTATTTTCATTTCCACCATTTTTAATCAGGAAAAGGAGCCTAGATTTTACTTTAAAGGCTTTTACTCCTGGCTCAGTGTGCTAGCAGTCTGTGGGATCACTTTTGTCCCCAGGGTATTACAAAGGGATTGAGTTTGGGACCTTAGTCCATGTCAAGGATGTCTCTGGGAAACAGAATTCTTCATGTTTCATGATGAACACAACACAGGCTTTCTCACTGGAGAAGGAAGTTTGCCAGAGTACCAGAAGGAATATACATCAGTGATACCACAAGTAAGGATTCACAACTTTTCCTTTGAAGTATCACAAAAACAAGTCCAAAGGGTGAGATGCTCCTTTGCCTGATGCTCTCCCCTTCTGAAAACATTTCACTTAAAAGGACGACTTTCAACAACGAGCTTTTCTATCTGATGTGACCTGTGCAGGATCCATTAATTTTGACTTTCTTGGCTATTAGCCCATTGAAGTGATTCAGCTGGGATTAAAGAAAATGATGAGATTACATTTTCCCCTTCTGGCATCCTTACACTCTTCTGTTTTTTAGTAATAATCCTGTTTACAGCAGAGAGGTTCCTGAGGAGTTACTGTATTATACACACAGCCAAAAAGTTAACCATAGGCAAAAAATTGCCTTGAAATATATTTCAGAAGAAATATGTCTTTTATGGAACACAAAAGCTTCTCCAAAAATACCCGCTTTCCTCTACTTGTTGGGGATGGGGTGATTGCTTTGGGGAAAACATTAATTTCAGCTAAAATTTTTTCTTGTTTTCTGCTAAAAAATAAACTGTATTTGGACAAAAGAGAAATATATTTTCAGTGGGATGTCAATGAGCAATCCTGTACATGGATAAGTAATAAAAGGATGGCACATGGCCCAAACAGTGTGCAATCAAAGTGATCTTTAGGCATTCTTTAAGCCTTAGCTACCACAGAAGCCAGCACTGATTCAGGCTCCCTTTTATCTTCTTTTTTTCTATGCCTTCGGCCCCCAGCTAAAGGATTATCATGGATGATTCAGGGTGGAGGAAGGAAAGGTACAGCTCACTGGGCTTTGGCAGTGGCCTCCATCATCACCCCGAGAAGAGCTTGTCTGGAATGTCACATTCCTGCAGGAGATTAAGAACAACCAAGCAGGAGATGGGATCAAGGCCCTGCCTTCTCCTCAAGACTTAAAGGCTCACATGAAGGTTTGTGGTCTTCATTCTGCCTTCTGCTTTGGGTCTGAGTTCAGCATGTGGCCCTTTCCAAGGTCTGGAACCATGAGAATCTTGTGTTTTGGTGGGGTCTCCCTTTAAGTCCTACTGTCATTGCCTTCAGTACATTGCAATCAATGTATATTTTATAAATCACAGGCAATTGTGCAGCTGGATCCAGCAGCTTTCACCAGAGATTCTCAAAGTACTTTACAAATAAATAGCAGAGTTTTACAACTTCATATCTCAGGTTCTGTAGATAGGAAAGCTGACATCCAAGTGGTTTGTTCACAGCCACACAACGAAACTGCACCAACTTATAAACAGAGAATTCACAATTTGGAGCAATCCCAGGCACAGCTACAGGTTGTGCAGAGAAGAGATTCAGAGCAGCCCCGCAGAGAAGGACTTGGGGGTGTTGGTCGATGAGAAAATGAACATGAGCCGGCTTCAGTGTGCGCTCGCAGCCCAGAAAGCAACCGTATCCTGGGCTGCATCAAGAGGAGCGTGACCAGCAGGTCGAAGGAGGTGATCCTGCCCCTCTACTCTGCTCTCGTGAGACCTCACTTGGAGCATTGTGGGCAGTTCTGGTGTCCTCAACATAAAAAGGACATGGAACTGTTGGAACAAGTCCAGAGGAGGGCCATGAGGATGATCAGGGGACTGGAGCACCTCCCGTATGGAGATAGGCTGAGAAAGTTGGGGCTGTTCAGCCTGGAGAAGAGAAGGCTGCGTGGAGACCTCATAGCAGCCTTCCAGTATCTGAAGGGTTCCTACAAGGATGCTGGGGATGGACTCTTCATCAGGGACTGTAGTGACAGGACAAGGGGTAACAGGTTCAAACTTAAACAGGGGAAGTTTAGATTGGATCTAAGGAAGAAATTCTTTACTGAGAGGGTGGTGAGGCACTGGAATGGGTTGCCCAGGGAGGTTGTGAATGCTCCATCCTTGGCGGTGTTCAAGGCCAGGTTGGATGAGGCCTTGGGGGACATGGTTTAGTGTGGGATGTCCCTGCCCATGGCAGGGGGCTTGGAACTAGGTGATCTTAAGGTCTTTTCCAACCCTAACTATTCTATGATTCTATGATTGATTTTATGAATTCCAGCTCTAGCTTCATCCCTCACACAAGATTTGTTATTTCTGCACCTATTGTTCATCCAAGGTTCCCATCACTGCCAGCCAGAGACAGACATGATCATTTACACCACAGCACTTTTATTCCATCAAAACTTCTCCCCCTCTTCAACAGGAACAAATAAAATGCATAAATCTGAGCATCAGAAGAGAAGCTGTGCAAGGCCAACGAGAAGTAACATGTTCAAACACCAACTGCACACACCAAATCAGAGTTAGGTGCTCCTGAGCTGGCACATCACCTTTGAGACCTCCCTTGAAACTCACCTGCAGGTGCTTGCCTCCTTCCTATGCAGGTATGTATACCTATATACATATACAGGTATGTATGTATACCTGTATGCATTTGGTTATTTTTATTGCTAACTGCCATGGGTATTTGATGAGTGATGGCTAATGCCATGCTGATGGTAAAGGTGAGAAGAAGAACAGCAAGAATGGTGGAAAGCAACAGGCTGTGTCTGGAAGAACTGGAGGTGAATTCAGTCCTGGCCAAAACAGATGTAATTTGGAGTGAGACGAGCAAAGCTGAGCCCTTTCACAGCAAATACTTTTTGGGTTGGTGTCCTGAATTCCTGCCCTGCCATGGCAGAATGAGTTCTGAGGCAAAATACTTCTTAATAATGCTTATTAACTAATAATAACAATAGAGCTAGTGGAAAGTCTCAGGTCCCATACTCACAATTTGCTGCCAAGCTAGTCAATTCCCTAACTTACTTCTAAAATTAGAAACAAACAAGCCCCTTCTAAGGGCAATAAACAGCATTTTAATTGGACCAAGATCTATAAATCTGTCAGCACCTCCTTACTCTGGCTCCCTTGTGTGATCAGCAGCTTTGAATACCCTTCTGGGTCTTTTTAAGAAGGTAATGATGTGATCTGATGTCATTACAACAAAGGTGTGATCAAACACAGTGGCATGGCATGGTGGCTTAGTGCCGGGCTGCTGGAACCAGCATGCCAAACTGAGTGTCCTGGAGGGATGGTGGTCCTGCAGCCTGGGGTGAACATCAGCAGTAGGGCAGGAGGGAAAGACAGGCTGCAGACCCGTGACTCTCTGTGGCCCATGAATACATCAGCACAAATACCCTAGATAACTCTCAAATCAGGGCCATGTGAAATGGATATTGCAAAGCATATTATTTAGCTAAACCAGCACATTTTCATCTCTGTTTTTTGGTGTGATGGAAGACTTTTAAAGTAATTCTCATTTGGCTTAAAAAGATGATAAGTATTAGCATCATGGTACAGGAGATTCCCATCCACAGAATGGGACGTGATGCCAGGTAGCATCTCCTCTGGCAAGAATCTGCTCACAAGGGAAAACAAATAAATAGAGCAGCTGGAGGGGAGAGGTGAGTGGCAGCCTTGTGGCAACGGGCTTTAAGAGGAATTCAAGAGCTCTGAAGAGACCTTAGAGCAGCTCCCAGTACCTAAAGGGGCTGACAAGAAAGCTGGAGGGGGCTTTCTACAAGAACATGTAGAGATAAGACATGGGATAATGCCTTTAACCTGCCAGAGGGGAGACTGAGATGAGCTCTTAGGCAGAAGCTCTTCCCTGTGAGGGTGCTGAGGCGCTGGCCCAGGGTGCCCAGAGAAGCTGTGGCTGCCCCATCCCTGGCAGTGTTCGAGGCCAGGTTGGACACAGGGGCTTGGAGCAACCTGCTCTAGTGGAAGGTGTCCCTGCCCGTGGCAGGGGTTGGAACTGGATGAGCTTTAAGTTCCCTTCTAACACACACCAGTCTGGGATTCTATGATGGTTCTATGAATTCATGTCCTGATCCCTACTGGGGAATGTGTGATGGACAGGGATGTGTTCCAGGCGACACAGGGCTGCCTCTGAGATCAGAGATGCAGTACTCGGGCTTAGATGACCTCCTGGGACCCAAAAGGCCTTAATGTGTTGTCCAGCTGAAAGAAAACTGCACCAGAGACCCAGAGACAAAATCAGCCCTACAGTCAGCAAGTGGGGAGTGAGGATAGAACACACAGGCAACCACATATCTTCCTGCCCCTTATCAAGGTGAAAACCAAAAATACATCTCCTTAAAAAATGGCTTGAGGGGAGGGAAATAAAGCCATTTTCAGTGTCACCTTGAGAACAAATCATAAAAGCTTGCAGAAGGTTATTATTAAGTAAATAATACAGGATGCTCACACATTGCAAGAGCAGTGTGCTTCCTTTGTCAGGAAAGCCTGAACCTCTAATAAGTGGAGCTCCTGAAACTATAGGAATAATGCCCAAGTCACAGAGGTCCTGTGTGTAGTGTGTGAATCCACGTTATCATGTGAGATACCTTTGTTCACCACGATGGCAATAATCTCCCTGAAGACATCTGCCAATAATCTCCTTGGAGACATCTTTGAGGGCTAACAGGGAACATGAGCATGAGCATCATTGCTGCCATGAGTAGGGAAATCCTAGCGGATTTGGAAAACAGGTGAGTGGTGACCAATACCACTCAGTATTGCCCAGAACCACCTTCTGGATGCCCAGAATACCAAGGCCAGAAGCACAGATGAAGTGGGGCTGAGCAAGGCAAGACAGAGCAGTGTCTTCCTTTTCCCATTCTCTCTCAAATGTGGCTTGGGTAGGACTTGGGAGGTTTCTTGTCCCCGGTAGCAGAGGGTGGGATCACATCCCAAATAGCGAGCGCATTTCACACGAACAGGGAACATGACCAATAAGAGTTGACATAGCAATAGCTGTTTAGTGGCACCTAGCCTTCTGCAAATGAATACTAGGAATCAGCAATAAATACACATTAGAAATATATCTATATACATACACACTCACTGAACGTATATAATGCTATCTCCCCTAACAAGAAATTGCTGGCAGCCTTTCAGCAAGCTATCCTTAACTGCTAGCGATAAGCAGGTACTGCCTCTCTTGAGGTGTGTAACACTTTGCAAACATGTCCAGGCCATTTCTGTGGAGCGATTGCTCTTAAAATCCTTCAGCTGCCTTTCTCCTTGGATAAAATATTGCCACAAATGTCACCTGCTGAGTGTAGAGAAGGGTAGTCAATGCCACCACTGTAAAGCTGTAAGAAATCATGAACGGCCTACTTAAAATCATAAATCTGGTTAAATAATCTTGAGATTTTAAAAGAAATCATACAGTCAAGACTTTCTTCTTTTTTGGTGTTGTTCTGTTTTGGTGTTTATTTGCCCCTGAAAGTATTTCCTCTGTTCTTCCTGCTACTGTCACCATTAGTGCAGTTTCCAAAGACTCAGAGTTTCCTAAATACAAAAGATAAAGAATGGTTATATTGTCATTCCCTCCCCTTGACTCTCAGAGCTTTATAGAGATAAGGTTGCTGGGGAGGGACTCTTCATTAGGGACTGTAGTGATAGGACAAGGGGTAACGGGTTCAAACTGAAACAGGGGAAGTTTACATTGAATATAAGGAGAAAGTTCTTTACTGTAAGGGTGGTGAGGCACTGGAATGGGTTGCCCAGGGAAGCTGTGGGTGCTCCATCGTGGTGATGTTCAAGGCCAGGTTGGACAGAGCCTTGGGTGACATGCTTTAGTGTGAGGCATCCCTGCCCATGGCAGGGGGGTTGGAACTGGATGATCTTAAGGTCCTTTCCAACCCAAACCATTCTATGATTTTATGATGATTCTATAATCTAGTAATCATTCCAGGTGATCTGGGATAAAATCCAGAGCCAGCAACACTGCAATGAGCACCCCAAGGAGCTGCTCGGGCAACTGCATGACAGATCATGCCCACCCTTCCTATGGAAAAGCTCAAAGAAGAGAAATGAGAGCTGGACATGCTGGGAAAGACCTTCTAGAGGAGACTTCCCCACCCCATCGGTGCATTAGAGACTCATTTTTCTTTCCTATTCCTATTTCAGGAAGGGGAGGCAGAAGCTGGACAAGCTTTGTGGCAGCTCCAGGCCCCAGCACAGTGCAAGGGTTTCTAAGGCAGCCTGATTTCTGCTTCCTGGGAGATGGGCTGTTCTAGAGGTGAAAGAGCTTCTTATGGGATGCAGGAGCTCAGGTGGGAGAGATATGTGAGTTCTGGTGATTCAGGTGATGGGGAGAAGAGTAGACAGGTCATCTCCATGCCTGGATCTCTGGAAGTGTGGGTATGTGACTGTGTGGATGAACTGTTCAGCCTTTAAAACATGAACCTGAAGGGAGGAAGGAACAATACTTTTCTTCTAGCATAAAACTGGGAAAAATCATTGTACAAGCTCCAGAACACCAGAAATAATCATCAGCAGCTGCAGATCCATGCTACTCCTCACACTTTACTCACTTTTTATCGCTTTAATTTTCACTTTTAAAGGAAAAAGAACATTTTACTACATAAAACTGAGTCTTTTAATCTAAACTATCTTGGCTCGCGGCTCTCTCACAGTGCAGGAGGAGACAGCCGTTTCCTGGGGGTGACTGGTATCCTCCACCAAGCTGTGGCTGTTCCACCACTGCAAAACTGGTCCCAAAGATGTGTTCAAAGAACAATAATAATGTATTTCAGCAGCGTGCGTGTGAAAACAGCTGATTCTCTGCACCATTTAAATACCCTGTATTTATAAACAAAAGAGGGGTTTAGTGTTTCTTGTACTAGAAAAACACACTGGAACATTTTGCCACCATTTGCTTTCACTTTAATTAGCAAGGAAAAGGGAAATGTCAAAGAGCCATTATACAAAATATATACTGTGCCGATTAAGGACTTCTTTTCTGTAGCATAAAGAAGGCAGCTTGAGGTTCACATTAAACCTCTCTCCCCCTCTGATGAGATATGCCTTATCCAACCCAGAAGATACAATTAACTATAGAAAGAATGCAACTGCTTTCTCAGGGTGGGAAAATGAGGGAGGAATGAAGAATTCATGTCAAAAGATGAGGTATGAAAGGCTGATCCTGCAGATCCTGAGTATGAACCTGACTTGAAAGAAAACTCCTGGTCAGCTCCAGAGCTTTAAGCAATCCCATAGACTAACAAGGCCCAATCCTGGCTCCGAACACTTGCCTATGACCAGCATTCCTTTTCCTCTGGAAGGGCTGAGCCCATTTGCCTCCCCTCACCCATAAAGTTCTAGAACAGTTTGTGTTGGAAGGGACCTTAAAGCTCATCCAGTTCCAACCCCTGCCACGGGCAGGGACACCTTCCACTAGAGCAGCTTGCTCCAAGCCCCTGTGTCCAACATGGCCTTGAACACTGCCAGGGATGGGGCAGCCACAGCTCCTCTGGGCACCCTGTGCCAGCGCCTCAGCACCCTCACAGGGAGGAATTTCTGCCTAAGAGCTCATCTCAATCTCCCCTCTGGCAGGTTAAAGCCATTCCCCCTTGTCCTGTCCCTACAGGCCCTCATAAGAAGTCCCTCTCTAGTTTTATTGTAGGCACCCAAGCAGTGATTATTTTGGGACTGGGAAATTGAAGAATGAGTACTCTGGGGGTCGAGCTGGGGTGAGCTTAAAAGCAACCCCAAAGGCCACCACCACTCCAGGCTGAGGAGCTGGGGTCAGTCCTGGTATATCGGCAAACCCTGGACGGACATTGGACACCCTACTATTCCTTCTGGGGGAGACACATGCCTTGCACCCAAACCCATCCTTACTGCTCATTTATATTCATTATATATACTGCTCATATATATTATATTTATATATCATAAACATCAGGATGTTTGGGGTTCTTTTTCCCCCAGTATTTGTCATTATCTTTGGTTGAAGAAGTAATGCATCCCTCTCCTCCCATTGCCCCCTCCTTTCAGCCCAGCCCCAGGGTGGGCAAAGACGGGATAGAGCGTGCGCTCCTCCAAATCCCTCCTCATCGTATAGAGGGGTCACAGGGAGAGAAAAAGCCCAGCAACCCAGGGACATAAATTGGACACAGAAGGGCAGATGCAGACTGAACAGGAAATGCTGGCCCGAGGCGAAATGAAACAGCTGTTGCCATTGTTCTGCCTTTGCAAGCCCTGCACGGCTGGGGCTGCGGGAGCAGATGTTAGCAATTACCGCACATGAAAAGAAGGGCACAGGATTAGGCAAGTGACGAAAAAGCAAGGGGACCACTGAATTTATCACTGCTGGAGTGAGGCAGACCCTCTCCAGAGGGTGTCCGCAGACAGCGCGGTCCCAGTCCCATTCCCAGTGCCATTCCTCGTCCCAGCCAGGGGCTGAGGCACTGGGACCTGCCAGCCGAGTTCCACCACCCCTCAGGAAGGACCAAGGCTGCGTGGGAATGCTTTACCCAGGTGGTGTGTTGCGAAGGCGGCGGAGGAAAGCAGATCCCACCATAGGGATCAGCTGAGAATCTTCCCTTCTTGGCAGTGGCGGTTTGGTCCCCTCCTGCGGGATCAATCCCAATGGGACAGCGGTAAGCCTATGGACAAATTTCACCTCTTCTCTTTGTACAAGCAGGGAAACGATAAAAACCCCAAGCAAACGAGACACAAGCTTTACATTCCTTGTGAAATTCCTTTGGCTCTTCCATATAATTGGAGTTGTAAAATTAAAAAGAAAATAAAATAGAAAAATCCCTCCCAGCTTTCTTTTTGCAAGGAATGATGAGTATTAGAAAGGTTTGTCAGAAGGTAAAGCATGTGTTTGCCATCTTAGCTCCTGATATGGAAACCATATGCTTAAATACCCCCCCAAACATACTCAATATAACACTCTTCTTTATTAAAGGTGGTTTTATAAAAGCTATCCTCCTTCCATCCACTGGTGACTCCCAAAGAGGTCACATATTCTTCATTGCAACTATCAATACATATTTGGCTAAATTAAACTCCAAATAGACTGTTTCTGATTATTATTGCAGAGGGAGCAAGAGGCCATCTTATTTTCCCTCACTGATAAATTAAAAGAACTGTAATGGGTGATTTCTGCAACCTGTAAAAGGGCAATACCATCTGTGACTCATTTAGTGTCGCTTTCAAGAAAATTTATTTGATTAATTTGGGCAGAGCATAGAAAGAGTATAGATTTATTCTTTTCTTTCAACTCTACTGCTAAAGAGAAAGAAGCCACAGCAGAAGAAAACTCTGACCCAGAATAAACATTTTGGGAATGAAAAATGCCTAAAATGTCATTAAAAGTGCAGGGGTTGCTGCCTTGCTCTTGAGATAGCTGGGGTTTTGCCCTGCCAACTAGCAGACATGAGATGGCTCTAACAGGGCCCATGTCACAAAAGGTGGAACAGGCCAGAAGCAAAACATGAAAAAATGCACAACTGAGATTTGCGCAACTCCATCGTTCCTCTCTTTTGGAGTCACAAGAAGCCAATGGATCATCGCACTGGAGTAACACTTGCAAATATGCACACGAGATTATTTCCTTCAGGTTGACAGCCAGGAACAGCACCCCTTTGCCAAATGGGCCGTTAGTTAATGCTAGTTAATCATGGCAGTGTTTCAGCACCTGAAAACACCAGTGAAGAATAGGGAGAAAGAAGAGGGAGAAAGGATGGCAATTTCCCATCCTTCAATCCAGGGGTGATGGTAGCAACCACAGCGTTACCACCTTTGTCTGGCCTGACAAGCAGGAAGTGAAGAAAAGATCAAAAGCAAGTGGAAATCAAAAGGATTAAGATATTGAAATTCCTCTGTTTTGCCACAGGCTGTCACCCTAGCTCCACGTATCGCTCAGCCAGACAGGAATATTCTGTGCAGAGCAAAGGGAAATAGCTCTAAAAGTCCAGAAGTTTGCTCCTCCTGAGATTTAATTGGCCTGCAGGTTACCCACAACCTCAACTCCCCTGCTTGCAATTGGGAGAATAATATTAAAAGTAAGGATAATAAATACTAATAAATTAATCTTTATAAGTGATGCCAAATTCTAGGAGGCCTGGGCTTGGCTCGAGTGGTCTGCCTCAGATGTGGGGTATCTAATGACATCTTTAATGTTGCAGGGTTTGCACATGGCAGACGGAGATGTCATTTGCACTTTGACGCAGGCTAAGTTACTTACAACTGTTGATATAACCAGAGGCTCACTTTGGGCCCATATTGGGACCTGGCCAAATCTTGTTTAAATCAAAGTATGAATATGCTTTAACGTCTCTGCACTGCTTTTCACTCACCCTGGGAAGAGGCAGGAGGCAGGCAGTGTTCCAGCCCGCTCAGATGCCGAGTAAAGCACCAAGGATAATCTACTGAGATCATGACGGATCTTTTAAATGACCCCAGTGAGCTGTACAACAGGACCTTGGCAAGCTTGATGCTGTGCTTGGTTATTTGTACTAGATGACCCCACACCATCTCTTGTTCCTCTCTTCTGGGCTATCTAAAGTCATCTATTTTGTTTTATAGAGGTTGGATTCTGAGATCTCTGCTCAGCTCCCAGATCCATAGAGAAGGGTGTGAAAGTGCCTAACCCCTCTACAGCCAATGTGCATTATGTACCTGTACTGCTCAAAGGATCTGGGACACATAGAACTAAGTACCTCTGAGGATCTGAATCTTCCTTACAAGTTGGGACTTATCCAATTGTATTTTTGTACCCACTAACATCAACCCTGGGCCAATCCCATGGGAAGTTCTCCATCACCCATATCTAGCATGTACCGCCTCTTCCTCCACTGAACTCCTCATGAGTCAGTTGCACTACAATCCCTGAAGATACTCACGTGGCTTACTCTCCTTTGAACATTTTGGACAAAACCACCCTTTCCAGATGGAGACAGGACAAGAATAGTGCCAGTTTCATCACTTGCTGTGGAAAACAGACAGGCACTCACACTGTAAACGAGAAGAGAGGAAAACATGGGCATTTGGGAAACTAAAACATGATAATGCAATGTTTGGTCCTCTGAGAAAAGGGCAGAAACCTGAGAAATACTAATCATGACTGCTTGTCAAATATGTTGGTTTTCCTGGTTAATATCAGCTTAATCTGTGCCTAGTTTACTAACTACAACCATCCTAACTTATCCAAATATCCTCATTTGACTTAATGGCCAGATCTTCACAAATCTCTGTCTCTGCTGTAATTTATGCAAACAAAGATTTTATGAGCCCATCACAGCCTTCAGTTCCTTTCACCACAGAGGAACTCTAGTGTCAGGCCTGAAGCTGTTCAAATCATTCAGCTACGGTCTTCATACACAGATTGTTTAGGTTTGGTTTGGTTTTCTCAGTGTCTCTTCTCTGAGAACCGGATTGGTTTTGTCAAGTGGAAGTTGGGAAATTGAGAGAGGGAGCTGGGATTATTCCTGGATGTGCTTCTCTAAACCTAATATTAAAAAAAGGGGCCCACTGGTGCAGGAGAAAACACCACTTTTAATAGTGCTCAGCTAATTAGGCTTTTCCAAAGTAGCAAAAGGAATTAAATTTGACTTTATAGTAAATTACTTTCATTTGGGAACTACGTATTGCTAACTGTGTACATGGTGTGTACAAGGTAATCATACAGGCTCCTGACCTGTGTATTTCTTCATGCTGCTGCATCACACCAGACACAGAGAAACCTCCTGCCTAATTTTTGCCCAGTGCAATTGCCTCTCCAGTGGAAGACTATCGGTGTCTGAATTTGCAGGTGACACAGTGGCTTGAGGAATTAAGTCTTAGTTTTTTCTTCTTCTTCCTCTCTCTCTCCCTTGTTTGCTTTATTTTGTTTTCTGCCCTGTGAGCCTTCAGTCAAATATCCCACATACACACTCATCACTGGGACATTAAGTGCAATATATGGGCATGTCTGGGCACTGTGTTAATATATCTTGTTTCTCTCTCTCTGTAGATTATCCTCTGTTACTGTAATTCATAACTCCAGCCCTTTGTGTACATGCTTCCAGTCTGAAAATGTAATATCACTGCTAATTAAACAGTGTCTTAAGAAGTCAGCTGATAGCTCCCCACAGCACCTAGGAATTAACCTCACCTGGGAGCAAGCTGCTGGTGGAAGCTCAAGTAAAGCTTAGATAAAGGTGGAGAAAGGAAAAGACATCAAAGAACCAGTCACCACCAAAACCTCATCCTAGGTGTGGAAATGTTTTTCAGACACAGGGATCCTCCCTCCACTGGATTTCCAAATAACTAGAATCATCAGAATTCCCTCTTTCACCTCCCGCTGGCCTGATTATCTCATCTTTCGCATTTGAACTTGCTTGTTATGAGCAATACATTCATGTCCTCGGCGCTTTCTTACCTTGGTCCCAAAAAAGGCTTAATTTGGTTCAGATAGTGCTAATTTAGCAATGCAGAGCTTAGAGACAGCATTAGCTTGGTGGTCTCCTTTCCCCTGTGAACAAGGTTTTGCTCCTAATCTAAAAGGTCTCCTTGGGATTTGTTTCATGTGTCCTTTCCTGCAGCTCCCTCAGAAACCATGGGTTGATAGTGGTGTATGGAGAAGACAGAGTTGTCTTGGCAGCTGACCAGCGCTTGAAATTCATGTAGCTTTGGGAAGTTCATGTTCAGCAGCCTCCAATTATTTTTTCCCCACAGTTAAATACACTTCTTAGCATATTTAATGAATAATATGAAGAAAAAGGCTTGGAATAAACAAAGAAATCATAACCCAAATTAGAGTCACTCTGAGAAGCCTCATGTCAAAATGCAGATACCAAAACCTACTAATCATTCTGGCTTTAAGTTTTAGGATGTTTCCAAAGGATATATTCTGTTATACAGAGTACAGTATGGATATACAGCTGAGATAGGAGATGGTTTAATTCTGAAACAGATAAGTAGGGTGAATTTCAAGGGCTTCACAAGGAATTCATCCAGCTCTGAGGGTGGAACGATTTCACTCCTGGGTATTATTAATGCACCTCGAACCCTTGTTCTCTTTCCTTTTTTTTCTTTCTTTTTGTCCACAATTCTTAATACTATGTTTGGAAACCAATTAAACTTACAAATCGAGCCATGGGGTTAAAGGCAGCCCTCTCTAACTATCTTATTATTTATAAAAAGATTATCATTAAACACCTTGCAGTGAAATGCCGAACCAGTGCAGAATCTGAGGAGGAAAAAAAAGTGCAGAAAAAATGGCTAATGTGTCTACTTTTTAATTAAATGTAAATACAATTTGTAAGGCTTATGGGTTTTAAACAGAGAAAATTTACTCTGCATAATTTCCTTTCTGGTAAACCTTATAGGCAGAAGTGTAAGTAGGGTTATTCAGAAGAATTCTGTAGCTATTAAACCAGTTACAGCCTCCAGATCCATTGTAGCAGATGACCGACCCATCCAAGGTTTCACCTAAGGCTCCTAATTTACAATGACAACAGAGTGGTTTTAAGCATGGAAACAAACTTTGTTAAACGACCTAGTTTACAGCTCATTTGGGATGTCAGCAGATCTTTCATCTTTATTACTGCAGCCTGATAGCAAGGATCTTATCCATACATACCTCATCAGAATGGCTCAAACAGGCAAAAGTGAATTCTTGGTTATTTTAATGTGACAAGTAAATATAGACCAGTTACAAATACAAAGGCAGGATAAACATGCCTGACAATACAGCAAGGCCTAAATTACTGCCAGCTTAGTATTAAAAGTTCTGTCGTGGTTTCTGGTTCAAAGAGTCCCATAAAAATCAGAGTTAATTTAAAACTTAGCCATCCATGGGAATATTTCTCATTCACACAATGCAGGCTCTCTTGTACAGGTCTGTTTATATGTTTCAGCTATGGAGCAATTTTCAATTTCAGTTCAAGAAAGCACCCATATTCAGTCCAGCAAAGCAATTAAGCATGTGCTTTAGTCAGGCTCCTGCCCATAACTTGTCATCATTTCACCTGCCGCAGCAGTTTGAGCCCCAGTTACTTCTTTATTTGCTTGCCTTTTGCTCTTTAGGCAATTAATTCCTAATGAGATTGTGGCACCAGGTTACAGTAGATCAAATGTTGTAAAACACTACTGATTTTTCTACCAGATCGTGATCCAGCCAATACAAGGAGTCCACTAAGCATCACTGCCCAGACAGACTTGAAAATCCTGACCCACCTATGGCACTCTATGGAAATCTTTCCCTAATTTCATCAGGAGAGTAACCCACCGGTCCTTAACAGCAAGAGGAAGGAAGCAAGTCATGCCACCAGCAGGCTGATGGTCCCCAACCCTACAGAGACACTGTAAGAGATGAACATGAAGGATTACCAAAATAATCTACAGGTTTGCAGGCTGATGGTCCAGTAAGCATGGGCACCACCATCCACCCATGGACATCATCCTGCAGCATGGGCAGGTTTCTCTGAACATTGTGCAGTTCCAGTAATGGAAGAATTCTTTTTCGATCAGCAATGTCAGAAATAAAAGATGTTTTCAACAAATTGAGAGAGCAAAATTGTTGTTCCAGTTACTGTCATATAATTACTGTCAAAAGGGACTTCTGGAGATTTCCAGTCCAAGTTACTGCTCAAAGTAGGGTCAACATTGAATTGAGACCGGGTTGCTGAGGGCTTTATACATCTGAACCTTGAGAGCCTTCAAGGATGGGTATTTCACAACCTTTTCTAGGCCCTGCTCCACTGCCCACTTAGTCCAGCACCTTTATGCCACCGTTCTTCTCTAAGACCTGCAGGACAGATCCTGGCCCAGCTTTCAGACAATTTGGTTCCAGCTTTTGGCTGCCTGCTGTTCTAGAGCTGCCTGCTATTGTCATCTACTTCCCCAGCTTTTCCCAAAACCCTGCTGCTTACATATAGCTCCTAGCTCACTCTCCAGAGCCCTGCAGAAGCCAAATAGTTCCTAAGTAGGAGCTGCTGGCCCTTCCCTTTCCCACACCAGAGAGACCTTTCCTGGCTTGCCGTCATGCGGCTAACACATGCTGTGTCTACACTGCCAGGAAGCTGTGATCCAGAGTGCTGCTCCCAGCTTGATCCCAGTGGCGGGGAAGAGGCTGGAGTATGTCTCGGGTCCCCATAGCCCACCTGCCACGTTTCCTTTCCACCTGCAGTGGTTTGGGAAGGGGCAGAAGAGGTAAGCCTGTGTCTGGCCCCAGCATAGAGCAGTGGGCAACTGAGGTGCATAGCCAGACCAAAGAGCAGGAAGGCTTTCCTACATTGCACATTTTTCTGTAGACTCTGTGCCCAGAAACAGGACAGGGCTGGCACCAGATTAGTCAGAGAGGAGGAAGGGAGGTCTGGCAGAAATGAATGCTTGTGGCTGCCTCTCTTCTCACCAAATACCTTCTGCTGCTCCTTCTCTTAACCCAATGAGTTGGGGCTCCAGGCAATAGTTTTGGATGCTTTTCCCTGAAACCAGTGTCTTTCACAATGGGATGTTTCGTCTTGTGCCCGCACTCCAGGCTTGGTGCACCCTTGCCCAGCTGGAATTTAACCCCTGGGGGAAAGCCAGGACTCGCCAGGCTGCTTGAGCTTTCCAAGGGCTGTACTCTAGCTCTCCCCATGGCAAGAGGGACATTAAAAAACACTGGATGTTTTTTCTCTGGACATCCTTACACCAGGGGAAGAAAAGAAAATCTCTGTCCCAGGTTGCAGCAAAGTCTTGAAATAGTCCTTTCCCATATCCTCGTCTCTGAAGGAGACAAGCATGGCCCCTCCACGAGGAGTCACCAATAGCCTCTATCAGGCTCATGGAGGCTCTGCTGCGAAAGGAAACATCTTTTCCCTGCAAGGAGCAGAGAGCCAGGACACAGAAAGGCATGTTCCCAGCTGCTCGTCTGGAGAGGCCGGCAGGGCTGTTAGGAGGAGGAGGAGGAGTGTGTGGGAGAGATGGAGGCTAGCCTGTGATCTGGGTGTGAAAGAATCCATGGTTGAGCAGGATCAATAAAACAGTGCCGAGGCTTGCGACGAAGGGAGCAGAGAATAGGATGGTGGAGAGTAAAAGAGAAGGAGCCCCCCTACAGCTCCTGAGAAGAGAGGGGTAGGTAAAAAGGGAGCTTCGATACCACCAGGCCCACAGGAGACTCAATGGGTTGTCTCATTATTATGGTGAACAGAGAGAGCTCATGAGCTGGGAAAGATAGGAAGCTTTTATTTTTTTTTCCCCTTAAAGAGCGCAGCCTCTAGGAGGGTTTTTGCAGCTCAAACGCTTTTATTTTGTGCCAATTACTTATACAGGGTCTGCATTATTCGCGTAATCAGTCTAAATGAAAGTCAAACATGAAAGATTCCTAACAATGAGCTAATTGGAATGCCATTACCATTTAGATTTAATAAGGTATTTGTAATAATAAACTTGCCTCGGTCCATAGAGTTGTCTTATTCCTGCTCAGATCTTGCAAGAGTGTAATAGTTGACATTTGTCATTCGTTCCGCAGGACATTGGATATAACCTTCAAAATGTTTTAGTCTTGCAGCGCTTAGTAAATGTCAGGGACAGAAACAAAATCTATGGCCTGCTATTGTTCTGGCTGTGTCGAGCTCAGAGTTAACAGGAATTGTGTTAAAACTCAACAGCAGATTATATCCCACAAATCTTTCTTTATTTGCAGTCCAAACATCTTGTGGTTTAGAATGAGTCACTCAATGTCCTCTTATGTAGCTTCATTCATTATTTGCATTGAGGTCTTGCTGAGGAACTTCAGTCTGGTTCCAGCGCTGCTAGGTACTACACAAGCACGGAGGGTCTCTGCCTTGCATAGCTTAAGATCTAAGCAATTAAGTCAACGCAAGCTCTATCCTGAAGCCAAGATGTCCCATCTACAGATGTAAAAGCTAATTAGAGCTCCATGTGTAGTTACTTTTGAGAACAGTTCACACAAAAAAACGTGTTCTTGCTTTACCTTTATGGGCGAGCTGTTTTCACATAAAGCATATGTGAGCTCAAAGACCTGGTCTCACCGTGCAGCCGGGGATGTTTTATTCAACTGTAATTCATACAACAAAAGCGAAGCATAATCTTGGTAGGTATTTCTTCTATTATGAAGGAAAAGAGCTTGCCATAAGCACTTTGTGCAGTCTGAGGGAATTCCCCTAGGAATAGACTGAAAAGGCAGAGGTCGAGCAGGTGTGTAAGTGTAGGAAGCAGAAAGATAAAGCTATATCAGCCAAAAAGCCAATGAAAACTCAAGGCAGCACTGATGATACAGAAAATGGTGCTAGGAGCATTCTATAAAATCAATACATTGCTTCTCCATCCTTTTTCTTACTCCAGAAAAATGCTATAGAAATTTCTCTTCCAAAAGAGACACAACAAACAATCAAAGGAGCAATGGAATGCTCAATTCCTATTGTAACAGGAAAAAACCCACCCAATTTCATAGTGGCGTAGCTCGGGAAGAAGAAGCGCTACCTATCCGATAAACTGTGCTGCCATTAGCCGCGGATGAATTATGTTCTGCTGACACTCTGTGGTCCCAGCAGCTAGTCCTGAATGATCTGACTCAACAGAAAACTTTGCACAATAGCTCAAATAAACGTCAAATCATTGGAAATTGGCAAAGACCATGGAAATTTGGAATGTTCCTTTTTGAGGACAGACTCTTAATGCAATCTGACACTGGGGATTCAGCTGAATGTTCATAAAGTCCAGAAAATTCTAGGCACAGTTGGTAAAATGACCAATACTCCTTATAAATATACTTTTTTTGCTCAAAACTCTATGTACTTCATGCCAAAAGATTTTTCAGAAATGCAGGCCAACAATCAATGGCCTTAAGTTAACCATATGCCTGAGCACTGTGCTGGATTGTTGGAGAAGGGCAAGGAAGCATGAAAATCAATAGCTTCTCTGGATGTTTTCATAGAAGACAGTTGGTCTAAGAGTTAAAATGTGAGCCTGACATTCAGACATTCTTCCTTTCGATGGTCTGGTTAAATTACCTCGTCTTTTCCTGATTCACTTTGCACATTAGACAAAAAAACAATGATTGTTAGTTAGATCACAGCAAATTTGAGAAGCTTAATTTTCTGAGAGGTGTTTTGGGATCCTTGTATGAAAACTGCTATAAATATATACGTTCTTAGTAGTATTTAATTTACTTCCTTTACAATTCCTTTGAGCCAACACATGTTGCCAAAAAATGCAATATTCTCCAAGATGTCTTTTATTCTTATATCTGTCTGGAGTCCAGGACATACCCCAGCCTTATAAAGCATCCGATATTGATGTATCCGCAAGCAGTGTGTATATATATAGCTAATACAATCAGACTTCTCTCCCCCCGCAGGAACCCAGGCTTGCTCCATGTACAAGATGGACGTGCTTAGCAAATGAGGCAGCTGTTCAGTTTTTATTTTTATGCTCATTGTTTGCTGTGCAGCCACATGTCTCATGGAGTGCATACCATCCAACCTTTGTAGTGAATCAGACAAGGCTCCACCATAACTCACTCACTTGGAGTATCCAACTCCGCCTCACTCCCTATTCGACATACATATGTGATCGCGTAATCAGGGACTGGATCATAAGAAAGCTTTAACTTTGTCATTTCCAAACTTTGTTTTCCAGCCTCAGATTTTGCTTTCCATGGAAGTTTTTACTGAAAATACCTAGGGATGTAAGGCTTTTTAATAGCAAAAAATCCCCTGAAGAATCCTATCACATCCTGCAATTAAACAGCACCACTGTCTTGCAGAAGCAAGGACATCTGTACATGAGCAACAGCTAGTCCCTTTTCTTGCGTTAGTGAAAGAACCAACACATGTCCAGGGTTGCTTCTTCTGCATCGTCTCATGGAGCACATGCCCAATAAACTTTCATTAAGTTTCCTAATGAAGTTTATAGCAGATCTGCCTACACAATAAAAGATCAACTCTTCAGTGTTTGGTAGCAACAAGATTATCTCTTTTTATCACCTGTGCTTCCCCCCGTTTGGGGGACTTGGGGGGAATATGTATAAAGCATCACTATTTTTTATATTTGCCTGTTTTTGCAGCAATGCATGTTCATCCATTTTACAAAAGGACTTTGTTCCTAGTTTCTATCACTGGACCTAGTACAGACACCTTTAAAGTTCATTAAGTTAGACCAACTCACAACTCAGCAGTTGAATCTATCCTGTGGTTTCTAAATAGAATAATCCTGATAGCTTTTACTGGTTACCCAAGCAACTTGGGACTAGACTAGAAAAACAGAGAAATTCGAGTTTAGAAGCCCACAGGAGAAGAACAGAGAAATCACAGCACTGGATGCCAAGCTCCCTACCTTTTGCATCTTCCAAGCCAAACACATACAACAAGGTGGCAAGAAGGCAGCAGCTTATGCAGAGGCAGAACAAGAGGCCGAGGGCTTTGTCTTGCAAAGGTTTACACACACTTATCTTTACACTCACAATTAGGCCCAGTAATTTTGGTAGTACTTTGGCTTCAGGAGGCTTATGAGCAGGCAATATTAGGCTATTTCACTAGCATGCGCTGTGTTAAACTGCTGCAGAGAGCGAACTCCAGGAGGGAACAAAGTGTGCTGCGGAGGGTCGTGGGCTCAGCTATTGCTGCAGGCAGTGCTAGGCAGATGACATAGACTGTTGTCCCCCGCTTGTTAGAAGTTATAGTGTAATGAACATTTCCATAAGCATGGGTCGGTTTTTACATCCCAGAGTCCCAAGATTAAATCATGTAGATGCTGGAGAAGAGAGAGAAGGGGGTATATCCCTCACAAGTCAGGTCAGGAAGATACCTAGAGAAGTACATCTACATGATCTAACTTGAGCAAAAATAGCCTGATGAGTTGGAAACCTCTGGAGTTAGGCAGTGCTTGTCACAGCACCCCATCTCATCCAAGCTCAGGATTGTCACAAAATGGAGCATCAGGAGATGCTTAGAAGCACACAGTATTCTGCCAGCATTGCAGTTTCAGGTCCCTTCTCTAAGCTGTAACTGTCACTTTGCATTTCTCCTGTCATTGACCCATAGCCATTCCCAGAGGTATTGTCTGCCTCTGACACCCCATTCCTGAGAGGACTGCACATCTCCATCTATACCCCATCTACCACATTCTGCTTATTGCATTAAGCACAGACAGTGCTCAGATCTGGAGGATCTGGGTCCCTGACCACAGTGCCCATGTCATTAGGGTGCCCCTAATTATCTGTCCTTACCATACGAAGCACAATAGGGCCCACTATTCTGACTGAGGCCTCTAGGATCTCTTCTAATATAAATAGTAATGACTATAATTATTAATCATTACTGTGCTTATATGATTATAATTAATAATCATAATAATGAATCATTATAATTACCCTATTAAATGACAAGCCCTACTTCCTCCAGCAAGCTTCAGAAGCACAAAGAATGAGCTGTTGTGTATATTTAGTGAATCTCAAACACTTCTCTACTTACAAGCCCAAGTGTCTTTTGTTTGTTTTAAGGACTTCCACATTGTATTTCATTTAGAAACCTGCAGCTGCCTTGAACTGTGACCAGTGGAGTGCTGCTACCATATGCAAAGTCCTTTGCTTAAAATCCAATCGAATCATGAGCAAACAGAGATTGGCAAGGGGAAAGAATGTGCATATGGATACTACTTGAAGGGTGGAGAGCCAGATATGCCTAATATTGCATTTTTCCATCTCAGATTTACAACTGAAAGTCATTCACTTCATTGATGAGCATTTTCAGAAAGCCCAAATGAAACAGCAAATGTAGAGGCTGCAGACACTTGAAAGAGAGATGGTTCATCATGCCCCACCACCTGGCTCTTGGAGTCCTTGGGCACGACTACTTTGCTGCTGTTTGCTCAGGACAAGGGAGGGGAATGTATAAACAGCATTAATGGATTTTTTAAGGTGCAGGGATTTTCTCCCTCGATGATGTGTGTGCCCCGAGCCCAGGTGGCTGAGACATGTGAGCTGTGAGGCTCAGTATTTCTGATGAAACATCCAAAATCTGGCCAGCAGGACATGGCTGCTTCGTGACTCGTGGCAGAGGGTGTGGAGCAAGTGCCCTTGGGGAGCCTGCTGGAGTCACTGGATGTATTGCGTAGTTACTTTCGGTTACTGGGCTCCTGTGAGTCACCAAACTGCTTCCCAAGCATAAAGAAACTGATCTCGCAGAATGCAAAATCCACCCAGGAGATGTCATTGTTTAGGATTAGCATTTCATTCTGGCATGCTGGGAAGGGGGACCACACAGGCATAAGGGCAATGCAGAGGAATCTTGTCAGGGTTTTGAGACAAAATGTTTGCTAAGGGTTAGTTGATATGATTAGATTCAGTGCTGGTGACTTTAAAATCTTATTATCTGTTAGCATAGCCAGATGCATGCATTTGAGATGGTGTATTTCTGACTTACTGTAGCAATAGCTGTAATAAGAAGGGTGCAGTTAGCAAAAGAGCTGCTGTTGCCATTTCCACGTTACTGAATACAATGATAATATAGGAAAACTTCTGCATTGCCTTCTGATTTCTTGGCATTTCATATTTTTATATACTTTGGAAGGAAAGGAGTAGGAAAAAGGCCTATCTCTGTTTCTGTACCAGGAACAAGCCTGCACACAGCTCTTCAAATTTAGTTACACTAACAGAAAGTGAGAACATCCGTGCAGCAGCTTCTTTGTAAGCAAAGTAAAGAAAGGAAACAAAGCTGATGGTTAAGAACATTATAGAGTGATCGCTTGGACCACTCATAATCAATGAAGTCTGCTTTAGGTTTGCGCTGTTTTAAGATTAACATATGGGTCTAGAATTAGGTCAACAGAAAGATAAAGACCAATTTTATTTATGACGTCTTTGCTATGTAAATACTGAGAAGCTAGGCTTTCCGGAGTGCATGTGCAGGATGTCCCTGTGATCCTGAGCAGTCTGATGCTGACTGTAATCTCATGCCAGTGATAACATATCCAGTGGCAGGGGGACACTCAAGGGGCAGGTGTGAACCTGGAGCGGAATTTAGCCATTACTTACCATATTCCTATTTGCAATGATTGGTAGGCACTATATATTGAATGTGAGGAATAAAAATATGCAAGCAAATCCTGAGCTTTTTAGTGTCTGATTCCATCAACTGCTGGCTAGAGCCAGGCAAAAAAATAACTGCCTGGATCTGGACTTGGGACTCTCCATTGAGAAAGCAATGTTCCTTCAGGAAAGGCCCTGATAAATCCCAAAAGAACAGCCCATGGTGGGACAGACAATGGCTTCAGGCAGGATGTTTATACCATATGCTCTGAGGTGGTGGGAGCACAGAGGAGGTGGGGCCTAGGGCAGTCAGAGCTTCTTCTCCCAAATATGTGGATGTATGGATGATTTAATTACCAGTCTGTTTAGGAGGATTTCTAATCTCTCTTCAACCACTCATACTGACCTCTCTGATGTGTGATACCACTTAGACTGAGGAGAGAATCCATTTAAAGCCTAAATACTCCAATTACTATTTTTAGATGCCTGGGAGCAGCTCAGCATTCAAGCATATGATGCTTTTAAAACCTTACTAAATTAGAGGCCATGGGGCGGGGGGAGGGAGAGAAAGAATGTTAAAGTACATTGTGTTTTGAAGGATGTGGTTTTCAAACTGACAGGAATGATTTTTAACTAGAAGTGTAACCTAATATCAGCCAAGGTTTCCAGACTGAGGTGTGTATTGTGCCAGATACATGCGAGCAAACTATAAAGCTGGGGCAGTTCAGCTCCTCTCTCGACCGTGTGACAACCTCCTGTGAACATCTGGCAGTTCCTTGCAGGAACCAGGAGCTCCCAAACGCTGCTCCCAGCCTCCCTTCAAAAAGCCAGGCTTGCTGAGCACTGTATGGGCTGCTAATCAACGCAGTGACTTCGGCTGTGATTGCAGCTTGAATAGACTGGGGAGGGAGGGAGGGGAAAGACTCTCAAACTGCTTCTTCCAACTCACTCGAGGCTGCCAGTTAGGTTCTGTGATTCACAAGTTTACTCTCTTGTTATAAATAAACATTTTCATGATAGTGTCACAGAGACTGGGCTTGAGAGCCTTGCTAATGTGTTTTTTTCTTTATTCTTGGCATATCAGTACAGTTGAAAGACACACACTCTTGCCTCCTTATACTTTTTGCCAAGCCACAACCACAAACCATCCTTACAACCCCAAAGCGCTTTTGGCAGTTGTGACACAGAACGTATGGCTCATGTGGTAAAATGTGCTGGCACGTTCCCCATAGGCCCCATCCAGCCATCTCTTATGTGAAGGATTTGATGCCAGACAGCAGCTGTTGTGCTGAGACTGCCCAGTATCACCCTAACCAGTCCTGTCTCATCCTTTCTTCTCCATTCCCTGTCTCCACCTGCTGATTTCTTTTCCTATTAATGTTTTTTTCCTTCTCCTTTTAACATCTTAGATGTAAAAAGAAAACTTAGACTGGAAGTGCTCTGGGGCAGGTACCATCCTTTTGTTCTGGGTTACTGTCTCGTGCTGCAGAGGCTGCTTGCCTGGCACAACAGTAATGCAAAGAGTTATGCCAAATAATACAGCTGGCACCCAATGATCTCTGGCAAGTTGTGTGGCGAGTGACCTGAAAGCTGACTGCTGGGGGTAAAAAACACAGCTCCGGGGATCCTTTTAATGAACTTTTTGAAGGTAATGTATCTCTGCTTTACCTAACTGAAAAGTATTTGCATAGCAGAGGCTTGACGGGTTATTTTATTCTATTTTGGCTGCCTGCGTGTTGTTTGGGAGTTGCTAATGTTTCTGATCTCAATTGCAGAACATGTTTATGGCTCAGGAAAGTCGCCTGACAGACAGCCTTAAGGGAATAGTTTGCTCAGAAACAATGACAGTCTGCATCTACTCCAGAACATGTCTGACAGCAAGAGACGTGCTTGGAGCCGAAGGTGGTGAAGCAGTCTCCAGTCTGATGTGGTTGAAATCTCAGCTTTCTTCCTTCCTTTTCACCGCAGACATGGGTTATATAGTGTCATTGTCAGAAAGGGAATTTGGTAGTAAGCTCCCTCCTCCGAGCTCACATGGCCATTCTTTGATGACTTGCTAACTGTTTAATTATTCTAAGCATGAAAGGAGGTTTTCTATGGGAATTACGAATGAAGCATTGTTTTTAATGATGCAGGAGCTCAGAGAGAAAGTGTTGCAATGTAATTCCTAAATTGTGTACGCGGGACACCTTCACTGTGACCACATATCCTGCTTCTATGGCTTGTCCCACGATTTGCTCTTTGGCATTCTTGATGTTTCTGTCTCCGTACAAGTAATGTATAGCATCACATGATGATGCATTTGTTTAAGACTCAAAAAAAAAAAAAAAAGAGAAATGCTATTTTAGAGCTAAATGCAATCACCTACCTGAAGGATACCTGAAACAGGGTAGATTTAGATTAGATAATAGAAAGAAATTCTTCCCTGTGAGGGTGCTGAGGCGCTGGCACAGGGTGCCCAGAGAAGCTGTGGCTGCCCCATCCCTGGCAGTGTTCAAGGCCAGGTTGGACACAGGGGCTTGGAGCAACCTGCTCTAGTGGAAGGTGTCCCTGCCCATGGCAAGGTTTGGGACTGGAAGAGCTTTAAGGTCCCTTCAGCCCAAACCATTCTAGCATTAAACCATCATACAATAAGATTTAGTCTTTCACCCTGAGTGTCAAGGAACTTTTTATCACAGACTTTAGCCAGAGCAGAAAACAGTTCATGGTCAGTGCATTGGAGTGTCCATTTGTCCTCAGCTTCACCATTTCTCACCTTATTGCTTACTGTAGATTATTCTCTTACTGTAGACCATTCTCTTATTGCTTTGTTCAAGGCACAGACACTTACTTTGCCATGTTACTTCAACTCCTGTGCCAGAGATTGTCGTCTGTGCACTTAAGAGGAGGCTGGCATAATTGAGCCCTTATCCTTGACGGGGTCTGCTAAATGCTATTGCAAGGAAGATGAATAATCCATAACCAGATGCTCCTCTGGGAAGGAAGCCTTTCATATGCCAGAGTATCAGAGTTCCATCGAACTGTACATGACTCCAGTGAATAGTGCAATGATTCGATTCATTGCTGGGGTTCCTCCATGGTCCTGGCAGTTCACATGCAGCGCTAAGGCAGAGTGGATATGCAGGTGCCTGTAATTCCTTTCTTCCTCCCTCCCTGTCCATTTTAGGGTGCCCAGAGCAACCAAGAATCATCTCTGGACAAGTCAAGCACGATATTTTCCAAGAGCCTTCTGGCTGCCTCCACTTGCAGGGACTTTTTGCATCTTCTGCTTCAAACAAGGTCAGCCACAAGTGGGCACTGTCCCACTGCGGCATCCCCGCAGGCCTGGGATAAGCACAGGCAGGAGCAGGCCGGGGGTCTCAGGGCCGTGGGGGTTTGCTCCCAGCCTTAGGAGCAGAGCCCTCCACAAGGAGTAAAGCACAAGGAGTAAGGATGATTCGAGGATGTCCAGCTCCACTCAGGCTTTCCGAAGCTTACTTTTATATGCAGTGTTCTGCCCATGGTAGCAGGGACAATGAAAAGGTATTTAAACATAAACGATGCTCATTTCTTCATCAGCATCAATTTCAAAAGCAGTTATTTCTGGATGTTATTCTCTCAAGCACACACCCTGCGCACTATGCTGGACTGCTCTTCTTTTATCCTGACTTCCTTCCAAGCTCTCATTCCTCAGCACTTCCAAGTGTGCCACTCCACTTGATGCTAATGCTTCTCTTGGTTTCTGTCCATATAGGCTATACCATTTACCATTCGTGGGAAGCCTCCCATTTACTAAGGCTGTAATATTTTAGCCATTACTAACATTTGTCGCAATTAAAGCTGCCACATAGTTTAGTCAAAGACATGATTGTGCTGTTTGCTGCTGTCTCCCATTAGGAATTTAGTTGCCTAAAACTTTCCGTGCTGTCCAGCAGAGCAGAATGGGCTGTTGACGGCTGTGTGCTATTTTTTCAACTGCACTGGGATAGAAATGGGTTTGGTAAAATATTTTCACACTGAATTGCAAATGATCCCATGCAGCTATTCTTTTCTTCTCGGCAAATAGTTTCCATCTCTGGTCTCCAAACAGTTAAAGAAAAGGCAGCCAGTAAAATGGAGATCTCTTTAATCCTGGGATAGGCGATTGCAAACAGAATAAAGGACACTAACCTCTTTTTATTTCTGATTTAGGACCTGGAGGTGAAAAGCCAATATTCCTCTGTGAGATGCATCCAGCTAAACAGATGCTGAACCGCATCTGCTCATTTTAGTCCGCTTTGCCAGTTTATGGAGAGCAGAAATATTTACACACCAAAATAAGCCTCTCGCCCCCTTCAAACTTTACTTCCAAACCGGGCGGCTCCAGTGCAAAGTGCCTGTATCACTTGGTTTAAAGCGTGTTTACCTGTCCTGCCAGAAGTCCCTGTATCTGTCAGTAAAGCAGAGTGTGACCCCACCAATGCAAGGGACCCTGGCCATCCCCGTGGCTTCAGGGGGATGCTCGGGGGAGCCCCCTGGGGGTGCTGAGGCCGGAGGGGTAAAGACCACTCTTCTGGGGTGCGGGAGAGGCAGCGGGGAGTTTTGTGGGCTGGGGGGCAATGGCCATTGCAAAATGGCCTCCTTGAATAGAGGGGACTGTTGAGGGGGTCAAAGCCTCCACTTGAAGGTATTTACAAACGGGGTTGACACGAAAGGAGAGCGGCGGCCTAGTTTCTATGTAACGAAAGAGCTGAGAGTGCTGGGGGGAGCGGCAGGATGGAGCCGGGCCCGAAGGGGGCCCCCCTCCGCATGTGCAGTAAATCAGGGCTGCGGCCCGCACCCCCTGCCCCGCAGCCGGGCTAAGCCTTGAGCTCGTACGCCTCGAAGCCCCGCAGGGGCTGGAGTTCCTGCAGCACCGGGTCTCACCGCGGATTGCCCCGGGGGGGGCAAGTGGGACACCTCGGGACCTCGAAACCTCCGTGGGGTTCGGAATACATGTAGTACGGAAGCGTTTATTCGTTACTCCTAACTCTTGTTCTTTAGTTTCTTCCGGCTGTGGCTTCACCCAACCCGCTGCCCGGCGGCCTCGGTGAGGGGCACAAGAAACGACGGCGAACGCTTCAAGCGCCGTCTGCTAAAGAAACATAACTAGGCGCTCGTACAATGGGCTATTTTCCGTCGGTCATGTAAAGAAGGGTTAGCTGATGGCTTGAAAATTCTATCGAATACCTGCACGGACCTAAGGATAAATATTATTTTTCAAAAGAACAATACGTAATTAAAAACTAATATTTAACAATTTAAACGCCTATCCTCTAGGAAATAACAGCCTTTCTTCGCAAAACCTCCGAGATTGAGTTAGCTTCCTCCTATAAAATGAGGCCAGATTGAATTCTCCAAAGATCAGTGAGATCAAGTATTTCAGCTCTCAATTTACAGCTCCGGGGTATGTGGGACCCTTTCCCAGCTATCTGGGTAGGCTAGGAAATCGCTCCGGGAAGAAGGAGGGGGGATAAGGAAGGAGAATTCATTCCCAAACACCGCAGTAACACCTGTAGTATTTCCTTAACTCACTGCGGCGATCGCCGGGAGCGGGTTTCTCTGCAGCAGCGCGCAGTTAAACTGCAAGCGGGGAAACGGCACAACTCTGACGAACAAACAGATAAACCAACAGATCAACACGTCAGATTTGCTCGTTTGTAGGAGCAGCCCTAATTTCGGAAGGTCGCTTCATGAGGCGGTTCGGTGCGGTCTTGACACAAGAGGGGGGACGAGGCGAGGTGCCATCTCCGTACACATCCTCGCGTGTTGATGCGTGGGCTTGTTCGCAGGGCTGGAAGGAGCGAACTACAAATAAATCTGTTAGTTTCACTGGTTAACATTACAAATAAATCACATTATATTTCCTGATAGGGTCCCGCTACCCCGGAGGTAGCGCCCCGCTCCGCTGCCCGCGCTACCAGTCCAGCTCCCCTCCGCATGTCACACCTTCCCCAAACCCTTCGCAAGCTTCTCCTCTTCCTTCCCCTCTCCTTTCTCCCGAAATAACAGCTAAAAGAGAGACAAGCCCTCCCATGCTAACCTCCCACAAGCGGAGACGGGACAGCCCTGCTCCCCATCACTTCCTCTCCCTGCCTGCAGCCGATCCCCTGCTGCCCGCTCCTTGCGCTGCCCATGCGGTTTGCTGCGGGCAGCGTTGCCCGGGGCTTGGCTGCGCTGGGGCGCGGGGAAGCTGCAGAGCAGATTTTCAGCGGCGAGGCTGTGCCTCTGCACTGCGTGCGTGCGGAGCAGACCCCTCGCAGCCTCACGCACGCCTTCCTCCAAGGAAGTCCAGGCTTCTGCTCTCTCTCCACCATCCCTTTGCCTTCGGTTGTGGGGAGCTCTCCCCTAGCCTGGATCCCGGAGCTCCGCTGCCTCTTCCGACCTGCGATCAAGAAACCCACTTTCTTTACCATATCACATTTATTTATTTACTTTAATTCTCCCTGTAACTGTCTGTGGGAAGTAAAAAACAATCGGAGGTAGGCGATTTCGGGAAAGAACCGCCGTGTGCGCGCTCGCTTGCCCATATGGAGAAAATTATCCCTTCTGTTCAGATTTTCGTTGGATTGCAGCATCAAACAGCCCAGACCTAGCAGGAACCGGGAGAAGGGGTCACTTTCGATGTCCGGCTGCTACTCCTGAACGGGGAGCGAGGAAGAAGATGGCTCCGGGGCCGTCCTGCCTGCCGCCGGCAGCGCCGGGCCATGCCTGCCGAGTGCGCCGGCTCCAGGGCAAAGCCCCGCCGCTGCCCTGGTCGGTGGCACCGGCGGCTCCATCACGGCCCTAACACTGGATCAGTGTGTCTAGGTGCTGACAGAGCGGTCTGGCTCTGTGTCCCCTCGCAGCCCTGTGCGCGGCCGCGGAGCAGGGTGCGCGGAAACAGGCGCCGCGCTTCTGCGGTAGGTTCCCGCAGCTGGCTGACCTTCCCTGGGACGGGAAGAGCCAAGTATCCCCCCGTTTGTAGGCTGCACCGGCGGAAAGTTTTCTAAAACTCCGAAACAAGATTCTTCCTTATTTCTTTTTCCCTTACGGGAAATAAAGTATAATAATAATAATAATAATAATAATAGCAATAATAATAATAATGCAAGAAATTTAGACAATAAAAGCGCCTTTAGAACTACTCCAGGAAGCATCCAACACAACGTAACGGAGAGGTAGCCCGATGGACTCACGCACACACTGTGGAAGGAAATGTCCCCACGTATATGTTTAACATAAATTATGCATGTAGAAAAAGCCACCTCGGGCCTCGGGGGCCCGAAATATCCACGGAAACCGCTGATTTTGCTTTAGGAGCTCTGTTTTATAGCACTCCGTATGACTTTCCCAGCGCGCACATCCCTGCGAGCTTGAATATTTGGGAACACACATCAGCAAGGGAAGGAATTCAGCGAGGTTATGCGTGTCAGAGCGGGATACTTATGTTCCTATTCCAAGATGCCACTGCAAGCAATTATGTACTTCAAGTCCTCGGGAAAAAGAAATGCATGATTTAAAATGAAATACGTATTAATTAGGATCCTAAATGACACTTTAATGTGCTAATATTGAATCGTTAGAAGCTTGGAGAATTATTTGAGAGTTGTTCCGTCTCTCTTACTACGAACTCCTTCTGCATCATGCGGGTCACTACGAGATTGATGTCTCGGGTGGATGGAGGGGCTTGAGGGAGGGGGGGTTGCAGAGTGAACCCACCCCCAAAAAGAAAACCCTCTGCTCTTTGCAAGCTCGAATTTCCCGAAACGATGCGAGACATTGAACACCAAAAAAACCCCTCCAAAATGGCCCGAACACTGAGCAGGGGTACCCAGATCACGGGTAACTTTTCTCCTCAGCCCTGGACCCAAGCGGCTGGGTGCGCAGCTGCCCTGTGAGGAGGCACCGGTCCCGATTCCCGGGGTCTGGGCTGAGTCTTCTTCCCTCTGAGGGAGACCAGAAAGGGAGCTGAACGCAGGGCACCGGCTGCTGCACAAAAACTTCTCCATCCTATAGAAAACAGCGACGACCCTCCCTGTTGCCCAGCAAAACGCTTCGTGAAATGGAAAGCGAGCGTGCTTTGGCGGGATTGCAGGATCGGGCGCTCCAGGAACACTTTTAAAAGGAATAATTATCAAAATTGAATGTCGGAACGAGAAACTAAAAGAACTCCGGTAGTAACAAAAAGTGCCGAAAGGAACTAGGGGTAAATAATAGCGTAATTTTCTAGTTTTCCTTAGAAACAAAGCTTTTGAAGAAATGTTTTAGTTTGCCTTTTCCCTTCCCGGCACCAACAACGCTGCGCTCAGTCCTGGCGAAAGTTTAGGGAAGTTTGTAACTACATCTGCTTCCACGGGCGTGAGCCTTCCCTTTGCCACCTCGGGCCGGGGGCTCCGGTTGGACCAGCGGGGATCCAGTGGGACCTGCGGGGGCTCCATTGCGGGACCTTCCGAGGGCAGGGCGGCAGCTCCGCGCCTTCTTGCCGGCTGCTGAAGAAGCGTCCGGCTGCGCTGCACAGGAGCGGCACTGACTGGTAACACTAATTGGAGGTGGCTGGAGAGACCAGAGCCCATGAGATAAGGCTACTACACACCGCGCAGGGCGGCGGAAGCTGCGCACCCCCGAGGTCCATCCCCGCCCTACTCGGAGCAGTTATCGTCCCGCCCAGGTGGAAAACGGGGGTTTATGCAGTGGCTGGTGAGATTCTGGTTTGGGACGCATTGTATTCCACCAAGAAAAATCCAGCTCCCAGTGTGAGAGCTTCCTCCGTGCTTTTCCCACGCAAACGTAACCTCGGCTCCAATCCGTGGAGCCTCGGACACCATTACGCTCCCGTACGAGACGATGGGAGGATTCCGGTGGGATGTCAAGAGCTCGGCCACCTGCAGTCACTGCCCGGCCTGCAGCTCTCCTCTGCTTTAGCTTGTTTTATATCGAGTCTGGCGAGTTTTCACCCAGGGAGAGCCCCCGTGGCATACCCGGGTTTTAACAGAGGAGATACGGTCAGGAACCCGTGATCCAATGCTCCTGGGGTATCAAAGTGCCGGGCAAAGCCCCTTTATCTGCGAGGTTACTGTCCGGCCGCTGGAAACGGGCAGCAGCTCCCCGCGTGCAGTACCGGGGACACCCCGAGCGCTTCCGAGGCAGTGGCAGCCCCCCCTGGGACGGTTCCTGTCGGAATGGAGCTGTCAGGTCAACCCGCTGGGCGGGAGGGGAGAGCAGGCTCAAAACCGCCTCTCGTCCATATGAACGACGGCGATAAGTCGCGATACGTAGCGTGTAGCACGCCGCGATTTTGAACGAGGGGTGAAAATGAACGCAGGGGCCGGGCCTAGTTCCCCGCGGCGACTGATTTTAGCGGGGCAGGAGGTCTGTTGGGGAGGGCGGTATTAAAAACGCTGGGCTTAAAATAAGCGCTGTGACAACGGGTTCCGCACTGGGGAGAGTTTAAAATGCCTGTGCTTGGACGTGTGTGCGCGCACATCCTGCGCCCTTCCAAAACCTCCCCGAAAGCC
This sequence comes from Psittacula echo, assembly GCF_963264785.1. Taxonomy (NCBI): domain Eukaryota; kingdom Metazoa; phylum Chordata; class Aves; order Psittaciformes; family Psittacidae; genus Psittacula; species Psittacula echo. The sequence continues at coordinate 7,646,629 of NC_137743.1, read as the reverse complement.
CGAATGGGTTAAATATATCTAAGTATATATCTATATGAAGGGGTCTTAAGGCTCCCTCTTGTTTTTCTCCGGGGTGGGTCAGCTCAGTTCTCAGTTTGCGCACCCTGGGGCTGCGCAGAAGCCGGGCCCTGCCAGAAGCCGCTGCCGACGGCAGGGCCGCGGGGCGGGCGGGGGTTCCCCGATGGCCAGCAGGGGGCGCTGCCGCCCCGCGGATGCGCTGCGAGACCCGCGCCCGCGGCTGCCGCCACCGCGCCCCGCGCAGCGGGGGGCGAAAGGAACGGAGCAAGGGACTGGCAGAGGATGCTCGTCGGGGCCGTCCCGGCGAGATGCGCGCCCGCAACGCAGCGCCGGTGTTTTCTCCAGCTTCCTCCGCACATGTTGACATTTAAAGCGAGCCGGAGTCTGGCACGGATGAGTGCGGATTACGACTTCGTGTGCAAACCCAGAGATTTGCTCTTTTTTTCCCCATGTCCCGCGTTAGTAACGTCATTTCGGAACCGCAAATCAAACCTTGCATAAGTGAAAATAGATGCGCAAAACAAAGCCGGGGATGCCTTCCGTTCTTGAGCGACAGGCCGGTTTTATGCGGCGCCGAAAGCAGGGAACCGGCCGCGGGTGCGCGGCCAGGTGGGAGGGAGGGAGGGTCGGAAGCGGGGGACAACGATGCTCCGAAGAAGCATCGAAAAGATAAAACCAAAGCGATGGTCCCGGGTTGCTCCTGTGGCCGGCGGGAGGAAACCCGAGCAGCGGGCCCGTTTCCTGCGGCCACTGCAGCCCCGGCCCGCCGGTGATATGGGCCCTCGATGGTAGCACCAGCGCTGGCCCAGCTTAGCAGGGACGAAACAGGGGGAGTGAGGATTTCAGGGCTGCTGGAAACACCCCGTGTGTGCGCCCCATTCGTGAGCCCTGGCTGAGTGAAGGGCGAAGCCCCATACACGGGATTCCTCGTGCTCGGGGAGCCAGGGCCGGCACCGACAATCCCTTGGATGAAATCCACCGGAGGCGGAGGCCCCGGAGTGCCCGATGGGGCAGGATCCCGGGCTCTCTCGGATGCCTGCAGCCCGGCTTGGCTCGGCTCGGCTCGGCTCAGCTCCTCTCTTAGCAGCCCGGGCTCCTGTCCCTCCCGCCAAGCATTGCGCTGTCGTGAAGGGCTCGCAGCAAGCCTAGACACACTGACTGGGATTTAGGACGTCTAGAAAGGAATGAAATTAGGGATTTAACCCTCTCCTCTAATTCACGCAGTCCCCCTCCAGACATGAGCTGCCTGGGCCACTTCTCCTCTCCTCTGTGGGCACTGAACCCTAGGGCTGGAAAGAGGGAGACGGATGCCGCCTGGAAAAGAAAGTTAAGGGGAGGCTGAAACTTCCCTCACCGCTATCCCCCCTCCCTTGAAAGTTCATCCTGGATCAGCCCGTAAATCACCGTCTTACCCCGAGGTCTCCCGCATCTGAGACCTTCCTCGCATTTTCTTCTTGGCTCGGCTTTTAAAAGATGAGTATTAGTTTGGAAATCCGGAGCTAGTGCCTTTGAGGCCAGCCATGTAATTTGACTGCGAATGTAGCGCACCCCTCCCTCTGCGTGAAGCTGCCTCGAAGTGCGCTTGGAGCAGATCGGGGATTGCTGGGAAGGGAGCCCCTGCCAGATTTTTCTCCTTGTAGACGCCAAGAGGACAGCGAGAGCAGCCTGTCAAGACGCTGGGTTGGAAAAGTTCAAGAGAGGAGCTTCGGGAGATGCTCCCGGGGCAGCCAGGGCTGGAGCGCAGCGGCCCCGGCAGAACGGGCACAGGCTCCGGTGGGCTGCCCAAATAAAACGACCAAGGCGACGAGTGGGAGAGAGATAGAGAAATTCAAAGTGAAGCGGAAAATCCTGGGAAATTCCATCCCGAGCCCCCCTGGTTTTTGTTCTGTCCCCGGCCTGTTTTCTCCTTGACAAAACCCAGAGAGAACTGGTGCTCCCCAGGCTCTACTTGCGGTTTCTCTGTCTGTCTGTGTCCACGCACGCACACATTTATATATAGATATTTATATACACATAGATACATATATGCACGTAGCGCAGAGAGAACGCGGGGCTCGGTGCGGCGACTGCCAGGTTGCTGCAGCCGAGCTTACTCGCTTTCCCCTGCGAAACCGGGCTTGGGCAGGGGGAGCTCCCTGCTACAGCCGCAGCCTCCAACGCTGAGCTCGGGAGCAACGGGACCCCCCTTCGGGAAGGGCTACAGGATATTTCCTGGGCAGGAAAGAGGGGTCAAGAGAAATTTATCGAGAGGGTTTTTGGTTTGGTTTTTTGGTTTTGGAGGGTTATCCCTGCTCTTGCGTGTGTGACGGGTTTTTTCTTCACACGGATATAATTCTTTCCTTCCTCAACTGCTAAATTACTTGATGCAGTTTTCAAAGGAACCCTGTGATTATGTCAGGATGTCTGGAGATAGAAAAAAAAGGCGGGGGGGGGGGGGGGAAAGAAGAAGTTGAAGTTTTTCCAATTCAGATTCATTCTGCAGTCCCGGAGCAGTGTAAATACGCAGATGCAGAGCACGGATCTTCATGAAATTTATCCTTTTTTTCACCCCCTTTTCAGTGTTCAGGAACTACGATCCCGGTCGAAATCAGCACATCAAATACCGGTCGCATTTAGGGCGCTCTCTCATCCTGGCTCAGGGCAATAACCCCAAATCTGTGCGAGAAGAGCGTTAACGCCTGCTGAGGGGTGGGGGTGAGGGAGGAAAGTTACACAGAAAAGAGGGAGAGGGAACTTTTTAGGTCAAAATATTGTCGGTTCACGAGGAAATCCACTTCTCCTCTCCTCAGCAAGCCCAGCGCAGGGGGCCGAAGCCCTGGTGTCTGCGAGCAGAGGAGCTTTTCCCAAACGGGTGAGACCTGGAGAAGGGCACCTCGCTCCAAAATGTGTCGGATGACTTGAGTTACGCCGTCCAAACATCCCTCTCACTTTGTTCCTGCAATCGTATGCATGTGTGGGGATGGGTGTCCATCCGGACAGCAGCCCAGCGCCTGGAGAGCACATTTCCATTTCACACCGAGAGACAACTTCTCTCTTGCACGAAGTGCTCGCAGCGCCGGGGGCACAAAGGAAAACAAGTCCACAGAGCAAGGTGCGCAGATCCCGGCTTCCCTGCGTGCCCAGCCCTGCTTTGCCACTTATATTTACCCCGTCGATTTGATATTGCGTTAAAAAAACGAGTTAGCTGCAAACAGGCGCTTTTCGGAGCGAGGGAAGGCGAGCTCACCTCGCCCTTTACTGCAAAGAAGCGAGGACCGCTTAGACACCGATTTGTTTATCATACTTTAATGCAGCGGAGTAACGGATTCTTTGTGTATAAAGTGGACAGAAAATAGAAAAACAATGTCCGGAAACGAAGGAAAGAAACGCTAGATTGGTTTTAAGACTTCCCCTATCCTTTGGTTCAACAGAAACCTTAATTTACATTAGCAATTCCGCATCTTTAAGATAAATTACACAGCGTCGTAATAGATTTAAAGTACGCCAGATTTTTTATCATTAATTGTAAATGTGCAAAATACCTGCTGGTACTTCACTTTAGAAGAATGTAATTGGCAAAAATGGGAGGCTGATGAATAGATAATAGATCCTTAACTACCAATAAACAGTAAGCACCAGCCAAGAGTATTAGGATGTGATCATAATTATTCTGCGGCTCCAGCCAATGGGAGGAGGAGAACTCAGCCCTAAAATCATCCCCGGGCCCAAAGGTAAACGCGAAAATACGGACAAGGCTGGAACCGGAGACTTGCTCCCCTGTCCCGTCTGTGAGAACCCTGCTTGTCCCAGCTTTGCATAATGCAACCTCCCTCCGCTTTGTTTTCCGCACCGCGCAGTGCGGGGAGTGCGGAGGACAGGACGAGGGAGTAAATAAGTTCCGAAGACGAGGAGAGCGACCCGTTCTCCCACCGGGACAGAGCCTTTTCCAAGCAGGGCATCTGTCTCTCCCGGACTCCCCGGGGCTGACCAAGGTAACCTCGCCGGGCTGAGAGCCCCCGAGAGGTGGCAGGGACAGGGGTGTCACGCTGGCGGAGAGCCTCAAATCCCCATTCCAGCCCCCCGAGACTAGATGCAGCACCCCGCGCACCCCCCCTTTTCCCCCCGACCCCGTCCCCGTACCTTGGTCGCCGGGCGCGGCAGCGGAGCGGGGCGCGGGAGCGGGGCCGCGCTCCCCCCGCGCTGCCGGGCGCGCTCCCGCTGCACTCCGATCCGCGGCTCCATCCCTCCCGATGGCGCTGCCCGGCGCTCGCCTCCCCTCTGACGCACTTTAAAGAGTCTCCCCCTTCAACCTCAAGGCGAGTAATAGCGACCAATCATCAAGCCATTTACCAGGCTTCAGAGGAAGCTGTTTATGTGATCCCAGCACTAATTAGGCTCATGAACTAACAAATCGTTTGCACAACTTGTGAAGGGGCCGATCACATCCATGGATTGTCTTTGGACTTAGGGAGGGAGGCGGGGGGGGGGGGGGGGGGCGACCGCCTTTTCCTTGCAGGAGGGAAACTTCTCCCAGCAACTTTTTTTCCCCCCTTTTTTTTTTTTCCCTCCCTGTGTGTGTGTGCGTGGTGCGTGTGTGTGTGTCTCCCTTTTGGGTACCGCTGGCTGCCGCTGCCTCCTTTTCCTCCAGCCCCTGTCTATTTATGTGTGTATCTATCCCTCCTCAAGTCACTGCCTGCTGCAAACTTCCCCGGATCGTCTCCCGCGCACCGGAGAGAGCCAGGCAGAGATTCGGCCGGGGACTCTCGCCGCGGCAGCATGTTTCAGCCCACACCCAAGCGGTGTTTCACCATCGAGTCGCTGGTGGCCAAAGACAGCCCCTTGCCCGCGTCTCGCTCCGAGGATCCTATCCGGCCGGCGGCGCTCAGCTATGCCAATTCCAGCCCGATGAACCCTTTTCTCAACGGCTTCCACTCCACTGGCAGGGGGGTTTACTCCAACCCGGACTTGGTCTTTGCAGAGGCCGTCTCCCACCCACCCAACCCGGCCGTGCCGGTCCACCCCGTGCCCCCTCCCCACGCCCTGGCCGCGCATCCGCTGCCCGCTTCGCACTCCACGCACCCGCTCTTCGCCTCGCAGCAAAGGGACCCCTCTACCTTCTACCCCTGGCTAATACACCGCTACCGGTATCTGGGCCACAGGTTCCAAGGTACGTGCAACTTTTCTTCTCCCTCCCGGCCACCCTTCCATCCTCCGGCCGGTCCCCGCGGCGCGGCTGATGGGGGGAACCAGGGGTGGGGGGCGGCCGGTGCCCGGAGCCGTAGACTCTGCTCGGATGGGCCGAGGGGCTTTTGTTCCTGATCCACCACTCCCCGTCAAACTTGAGGAGCTGTCAGAGCCGGAGGCGGGGGGGGTGGAAGCTTTGGCTCGGTTTTGCAGAGCTGCTTCTCCCGGTTGGAGCGGGGCAGGAGGGAAGGCAAGGCCGGCCGGGACTTCGGCGGCGTTCTCGCCCCGACTAAAAGCAGGAGGGGAAAGGTGAATGGTTTTTGTTCCGCTGGGTTAACAGCTACGGAGTAGCCCTTGCAAAAGCCTCCCTGCAGGGATGGGAACAGAGGGGACGTTTAGGTTTCTCCGGGAAAACGGTGGTGCTCAGGGCTGCGGGGAGCCGCCGCCGCCCCAAATCCGGCCGCTGCCCTTGTTAGCGGGGACGGGGCAGAACTGAAACGAACCCCGGAGAAAGGAGAAAGAGGGAGAAAAATAATGGCAACGCTGGAGCAGCGTAGGGAGATGGGGCTGCGAGGAGAGCAGGGCTGGGGGCAGAGAGCGATGCCGTCCGAAGGGGCAGGGGAGGGCTCTCGGCTTCCGAGCGATTAACAACCGGCTGGAGGAAAAGAACCGAATCCAATGGCGCACGATCAATAAAGTCCCCCTTGTTTAACCCTTTGCAACCGGCAGCGCCTTCTCCGCAGGGTGAAACGGTTTCTCCCGTAATGGGTCCGGCTCCTCTTTCGTTATACACACACTTAAAAAAATAGCAGTAGTAATAAAAATTCAACCTCATTTCTGAGGGATCCATTTGCTTGTTTAAAAATTACTATTATTATTATTTTCCCGATATTTTAATTTTTATTAATTCCAAACGAAAACAGACCACCTGCAATATCCCTTTCCCGGCCTTCCACAGCCGAGCCGTTGGACCCGGGCTGGGAAAGGAGTCTCTCTCTGTCTCCGAAGCCAGGCAGACAGGGATACAAAAAGGATTATTACCCTCTCAGAATAAAATTACAGGTTTCGCTTACCAAATTATTTGTCGCAGTCATCAGGCGATTGGTAAAGAGCGGTAGATGAAAGGCGGAAATGTCCTGGTGTTGAGCCACAGCCTGATTTCAATCACACCCTCCTCCTCCAAAGATTTTTAATGCACTTACGGAGAGAAGCCCGCAGTGCCTTTCCCACCTCAGAGGGACCGACACGGAGAAGCGGCACAGGGTCAACCCGGAGGGAGAGACCCACCAAACCCCCTCTGGTGACGCCTCCACCTCGGGCCCATTCCGCATTAGGCCGGTTGGGACGGCGGCTTCTTGGCCTTCCCAAGTTTGTTTCTTTATTTCCCCTCTGGTTCCCTCCGGGGCAGCGGGCACGGGCACGGCGGCAGCAAGAGTCCCCGCTCCGGGGAGCACACCCCGGCACAACGCAGGGAAGCGCAGGGAGGAGAGAGAGGCCCCGGCCTGAGCTTTGGGAGACGGAAGCGGGAGGAGGCCGGGAGCTGGCTGCGAGAGCTCGGAGCTCGGCTGGGGCTGCACCGGGCACCGGTGCCCCGCCGGGAGGATGTAGATAGTAAACAAGGGAAGATGTGAGGCGAGAGAAGTCGGGCAGCTGCCGAGAGAAGCCGCAGACACCGCAGCCGGGCTTTGGCCAATTCTTTTCCTTGATTCTTTTTTTCCTCCTTATTTCTCTCATGTTTGTGTTTTAGTATTTGAATTTCTTCCAGTCCTCTCCTTCCCCTGCTTATTCCCTTCACTTATTTATCGAAGGGAAATTTAATAGCAAAAAGGTGCTGAAAATAATAACAAATAAACTATACTCAGTTTTCTCCTGTGAGTAATGGTGAGAGGCAAAAAAATCTGGTGCTCAAAACTCTTCTCGAGTGCGTTTGGGGAAGGTGTTTTTTCTAATCTCTGTTTTACCCTGTTGCCCAGGGAATGAAACAAGCCCGGAGAGCTTCCTATTGCACAACGCACTGGCCAGGAAACCCAAACGGATCCGTACAGCTTTCTCCCCATCCCAATTACTGAGACTGGAACATGCCTTTGAGAAGAACCATTATGTAGTAGGAGCAGAGAGAAAACAGCTGGCACACAGCCTCAGCCTCACGGAAACTCAGGTAAGCGGGAAGCAGTGAGTGGGCAGTTGGGAAAGCGAAAGTACTGGGATCCTCTTGGGAAAACGCACCCGGTCGGCCTGGAGATGCGGGTAAAATTACGGGCAAATTTTGGGAGTGTTTAGGCCTCCAGCCCAGGGCCGGTGGAGCTCAGTGAGGGGTTTCCCTTTGCCTGGGTGTTGTCAAATCCTCTCCCGTTCCTGAGAGCCGCCGTCTGCACCAGGAGCGGCGGTGGCTCGACCGGGGGGGGGAAGCGGCGATACCCAGGTCTCGGCCTCCGTCCCCCCGAGGGATCCGTCCGGAGCGGGATCGGGAGCGGCGAAACCTGCCATCTGCGTGAGAAAGGCTGTCCTGGTCCTTGCCCTGCGGGATGCTGCGACCCTCAATAAGTAGTGGAATGCTAGGAGGGGAAAAGCCCCCAAAACAAGAGGCGGACTGAGCCCCCCCCCCCCTTTTGGACCCTACGTCAGAAATGCAATTTCTTGGTTGATTTTCACTCCTTTCTGGCCCCGCGTCCAGCGGCGGGGACTTGAGGAGCCGGTTCAGGAGGGCATAAAAATGAAAAATATCATTATTAAGTATAAGGAATACCCCCCCGTCCCATTTTCTTCCTCGCCCCCCCGCTGGCTGGCTGCGGGCCAGAACCACACCGGAGGCTATTTGGGTCGTCCATCTGCGGGGCCGATTAGCCACGTTTCTGCTCCGGGTGTCCCGGGGTTAGGGTCTCGGTGGGTTTCGAGGCCGAGCACCCGTACTGCAGCGGCGGGAGCGTGGCTGAGCGCGGACTGCCCCCGACGGCGGGGACCCACGGTCGGTTTTCAAGCGGTTTTCTGCTCTCCGGAAGAAAGGCTGAGGTTTGGGGCGTGGGGTGGAGGGGGGGTGGGTTGGTTGTTGTTGTTGTGTCGGGCTTTTGTTTTGTGCCCTTCCAGGAGAGAGGGCTCCAGATGGGGATTGTCTCTGCTACAGTATGTGGCACTGTACTTCAAATAACAAAAAAAGACAGCCAAAATACCGAGCCACAGCCTAGTTCAAAGTTCCCAGTAAACACAGCGTTCCTCGGGCGGATTAAGTTGTAACACTTTTTTTTTCCTCCCTTTTTTTTTCCCCTCTCTCTCTCCTATTTTTTTTCCTTAAACTCCTTTTCGTGGGGGAAGCAATAAAGAGGTTGGAGCTTTTGTTTTAAAATGTCTCCCTAACAAAACAATAAAAAGGGATCGCCACTTTTATGAGGTTCTCCGAACAAGGGACCGGTCACAGGCTTATTTCTACTGGAAAGCTGTATTTAAGGTGGTCTTTGTGCTGCTTGATTCCGAAGCTGGTTGGGGTCTTTTGTCCGGATGTCAAACCCCCAGTCCCCTACAAATGAGCTCCCTTTTGGGAGATCAGCGTGCAGAAATGAACCGTCCTCCCCTTCAATTAGCAAACTAAAAGCAAATTAAACTCACCCCTTGTTCCCCGCTCAGCTTTTTAATGGGGGACTTTTGGAGAATATGAAAATGCAGCAGAGATGTGTGTCCGGCCAGGCAGGTCTCTGTTCTGAAGAGGCAGCGAAGCGGGTTAAACCAGCTTATTAAAATGCTCCAGTTCCCTTTTCCCCCCTTGCTGAGGCCTTTATCAGGCACTTTCAGACAGAACCAGAGTTTAAACTGCTTTAAAAAAAATTATGTTTACCTTTGGCCGCTACAAGGAGTGTGGCCAGCCCCAGAGATAGCTCCCGGATCAATACTATCTGTAATTAAAGCACTGAAGTCAGCTGCAGGATGGTTAAGTCAGATTTATTCCGCGCTGAACCATTTCAGAGGGCTATTTAGGACGGCACTTAACGCGTTTCGCCTCGCTACGATCGCTCCTGGACGGAGCGTCCCGGGGAGACGCTGCTGGGAGCACCGGGCGGTTTTCTTTTCGGAGCTTTTTCTTCCATTTTATTCTCTTTACCAAGAGGAAAAGAGCTCGTCCCGCCGCTCTCCGTCCCCATCCAGCTGCCCCTTTAGAAGAGACGAGGCCCTTGCTCTGCTCTGCCGGGCCGGTCGGGGGGATCCTACAGCCGGCCCTGCTTTCCCCGCCGTAGCCTCCGGTCGCTTTCCCGGAGCTGGAGGCCGCGGGACGCCTCAGCAGGCCCGGTAACAACAGGCGCCCCGACGGCGCGGTGACAGCCTGCCGCCGCGCAGCCACGCTTTGTCTTCCCTTCATGGGGTGCCTGGAGCCACGCGCTGGCATTGCGCGGGGCTACTCATGCGCGGAGGATCCGCGTCCCTGCGCAAGGTGCACGCACTGTGCGGTGCGGCCGCGGAGAGCAGAGCAGTGCACATAGGCACCGGTGTGGCTGCTCACTCCGTCACGCGTGGGGAGTCTGGACGTCCCGGGTGGGCATTGTCAGTGTTGTCTGTGCCTCTCCCGGAGAGGATTAGTAGCACCCAGGCCCTGGTCGTCACCCTCCATGCTGGGCAGCGATGCAGGCAGGTTATGATGCAGGCAGGGTATGGTGCAGGCAGGGCACGGTGTTAACAGGGCACAGAGCACGCAGAGCCTGAAGCCCCTCGGCAAGTCCAGGGCAGCGGGCTCCAGGCAGCTCCGGCGTCCTGTCAAGGCGTCGGACTAACGCCCGCTGCCTTTCCTCCCGCAGGTAAAAGTATGGTTTCAGAACAGACGGACAAAGTTCAAGCGGCAAAAGTTGGAAGAGGAAGGTTCAGACTCACAACAGAAGAAAAAAGGGACTCATCACATTAACCGGTGGAGAATCGCCACTAAACAAGCCAGTCCAGAGGAAATCGACGTCACGTCGGACGATTAAAAACTGGCACTTTTGGGACTTTTCAAAGCCAGCACCCCACCAACAGAAAGTGTTAACGTCTCACACTCCCCCCCTCAGCGTGGCGATGCGGGGAAGGGACACGGAGATCTCCATCAAACCCGCGATCCCCGCCGGGGCGGGCGGCCGGGAGCCAGCGGGGCAAGGCGGCTGGAGGTGCGGGCCGAGGCCCCACTCGGCACGGCGGGACCTGTCAATCCACCACCGGGACGAGGCGATTGACAGGTATTCCGTTTCTCGCAGTCCACTTTTAAAAGTACAAAGTTAACAAAAATATTGACAAAAAAACCTTAAAAAGACAAAAAAAAAAAAAAAAAAAAAAAAAAGAGCAAGACAAAAAATAACCCCCGAACCGAACCAGAAAAATTACCACCTTACGGGACATTTTGCACTTCACAGGTTTTTTCCGTCTTTGAAAGAGAGATTTCCCTAAGCAGCCCAAACCCACACCTGTTTCAGAAACTTGAATTGCATGTGTAAAGCCGTCTGGGCGGATAAAAAAAGACAAAAAAAGGCAAAAAAAAAAAAAAAAAAGGCAAAAAAGAAAAACGGAGAAAAAGAAAAGACCCCGTTTCCTAAAGACAGAAGTGAATTGTATTTTTTTTTTCCCTTTAAGACAGGTTCTGTGTGCTTTTTAATTTTATTTTACGAGAAATGTGCAGTCTGTAAACATTTTATGATAACTTCTGGCGTCAAAGTGTTTGTGAAAGCTAAAATGAAGTAGCAGTAACAAAGCATCGTGTTCCTTCCGGATGGACAAACACGGTGGGGCTGGGGAGGGACGGGAGGGAGCGAGGGGAGGGAGGGGGGAAGGTTGGGGCTGGTCATAACTTTTGCTGCCAAAAATATAATTCCAATTAAATTATTCCCCCCCCCCCCCCCTTCCCCAATGTATCCCCATTGCAAACCCGGATGGGAATTATTATTGCGGATTAATAAGGAGCAATCCCAGCCACCAGCTCTGGCGGTGGGGACACCTCCCGAGCAGGGAGGATGCAAAGAAAAGGGACTTCAAAACCGCGGATTGAACTTTTTAATTTTATTTTTAATTATTATTATTTTTTTTTTTCTAATGGCCATTTTCATTGGGGCAATTTTCAGGCACTGACCTTATAATATTCCGAGATCCTAGAGCTACTAAAAGATAAGGCAAAGTGACAAATGTTTCCTTCATGTCTCCTATACCAGAATGTAAATATTTTTGTGTTTTGTGTTTAATTTGTTAGAATTCTAACACACTATATACTTCCAAGAAGTATGTCATTGTCAATATTTTGTCAATAAAGATTTATCAATATGCCCTATATTATTATATTTTTTAAGCAATCTATTTTACCTTTCCCCGAAATTTCTCGGGAAACCGGTAGCTTCCCCTCCCCGCTTCCCACCTTGTTTTTAGCCGCTGAACCCTGCGGCGGGAACCTGCGCTCCCGCCGCCGCTCCGCGCATTCCTGCGGCCATCGGCGCGTTTTCTTAATGAATTCACTGCCTTGTAAATTGAGCTCTAAAAATCAGCCGCAGAGACCCGCTCGCTGTAAAGAAATACCTTTAGAATAGGAAAAAAAAACCCAAACCCAACAGCATCAAACCCAGTCCCTTCCCCGGGTAGAAACTCAATTGGGAACCGGCTCCTAATGACAGGGTGATGTTATTTCGCAGCAGCCGGGCTTCACTGAGGGGAAAAGGGGTTTTCCTTGGAAAAATATGTATTTTATTTAGTGGGAGAGAAATTTTTCTTCCCCTCCCCTCCTTTTTTTTCCCAACATTTTTTCCTCTCCCTCCATTTTAAAATCTTTTTCTTCTTATTTTCAATAATTTTTATTTTTTCTCCTTTCTCCCTATCTTTTAAATCCCCTCGCCAGGTCGGTGCGGTGAGGAGCAGGTCCTAGGAGGCAGGGACCCCAGCTGCTGCTCTCCCCACCGCTCCAAGGGAGCGATCCTGGGCACAGGGGTAAACGGCTGACGTTAAAAACGTGCAAAAAAAAAAGGGGGGGGAAAATAGGGGAAAAAAAGTTGCTCCTGGTCCTTGAGGAAACTAGCTGGTTTTCTGGGGGTACACAGTTGTTTTTTCATGCTTCATTTGCTCCTTAGCCTGATAGACTGCATTAATCAGTTTTATTTCCATTGATAGAGAAACCTCGTCTGCTCTGTTCGAGCTACAAAGAATCCTGCAAGCTTTTGTGAAAGTGCAAATCAGTTTAGGCAATTATCATACCAGGAATATGAAGGGGAAAGAGGAGGCATTGCCCAGTGGTCTCCTTTAATCTCTTAATCCGTGGATCCAGGGGGGCTAGTTGGACATAATTTAGGACAATCTGACTACCCTTTACACTGTGATAAGGCGAAGTTACAATGCATCGCGAAAATACGAGCTTTGTTAAACATCCTGCCTTGAAAAGTTAAGATTAGACATTCCGTGCACGTGGTGGCTCTATCGGGTACTATGTAAATTTATATTTTATTTTAAATCCGATTTTATTTTACTTTTCTTTTTTTTTTTTTTTTTTTTTTTTTTTTAACATTGCTCCTTAAAAATCCTGGTGACTTTCCATTCACTGGTGCTACAAATACAAAAGAGGCCCAGGCAGGGTTAGGACGCATGTCACAATGCAGTCCCTTCCATTTAAACCTATCCTAATTATTTAGTAGGGCTATTCCCAAGGTAAACTTCTCCTTGCATTTCTCCCTTCCTGGGGCAGCTGATGGGGCAGGTCTGGAAAGTCAAACAGGGCCCACATTTCACCTGAACTCCCCCAGATAGGCTTCCGCTCCACTTCAATCCCGTGCAAATGGGCAAACATTAAACGGATGGCGGCTGAACAGCAGATTTGGGCCTTTTCTAGAAATTGTTTCCCATCTTGATAAAAGGCTTATTTCTGCAGGAACCATATATTTCTCTCCTCCCTCTCCCCTCTTTTTTTAAACCGTGAGGGAAGAGAAGGGGAAAAAAAATTAAGCGTCCTATGTA